>NC_091632.1:20266635-20891635 GCF_027580195.1 Bos mutus
TCTCTCCTAGGAACTCACAGACCTAGGCGGACTGAGCAACTCACCCACCTCCACCCTGGGAGTGTTCCTGTTCAGTTCATCTAGACTGTTACAGCCCGTGTAAACAGAGCCATTTTGAAAGTCAAAATCTAGTGACCTCATGAGCATTTCCACTAGCATGAGGCTGACCAGTGACCTTAAAGTCTTTCCCAAATCTTAATTTGAGTGTTTATGAGCAGGTCAATTATTTTGGACAAATATTTTTTTCAATTCACAGAGCAGATGTCAAATGATTCTCTACTATGATTCTGCTTGCCTCCTTTCCCGAAGTTATTCTTGTTCTAAATCTTGGGCTGCAGCCTGATACTGAAGGCTGAGCTGTGAGCCCCAAAACTCACCACAGATCTAAGTCTAAACAACAAAACTGCTCCAGTTCCCTTGGGGGAATATAAAGAAGAAAGGCCAGTGTTACGTGGGGCCTTATGTGCAGACAGGTAAATCACTGCTCACGTTCAAAAGAAACACTTCCATTGAGCCAAGCAAATTTGTAGGAAAGACTTGGGAACAATTGAAAAAAATACTCTGAAAACTGTATACACCCCCTCTCCCGTATTCTCATCCCACCAATGTCCAGTTGTTCCCAAGTATTTGTTACTCCCTTCTTTTCCTAAACTTTAAAGAAGATGGAGATGGGATTCAGGGTGTAGTAGGGACAAAGAGCATGAAGACACTTAGATCCCAGAAAAGTTCAAGAGGAAACAATGGTCTCAGGGGATACAGACAAGGATTCAAGCTGCCAAAACCAAGCCTTACTCCCTTCACAATTTTGCTAAGGATACCCTTATCCATAATTGATGTTTCCTCTCTTATCCTAAATGCATTAGATTGTTCCATTTCAAATAGTAGAAGTTCAAGTTGAGGAATTTGTCCTTTCCAGCGGGAAAATGTCAGCAGGCGTGACTGTTCCCTGCAGATATTTAGAACATTTACCCTCTATGACTCTTCCTAGAGTTTTCTGAGGTCTCAGACTCAGAGTTAAACTATTAACCTAACAGATTTCATGGAGTGCAGGACAATCTTAGGTAGCCAGGACAGTCAGTCAGTTCAGTCACTCAGTCGTGTCCGACTCTTTGAGACCCCATGGACGGTAGCACGCCAGGCTTCTCTGTCCATTACCAACTCCTGGAGTTTGCTCAAACTCATGTCCATTGAGTCAGTGATGCCATGCAACCATCTCATCCTCTGTCATCCCCTTCTCCTCCTGCCTTCAATCTTTCCCAGCATCAAAGTCTTTTCCAATGAGTTCGTTTTTATGTATCAGGTGGCCAAAATATTGGAGCTTCAGCATGAGTCCTTCCAATGAATATTCAGGACAGGGGTGGCCAGTTATGACACCTTCAGTTGGCCTGATGTGCAGATTTAGGTGTTACCAGCTAACCCAGCTCTGAGGCTTTCTTCTTCCTCTTTGTTTTGTTTTTTCACTTAAGCATTTTTTTTTTAATTTGAGTATAGCTGCTTTACAACATTGTGTTATTTTCTGCTGTACAGCAAAGTGAATCAGCTATGTCTATACATATATCTCCTCTTTTTTAGATTTCCTTCCCTTATAGGTTTATAGGTTACCACAGAGTATTGAGTAGAGTTCCCTGTGCTCTACAGTAGGTTCTCATTAGTTATCTATTTTATACGTAGTGGTATATATATGTCAGTCCCAATCTCCCAATTCATCCCACCCCTCACTTCTGCCTTGGCAAGTAGAAATAGAGACACAGATATAGTGGCTGTCTTCCTCTCGACAGATCCTGAGTAACCTGGTGATGGAGGAGCTCATGCCAACCCTTCAGACAGACATCCTGCCTAAAATGAAGGGGAAGAAGAACGACAGGAAGAGGGCCTGGTTTGGGGTGAGTGATGATTCTGCTTGGCCAGCTCTGCTGCTCAAAATGAACATTCCCTTCCCTTCTCTTTTTAAGGTCTTGTTTTTCTTTTTTTTTAATACGTAATTCCTTCCCTGGGTGGAGAACTGCCCAGTCTGCTCAGTCTCATATACATCAGGACTAATCCAAACAAACTCAGACTTTGAAAGAAAAATTAGAATGTGCACACGGTTTTGTTTATGTTGTGATCATCTGTGATTAACCCGCCCTCCTGTGCTTGACTCCATCAGGCTCTGACACATGACAGAGCTCCAATCTGTGTGCTGTTCTCTGTTCCAGCTCCTTGAAGAGGCCTACCACCTGGTTCAGCATCGAGTTTCAGAAGGATTAAGCGCCTTGAAGGAGGAGTGCAGGGCTCTGACAAAGGGCCTGGAAGGAACCATCCGTTCAGACATGGATCAGATTGTGAACTCAAAGAACTTCTTAATTGGAAAGATCAAAGGTCAGTGGAGATAATGCCTGCTCCTATGAGCTAGATAAGCTGTGCATTTAAAGCTCTTCCACAGGGTGAGATGTCCCAAGTGGCGCTAGTGGTAAAGAACCCTTCTGCCAGTGCAGGAGACGTAAGAGATGTGGGTTTGATCCCTGGGTCGGGAAGATCCCCTGGAGGAGGGCACAGCAACCCACTCTAGCATCCTGGCCTTGAGAAGCCCATGGACAGGGGAGCTCGGCGGGCTACAGTCCATAGGGTTGCAGAGTCGGACACGACTGAAGTGACTTAGCATGTACATGGTGAGAATTCATAGTTTCAGAGGAGAATTAAACTGAGGGACTTTGGGAGAAAGTGGTAATACTTGTAATAGGAGCATGCTAGTGGTGCTGTTAAGGGTCTGGACCTCCCCATGGAAACTTCAATGACACAGGCTGGAGGGCATAGTGCCTCTTGCCTGTAGTGGTGCCTGTATGTCCTGATCCTGTACCTCTTACACCAAATTGTAATGGCTCTGCCCTGCCCTCCACCTGCTGTAAGCTCTTAAAGAGTAGGGCCATGCCACCCCAGTTTACTCAGGTATTCCTTGTGCTTAGTATCGTGTCTGGTGTATGCAGACTCACAGTGAATATCCAAATCAGTGAATAATGGATTTTCCTTTAATAAGAAAAAAAGCTTTTGGGTTAGAGTCAATAAATCTAGATCTTCTAGATCTTCCTCCACTTATCATAGGGTTACGAGCCAATAAACTCATCATAATTGAAATGCAGGCATTTAATACGCTTGACCTACCCAATATCATAGCTTAGCCTAGTTACCTTAAACACGCCCAGAACACGTATATCAGCATATAGTTGGGAAAAATCACCTAACGCAAGATCTGTTTTATTATAAAGTGTTGAATAGCTCATGTAATTTATTGAATAGTGTATTGAAGGGGAAAAACAAAAAGGTTTGTCTGGGTACAGAATGGCTGTCAGTGGGTTGGTTGTTTATGCCTGTGATCCTGTCCCTGATGGGAGCCGTGGCTGTTAACCCTGCCCAGCATCCCAAAAAGAGCATCATACTGCATCTCACCTGCTCCGGAAGAGATCAGATTTCAAAATCTGAAGTAGTTTCCCCGGTGGCCCAGACAGTAAAGAATCTGCCTGCAATGCAAGAGACCCAGGTTTGATCCCTGGGTGAGGAAGATTCCATAGAGGAGGGAATGGCAACCCTCTCCAGTATTCTTGCCTGGGAAATCTCATAGATAGAGGAGCCTGGTGGGCTACAGTTTGTGGGGTCACAAAGAGTCAGATACAACTGAGCAACTAACACTTCTGCTGAATGGGTAATGCTTTCTTCACCTCATTGTAAACTTGAAAGCTTGAAAGTTGAACCGTCCTAAATCAGGGACCCTCTGTGGCCCCAGCTCTAATGTCAGCTGGGTATGTGGGTTCAGGGAGATCACTCAATTTCTCTGTGCCTTGGTGCCCTCCTCTTGAAATCACAAGGGCCCATGCAATCAGGGTCTGCATGCTGAGGCTCTTGGATCAAATCCAGCCTGCCACTATTTTTATAAGTTACATTTTACTGGAAGATGGCTGTTCCTACTCCTTTCTGTATTGTCTGGCTGCTTTGGCACTGCAGGAGCATAGCTGAGTTGTTAGAACTGAGATCATATGGGCGGCAAAGCTGAAAATGTTCCTGACCTGGCCCTTGACAGAGAAAAGCTTGCCTCTTTCCTCCCAGGAGGCTTTAGATGGCCTCTAAGAAATTCTACAGAATAAAATTCTACACTTCTGCCTCCTACATACCCCAAAGCACACCACACTGAACATCATTTCAGAGGGAAGCATGCTGGCTTATCTGTGATTGTTTATCAGCAATTTTCTTAGGTAGTCAGTTTTCAAATTATTCACTCAGTCATTCATTCAAAAGACATTCACAAAGCGAGTGCTTTCTGAGCAAGGTGATGCAGCTTTAGCAGCAAACAGGGGAGATCTAGTTCCTGTGTTCAAGAGATGTGGAACCTAATGGGATTTTCCGCTTGGAGGATTATCCTCTACACTTCAGGCTCTGTTCATACTGCAGCCTAGCTCACGCTGGGCTCTTCTAACAAGTCCTCCTGAGAGTAGGTTGCAGGAGGCTTTACTAGAGCCAAGGCGTGTGCGTCTGAATCTATTGTTTATCTGTTCATGCGATGCCTTCTCCAGCCAGATATAAATTAACTTCAGACTGCTTTCTGGTTCCTATTACCCAGGTCTCTTATTCCTTTATTAGTATGACTGATCTGGAGTTGACTGTATGTTGAAATGCTTTATACAACTTAAAATGGCCAACACTAAACTGCCACAGCCAAATACATTCCTGTTGACTGGAGCTGAGCTGAGCTGAGCCTAATGGTGGCCATTCTCTTGGCCTGAATTAAATGAGTCTCTCTCTCTTGCCTAAATCCCTTCACATAAGATGGAAAAATATTCTGCCCTGGACTGGTTTTGGTTTCCTAAAGGAAGCCTTGAAAGGAAGTCATGATCAGATCTTTTAAAAATGGAATATCAGAAACATATTTTCATCAGGCCTCTTTTCTTCCCCTTTAAAACAAGAAAGTGCACATCGAGCTGCATTGATAAAGGGCTTTGGATTTCAAAAAAACTTCAGGAGTATTAAAGTAGCTTTCTCTCCATTTCCTCCCATGTGATTCTTGGCTTAAATTCTGCTGCATGAATACTGAATCATTTAATAAGCATTTATCCTGCCCCTGCTGAATACAAGGCCTATGAGGCGCCTAGGAAGAAGAGAAGTAGAAGAGAGTAAAAGTCACATCACAGACACCAAAACAGAAGGAAAAAATATGAAAAATGCCACAAAAGAGGCAAGAACAGAGGGCACAATGATTCCCAGGCAGGAACCACTTCAGCTTCAAAAAAAGTCATGTGGGCCCCTGACAATGAGAGGAATGTTTTAATGTCAGTTGATTGGAAAGGATGATATTACTCACAGATACAGTAAGAGCTGACAGTTTCTGAGTACTTCCAGAGGATCACACACAGTTCTGAGCATTTTGAACACAGCGAACTCATTTAATCCACACCATAACCTTCAGAGTACTTACTATTATGAGCCCCATTTTACAGATAAGAAAACTGAAGTAGAGATGAAGTAATTTGCCTGAGATTCCGAAGGTAGAATGTGAAACAGTCAGACCAACCCCAACCCGCAGCTCCAGGGTTTTCTCTCTTCATCACTCTGCTCAACTGAATTAATGTATGGCTCATGAATTAATGTGTCACAACACATGATTCATCTCTGCATCCCTGAAAAATAGCAGAGCATACTTGTGTGGGATGTAAAATTTATTTGGTCATTAGGGAAACACCAGTAGACTGTAGTTCAGGAAGCTGGGTGGTGGTTCAGGGCATTAGGCTGTTCCGAGTGGGTGAAATTTGAACTTGGCCTTGAAGGGGTGAGTAGGATGTTTATAAACAGAAGTGGAGGAAGGAAGGCAGAGGTGGAAGGAACGCTGGATAAAGGCACAGAGAGGGGGGCTGGAGCCCATGGTTGTACATAGGCAGGGGGAGGTCTGGCAGAGAGGAGCATGGCCACCCACGACCCCTCCCTGTGCCTGTCTCTGCCCCTACCCAGCAGGGCATACCAGCCAACTACTAAATCTTTACTATATATTAGCCATGACCATGATTGCTCTGAAATTTCAATTAGACACTTTTCACATAGTTCTTCTCCCAGAGTTAATTTATAAATAATTCATTTATCCTCCTAGCAAACAATTTTGCATTTTGGTATCAAGTAAGTTAGTTATTTTTAGGAGTCATAGATTGTTTCATTGAATTATACAATAGAAAGGGTTTTTTTCCCCCTAGTAATTCTATGATCTGTTTAATATTTTCTATCTCAAATATTTATAAGTACATAATATCAATAGTATTGGTCATGTCAGATTTTCAGAGTAAGAGGCAGTCTGATCCTTTGTAACCCTGTGAAAGATTTCTGCAAATTGAAGTGAGAACGTGGCCATTTTCTCACTATAAGCAAGTTATTTGCTAATAGAAAATAAGAAGTCTATTTGAATTGTGAATCTGGATCTGAAAGTTAGGGTGTGACCTTGGTGGAATCATCTGACATCTCCCGGCCCCCTTCCCCATCTGTAGGATGAGGACCTGGACATCAAGATGTATCTGTACTTCCCTTCTCAGTTCTGTGGTCCTATAACAAGGCTCGGTGGCTTACCGAGCTCCACAAAACTAGCCTTTCATCCACAGAGCAAGCTCAAGCCTTTTCCAGTTCAGATATCCTTTACTGCCACGGTACTTCCCAACCTGGCTAATCATGAAAATTGCTTCAACACTTAAACAAACAAACAAAAAAACAGATTTCCATGGCTTATCCAGACGTACTGGATCAGGATCTTTACTATGGTCCTCTTCTAAATCAAAGAGCAGTGTTTCCTCTGGGAAGTAAGAGTATGGTTACATTGTTTAAATCCTTTCCTAAATTTATTTGAATTGGCAGGTAATTACTTTACAATACTGTGATGGCTTTTGCCATACATCAGCATGAATCAGCCATAGGCATACATGTGTCCCCTCCCTCCTGAACCTTTTAGTCCCTTTTTATGATTTTCTGTACTCTTTATATTTTTGTCACTAAGTTTGTCATCCTTGATTATCAGGAAAAAATAGCATGTTTTTAAAAATTGGGTGTGGGGATGGAAGGCGGTGTGGCAAACTGATTGGAATTTGTTTCCATTTGGCCTAAAAAGAAACCATACTTGAATTTTTTAAAAGGCCCTTGAGGAGAGGGGAGGAAAATTGAATTAGATCAACTGATTAACTCTTAGAAAAAAGAATTAAAAACCTAATAAATGTGTTTTTAGAAGACAAACTATGAATTTATAATGGTGATGATTGATAGGAAATAGATGAGTCATTAGCATTTTCATTTTTTTGTATTAAGCATTGTCTATTCATAAGGACCAAGCAAAAAAATGTATTTCATCCCAGGGCAGAGGTAATCTTGGGGAGGGGTTTCTCTTTGTTCGAGTTCTCAAGGAGCGATTCTCTTTGATGGCTTTCCATCCTGGTGAGTACCGGCACAGGACGCACTGGGCTCGTCTGTGTTGCCTGCTTGAGTTTGTGTTGGCTGTTACATGTCTCCATGGGGCACTGTCCAGCCTGGCCTGGCTCCAGTGCCTCTGAATCCAGTTTTGCCATCACTCACAGTTTCCTGGCTATTTCCTACCTCAGCGATGGTGGCTCAGCCAGCAGAGAGAAGCTGTGCAGAGAGTGTGCAGCCATTCCTGGGGTCCATTCTGGAGGAGCTGATGGGACCTGTAAGCTCGGGATTCAGTGAACTGCGCTCACTCTTTGAAAAAGAAGTGGATGAACTTAGCCAGAGCTTTCAGACCACCAAAGACAGTGCCCAGCTAAAGGAGGTAGGGTATGAAGCGAAGGAGTGGAGTGTGAATGGTCTTTTTTTGAGTCTTTGTCTGCATTCATTCATTCTTTTTTTTCTCCTTCTCTCTCTCCTGTCTTTTCTTCTTCCCTGCCTTCCATTCATATGCCTTTCCATTTATTCATCTAGTCTTTCTGTCCTTCATTCATCCACATTATTCATTCATCCATTCATCCATCTTCTACTTGATTTCCTTTATTAATGGTTTCATGTTATGAAAATAATAACATGCTTGTATAACTTAAAAGTGAAGTCGCTCAGTCATGTCCGACTCTTTGCGACCCCGTGGACTGTAATCTACCACAGTCCTCCAACAATGGGATTTTCCAGGCAAGGGTACTGGAGTGGGTTGCCATTTCCTTCTCCAGAGGATCTTCCCGACCCAGGGATTGAACCCAGGTCTCCCGCATTGTAGGCAGACGCTTTACCATCTGAGCCACCAGGGAAGGTACTTGTATAACTTAAACAGTATACAAAGATATTTACATAAAGGCAAAATTAATCACCATCGCTCATACCCACCTAATTCTAGCCCACCCCCAACTCCTAAAGTATCTCCACTTCTAACTCCTTGAATTAACCCATATAAATAGGTCAGTATGTGTTTTCACATGCTTTGTCCTTGCCTGTACAAATATATATGCATATATCCTCATTTATATATGTTTTATGTTTTGATTGATTTGCTTCCAAAAGCATGACAAAAACCAATGTTTCTCAAACTATGTTCCTGGGACTAGTATCATCCTCATTATATGACTGCTAAAAATGCAAATTCTCAGGCCGCACCCATGAGCTACCAGATCAGAAACCCTGGAGGAGGGCACAGCAGCAGTCTGGTTCAACAAGACCTCCGGAGGACTCGCTGTATCCTAAAGTGACAGACATAACCGGGCAGCTTTATTTTACACTTGCAGCATCATGATGAACATCCCTACAAGTCAAGCCAGTGGATAAAACCAAAAAAAAAAAGCCTTTATTTTTTTATGCATACATACACGAAATTGTGTATAAACAAGATCATTTGTTAGTATTTTGAGGTTTCTCATGGTAGCCCTTCTAAAACTTAACTTTCTCTCCTTCCCCCACATCCCCTCCTCCAACTCAAGCAACTAGTGTGAACAACTTAGCATACACTATTCTGTGCTTTTCTCCATGTTCATATAGCATATAAAACACATGTTTTGTGGGATATATTTTTTTAGGTTGTTTGCTCTTAGAAAAATGGGATTATATTATGTATATATTGCTTTGCTTTTCTGTCTTCTTATTCAAAAATACCTCATGAAACTGTTTTTAAGTTAGTGTTCTAGTTCTAGTTCATTTTTTGTAACAGTTGCATAATACTTCATGTACCAATATACCATGATTCATTCAACCATCCAAATGTTGCTAGCACCAGGAACAAAGCTGCAGTAAATAACCTTGTAACATATATTCATTTACTTTGAAGCTTTTATTTATATGGGATCTGATTCCTAGGACAGGATTGCTAGATTGAAAGGTGGGAATTTTTCTCATGTTAACTGATGTTTCCATTGACATCCCCCCAAAAGGATTTAGATTTTACATTTCCACCAATTGTACATGATAAAGGACTTTCTTTTCATCAGCCTTAGGGAATCACTTGTTCAACTTTTTGCCAGTCTTACCCAAAGAAATGCAATGCCAAAGAATGCTCAAACTACTGCTCAATTGCACTCATCTCACACCCTAGTAAAGTAATGCTCAAAATTCTCCAAGCCAGGCTTCAGCAATATGTGAACCATGAACTTCCTGATGTTCAAGCTGGTTTTAGAAAAGGCAGAGGAACCAGAGATCAAATTGCCAACATCCGCTGGATCATGGAAAAAGCAAGAGAGTTCCAGAAAAAAATCTATTTCTGCTTTATTGACTATGCCAAAGCCTTTGACTGTGTGGATCACAATAAACTGTGGAAAATTCTGAAAGAGATGGGAATACCAGACCACCTGATCTGCCTCTTGAGAAATTTGTATGCAGGTCAGGAAGCAACAGTTAGAACTGGACATGGAACAACAGACTGGTTCCAAATAGGAAAAGGAGTACATCAAGGCTGTATATTGTCACCCTGTTTATTTAACTTATATGCAGAGTACATCATGAGAAATGCTGGACTGGAAGAAGCACAAGCTGGAATCAAGATTGCAGGGAGAAATATCAATAACCTCAGATATGCAGATGACACCACCCTTATGGCATAAAGTGAAGAGGAACTAAAAAGCCTCTTGATGAAGGTGAAAGTGGAGTGTGAAAAAGTTGGCTTAAAGCTCAACATTCAGAAAACAAAGATCATGGCATCCAGTCCCATCACTTCATGGGAAATAGGGAAACAGTGGAAACAGTGTCCGACTTTATTTTTGGGGGGCTCCAAAATCACTGCAGATGGTGACTGCAGCCATGAAATCAAAAGACGTTTACTCCTTGGAAGGAAAGTTATGACCAACCTAGATAGCATATTCAAAAGCAGAGACATTACTTTGCCAACAAAGGTCCGTCTAGTCAAGGCTATGATTTTTCCTGTGGTCATGTATGGATGTGAGAGTTGGACTGTGAAGAAGGCTGAGCGCTGAAGAATTGATGCTCTTGCACTGTGGTGTTGGAGAAGACTCTTGAGAGTCCCTTGGACTGCAAGGAGATCCAACCAGTCCATTCTGAAGGAGATCAGGCCTGGGATTTCTTTGGAAGGAATGATGCTGAAGCTGAAACTCCAGTACTTTGGCCACCTCATGCGAAGAGTTGACTCATTGGAAAAGACTCTGATGCTGGGAAGGATTGGGGGCAAGAGGATAAGGGGACGACAGAGGATGAGATGGCTGGATGGTATCACTGACTCGATGGACATGAGTCAGTGAACTCCGAGAGTTGGTGATGGACAGAGGGGCCTGGCGTGCTGTGATTCATGGGATCGCAAAGAGTTGGACACCACTGAGCGACTGATCTGATCTGATCTGATCTGACAGGAGCAAAGTGGTAACTGATTTTTCCTCTCCTGTCTGTTTAATTGCTATCGTAAAAAATAGACATATTGCAAATTATTTGACAAGGGGCAAGTTTGACAGCATGGTTTTGGTCATTAATTCTACTTCAGTGGAGTTTTCTAGAACTCATTTCTTAAGGGAGTAATATTTTCCTCTTACAAGCACCATGAACGTGGGCCCTTGTTAAATTTTTCTTTAGAGAAATCTAGAAATCTAGATTTATCTCTTTTCTGTGACCTGAAACTCAGACAGCAAGCACATCCTGTCTGTTCACAGTTACCCTGTTACTCCCCAGTTGTCCCTAGGCCTGTGTTTTCAGCACGCTTTTCTGTTTTCTCTTTCTCCACCCACCCTCTTATTTATTCTAGAACTCCAAAATTCAGTTTTTAAAATCAGTTTTCAATAGGCTTGGAAAATAGGATGCACTCTGTTGGTGAAATCACTCATAGTGTAAGTCTGTGTTGGTAATACTTAAAGTCTCTAGCAGGTGAGGTCTATTGCTGTCCTCTTGCTGGAAATTGCATGGCCTCATCGATCAAGCTATCACTTGTATAGACTAGAGGATGGGGAACCCCAGTTTTTAAAACTAGGCCATGCTTCTTCCTATCTCACTCCCTCCCCATCCCGCCACCCCCCATCTACTAGCAGAGAGAAGCCCTTGGGCACAGACAGAGCCTCAGTGAGCTCCAGAGACTCTGGCTTTACTCTCAGAGTCCAGGAGTCCAGGGGGCATCTTGACTTCCCTGGGATTTTCTGAGAGGGATATCTCTCATGAAACAAGGCTCTGGAGGCTTGTGAGCCCAGCAGCAGTTCCACATGCCAAAGAGACTTCCTGAACTCTTGAGCTCTGGAAGTGGGTACTTGGAGTCCATCAAAAGCTTGACAAGACTGGAGTCCCATGGAATGCATTCCTGGATGTGTCCATTGTCCAGTTGGTTCTTCTACCTGTCTCCATCCTGGCAAGAGAGCTGTCCTAGGGACCCATCAAAGGAGGGAAATAAAGACAATGAAGATATCACATATATAGGGATCTGAGAAGTGATTCACTCTAATAACATATATTTGATTGTTTAGAATTTATGTAATAGTCATGCAGTGGGCTTCCCAGGTGGTACAGTGGTAAAGAATCTGCCTGCCAATGCAGGAGGCACAAGAGATGCGGGTTCAATCCCTGGGTCAGGAAGATCGCCTGGAGGAGGAAATGGCAACCCACTTCAGTATTCTTGCCTGGGAAATTCCATGGACAGAGGAGCCTGGTGAGCTACAGTCCATGGAGTCGCTAGGAATCAGATATGACTGGCAGTTGAGCACACACATACACAAGAGTGGTGTAATATAGTTCCTAGGTCTGAAAGTGTGTTGTTTTCCCTTCCACCGAAATTCAGCATCTAGAGCAGCTTATGGATCTTCCGCTGGATTCCGTGAAGATGGAGCCTTGTTACAATAAAGTCAACCTGCTTCAGGAGCACCTTCAGGATCTCAAGAGCCGCTTCAGGTTCCCCCACATCGATCTGGTGGTCCAGAGGACGCAAAACTACATGCAAGAGGTAGGGGCGGCGGGGTCATCTGTGGTGGAAGAGGATAGGGCTGCAGAGAATCACGCGCAGCAGATGAGACAGGTGTGCTGGCGTAGCTGGGGAAATGGGGCCCTTCTCTTTAGCCATCATGTTGAGTGACGACGTGTTTTGTCCTGTTCCAGCTGGCTCCATTTTTTCCATGTTGATGAGCATCATAGAGAAGAAATGTCTCAGGGAAATAGAGTAGCATTAATTGATAGTTAATTGATTTGTCAAGTCAGTGCTATTAATGTTGGCTTCACATTGGAATCATCTAGGGTGCTTTTAAGAAATACTGATGTCTGGGCCACACTCCCAGTGATTTTGATATATTTTTTTGGTAATTCAAAAAACTTCTCCCACTCCCATTCCTGCTGCATTTAATATGCAGCCAGAATGAAGAACCACTAGCTTGAATCAATTCTGTAATCTAGTTAAATCAGTCAATCAATCACAATTTTAAATTTGGATTTCTTGAGTCTATTTCATAGATTCCTTTTCCTTCCCATAAAGAACTTTTTCTTTAGGAACAGGGATGAATAGCACAAATTCGTTCCATAGTCTAACGCTTTCTAAGAAGGAAGGGTGGGATCACTGAAGCCGTAAGAGCACAATTCTACTTTACAGATATTCCCGGGGCGCTTCCTGTGGGCTGGACATTGTGCCAGACCCCACTTCAGGGAGCTGGTAGTGAGACAGATTCTTACATAAATTCACTATGGCGTTGAAAGTGCTGAGAGGAAAGCTATTGTGTTGGATGCTTTCAGATCATAGGCTTGGGGAAGAAAGGAGCTTTTTTTTTCTCCTTAAAAGTTATAGGCAGGATTAAGTGGCACATTTTATTTATTATCTAAGCTCTAAGTTGTGAAGGATTAAAGATGAATGGGGAGCAAAATTGGCCAACGGCTTAACTGAAGCTCCTTGGACAGCAGTGGACAGTGGTGAAATGGATACAGGCATAAGTGCAGAGAATAAGAAATCGGAACCACTTCCATTTCCTAACCCATGAGTGTGACAGTCACGGGCTCCACTGAACCTTGACCCTGTCTCCTTTCCCAGCCTGGCAGAGAAAGGGAGAGAAGTAGGGTGGGAGGGTGAAAAGTGGAGTCAGAGATGTGCTGGGATGGTTTACATCCATCTGAACGGAGAGGATGGAGCCAAAAAATAATTGGAGAAGCCTCCCACCTCATTTCATTAAGCCCTGGCTGCAGGGGATGGGAATAACCACAGGAAATGATGATATCCCCCATCCCATGGTCTTGGGTTTTCCAGTTCCTGGTGGAAGGAGACATGAGAAGAAAAGATACATACATGTGTACATACCTGTATACATACAGGTACAGGTGTGTGTGTTTCCCAGCCTTCTGCTGATCTCATTGTGGTTGTGGGCTTGTGCATTTCACAGACCACAGAGTGGAATGAGGACTTGTTGCCCTGGGTGACTCCCAGGGCAGTGACCATCTCCGATGGTCATGCCCTCCTTTCTCTCCAAGCTGACTTTGACCCGAGGGTGGCGATCCCAGCTTCTGACTGCCCTCTGTTTCTGTGTTGCTTTGGTTTTTAGCTGATGGAGAATGCAGTATTCACTTTTGAGCAGTTGCTTTCCCCACATCTCCAAGGAGAGGCCTCCAAAACCACAGTCGCCATTGAGAAGGTTAAGCTCCGAGTCTTAAAGGTAAAATTGTTCTCTCACTTGCGGGAAGCATGAAGCAAGAACGTGACTCATTTCTTTTGTTAAGTGGAAAATATCAAGTTCTCTCTTTGACTTGCCTCCCCTTTTAAAAACAGTGCCTGGTCTTTTCTCCCTGGTAACAAGTGACGATCATCTCGCGGCAGTTCCCCTTCGACTGTCGTGCCTATTCTGCCATCTAGTGGCTACTTTAGGGACCACAGGTCCTCGCATCATTCACCAGCCAGAAGTGACATGTCTTAGGCTTACTTACATAGCAATTAGACTTGATATTGACTGTCCACTATAAGCAAAGAATTGTGATAGGTATTGCATGGAATATGAAAATATAAAACACACACTCTCTTTCTTCCGAGTTTGCAATACAGTAAAACCCATTTAAATTAACAGTTTTTAGAAAAATCAAAACCTCATGGCTAACCCTAATGCATATACATGAAATTGAGAAAGATGGTAACAATAACCCTGTATACGAGACAGCAAAAGAGACACTGATGTATAGAACAGTCTTGTAGACTCTGTGGAAGAGGGAGAGGGTGGGATGATTTGGGAGAATGGCATTGAAACATGTATAGTATCATATATGAAATGAGTCGCCAGTCCAGGTTCGATGCACGATACTGGATGCTTGGGGCTGGTGCACTGGGATGACCCAGAGAGATGGTACGGGGAGGGAGGAGGGTTCAGGATGGGGAACACGTGTATACCTGTGGCGGAATCATGTTGATATATGGCAAAACCAATACAATATTTTAAAGTTAAAAATAAAATAAAAAATTATTATAAAAGAAAAACCTCATGGCAAAGGAACTACTTCAAGGAAAGGACAGCTGCTGTGTGAAATTGTTTTAAATGTGCTTTGTGCATCAGTGTATCTCAAAATAGTTGTAATAATAGGAGCTTGCATGTATATAGGGCATATCTTTAAGCTTTTTAGAAAAACTTATCCTGTTTCATTTGATCCTCACAAGAACTTGACTTATGTAAGCTTAACAGGCTACTTGAACTTTGAGCTAAAACTATCCCTAAACTTAGTCCACTAATTTTTTATGACCTACTTTCCCTAAGCAGAGCTTTGGAACAGAAGATCAAAGTTTCACAGAGCCTAGGAGGTGGTCCCTGAATTTCAGACCTGATCTTAATACCTCACAGGCAGTAGGAAACTCTGGCAACCAAATCAGTGAGATTAAAAGCAATAATTGCCATGGTAACACACAAAATAATGAACTTGCCATTGAGAAAGAAAAGATAGTATCAAGGTCAATGTCCCCTCCCATGGCAACACAATTTTTACCTCTCAGGAAAGTCCATCTCTTCTCTGGACACTTTAAACTACAAGAACATACTTCCCAATGCTAAGTCATAATTCTCACCACTGAGAATTCTAGTTCTACACTCTTTTCTCATGCCCTTCTTCCACATGGTAGTCATTGGTTGTTTGAATACAGCTATGATTTTACCCCAAGTTACCTCTGGCATAAATCTCTGTAACCGTCCTTTGTTTGGCCTGACCATTCTGCACACATCCCTGTGGCTATGCTCAGTTTATCTGTGCCCTCTCCCTGAACCCCCTTTAAAATCAAACCCGGGTCTCTAGACTTGGCTGTTCCATGTGTCAATAGGACATCCTCTTTCCTATTCTAGATACTGAACTTCTTTGTTGAACATACCACAGTGCTAATGTAGCTGTGAGCCACTCTCTTCTTTGGCAGAAATCATTACAACCTACCAATCCCGCTTTCAGGATGTAGAGTGAAGGAAGGAGATGATCATGGCTCCCATGCACCAACCCAAGACAGGGGTGATGAAGTTTTAACCCATCCCCTAGTTTTGTCTTCAACTTTATAATAATGCTCTGCTTTGATCTTACCTCAGTTTTCGTATCTGTAATAGGGGAGGCGGAGATGGGTCATTATCAGTCATAAGCTCTACCTGCAATGTGAGAGAACTGCATAGAAAGATCTCTGAAACCTTTGAACACCACTAGAGTCCTCAGTAATTAGGATGGGAGGGTGGGGGTGGGAAGGGAGACGAAGTGAGTTGCTGAGTTTTTTGTTTACGCAAAAGTTAACAGGTTGTAACGTTGTATTTAGCATACATTTCTATCTCTGTACCGACAGCAATATGATTATGACAGCAGCACCATCCGGAAGAGGATATTTCAAGAGGCGTTGGTTCAAATCACACTTCCCACCCTGCAGAAGGCACTGGCATCCGTGTGCAAACCAGTAAGGAGATGGGTTACTCCAGAACCTGCTTTTGTTGCCTTTGAAGTTCAAGTAAATTTTTTTTGGCCATGATGCACTTACAAGCAGTAGATGACCAGGGAGGGGGTCAACACACTTTTCCTGTAAGTGGTCAGGTGGCAGGTATTTTAGGCTTCACGGCCATATAATTTCTGTTGCAATCACACAGTTCTGCCGTGATAGCACAAATGCAGCCATGCTGCTGCTGCTGCTGCTAAGTCGCTTCAGTCGTGTCCGACTCTGTGCAACCCCAGAGGGCAGCCCACCAGGCTCCCCCGTCCCTGGGATTCTCCAGGCAAGAACACTGGACTGGGTTGCCATTTCCGATGACCCATAAACAGATGTGCAGTCTGTGTTCCAATAAAACTTTATTTACAAAGGCAAGCAGCTGTCTAGATTTGCCAACCCTTGGACAAGACAGAATCTCAAAGGGTAATGATCTGAGTTTGAACCAAGTTAAGGGTTACAATAGAGTGCCTACGGATTGTTCCTCATTATGGTGTGACACCCCCCACCCCCACCCACCCACCACAGGCCCAACACAGCCTCTGAAACTTGACCACTCCATCCAGGAAAAGACCTTAAGTCACACAATTTCAGAAGGATATTTGTAATTTCAGTAATATTTGCTTACCGAAGTCAATGAAACTAAAACCATCGAAAGCTTCTGTGAACACTAGGCAGCTAGTGACAGCCATGCTTGTGAAGGTGTGACTAGGTCACATCTTCAGTGCAGGGTCACAAGTGAGCAGACTAAAGAGGCCAGGTCAAGACCTGGGTTCAAGTCCCGGCTCTTCCACATAATCAGCTCTGGGGCCTTGGGCAAGAGCTTTTTCCTCTCTCTTGGCCTAGATTTCATCTAGAAAATGGAGGTAATAATACTTTGCAGTATCCTTCTTAAGACTGAGAAGCCCAGGGTGACACGGTGACCATTCGATGAGTGCTTGCCACGTGCTCAGCACTTTGTATGGACTGTCTCGTTGATCCTCATGACAACCCTGTGAGCAGGTACCGTTTATGTCCTCATTGCACCTGAGGGGTTAAGTAATGGGACCAAAGTCGCAGAGCTGGAATCCACCAGAGTTTGAACTCAGCTCACACTCATTTGATAACATGGGATGTGCTCAATAAATGGTATTTACTACTACTTTTTCTGCTGCTTCATGTTATGCAAGCTGGGACCTTTGCAAGGCTGGCTCCCTCTTGGCACAAATACTAAAGAGCTTTTTAGAATTTAAAAAGGGCTTTTTTGCGGCTTAGAGAGTCTCCAAACATTGGAACATTAAAGTCCATTGCATGAGTTATTTTATTGGAAAAATTTCCTTGATCATTTTTATATTCTATACATACTGTTTTTCTTCAGAAAGCCAGAGGCATACCAAGTACCTGGCACTTATTTCTGAGGGTAAATTTCTTTCATAGAAAAGGTTTGATCAAGTCAGGGCAGTAAAGAATCTACCTATATGATTGTCTCTTGCCTATATGATTTTCCATCTTATGGCTGGAAAAGTCCAGCCATTCAAAGGATGACTCGGTCCACCTTGGACATGTCTGCATGCAGACGTTCTGTGTAGGGTATTTTTATTTTCCAATCCCCAAAGTAATGTGGGGGCCTTGGAGCCACGTCCTCCCAAGAGAGGAGAAGGGTTAAAAAAAACCCTCTTCCTGTATGCTCCTCTCTCTCCAGCCATCTGCAGAGTTATACCAAATCTCTAAGAGGCGCTTGTGATTTTTAATCAAGAGAGACCGGTTTGGAGAGAAATTGAGGCCTGGCATTTTCAGTAATGAGAAATAGTGTACCAGTACCAAGAAATGTAAAAAACATCTGGATTTACAGAGAGGGTGAACTAGGGGAGCATTTGCTTCAGGCAAAGAGTCTTTAGTTTACTCGAGTGTATTTCCCTAGGTTCTAAGATCTGCGGTACTTAACCCAGGCTGCACGTTAGAACTGCCTGGGGAGATTTTTTTTTTTAATTCCGATTTAACAGATCCAGGAAATTAATATGTGTCACGATTCAGTCAATTCAATATAGAAAACCTGTTTTGTGAAGTTGTGCACATCACAACAGGATAAGTGCCCCTCGGAATGATTCTTTTCCACACAATTACTTAGCTGGTTGAAAGTTCAAAGGCCTGCTATTTATTCAGCGAACATGTATAAGCATGATCCAGGCACGTGTCCAGCCAGCGTCCCTGTTTTGTCCTGGGCTTCACAGCCTAGAGACAGCAGACAGGCACAGAGCGCACTTTGCGATGAGCAGGGCAGGAACTTTGTGGGGAAGAGAGGTGACCGAGTTCGGAAGAGGGTGCCCAGCTCTGCCTATGCAGATGGAGAGGACTTCCCAGAGCCATGTTTTCTCCCAGTCCTGAGGGATGAATAACAGGGAACTAAGGAGTGGAAGATCACGTGGGGAGATGAAAGACACAAACCTCGTTTTGCAGAAGAAGAGAGAGGCACAGAGCCGTGAGCTGGCTTGCCCAGGGCCCCGCAGCCAGGCCAGGGCAGTGTGCAGTCCCTGAGCTGCGCTCTGCCCATGTGGCTCTTATCCGTGTGTCAGTCTTATCCCATAGACCCTCTCAGGGTCATGGAAGCTCATGTCTCTTTAATCCTGTGGCTTTCCCTAGGGTGGGCAGAAAGGGGTCCCATTATTACCCACTGGGATCCGGTCCTGGGCTACAGACCCCCCTGTCCTGGCTCTGAGAGTCTGAATGAGGTGGCGTCTGATGGCCTGCTGTAAATCTCCTCCCTCCAGGCAAAAGCCATCGAATCCCACTGCTAAGACCCTGGCTCTGTAAGAACCAGGGGTCAGGGGCCTCCATCCTGCACTGTCAGGGGCAAGCGTTATGGAGTTAATCACACGGATATGACTTGGCTCATTTTGATCCCTTCCTTGACCTCATGCTGATAAAAGGCAAGCCACGTGGAGACCCTTGGAAAGCAGGAAGTGTTAAAGGATTTTGTGTGATGCCTGGATTGTCTTAGAATCATGGAGTTTCCGGGCCAGCTGGAGGGGAAGAGGAGACTGTTTCTCGAGAGTCTGTGACTAGGGATTCTCCACACCTGAGAACGGGACGCATCCTAAGAGTTAAACATACATCTACGCTGCTGCTGCTGCTGCATCACTTCAGTCGTGTCCGACTCTTAGCGACCCCATGGACTGCAGCCTACCAGGCTCCTCCGTCCATGGGATTTTCCAGGCAAGAGTACTGGAGTGGGTTGCCATTGCCTTCTCCGACATCTGCTCTAGGACCCAGCAATCTCACTTCTAGGTATACACTCAAGTAAGCCCTAAATCCACAAAATCATACACAAGAATATCAATAGCAACTATGTTCGTAACAGTCAATATCCAGCAGTAGGAATAGAGACAGCTTTAGCTTGTCCATATAATGAGTGCCATTTATCAGTAAAAAAGAATGAACTACTGATACATGCAGCAACATGGATGAACCTCCAAAAACAAACACAAAAAAAGAGTACAGGATTCCATTTTGTACAAAGTTAAATAACAAGGAAAACTAATCTAGTGTGATAGACACAACATCAGAGCTTAATCTCTTGGTGAGTAGTCTAGACTGGAAAAAGGGGTGATGGAAATGTTTACCTTGATCTGGGTTATGGTTATCTGAGTATATTTATATATTTAAAGTTGTTGAGCTCTACTTTTAAAACGTGCGCATTTTTCTCAGTATAGCTTACACCTTAGTAAAGTACTGTTGGCATTAAGAAAGAAGAAAAAGAAGGAAACGTCCAGACCCACTGACAAGGCCTTGAGACATCAGGGTCTCTGGTGTCTGCCCCCTCGAAGGGCATAGAGCGTGAACCCAGTCCAGGGCATGGTGTCTGGGGGAAGGAAGCAGGTGACCAATGCTTCACACTCCAAGGGGGAACAAGAGGGACAGCTGTCCTTTCCAGAGCTCCTCTGCAAACTGGTGTCTCATGTGTTGTCCCCTTTATCTTCTTATCTCTCCTTCTCCAGGAGCTTCAGAAATATGAGCAGTACATCTTTGCAGATCACACCAATATGATCCATGTTGAAAATGTCTACGAGGAGATTTTACATCAGATCCTCCTAGATGAAAGTCTGAAAGGTATGGAGGGTTTCCCTGGTGCTGGAGAAAGCTCTAGATAGAGGGGTGCACCCCTGATGGGGACCCCTCAGGGCCCGCTAGGTTTTGTCCACAGGAATGAAAAGGGAAGAGGAAATTGACACCAAGAGCTGGGGAGACAGAGGACGAGGGACTGAAGAAGCGAGGGCCGCTGACCTCCGCTGAGCGGTTGCGGTTTGGCTCACACTCCACTGGCCCGTTAGATATTATTTCGCTTTCAATCCAAATAAGAACTCTGTGAACTGGGAATTTTAAGCTTCATTTTTCAGATGAGAAAACTGAGGTTAGAGAGATTAACCTAGGGTGTCTCATGAACAGCTGGCCTCCTCCGGCTGTTCCAGACAGAACAAAGGAAAAAGAGCTCTTCTTGGCCACAGGCTTACAACGCCTCCCCAGCCTGGAGCAGGTGATTCAGCAGCGGGGCTTCCCAGCTGCTCTGCCCTCTCAGCACATTCCTCACCTCCACTCAGCCAGACAGAATACACTGGGCTGTGACTCCGTCCTTGGCGAGTCCCATTAGGACTCTGGCTCACAGTATCCCATGGAATCAGGCCCTGCTCAGGATAGGAGTGTAGATAGGAAAACTTCGATAGAAATACACAGGAGAGGGCTGTCCCTAAAACTATAGGCTTGAAACATATCTGGTCTCCACAAAGAAAGCTGGCCAAGCACAAGCCCCAGGTCAAAGTAGCTCATCCAATGAGATAAGGAATACAAAGATGTCATCTCAGTATCTGCACAGGAAGAGGGGCTCAGTCAAGGCCACTGCCAGTCCACCACAGCACCCTTGGGCGAATTAGGAAAAAAGCTCTCTTCCTCCAGATGGCAGACTGCTCTCTGTCAAAAACTTGTCACCATATACTGGTTTGGTTTGAGCAGGACATGCTACTGCAGCCTGCTGGAAAATTACTCTGCTGAATACACAAATCTGTGATGTGAATGGTATCCGCTGGGGTGTGAGATTGTTGGGCACTGTACAACCTACACAGCCAGAGGGAGAGGCTGATTGTCAAAAACGTCAGCTGCTGGTTGTCGTTATTTTTTAAAATTAATTTTTATTGGAAGATGGTTGCTTTACAGTGTTGCATCAGTTCCTACCGTACAGCAAAATAAATCAGCCGTACATTTACACATATTCCCTCCCTTTTAGAGTTCCTTCCCATTCAGTCTCCACGGCACTGTTAAGTAGAATTCCCTGTGCTGTCCAGTACAGACAGCCAACAAACACAAGATGCGATGCTCAATTGCTATGTTAATTATGCTAATTATTAGAGAACTGCAGATCAAAACTACAAGGAGGTATCACCTCACGCTGACCTGAATGGCCATCATCAAAAAAACTTACAAACAATAAATTCTGGAGAGGATGTGGAGGAAATGGTTGTTATTATTGATTTTACTCCTCTCGGGGCCTCTAGGACTGAGCCGGATGGACAGAGGCCTTTAGTTTGGACACTGCAGGTCATAAGGTTCTCTCTGCAGGCTCAGTACTAAGGACTCGTTACACGTTCAGGACTGTTCTGAGTGTAAAAGCAGAGAAACTAAGGGCCTGTCCTGCCCTAAAGGAGTGTCAGTCAAAGTAGACACACTGCAGCCGCACACACTAGCGGCTGAGATGTGGTGGGGCCTTCCGAGGGTGATACCAATGGTAGTAGATTTGACCTCTTTGAAAGCTAAGGCCATGTTTTATTCATTCATCTTTGGATTCTTAGAGCATGTCCCATAGTTGATGTCTAGTAAAAGTGTGCTGTTTGAATAAATGAATGAGTGAAGGAATGAATGAGTGAACATTACAGAGGTCCAGGGTTTGGAATGAGTCTGTAGGCT
The DNA here is from genome assembly GCF_027580195.1 of Bos mutus. Classification (NCBI taxonomy): domain Eukaryota; kingdom Metazoa; phylum Chordata; class Mammalia; order Artiodactyla; family Bovidae; genus Bos; species Bos mutus. Next base: position 20,288,861 of record NC_091632.1, read on the forward strand.
CTGGTCATCAGGGAAAGCTTCCTGAAAGAGGGTTAGATGTAAGCTGGAATTTGAAATTGGGAAATTCAGACGGTTAGAAAAGCTGAGAGGGAATTTTAGCTTCTAGATAAAATCAGAAATTCCAGATTAGTCAGGGCAAGGTTTTAACATTATGTTTTGCTTTCTGGTATCTCTCAGTGATAAAGGAGGCTGCTATCCTGAAGAAACACAATTTGTTTGAAGACAACATGGCCTTGCCCAGTGAAAGCGTGTCTAGCCTCACTGATCTAAAAACTCCTGCGGGGTCAAACCAGGCCAGCCCCGCCAGGAGAGCCTCGGCCGTTCTCCCCGGAGTTTCAGAGAGTGAGATCCTGAGTAATGAGGTGTTCCAGGAGGCAGGGGAGATGAAACAACCAGAGGTCCCTAGTCCATTGGCCAGAGAAGAAGGCCTTTCCCTCCCTGTGTCCAGCCCTCCCCCAGATGGGGACAGGCAGGTCATCGATTCAAGTATAGATGGCCCAGTTGTGAATCTGGTGGCTACAGAGGTGACAGCAGGTGCCCTGGGCACACACTTGTCACAGCCGGAGTTGGAAGAGACTCCTGAGGACCGAGAACCCACCCAGGAAGACGAAGAGCCCAGGTCTGCCGCAGGCTCCTTGAAGGAGCTCAGAAATTTGCTGACGGTGACCGCCGAAGTAACAGAGGAGTCCGCTGTGCTTGAGGTTGAGAAAGATACACATGAGGAGGCCCTTGTTCCCCAAGATATTGAAAAAGAAGAGGAAGCAACCCAAATCAACACAGAGGCCAGTCAAGCATCTGCTTCGGGTCAGGACAACTGTGAAGAAAGTGAAGTCGGTGAGGGGGAGGCCCATGGTCCAACTCCCAAGGCCGAGGCCAGCGGGGTGGAGCTGGGAGAATTTCCAGATGCTCAGCCAACCTGTGGGGGGCTCAGCGAGGGGGCCCGGGGCCCAGACCCCACAGAGGAGCCGGGAGAGGCAGGAGAGCCCGCTGAGAGTGAGCTCACAGGGGATGCCTCTGGACTGGGCACCCTTGAAGGAGGAGGGCCCGTGTGCTCTGTGGAGGCTGAGGCTGTGTCCCTAGAAGCTTGCGTGTTCCGTTCTGACTCCATCAGCCCCAGGGAGAGCCAGGTTTCTGTGGAAGAAGAGGCGGTGGGCGGGAGCTGCAGCACAGCCCAGCCTGCCACCAGTGAGGATGCCCAGGAGAGGAAGGCTGACCCTGTTCACGAGTGTCAGTGGGTGGTGGAGAACGTTGCAAACACTGATACCCTAGATACACAGAGAGAAGACCCCCCAGAGCCCCCTTCAGAGGAGTGAAAGGGACAGAGTGGCCAAAGTCTTTCTTGGAACAAACTCAGCCCAAAGGGGGAGGGGGGATGCCTGCAAGTTGTTACCAAAAAAAAAAAAAAAAAGCATGAAGTACTTCTTTAATTTGTATAATGAAGCTAGAGGGAATTGCACACGGGGCAGGAGCACTGAGGCAAGCCTTTGTGGAATGGAACTGTCCTCCCATGAATTATGACTTTAGCATTTGAATAAGAATTACAAAGGTAATGGCGTGGGGGGGTGGGGGGTGGTGAGAGGCAGCTGAGGGGCCCAGGGTGGGACGGGGCTGCAGGGAAGGCAGAGGAGACAGCCGGGCACCCTGCACACTCTCTTCTAATGCACTTTAAGGCTTCTTCATGTTCGGTGAGAATGCGAAGGTAGATCCTGTAATCCAGCCTCACCGTTCGTCCACAGCCCGGCTGCAGGAAAGGGAGATGGTGCGCGCCGGCCCCTCCCGCCTGCTGTGTGCGGCCCACAGAGCCTGAGCGATCAGCCTGAGACATCTCAGGAAGGCTGAGCGGAAACAGAGCAAAGCTGTGGTCTGGGGGCTGGCTGGGCCTCTTACTAATGCCGCTATCAATTTCCTACTAATTCATCTTGCTAATTCTTATTAATTAATCACTTTTTGGAGAACATCAGATGAGGCAAGGAAATTTCTTTGGCATGTTTAAGGCTGAAAGCCTTCCAAATTAGCCTTAGACTGTGCAGAGAAAGAGCTTAGCTAAATTATCAAGCATAAAGCCGACCAATTAAACATTATATGAACAGCTATTCTATGACACATGCTGTGTTAGGCATAGTAACAGAAAAGAACAAAAGAAAAAAAAGAAAGATTAGGTGCTTGTCTAGCATAAATGGAAGGATCCAAAGGAATTTAATCTAAAAGAAAAAAATATATACTGATTTTCAAAACATGACAACTTTCTTTCTTTCCATTGAAACAGTTCTGGTTTATTCCCAGGAGGGAATAAAGTGAATAAGTGAATAAAAGAAGAAAGAAAAGAGGGAAGTAAAAGGGAGAGAGAAAGGAAGAAAGAGAGAAATCAAGCTATAGATCATTAAGTTCCAAAGATATTACCAACAATGGAAATTATTTGCTCAGTTGTTCAGCAAATTGAGTCTTGTTATGTCCCAGGCACTGATACTATGGTGGAAATGGCTCTGTTCCTTTCTCCCAGAACCTGCTTTAATGGAAATAGATGGAAATACATCTTCTGAATGGATCATGATCTTTACCTGTGAGTGTTAAGGTGGAATGAACTTTCTTGCCAAAGGTTAAAAAGATGTATTCTCTTGTCCTTCAGAAAAATACCAGATGATTTTCTAAAAGCTTTACTCCCAGGTCTACATCTTGAAATTTCCTTCTACAAATTTTAATATTAGATCTCAACATTGTCCTAAGAGCTTATTTTGATTATCATCAACAAGTAGTTAATATCAGGTTTTTTTTTTAAAGAATTTGTCCACAGTTTGACCATTTAACCAGGAACTAAAATATCTCTCTCTCCACTTCCCTATGAAGAATTGCTTGGATTTCTGGGTCATAGGGGATGAAAAATAATCAGGATACTCTCATATTGAATTGTTTCACCCTTGGCTCAGACGGTAAAGAATCTGTCTGCAATGCAGGAGATCTGGGTTCAATCCCTGGGTCAAGAAGATCCCCTGGCCAAAGGAATAGCTACCCACTCCAGTATCCTTGCCTGGAGAATTCCATGGATAGAGGAACCTGGCAGCTGTAGTCCATGGGGTGGCAAAGAGTCCGACATGACCGAGTGACTAACACTTAGTGTGTTTAGATCCTCTCATTATAGGTGGAGAAGGCAATGACAACCCACTCGAGTACTCTTGCCTGGAAAATCCCATGGACGGAGGAGCCTGGTAGGCTGCAGTCCATGGGGTCGCGAAGAGTCGGACACGACTGAGCGACTTCACTTTCACTTTTCACTTTCATGCATTGGAGAAGGAAATGGCAACCCACTCCAGTGTTCTTGCCTGGAGAATCCCAGGGATGGGAGAGCCTGGTGGGCTGCTGTCTATGGGGTCGCACAGAGTCAGACACGACTGAAGTGACTTAGCAGCAGCAGCAGCATTATAGGTGGAAGGCAGAGGTCACTCCCCTCCCTGGTCCTTATTGCGCCTGTGTTCACTCATATCCTTGCATTTGGCACAAAATATTGCAATTATGTTTACTTCCTGTCTCTTCCAGGGGCCCCTTCCTTCAAGGACAGACACTAGGGTTTGGTCATCCTGTGTACTTCCTGCACACACAGCCTTGAATAATAGCTCCCTGGCTTCTCAAGTCACTTTAATATCCGTAGTGCCTAACAAGGAACTGCTTGTGTCAGGCTTCTCAGGAAATGTGAGAACTGATCATCAACCACACCGCTGTGCTGGGGCTATTTGGGGCTTGCTGTCAGGCAAGGAGATATATTTTACTTGGGCTTTTTGCCCTTGGGAGTCTTCCCTTAAATCAAGTCCAAAGTCCAAAAGGCAAGTGGCCAAATGGTCTGATGCGCTGCCCAGTGAGACTGAGAGCCAAAGGAGCAGTGCCCAGCCTCCCCAAGGACTGCCCTTTTCTCCGGGAGAATGGTGATCTGCAAGCAAGGAGGTCCTGGCGCAGGCTAAGCCCATGTATAAGCTTCTAGCTTCCTCCCTTTTGCTCACCTCAGGGCTCCTGGCCCCACTTGGAAAGCTGAGAGATTTTTCCAACCCTAAACGACAGTACTTGTCACTTCATTGGATGAATGAACATCAGTGTCTACCCATCCTCTGGTAGAGGAGACCAGAGATTAAGAGGAAGTACAGAGCTGAGAAAGCAGAGTTTTTCTGTACATATTTCACAAAAGACATGTCCACTAGATTAAGTCAGGTGACTGTTCTATTTGACGATAGAACAGGAAATTAAAGTGCATTAAAATTTCCTTGTTTTCACATGTTGAGTGGAATAGTTTCCTATTACTGGGAGTTTCTCTTGCTTTTGATACAGACTTGTCTAGATTGCTTCAGTGGTTTCCAGGTTGGAGCAAGGTTATTGTGATTTAAGTGAGCAGCAGGAAAAGCCTCTGCAAGCTGCTCAGGGGCTCTCTCCTATGGACAAATTTCTTTGAAATGCATAAAACCTCAAGACATGGCTTTTGGCAAAAATTCCATGACTAGTTATGTTTTATTGACCTTTTACAAAGAAAGGATATTTTCCTTAAAAACGAATTTGCTTATCAGGTTTTCCTTTGCAGCTTAGAGCAGAGTCAGTAGTGTCTTGCATTATTCAGAGTAAACTCATTTCAAAAAAAATGCATTTTGGAGACAACAAGGAAAAGATTCCAGTTTGTTCAAAATTTTTAGAAAGAGACTGAGTATGAAGAACTATGGGTCTTCATGCTCCATCTTCTGCATTTTACTACAGAGATTCTCAAGTCTGGTTTCATAACCTTCAGATTAGAGGTAGTGATTTCAAAGGGTTCCACGATTCTCTCAAATAAGTGATTTTATTTCTTTATAAAAAGTGCTAAATGATGTATGCTAACCTAGCAAGTTTAATTTGGGGAAGAGAAAGACATCACTGACAAAAATAAATAATACAGTTTCACTTGGTGAAAAAGTCAGTTACATGTACCTTCTTTACCAAAAACAAGTGGGTTTTACAATTTGCTTCTGAAGTCTGCAACCTCAATAAGGAGATCTACACTGCGGATTGGTTTTTCTGGTCACTATATAAAGCAAATAAACGTAAACCACTTTGTAACCACATATTTACCCTGCCAAGTGCCTATATTGCAATAAAATGTTTGTCCTTGAAAAAGTGTCCAGACGTCATATTTATTTGGAATAGGGCTGTTTTCATCTTTTAAGCAAATGTCATACTTGAGCTGGGAGGAACTCCTCAGAGATGGAAAAGTGAGTCAGTGTAGTACAGAATTTTACTTTTCTGCCATCAGGAAGGAATCCACAGGGAAGTCACTTAATGGCAGTTGTAATCATGCTTTTAAAATGCATATGCTAATTTCTGTGGGAATCGGATTAGGTCTATAATACAATAATAGGCAATTACTCTTGATGTAATTGAATTGCTGTTCAAACAAATTTGTTTTCAGTGGACAACGCTGAGCAATATATCCATTCTTTCTGTAATTATAAACAAAGCAATATTTACTCACTAGTATCCACAGTTGCTTATTCATCCATAAATTCGTTCATCTGAAAAACAATGATTGTGCATCTGTTTTATGTAGGTGCTCTAGTGGGTGTAGAAGACACAGAAGTATATACAGTGGACATGATCTCATATCACAAAACTCAAATTCTCAGGGTGGACACAGCCAGGGAGAGCTCAGAATGGGTGTTTGCTTCTTCACTTGGCAGAAGACTTTTCTATGATCTCAGCTTTAACTTTACACCAACAGCTTCAGGCAAGAGAGGAGGCATGTTGGAGAAATCGTGTCCGGCAGTGATGGGGACACTTGGTGTGGCATAAGCTTCCCTCCTCCATCTCCTCCTTCCATAGCAAACTTCTGGTGGCTCCTCCAGAATTTCTACTTTGGGTCAATAATCAGATTGGAATTGGAGGTGAGGGGGATCATGAAACCACTTTTGTATGTCTTTTTCTTAGATTGTCTGTCCATCCGGTGTGTCCAGGATGGAAGTGATGGAGGTCTCGGGAGGAGTCAACTAACAGCTCTTCTCTCCTCACAAGCCTGGAGCCACTCCAGCTTGAGCATCTCTCATCCTTTGCCATATCCATTGTCAAGAATATCTGTCCCTCCCTTCCCCATCTAGCCAATTCCCATTGTTCCTGTGAGAGGACAAGTCAGGCCAGTTTCCCCACCCAGCTCGTACCCCCAACAATGCTTTGCTGAACTCTCCCAGCCAAATGTACTTGTCTACTTCTAGTCATCCTCTCCCTCTGCTGCAGTCGTCCACCTGACCTGTGCCTTGGGGCAGGGATCCTGCCTTTAATCTTTGTATGCTTAGCAGAGCATAGGTGCCTGAAGATAGCAAGTGCTCAAGAAATGTTGAATAAATATCCCCAATCACAGATGAAGAAACAAGTGAAGATAATAGTCAGTGATCCCTTAGCATGTATTAAGAATCTGTGACTCTGGGAAGTTTACCCACCCTCAGTCTACATAGATAGTTCTGTTTTAGTGATGAGACTTGGTCATGGGTTTTTGTATACTCATCCCTCTGGGAGGCCAAGTCAGAGCCAAATTGCCTCCAAATCAAGCTACTATGAGCCACCTCCTAGTTTTGGGGACAGCAGCCTCCACTGGGTTTTCCTGAGGTCCTTAAGAGGTTAACAATGCAAAAAGGTCAAGAAATTTACCCCTGAATGGTACCCGAGTCTGTGATGCATGAGCAAATGCTTGAGAATTAATGGGCAGCATCTTCCTTCTAGAAAGCCCTCCTCTTGAGGTTGGATAGGGAGCAGAGAAGAAGATGTGGTCCCTGATTTTAGGAAATTCAGTCCAGTTGGGGAAGCTGAGATGCAAATGGTGGTTCTGTGAGAAGAGGAAGAAGGGTTCTGGCAGAAGAAGTGACAACTGAGGACTCTGCTCAAGAAAGGGCAGGTCTGATTGTTGAACCTATTAAGTTTGCCCTTTGTTTCTTGCCTTTTTGACTTCTTCATGAACTAAAATCCAAAATCCAGCAGCCAGAACCATTAGAGGGAGCTGTGGTCAGAAGGAGTTACAGTCAGAGCTGTGACAAAGGAAGGAAATCAGTGGGCTCTATTGATTTAATCACGACTTACTTGATGGGAGAGGGGAACAATCTAAGGAATGAGTCAACCTCAAGAAACTGGAAAAGGCAAAGAGATGGATTTTCCCATAGAGCCTCAAGAAAGGAATGCAGACCTGCCTGCTCACTGATACTAGCTCAGTGAGACCTGTGTTATAGTTCTAACCTCCACAACTGTAAGATATTAAATGTGTGTTGTTTTTGACCACTAAATTTGTGGTAACTTGTAACAGCAGTTGGACCTCTTAGTTAAAACATAAACAAATGAAACTCTAAAAAAATCCAGCTGCCTCCAGATACTCTGAAGAAATTTTTTATCAAGATCCTTTCCTGCCCTACCTGTCTGGTCCCTATACAGAGGGGTATGTATATGTATCGGGAAGGGTTTGCTTTGTATTAGCAATTCCAAGTGGAATTGTTGGGGTAGGAACCAGGTAGGGCTTATGTTTTGGAAAATGTCTACAAGACACTGAGGTGATTTTGAAGCTAAGGCCTTCAACACCCTGCTCCCTGCCCGACCCTGTTCTGTGCTGCTGCCTGAGTCACGTGGGGGGCAGTTCTTTCTGTATACTGGTTTGAGAGGGATGTTGTGAGGGGAAAATGAAGGCATCTTCATTTCTGTCTGTTAGAGGCTTCAAGTTTTGAACTTTAAATTTTTATCCAGAGTTTAGGATAAATTATGTTTTTCATGTAACGTCCAGATTCATTCATGGAGTTTTTTTTTTTTTTCACAAAATACTTATCAATATCTACTAACATACCACAGACTCTGCCAGACCCTGGGAATAGAGTGATAAAACAATCAGTCCCTGCCAGCATTACATTCAGTTTGTGGGTTATCTTTTCCCCATTGACATTTTCAATTACTCAGTTTAAGGAAATACTGTTAACATTAATGAGCCTTTCCACCTTTCAGGTCTCGATTCAGAATTCTTCACTAAGTTTACCTATAGACTGGGAACTTTGCTCTGAGTTCCTTTATGGGAAAATTGTATGGGTGTCAACTCATTGTCTGAACTGGGGCTAACCACTTAACCTTTAAAAGAATTTGTTTGTAAAATGGCAACAACAGCCCCCACCTTGAAAGGCTGTTGTCCACATTGTGTAAAATGAGGCCCAAAGAAGCGAAGCAACTTCTGAAGGTGACACAGCTAGTAACTAGTTGACCCAGGAGTATCATTTAGCAATCACTACAAAACTGAAATCACTCCAAAGTCAGTGGTTAAAATAGGAAGCATTTATTACTGCTCAGAAGGTTACGGGTCAAGCACCAGGGAGACAGCTCATGTCATCCTGTCTGACTTCCCCAACAGGTGTGGGAGGTGGCTGGCTGTCCACTGGTGTGGCCTGTCCCTTGCTGGGTGGCTGGGCTCCGCTCCGTGTGGTCTCCCGTCTTTCAGCAGACTGGTGCGGGCTCATTCCTGATGCAGAAGCCAGGAGGAGAAAAGGAGAGAAAGAGAAGAGGCAAAAAGCTCAGAACCGGTGCAACATCACTTCTGCCGTGTTCCACTGACCAAAGCCAGTTACAAGGCGGGGTGAGATTCAGGGATGGAATTGCTGCAGTCACACACCACATTGTGCCTGAGTTCAGGGGAGCCATTAGCTGGGGCATCAATGCAATCAACCTGCCTCAGCAGCATTCACATGACTCCTGTTTGATTCTAAGACCATGGTCTTGTCTCCATAGGACACTGTCTATAAACACTTACACAGCCAGCGCTGGCCCCTCTCACATTCTTCCCCAATGTCTGTGCCCTGCTTTAGCCCCATTCTCTACTAGATGAACAAAACACCATCATTCCCAACTATAACTTTGACCTATCAAAGAATTTTGGCTTTTGCATTCGTTTGGAAAATGAGTCTCTTATTTAAAAGGTTTTTTTTTTTTTTTTTTTAAGATTTACTTATTTTTGGCTGTGCTGGGTCTTCGTGGCTGCATGTGGGCTCTCTCTGGTTGCAGGGAGTGGGGGCTACTCTTCATTGCAGTGCACGGGCTTCTCATTGTGATGGCTTCTCTTCTTGTGCAGCATGGGCTCTAGGCACCTGGGCTTCAGTAATTTTGGCTTGTGGGCTCAGCAGTTATGGCTCCTGGGCTTAGTTGCCCCAGGGGATGTGGGATCATCCCAGAGCAGGAATCAAACCCATGTCCCCTGCGTTGGCAGGCAGAGTTTGACCACCAGGGAAGGCCCTAAAAGTTGTTTGTTTGTTTGTTTTTTAATTTATAAGCCTTGTAAGAAGAAATGTCTAAAAGAGATTCCTTCCCATCTTAGCAATATATACTTTATATACTGCTTAATTATAACAAGGTCATTGGTCGTGATAAACATGTTAATTATGCCAGGAGAGTGAGAAAATTTAACCCGTGCCAAGCAGTATTTAGCTTCATATAAACAAGCACCATTCTCTCCAACAAACATGTCAGTAAATTTATTTTCTATAGAAAATAATGGTAGTCTTCAGAAAATGTTACAGTCCTCCTCAAAAGGAAAATAAACACATTTTAAAACCAACCACAAAACAAGTAAAGATAAATTTTACTTGAAAATTTATCCCACCTGGTTAATATTCTGTATTCTTCATAACTCTATGATAGCTGATTTGTAAATATTCCTAATCCCTCTCCTTTTCCCTGGAAAAGGATGATCCTCAGGATATAACATTTTAAGAACACTTGTATCAGATTTTGCCCTTCCAGCTTTCTTGCTAGAATATTGTTGTACCTAGTGACCCATGGGTTTCTTTTAAAATTTTCATGAAGGTTGAATAAAAGGTTTAGGGGCTTACATCTATCTGGTAGCATGCCACCTCACCAAGAATGTCCTTTCTTTTCTTGTCTGTCCGACACACAGGACCACATCAGGACTCACTTTGTGCTCCCTGCCATCATTTCAAGCCTTCTTCCTCTGAATTCCTTTGGCTTTTATGCTGACAACATTGATTTTGGCACTTTAAACATGTACCATGAAGAAATTTTTAGTGATTTCCCATATGTTTTGACTAATGACTTTCAAAAGAAAGGGAGTTTTCCCTGTATGCCTAGAGACTCAATATGTTCATAGAAGCATAGACTTTAGGGTTGGAAGACACCCTAAATGTTCACTGAATGCAAATGTATCCACAGTGCTTGCATTTCCCCTTTAAAACCTCCTGCTTTTGGTCATCCTCCAGGGATGGGAAAACCACTATCTCCCAAAGGAAATTATTTTGTTTTCAGATGACTCTGATGGTTGGAGAGCAAAAATATTACTCTCATGTTCCACTCCTCCTCTGCCACCATCCTCAACTATAATTTCCATCCCATGGGTCCAATTTTTTCCATCAGGGAAATATACAACATTCTAACCTCTTTTCCTCCTGACAGATTTCAAACATCTCCAAATAACTGAGATGTCTTTTCCAGACTAAATATCCCCCAATTCACCTCTTTTTATGTAATACGGTTTTGAGCTCCTCTGTTGAGTCTTTTCACAGCTCAATTATAAGCTAGTTCCTTGTGTTGTCCTTTTTTCCTTTCTCCCTCAATAGCCTCTGTCTACCTCATAGCCTAATGAGCTTCCCAGGTGGCGCTAGTGGTAAAGAATCCACCTGCCAATGCAGGAGACGCAGAGATGTGGATTCGATCCCTGGGTCAGAAGATCCCCTGGAGGAGGGCATGGCAACCCACTCCAGTATTCTTGCCTGGAGAATCCCGTGGACAGAGGAGCCTGGTGGGCTTCAGTCTATGGGGTTGCAAAGAACTGAACACAACTGCAGTGACTTAGCACATACACAGGCACTTAGCCTAGCACCCTTTCTCTTGAAAATCTCTCCCCAGCCCAGAGGAAGGCACATTTTTGTCCCTTTCCCCTTTTCTTGTTATCTTCAAAGAGAAGCAAAGAGCATTTTTTTTATAGTAAAGTTGTTGCTTTCAAGCACTGTGGGGAAGATACATGAAATAAAAAAGTAAAAACTCTAAAAGTTACATAAAAGTTAAGTCCTTAGATGTAAGCTTCCAGGTCTACCATTTTTTACTCCTTTTGAGAAAGTAAAAGGAAGACTCGTTCATTGTCAGCCCACTGCCTTATTTCTAGAAGTGGGACTCACCAACATTCCCTCTCCACTTACTAACCCTTCCCTAATTCCTGTAAGAAAGCACCTCTTTCCAGAATGTAATTCAGGCAAAGCAAATACTTCAATGGTTAAACATCTAAAAGGCTCCCAGACTGCAAATAATCTCCACTAGATTTGTCCTACTTTCAGAGATCTACCTCCTCCTGGCATTTTATCATCCTCCTTAGAGACTTTTTGTTGACTTTTCGGCATTTATTGATCAAACATTCTCACAAAAAAAAAAAACAAAAAAAAACATAGAACAAGAGTGCAAAAAATATCAAGGCTAGAAATAGGGATCTGGGAGTCAGTCACTGGCATCCATTTGGTAATTGAAGCTCCAGCAATGGATAGGATCTCCTTTGGGGAATCTAAAGAAGGAAAGTGAAAAAAAAAAAAAAAAAGAAGGAAAGTGGGCTGGGAAACTTAAGGAACACCCATGTTTGTATCAAAGGAGGAGAAATATTCACATTGAGATAAGTAGGGGAAAAAAAGGAAAGGGTATAAATGACAAGAAACTAAAGAGAAGACAACTTGAGGAAGGCAGGAGTGGTCCATGAGTCAAATGCTGCAGCGAGGTCAAATAGGAAAAGGCATGAAGTGTGTCCACTAACTCACAAAAATGTCATTAGTACCTTGGTGAGACAGAAACCAGACTGATGGGAAATGAAAGTGGATACACTCCAGTTTGTCTTTATCTGCCTTAGCATGTGTGACCCAAAACTGACCCTATATATTCCAAGTGTGGTCTGACAGGTGGTGTAAAGTGAGATCATGTCCACTTTGACCAATTCACTCTGTTTGGTAATGAAGCTTCAGCCCACATTCAGTTATTTTCGGCAGTCCCACTTACTGCACCACTCCAATGACTCACATGAAAGTAGTCTGTTTAAACCTTATGTCATTTCCATACATGGCAGAACTAATACATGACTTCCCATCTCACACTTGTGCAGCTGAGTTTTAAAGCTAAGTTCAGAACCTCATTCAGCTACAGTTTACCTTATTAGTTTCAGTTCTTTGTTCCAACCTATGGGAACATTCTTTGTCCTAATTCTGTCATCCTACATATTAGCTATACTTCTGGCTTTACGGCATCCATAAATTTGATTTACACTGGTGTTTCCAACCAAGTCATCAATAATGTCAAGTCCCAAGCATTCAGGCAAGGGCTGGGTGGAAACTTGAAGATATGGCTGGGTCTGAAGCCAATAACAAGTGTCTAAATGCTGACACTAGCAGGTCTGAAGCCAGCAGAGTCAGTGAGTATGGTATTAAGGGTTGTTCAAGGCGGGAAAGACAATGGATAAGTAATGGGGCAGAAACCAGGAACTGAGCCAAACCACAACCTAGACGAGCAGATTCAATATAAAGGAGAGATCTAGAAGCTAGAGAAATTAAAAGAATACCCAAAGTCAACAACAGGCTCGAGAGAGAGAGTGCATATATAGACACTAATTTTTGGACTTCCAGGTGGGTTTTATGTCTTCTTTACCACATGCAAGGGTGTGTGTCCTTTGAAATTAAGGGCTTTTGATAAATAAAAATATGGTGCAAGACAGGTCTTCTGGCTCTTTCCGAAGTAGCTTTTCTCACATGGAACATTTTTTTGGACTGGCCAAGTAACCAGCTACGACGAATTCTCCCAACTCTACTGCGTCTACTCCGTATTTCTCTTCCTGTTCCCAAGGAGGTGAGACTTTATAAGAAATGTTAATAGGGAGCAAGAATAGTCAAGCGAAAGGGAAGAAGGGGGAACATAGAGAATGATTTTTCACTGGGATTCCTATGTTGTATTTATTTTCTGTCCTGGAATTCCATTAAAGATTAGCATCAATATTATTTTTAACACAGATTAGCATAGCTAAAATGAAAACAAGACTGAATGCTGGGGAGGATGAGGCTAGAACTCTCATACGCTGCTGGGAATGCAAAACAGGATGTCTACTTTAGAAAACAGATGGGCAGTTTCTTATACAGTTAAACATATCCTTATCATGCATGCATGCTAAGTGGCTTCAGTTGTGTCTGACTCCGTGCAACCCTATGGACTGTAGTTGGCCAGGCTCTTCTGTTCATGGATTCTCCAGGCAAGAAAATGAGTGGGTTGCCATGCCCTTCTCCAGGGGTTCTTTCTGACCCAGGGATCGAAGCTAGTCTCCTATGTCTCCTAAAGTGGCAGGTGAGTTCTTTACCCCTAGTACCACCTGGGAAGTTCAGTAATTCCACATGACCCAGTAATTCCTTTGCTAGGTATTTACTGAAGCGAAGTTAAAATTTTGTTCACACAAAAACCTTTATGCCAATGTCTACAGTTACTGTATTAATAACTGTCAAAAACTGCAAAACAACCTAAATTTCTTCAGGTGGTGAATAGATAAACAAACTGGTACATCCATATAATAGACGACTACTCAATAATAAACGGAGAAGGCAATGGCACCCCACTCCAGTACTCTTGCCTAGAAAATCCCATGGACGGAGGAGCCTGGAAGGCTGCAGTCCATGGGGTTGTGAAGAGTTGGACACGACTGAGTGACTTCACTTTCACTTTTCACTTTCCTGCATTGGAGCAGGAAATGGCAACCCACTCCAGTGTTCTTGCCTGGAGAATCCCAGGGACGGGGGAGCCTGGTGGGCTGCCGTCTATGGGGTCGCACAGAGTTGGACACAACTGAAGCAACTTAGCAGCAGCAACAATAAAAAGAAATGCTCTACTGATATATACAATAACATGAATGAATCTCAAAATTATTAGGCAGAGTGAAAAAGGATATAGACTGTATGATTCCTTTTATATTACAATCTAGGAAAGGAAAAACTATAGGGATAAAAATAAATCATTGGTTACCTATAGGCAGGAGCATAGGAGAAACTGACTATGAAGAGGCACATAATGGGATTTTGGAAGGTGAAGAAACCATTCTGCATCTTGATTATGGTGTTTGCTCAATGACTTTATGCATTTATCAACACTCATAAAACTGTACACAGAAAAGGGAAGATTTTAGTCATATGCAAATTGTTGTTATTTAGTTGCCAAGTCACTCTTTTCAACCTCATGGATTATATATAGCCTGCCAAGTTCCTCTGTCCATGGGATTTCGAAGGCAAGAATACTGGAGTGGGTAGCCATTTCCTTCTACAGGGGATATTCCTGACCCAGGGATCGAACTCGCATCTCCTGTGCTGCAGGCAGATTCTTTATGACAGAGAATGGGAAGCCTGGGAAGCCCCATATGTAAATTACACCTCAATAAACATGACTCAAAAATATATTTCCTTTAGTAGCCCAAATTTTAACAGTAATGATTAATTATATTATGAAAGGTTTATACAATAAAGCATTAAACAGTTGTTTGGGACTTTGTTGGACTTTTTCTCTGCCCAGTAGCTTATGAAGAATCTTTACAGGGACTTCCCTGTAAAGGGAAGTGGATACAGTGGATAAGTGGATACAGTGGATAAGAATCTGCCTGTCAGTGTGGAAACACAGGTTCCATTCCTGGTCTGGGAAGATTTCATGTGCCACAGCTACCGAAGCCCGAACACTCTAGAGTGCGCTCGACAACCAGAGAAGTTACAGCAGTGAGTAGCCCGTGCACCACAATGAAGAGCATCCCCCTGCTCACCACAACTAGAGAAAGCCCACATATAGCAAGGAAGACACAGCACAGCCAAAAATAAATAATACTAAATTATTTAGAAAAGAGCCTTTACATAGAGGCAAAATTTCTCTGTTCCTAAGTTAGAAGTCACCGACTTGTTTTTCCACTTTCCCTTGTAGCTAGGGCATGGGGCTGTGTCGTATGTTCCTCTTATGTGTCAGATTCACTCTTAACAAAATTCCAATTCAAAATTGTGGAGCAAAGAAAGAGGTGTCTACAAAGTAATGCATTTTGCTGAGGGTGGTGCATTGTGGCACAGAGAGATGTCCACAAGGGCAGTGACAGAGGGTTGAGCAGCAGTGTTCCACCCCCAAAGTCAGAGGTGTGGTTAAGTTCCTGAAGCATCTTGGGGCTATAATTTGAGCTGTATATTCCTCAGCCCTGGCTCTTGTGCCCTCCAAGAGATTAACACCTTTACATTAATTTAAATTTTAAGTTAATTAATTTAATTAGACATTCGTGTTGTTGTTTGCAACCAGGAACCTAGAGTGGATAGAAGTGTCATTAAAAATTATGTTTATAACCAGAGCCTTACCAACATGAGCTAAGACTACATCATGGATATGGTGGCTTATATCATCATGGAAAAATGGGACTTGTGCCTGGCAATGACTTCCACACCATGAGCACATGTAGGAGGTGAGTGCCGTCATTCCTGGCAAGAAGCTCTGCAACAAGGTACAGCCTACATCACTCATCTAAAAATTGATTCCAAGTCTCCGTTTAAACAGCAGGAAGAAGACAGAAGAGAAAGGACAGTCTTCACCTGCAGGTTTCCAAACTCATAGCTGCACTGAACTTCAGAACATTAAGAAGAGTCATTTAAATGTTTCTGCTGAGCTATTGATTTTCAGAATATCTAGGTGTACCATCCTTGAAAACAACTGTTAACATGGAGCTTGCAACAATGTAGGAAAGGCTTAACTACAGCTTTGAGTTAAAAAAAAAAAACAAACACACCCACACAGGGAGATTAAATAATTAAATATGTATGTATAGGCCAAATATGCCTGGAAGAAAATTTGCTCAAATGGATACAGGAACTTGGGCAGGTGAGTTTTTAATTGGTTATTATTGTCCTTTGTATCCACTTTCCTTCTCTCCCTCCATGTTCCAAAATGAAGATAATCTGACTGTCAAAATCAGAAAAACGTGAATGTTTTGAAATATCTCAAATTTGCACTTAAATTCAGCAGAAAATGCCCTCTTTTTCCCTAGAATCCCATACGATAAAGGACTCTTGGGTGCATTTACTCCTAGCCTTAAGCCCGTTGACCCCCATAACCGGGAATGATATATAAGCAAAAGGGAAAAGCTCACTAGAAACCTTGCCAAGTTAAAATTAGCCCTTAGGATAACCGTTTGGTGAGTACTGTTCTGAAGGGCTCTGTTGCTTCTTTTGAAGTTCTGATCTTGACTCAAAGCTTCTTCATCAGAATCCCTAGGGTGACGCCCCGGCATCTGCCGGACCACCTTGCCAGCACTTTCTTCCCACCATGAAAAGCCAGGCACCTGGGCACGGCAAGATGGGACAGACTGCCCAGTGGGAAGTTGGGAACTCCTAGCTTTATTTTTGCTCATGGATTACTGAGGAATCCCCCAAGAGGTCTTACATGAAAGACAATGTGTTTAAGCCCACTACGGCTTGCTTGATACGCCTTAAGAAATGACAAATACGAAAGCGGTCACGCTCATTAAAGCACAACATGACATGTTATGAAAAACACAACATATGGTCATTTGAAGTCTGAAAATCCTGCTGAGTTTTAAATTTTTCATCTGAATATCCTTTGATGTATAACTGTGTCCTTTCCGATTCTTTGAAAAATGAGAGTTTTGAGATCAAAACCACAGATGGAAACTTTCTCTCAGTGGGTAAAAATCACCTGAAGATAAAGTTGCTAGACTCTATTAAAGGGATGAGAGTGAACACATGGACACGAAGCATTTTAAATAGATCTCCATGAAAAAGATAATCTATTAATCATTCTTTAAAATGTAGTAAACCCATAAAATCTGGAGACACTCCTTTAATTATTTTTTTACTTCTAGTTATATAATGTTATCAGGGAAGCAGTAACCTTCTTCCACTTAATAAAAACTGGTGACCCTTTATCAATTGAGCAAGAGTCAATTGATTGAGAATCTATTGTGATTAACATTAGTTTGGAATCAGCAGTATGTTAGTAAAATCCCTGGGAAAAGGGATTGTGCATTAAATTTGATGCTTACCGTTTGCTAACTAAATTAGTGCTAAAATGTAAGTGATGAAGCTAATGGAGACATATGTAAAGTTTGCTTTCTTTTCCTCTCTATTTATTTGGAATTTCAACTCCCATCCCTAGGCCTTTAGCCAAGATTTGTTTGCAGTTCTTTTTCTCTCTGTAGTATTCTAGATGCACCAATAAGATGTTAGGGTCTTGACTGGTGGCTCAGAAGGTAAAGAATATGCCTGCAATGTGGGAGACATAGATTCAATCCCTGGGTTGGGAAGATCTCCTGGAAAGGGAATGGCATCCTACTCCAGTATTCTTGCCTGGAGAATTCCATGGACAGAGGAGACTGGTGGGCTACAGTCCATGGGGTCACAAAGAGTTGGACACGACTGGGCAACAGTTACCAAAGGCTAACCTTCCTGTTTTAGTAAAGGCTAATTATATACAAGTAACAAAATTCAAACCTACTCAAACTAGCCTAGGCAAAAGAGAAGAGAGTTGATTTTATGGTTATAGAAGGATCTCACTGGAAATGAGGAACCCTAAATCTATCAGGAGACAATTTCTCCATCTCTGAGGTTACCTGGTCTCCCATTTTGCTTCTTTGCTCATCTGCTCTATTATCATCTCTCTACAGAGTAGCTTTCTCCACTTTTCTTACATAGGCAGGACTGTAGCTAACTAACGGCCCCGAGTTTGTTTATCCTCATTCCTAGGAACTAGCAAAGACTATAATTCTGAATCTCAATTCCAAATTCCTGGGAGAGAGAGACACTGTGAGGCCCAGTTTGTATAAATGCCTATCTTGACATCTGCATCTCTATTTCTGCTTTGTAAATAAGTTTGTCTATACCAATTTTTTCAGATTCCACATACATGTGTTAATATATGAAATGTATGGATACCAAGGGAGATCCTAGGGGGCTGGGATGAATTGGGAGATTGTGACTGACATATGCATCCTATTGATACTATGTATAAAATGGATGTCAGGCTTTCCTGATAGCTCAGTTGGTAAAGAATCTGCCTGCAATGCAGGAGACTCCGGTTTGATTCCTGGGTTGGGAAGGTCCGCTGGAGAAGGGATAGGCTACCCACCCCAATATTCCCGGGCTTCCCTTGTGGCTCAGCTGGCAAAGAATCCACCTGCAATGTGGGAGACCTGGGTTCGATCCCTGGGTTGGGAAGATCCCCTGGAGAAGGGAAAGGTTACCCACTCCAGTATTTTGGCCTGAAGAATTCCATGGACTGTGGGGTTGCAAAGAGTCGGACACGACTGAGCAACTTGCACTTTCACTTTCATAAAATGAATAAATAAAGAGAACATTAGTTCAGTCCCTGGATATTCCCAATGCAGGGATTGAACCTGCGTCTCTTGTGTCTCCTGTAGTGGCAGGCAGATTCTTTACCCCTGCGCCATGTGGGAAGCTCACTGTAATAATGAGAACATACTCTACTGCACAAGGAACTCTACTCAGTGTTCTGTGGTGACTTGAATCAGAAGAAAATACAAAAAAGACAGGATATATGTATACGCATAGCTGATTCATAGGGCTGTATGGTAGAAACTAACACAACATTGTAAAGCAACATAATCCAATAAAAATTAAAAGACAATCAGCTATAGCCAGGGGGTGAGGTGACATAGCGCACATATGGCCCAGAGCTTCCTAAGTTTATTTGAACACTGAACACAGTCCACTCCCATTCCCTGGCTCTGGATAAGGGTATTATGGGCGGGAGGCGGTATACTCATTTATATCCTTCAAAACAGAATTCCTCAGGATACCTGTTTGGGATGTTCTGATCTAATTTACTATTTTAATTGTAGGGAGAGGCAAACTTAGACCCAAAGAAAGAAAATAACTTGCTTAAATTATCAAGATAATGGTAGAGTACGGATTATGGTTTAGGGTTGAATAATTTGACTTCTGTCCAACCTTTATACCAAGAAAAAGTATATTGGCTCCCTGGGCCAAAAATGAGGATTGAAAGTTGACTATTTCTTTCCCCTCTCCTCAGCTAGTTTATAAATTAAGGCTTTTTATCATAAGCAATGCCAAAAAATGTTCAAACTAGTGCACAACTGCACTCATGTCACACGCTAGCAATGTAATGTTCAAAATTCTACAAGCCAGGCTTCAAGAGTATGTGAACTGAGAACTTCCAGATGTTCAAGCTGGATTTAGAAAAGGCAGAGGAACCAGAAATCAAAATTGCCAACATCTGTTGGATCGTAGAAAAAGCAAGAGAATTCCAGAAAAATATCTACTTCAATTCATTGACTATGCTGAAGCCCTTGACTGTGTAGATCACAACAAACTGTGGAAAATTCTTAAAGAGATGGGAATACCAGACCACCTGACCTGCATCCTGAGAAATCTGTATGCAGGTCAAGAAGCAACAGTTAGAATTGGACATGGAACAATGGACTGGTTCAAAACTGGGAAAGGAGTACCTCAAGGCTGTATATTGTCACCCTGCTTATTTAACTTATATGCAGAGTACATCCTGCGAAGTGCCAGGCTGGATGAAGCAAAAGCTGGAATCAAGGTTGCCAGGAGAAATATTGATAAACTCAGATATGCAGATGACACAACCCTTATGGCAGAAAGCGAAGAGGAACTATAGAGCCTCTTGATGAAGGTGAAAGAGGAGAGTGAAAAGGCTGGCTTAAAACTCAACATTCAAAAAACTAAGATCATGGCATCTGGTTCCATCACTTCATGGCAAATAGATGGGGAAACAGTGGAAACAGTGACAGACTTTATTTTGTTGGGCTCCAGAATCACTGCAGACTGTGACTGCAGCCATGAAATTAAAAGATGCTTGCTCCTTGGAAGAAAAGCTATGACAAACCTAGATAGTGTATCAAAAAGCAGAGACATTACTTTGCTGACAAAGGTCTGTATAGTCACGGCTATGGTTTTTCCAGTGGTCAAGTATGGATGTGAGAGTGAAAGTGTTAGCTGCTTAGACATGTCCGACTCTTTGCGATCCCATGGACTCCTCTGTCCCACCAGGCTCCTCTGTCCAATGGATTTTCCAGGCAGGAATTCTGGAGTGGCTTGCCAGTCCCTTCTCCAGAACTGGATGTGAGAGTTGGACTATAAAGAGGATTGAGTGCCAAAGAATTGATGCTTTTGAACTGTGGTGCTGGAGAAGACCCTTGAGAGTCTCTTGGACTTCAAGGAGATCAAATCAGTCAATCCTAAAGGAAATCAATACTGAATATTCATGGGAAGGACTGATTTTGAAGCTTCAATATTTTGGCTACCTGATGCAAACAGCCGACTCATCAGAAAAGACCCGACTCATCAGAAAAGCCCCTGATGCTGGGAAGGACTGAAGGCAGGAGGAGAAGGGGATGACAGAGGAGTGGTTGGATGGCATGTCTGACTTGATGGACATGAGTTTGAGTAAGCTCTGGGAGATGGAGGACAGGGAAGCCTGGTGTGCTGCAGTCCATGGGGTCGGAAAGAATCGGATACAACTGAGCGACTGAACGACAACAATCACAAGCAAGGCCATGGGTAGTAGTGTGTATAGTCACTCAGTCACGTACAACTTTATGTGCCCCCATGGACTGTAGCCCACAAGACGCCTCTGTCCGTGGGATTCTCCAGGCAATAATACTGGAGTGGGTTGCTATGCCCTCCTCTGGGGGATCTTCCCAACCCAGGGATCGAATCCACATCTCTGTGTCTCCTGCATTTGCAGGTGGATTTTTTACCACTGTGCCACCTGGAAATAGGGTCGTACTGCTGCTGCGCTGCTGCTGCATCGCTTCAGTCATGTCTGACTCTGTGCGACCCCATAGACGGCAGCCCACCAGGCTCCCCCATCCCTGGGATTCTCCAGGCAAGAACACTGGAGTGGGTTGCCATGCTTTAGGATCTACCAAAGATATCCAGGAATGGAAATTTTCATTCTGGAAAATAGAATACTGTATTTTCTTGAAATCCTACATTTTTTCCCCTAAACTCTGTATCCTTTATTTTTGAGAAGAAAAATCCCCAAATCCTTTCCCTTTCATCCTTTCCCTTTTGTAGCCCTCTTGATGTTTTTAAGTATTGTATGATATTTTGCAAGGCCTCTGTAGTTGCTTGAATGGTGGACCCCAAGAAATACCTCCATATCCTCACCCCTGTAACCTATGAATGTGAGTTTATTTGGATAAAGGTCTTTGCAGATATCTCTTGGGGGCCACCATTCAAACCACTACAAAGGCCTTGTAAGGTATCATACGGTACTTAAAAACATAGAGGGTTGCAAAAGGGAAGGGATAAAAGGGTAATAATTTGGGATTTTTCTTCTCAAAAATAAAGGATGTAGAGTTGAGAAAAAAAATGCAGGATTTCAAGAAAATATAGTATTATATTTTCCAGGATGAAAATTCATGTTCCTAGATATTTCCTAATCCATTCATTAATCTAACATTTGGGCCATGTTTTTTAATCTATCACACAAACTTGGTGTTGTGTTTTTGTTGTTTTTTTTTTGAAAAGAAAAAAACTTTCCTGACCAAAAAAATTGTTTGATAGTATGAGAGACAATTCAGATTATATGAATTTTGCTGCACCATCATAAAAATTCTTTGAAGGCTTCAATTTTTCCCTGGTGCTTCACATCCCTGTGGTATTTAAATCACTGTTTTCGGAAGAAACTATTGTGTCCTAGAGACAGGAATGTTAAATTGAAAATGAAGTTGGTGTAGGCTAACTTTTTTAGAGGTCAGTTCATATTTTTATCTTATAATGACTCTTGGTTTCCTGCACAAACTTATATCTATAGAGATTGCCTGTTCTGATAAAAGAACTTCTATTAACAAATGAGACTGTGTCAAACAAGTACAGGAAACAGGAATTGTTCTGTTTGCCCTGGGGAGGAGTCGACGAGCTGGGGCAGATGAAGGGCACACGATATTGTGTACATTACTCACACAATACCTTGGGCTTCCAAGATGGCTCAGCAGTAAAGAATCTATTTGCCAATGCAGGAGACACCAAAGTTGTGAGTTCAATTCCTGGGTCGGGAAGATCCCGTGGAGGATAAAATGGCAACCCGCTCCAGTATTCTTGCCTGGAAAATTCCATGGACAGAGGAGTCTGGTGGGCTACAGTCTACAGGGTCACAAAAGAGTCAGACATGACTTAGTGACTGAGCATGCGTGCATGCATCCAGTACCTCGGTACCTTTTAAATTAATTAAATGGGAAGACTCATATGGCAAGAAAGATTAGATTTAATTATTCTAAAAGAGAAAATCATAGAAGAAGCTGAAAGTGCAGAGAGCTAACATTCTTCTCACTGTGAAGAAGGAGTTTCTGATAGTTAGAATTGTCCATAAGCAGAAAGGGTCATCACGCAGAGCTGTAACACAGCCACTGTTAGACATTTTCAACCCACAGCCAATGACCCTGGGATATATTATCAGTGTCCTTGGAGTATCAGTGATTTGGAGTATGAGAGATTATAGGGTGGAGAGGCTGTTGGTTTAAAACTCTATAACCTTTGGATTAAGACAATGTGCCATAGAATAGGTCAATTCAAGCCTGGAAAAAGAGATTAGCTATCCTCTCCCTTAGCTTCTAAATCATCATTGTTCAATAGAAACATGATATGAATCATAATATAATTAAAATTCTTCTATTAGTCACATTAAAAACATGAAAACAGGTCAAATCAGTGTTTGTAATATTTTATTATATTTTATTTAACCTGATATATTTAAAATACCATCACTTAAACATGGAATCAATATTAAAAAGTCATCAGATAGTCTACATTATTTTTTTATAACAGGTCTTTGAAATCCAATGTATACATTTATGGACTAACCACATTTTGAGTGCTCAACAGCCGCATGTGGCTACTGGCTACCATGTTGAACAGCACAGTTCTAGAATTTGCTGTTAATGAAATCACCAGTCAGGTTTCTGGGAGCTAGAAAAAGAAACTTCATAAATGCAAGTGCTGGGAAAACACTTCTGATTGACTGGTGTATATTCACATGTCCTTGGGTGACTACTCTTGTAATTTTCCTGCTTTCTCATCAAAACTTAATATTAAGTAAATAATTTTGCAAACCACCAACTTTTTAAAAATCAACTTCCAACAGGACCCACCCTCCAAAAGTAAAACAATAAATAACAGTCCTCCAGTGCTTTCATGTTAATCCTACCATATTTAATTCTTTTATTTTATTCTTTTATTCCAGGAGCAACTGCAATTATAGACATGATAGCTTTTACTGTTTACAAGCTGTGTCTCTTCTCACCATGGGATTTAAGTACTCTCAAGGGAAGCTGCCTTGCAGTATTTCCAGCAACACACCATCTCTATGCATCTTATACAGATGAGACAGGATAAGGAAAATCATAAAGACAAACTCGTTTGCTCCTTGGAAGAAAAGTTATGACCAACCTAGACAGCATATTCGGAGAAGGCAATGGCACCCCACTCCAGTACTCTTGCCTGGAAAATCCCATGGACGGAGGAGCCTGATGGGCTACAGTCTATAGGGTTGCTGAGAGTCGGACATGACTAAGCGAATTCACTTTCACCTTTCACTTGCATGCACTGGAGAAGGAAATGGCAAACCACTCCAGTGTTCTTGCCTGGAGAATCCCAGGGATGGGGGAGCCTCGTGGGCTGCTGTATATGGGGTCGCACAGGGTCGGACACGACTGAAGCGACTTAGCAGCAGCAGCAGCAGATAGCATATTAAAAAGCAGAAACATTACTTTGCCAACAAAGGTCCATCTAGTCAAAGCTATGATTTTTCCAGTAGTCATGTATGGATGTGACAGTTGGACCGTAAAGAAAGCTGAGCGCCAAAGAATTGATGCTTTTGAACTATAGTGTTGGAGAAGACTCTTGAGAGTCCCTTGGATTGCAAGGAGATCCAACCAGTCCATCCTAAAGGAGATCAGTCCTGAATACTCATTGGAAGGACTGATATTAAAGCTGAAACTCCAATACTTTGGCCATCTGATGTGAAGAACTGACTCATTTGAACAGACCCTGATGTTGGGAAAGATTGAAGGCTGGAGGAGAAGGCGACAACAGAGGATGAGATGGTTGGATGGCATCACCGACTCGATGGACATGAGTTTGAGTAAACTCCAGGAGTTGGGGATGGACAGGGAGTCCTGGTGTGATGCAGTCCATGGTGTCGCAAAGAGTCAGACACGACTGAGCGACTGAACTGAACTAAAAGATAAACTGGGCTACCTCCATAAGCAAAATTCTTCCAGGGCTCAGTCAAATAATATTTTTTTGACAATTCTCCAAGGAGATTCTATAATTTATTTATAGTATTTGAGGATTTTATAAACTATATACAATAAGCAAAATTAAAACTAAAGCAGGGTTTTTCCGGAGTTAACCCATTTTAGGAATCCACGAACTTATACTTGGCATCTATAAGTATAATCATGACTGTAAGAACACCAAAGCAAGAGTTTGGCACAGATGGCCAAGTGTTTCACAATATTTGATATTCTCTTCTTCTGTCTAGTAAGAGAATCTCCTGAGTTTAAGCTGGACACACAGCTGCTCAGTTAGAGGCTAAAAATCTCAGCCTTCCTTGCAGCTCTGTGTGACCAATTGAATAACTCCTTTTCAATGAGATGTGAATATAAGTGGTAAGTTCACCTTCCTGGTCACATCCTTTAGGAAAGAAACTGCTTGCCCTCCTCTCTCTCTTTCTCCTTCAGAGGGCTAGAAGGCTTATGTGATGCTGGTAAACCAGCTTTTACCATAGATATGCCTATCAGGGATAGAATAGCAACCTGAGTTCCAGAATGCTTCATAGAGTAGAACTGCCCATCAGGGGCCCCGAATTACCTACCTGCTTCTGAATATTACCTGGAAGAGGAATAACTTTCTTTCTTTCTTTTTTTAAACATGATTGCAGCCATGAAATTAAAAGACGCTTACTCCTTGGAAGGAAAGTTATGACCAACCTAGATAGCATATTTAAAAGCAGAGACATTACTTTGCAACAAAAGTTCGTCTAGTCAAGGCTATGGTTTTTCCAGTGGTCATGTATGGATGCGAGAGTTGGACTCTGAAGAAAGCTGACTGCCAAAGAATTGATGCTTTTGCACTGTGGTGTTGAAGACTCTTGAGAGTCCCTTGGACTGCAAGGAGATCCAACCAGTCCCTTCTAAAGGAGATCAGTCCTGGGTGTTCTTTGGAAGGAATGATGCTAAAGCTGAAACTCCAGTACTTTGGCCACTTCATGCGAAGAGTTGAGTCATTGGAAAAGACTCTGAAGCTGGGAGGGATTGGGACCAGGAGGAGAAGGGGACGACAGAGGATGAGATGGCTGGATGGCATCACTGACTCGATGGAAGTGAGTTTGAGTGAACTCAGGGAGTTGGTGATGGACAGGGAGGCCTGGCGTGCTGCGATTCATGGGGTCTCAAAGAGTCGGACACGAAGGAGCGACTGAACTGAACTGAACATGCTACTTTAAATTTTACTCACTTTGTATTTTTATCCAAAATATTATAGTACTATTAATTCACTTGGTTACAGATGAGTATATACTTAAAGTGTGAGAAAGTGGAAAATTATTTTTATAAAAAAGTTTTATTTTTAATTGGAGGATAAATACTTTACAATATAGTGACAGTTTCTGCCATACATCAAGATGACTCAGCCCCAGGCATGCACAGGTCCCTTTCCCTCTTAAATCTCTCTCCCTGCTCCACCCCATCCCACCCCTCCAGGTCCTCACAGAGCACTGGCTTTGGCTTTCCTGCCACGTACAGCAAATTCCCACTGGCTATCTATTTTACATATGGTAATATATGCTTCGACACTACTCTCTCAAGTCTTCAAACCCTCTGAGAAACAACTTTCTATTTTGTATAAATCATTGTATTTGGGATCTCATTCTCTCAGCCCCTTGGCTTATATCCTAATTAATAAAAGGGTTTAGCATCAACATCACTATCATTTGAACTATTTGTCTATTATTTTTAACCGTTTTTATACTATATGAGACTATATCCTTAACAAACATAGGGAATTTTTTTTTCTTTAACTTAGCAGAAAGGCTTCTACAACTATTTGTTTGGGTGGAGACTCAGTATTAAATGACATGATACAGTGTTTATGAAGTCTTCATAAACTTAAAACGGTTGCAAATGAAAAGTCATTATGTTAACCTCGAGCTAACAATCCACAATAGTAGTTTGCTAATAGTGTTTAAGGCAATGGCACCCCACTCCAGTACTGTTGCCTGGAAAATCCCATGGACGGAGGAGCCTGGTGCGCTGCAGTCTATGGGGTCGCTAGGAGTCAGACACGACTGAGCGACTTCACTTTCACTTTTCACTTTCATGCATTGGAGAAGGAAATGGCAACCCACTCCAGTGTTCTTGCCTAGAGAATCCCAGGGACGGGGGAGCCTGGTGGGCTGCCGTCTATGGGGTTGCACAGAGTCGGACATGACTGACGCGACTTAGCAGCAGCAGCAGCAAACATTTTAGCCAACTAATGTTTTTAGCTCACCTCCAAGGTAACATAACACAGCAGACATTCACATGCTTCCAGAATAATTGATTTTTCAGGCACTGTAATATAGCAGGAGGGACAGTGAAGTGTACAGAGACACGATCTTTTCATTCACTCCATGGAAGGGGTTGTTTATCTGTACATAAAGCTGCCTCTAGTTTTTTGGGAGACTGATTCAATTCACCACTTAAAAGAGACTTTATAAAATGGTCTCATAATATGTTAACTATCTAATTTCTTATGTGTTTGTTAATGTGACAGCAAACCTAATTAAACCTGCCACTGGCATATCATTCTATTTCAAATGATTCAGTGTAATTTTTCTGTCAACATTTACTAAGTGTCCACTGTACACAGAACACTCCTGAGGGACCTGGCAAGAAAGATAAGGACCGAAATGTCCTTTATCTCAGTTCACCTTTCTGCCACGTGGGACGCTATAGGACACTCCCCCCATGAAACGTGCTAATCCTTTGACTTCCGAGACTCTTTTCAAATTTTCTCATCTTTTCTTTGCTATTTTTTCCACTTCTTAAATGTTGGAGAGCCCCAGTGTTCCTTTCTGAACCTTCTCTTTTCACCCTTCATTCTTAGCTTTTTTGGAGTCACCAACCCCTTGGAGAATGTGATAAAATGCACCCTGTAGGGAGGGCTTGTTGTGTATAATTTTAGGATTATCTGGAAATCCTGAAGCAGCTGGTTCCCTATGGGTCCTTACTCCTCAGGTGAAGAACACCTTTCCATGGCTTTAACTACTACCTTGGTGCCCAATGACTCTCAAATCTTTTACAACTAGCTGGGCTCCCCTCCCCCGCCCTTACCCTGTCCCATCCTTCTCTCTCCAGACCCATATACCCAGCTTCTTGATGCACCGCTTCACTTGCATATCAAACAGGCACCTCAAACTCAAACTCAATATTTGAACTTATCAATCATTTGCTCTCCACTTACCCCTCATCCTATGGTTTCCATTTTGGTGAGTCACACCGCCATCTAATAAATTACTCAAGTTATAAAGAAATAAAAGCATCAACCCAGATTACTACTTCTAAAACAGTATTTGTCGAATGATTAAGTGAACAAATGAATGGAAGGACAGACTAAGTATGACAAAGACAACAGAGAACAGCTATTAAGAATGATACAGTGAAGCTTAGGTTCAAATGCACATGAATGCTAAAGGCTTGCTTAACTAAGCAAAGTCTTCACCCACAGGAATATATATTCTTAAGTACCCGTTAGGACAAGGTACTGTGCGAGGCACTGATTTCATTAAGGATTAGACTTTAACAATGTTTTCAAAGAAATGACAAACATGGTTTGTCAGAAAAGAGTAGTAACAGTATTTCAAGTTAAGATAAATATTATTTAAATTTAATTAATCTTACTGCATGACCAATAAATGCTCAATTATTAATAGCTTCTCCAGGTCCTTTTTATTGTACCTTCAAAAATTTTATCATAGTTTATACACAGTAGCTGTTACAGTGGACACTCAAGAAAATGGGACACATTTTGGAGGTTAAGATCATGAAACTTGGCAGCTTTGCCTCCCTGAACTCCCTTAGCTCTTTCTTTGCCTTTCTCTGATGGCACTTATTTTGTTTCATTTTATACTGATCTGTGTGCAGCTTTTATCCACCTTAGAGAGGCTGTTCCTCTCACTCCCAGCCCCTCCCAAAGACTGTGCATACCCAATTGTGTGCCTTATATCTGAAAGGGGAAAATTATTTTTTTTAACTTTTTATGCTGTATTGGGGTATAGCCAATTAATAATGCTGTGATAGTTTCAGGTAAAGAACATTAAATGTTTTATATCTGGAACAGGAACAGTAAATATTGTCAATGAATGTTTTTCAGTATCAGCAATCCCATTTACAGATAATATCAAAGGTCCTATAAATCAGGGAAATTGTTACAATTGGTTTTATAGAGTTTGTCATGTTTCCCAATATGAAAGCTGCATCAGATCAGATCAGTCGATGAGTCGTGTCCGACTCTTTGCGACCCCATGAATCGCAGCACGCCAGGCCTCTCTGTCCATCATCAACTCCCGGAGTTCACTCAGACTCACGTACATCGAGTCAGTGATGACATCCAGCCATCTCATCCTCTGTCGTCCCCTTCTCCTCCTGCCCCCAATCCCTCCCAGCATCAGAGTCTTTTCCAATGAGTCAACTCTTCGCATGAGGTGGCCAAAGTACTGGAGTTTCAGCTTTAGCATCATTCCTTCCAAAGAAATCCCAGGGCTGATCTCCTTCAGAATGGACTGGTTGGACCTCCTTGCAGTCCAAGGGACTCTCAAGAGTCTTCTCCAACACCACAGTTCAAAAGCATCAATTCTTCGGCGCTCAGCCTTCTTCACAGTCCAACTCTCACATCCATACATGACCACTAGAAAAACCATAGCCTTGACTAGACAAACCTTTGTTGGCAAAGTAATGTCTCTGCTTTTGAACATGCTATCTAGGTTGGTCATAATTTTCCTTCCAAGGAGTAAGTGTCTTTTAATTTCATGGCTGCAGTCACCATCTGCAGTGATTTTGGAGCCCAGAAAAATAAAGTCTGACACTGTTTCCACTCTTTCCCCATCTATTTCCCATGAAGTGATGGGACCGGATGCCATGATCTTCGTTTTCTGAATGTTGAGCTTTAAGCCAACTTTTTCACTCTCCACTTTCACTTTCATCAAGAGGCTTTTGAGTTCCTCTTCACTTTCTGCCATAAGGGTGGTGTCATCTGCATATCTGAGGTTATTGATATTTCTCCCGGCAATCTTGATTGCAGTTTCTTCCAGTCCAGCGTTTCTCATGATGTACTCTGCATATAAGTTAAATAAACAGGGTGACAATATACAGCCTTGACGAACTCCTTTTCCTATTTGAAAGCTGCATACCAAACAATTAAACAAGTTACAGATGTTTTAGTACTTCAAGGCAGCAAGGAACATGCTAACCCATTTTAGAAAGTTATTCATGAGGCAAGGTATTGGCTGGTTAAATGCTGCCTCCAGGGGCAGACTGTGTGTTTATGAAACTTGGCTTTGCCAATTCAATGGCTGGCAGGTTGAGGGACTCTTGGTATATCACTTTCCTCATCTGGAAAATGAGAATTGTAATAGTACTCCACAGAATTGTTAAAAGGATGAAAAACAATGTATGCACACAATGCACACAGAATGGTGGTTGAATTCATTGGACATCAGCCATCATTTTCTTATAATCCCAACAAGAAGTGGGGGGTGGTGATCATGATCATTTATTAAATTAGGAAAGAATGAGATTTTCTTCTTCAGAAAATATGGTGTGGACAACATCTCTCCTATCTTCCCAGCTCAAAATATTCCCAGGACCCCCAAGCCTAGACGGTATGTTGCAGGCAAGAGTCAATTCTGACTCCATGTTGGATCTGTTTCTTTGACTTTAACCTTTGCTTTTCGTTGCTTTTGTTATTATAATTATACATAAAGATCTGTCTTGGGGAGCCATGGTCCTCTGCCTGAAGAGATTAATACATCCCCTCCCTGATGTTGGCCATTCTAGGAGATATTTGCAAGATAATGGTTTTTGCTTCCCCAACTCCTCCCCTTCTCTGTCCTATAAAAGAACCCAGCATCCAGACCCCTTGCTGCTGCTGCTGCTGCTGCTAAGTCACTTCAGTCGTGGCCGACTCTGTGCGACCCCATAGACAGCAGCCCACCAGGCTCCCCCATCCCTGGGATTCTCCAGGCAAGAACACTGGAGTGGGTTGCCATTTCCTTCTCCAATGCATGAAAGTGAAAAGTGAAAGTGAAGTCGCTCAGTTGTGTCTGACTCTTAGCGACCCCATGGACTGCGGCCCACTAGGCTCCTCCATCCATGGGAGTTTCCAGGCAAGAGTACTGGAGTGGGTGCCATTGCCTTCTCCGCCAGACCCCCTAAGAAGATGGTTATTTTGAGACATTAGTCTGTCATCTCCTCAGTCTTCTGGCTTTCTGAATAAAGTCATATTCTTTGCCTCAACACCTCCTCCCTTGGTTAAGTGGCCTGTCATGCTGTGAGAAGACAGTTTGGACTTGGTAACAGGTATTTTTAAGATGTAGGTAAGAGTTGAAACACATTGTATTTTAAAGTAAATAGGTATAGATTCCACACAAACCATGTTCTATCCTTTTTAGCATTCCCTACTCAAAAAACTTATTTCCCCTCCCAAACCAAAGTAACAGATTTTACCGTGTGGTTGTCCTCTTCTCTAATCCTCCCCACTCTTCACCCAAAAAAGCTTCCAAGAATTTAAAGAAAGGCACTGTATCTAACCAAATCTAGGGCACTATGCAAAGAATTAATCAGGAATTCCAGGCTGGCTAGTTGACCCTGCTGCCCTCCTAGGACGTTCTCAATCTGCCATTACTGTCAGCCCCCTATTGGCAAGACTTCAGGCAATTTCAGAAGAGGTAGAGAGGGTGTGGCTGCAGCTTAAAATTGGAGCAGAAGCTGTAAAGAATAGTACACTTCAGAGAGAGGACCATGAGACACAAGAAAACAATAGCCTCTGACAGTCAACCCAGTCATGGGATGATGAGAGACAGAGGGCTGCCTTTGCCTCACACAAGAGAACTTCTTATAAGGTTCTGGAGGCTCGCTCATGCGTCACAGGGAGATAGGGCTCTGCCATGGGGAACCCACAGATGAGCAAAGGCCAGCATTCCTCAAGCCATGTACATCCACAGACACTGTATTTATCATTCTAAGAAAAGGTCATGGCAGGGTAAGGGATTTTAGCATTGCTTAGAGAAGGAATGCTTTCTGAGTAAATTTTCAAAGAATCCTAGAGAACTGTTTTATAATTCCTACAGTTGGCTGGTAAATCTAACATCTAATTCTATATCAAAGACGTGTGTGTTGAGGGGTGGGGTTGAGGTACAATTGACACATGGCATTATCCTAATTTCAGGCGATAACATAATGCTTCAATATTTGTGTGTATTACAAAATGATTACCATAAATGTTAACGATTTATGTTAACCATTTATATATACTATTAATGATATATCATTATGTTAACGATTTATATATACCATTTATGTTAACGATAAATCTAGTTAACATCCATCACCACACAGTTAAAAAAATTTTTCCCTGTGTTGAAAACTTTTAAGATCTACTCTCTTAGCAACTTTCAAATATGAAACAGTATTATTAACTATGGTCGCCATGTTGAACATTATATCCCCATGCCATTTATTTAATAGCTTGTAACCAAAAGTGTGACTTTTATAATATACCTAAACTGGTAAAAATTGGGTGCAATTTGTTTTCTCTCTTTCTAAGACAAATGGAAACAGACAAAAAAAAAGACATCAAATTAATCAATATGAATGTTTCTGGGCAAACACTGTTGAAAATATAGCTTAACTTAAAAAATTCTTCCCATAATTTTTATCGCATTTTATAATCAGTCACCGCAGTCTGCCCAATTTCTTGGTGACTCATTATTACATCTTTCTTAGCAAAGGAGAATACCTGTATTTCCTGTTAGCAGGATTTTCCTTTCCTGAATTTATGCAACCTAATTATACTGTTTTTTTGTTTTTTCTCCCTTTTACTCAAAATAACATGATGGGGAAAGAAAAAGCCAGGCCAGGAGCACTTACTGTTTGTGTGTTCATATGATCTGAGAGAATCTGACAGAGCTGGGGGAAGGAGATCCTTGGACTTCAGAGACCATGTAATAGAGTTTGGGTGATTACATAAGTTTTTATTTAAATTGGGACAGTTTTGAAAATGAAAGAAAGCACTAATCAGATAAAATAATAGGATAATGCTGTAAATCAAGAGGCAAATGAGAATTTACGGTCAACCTAATATGGTGGAAATGGTCTGGACTTACAACCAAACCTCGACTGTACCACTTCCTTGCTTTTGACCGGTGCAAAGTGATATAATCTCTGTGAACTTCATCTTCGTTAGTAAAACAGGGATAATAATTCTCACATGTTAAGAGAGGGGAGAGGGACCTGGTGTAGTACATATCCTTTGTTAAATATTATCCTGATGATGTCTGCATGTGTATCCAAAGTTCTTCACCATAGACAGCATGATATTATGAATGGATTAGGTTAAACTGCATTTGAGGTGCAGTCAGTTGCCTCATCACTAATCCCTACTCCAGCATGGCAGCTGGAGAGGTCATCAGGAAGACTCCTTATAGAGGTAGGGACTTCCTATAGAGGTAGGTATAGATTTCCCTGGTGGCTCAGTCTGTAAAGAATCTGTCTGCAATGCAGGAGACCCAGGTTCCATCCCTGGGTCAGGAAGATCTCCTGGAGAAGTCAGTAGTGACCCAGTCCAGTATTCTTGCCCGGAGAATCACATGGACAGAGGAGCCTGGTGGGCTACAGACCATGGGATTGCAGAGTTGGATATGACTGAGTGACTAACACACACTACAAGTACATTTCTAAAGATTATTCTATTTAATATTTGTAGTTCAGTTGCTAAGTCGTGTCCACCTCTTTGTAACCCCGTGGACTGCAGCACACCAAGCTTCCCTGTCCTCCATTACCTCCTGGAGTTTGCTCAAGTTCTGTTTAACAAGTGTCAAAAGTGAATTTTCATTGTTGAAATTAGTGGTCAGTCACAATGGATGTTAGAAATAGTTCTCATTAATAGAAATTGTGATTTCCAAGATAGATGGACTAGCTGAAACATATTAGAGGTACTCCACTCAAGCATGAACAAGTTGTACAGAGCTGAACCATTAGAAATGCTGTGTGGGAAGGAGGGCTTCCAGTGGGTTGATGCTAAAAGGGTGATAGAATCCTGGCTCTGGAATATTGTTCATAGGCCTCCAGCGAATCTCCCATGTAAGGTCATGACTGCAGAATCCAAAAGGACCAAGACCTGGCACTTCATCAGACTCCCAGAACAGGTGCTCTATGTCACCGTGTCTGCTTGCTAAACAAGTGTTTGTTTAACAAATATCTGTATGACAGAAACTGGTCTAAGACTTGGTTTAATTATAAACTGGTTATGAGGTTGTTGGAAAATAGTCAATTTTCATCCCAATTCCTAAAGTTTGGCTGCTATCACAATCTACAAAAATAAGCCAGCAGTTTTGCATAATTAAATCATTTGCAAGTTAGCTGCCGTTTCTTAACCACTGATCAGTAATGTAATTCCCCATCTAGAACTAACTTCAGCCCATCCTTGGGGGCCATATGGAATGAAAAAACAAACAAAACAAAAATGAAAAACTGAGGCTTAAATAAACTGACTTGCATAGAATGGTAAATGGTAGATCCAGGTTGAGAGCTCAAGACATGTGATTTGAAGCTCAATGCTTGGCACAGAGCAAATGTGTGTGTATGTGTATGTGTGCATGTGTGTGCATGCACACACACACACACATCCATGTCAGATGAAGAGGAGGAATAGGAAGAAAAGGGAAGCAATGTGAGGGGACATGGAGAAAAACCATGTAAAAATTAGACATTAGAATACAGTGCCCTGGGAACCCAAAGAAGTACTAAAATTAAGTGTAGGCCCCTAAAGAAGGAATAGAAAAGCTCTGAAGATATTTGCTCAAGAGCTAGCTCTAGTTCTAAAAATAAGAGTAAAATAATAGTTCTATAAATAACAAGAAAGTCTGTTAGAAAACAAACTTATGGTTACCAAAAGGGAAGGGGGGAGGGCTAAATTAGGAGTTTGGGATTAACATATACACACTGCTGCTGCTGCTGCTGCTGCTGCTAAGTTGCTTT
Organism: Bos mutus; assembly: GCF_027580195.1. Taxonomy (NCBI): domain Eukaryota; kingdom Metazoa; phylum Chordata; class Mammalia; order Artiodactyla; family Bovidae; genus Bos; species Bos mutus. Next base: position 20,323,164 of record NC_091632.1, read on the forward strand.
AGTCGTGTCCGACTCTGTGCGACCCCATAGACAGCAGCCCAGCAGGCTACGCTGTCCCTGGGATCCTCCAGGCAAGAACACTGGAGTGGGTTGCCATTTCAGTCTCCAATGCATGAAAGTGAAAAGTGAAAGTGAAGTCGCTCAGTCGTGTCCGACTCTGTGCGACCCCATGGACTGCAGCCTACCAGGCTCCTCCGTCCATGGGATTTTCCAGGCAAGAGTACTGGAGTGGGGTTCCATTGCCTTCTCCACATATACACACTACTATATATAAAACAGATAAGCAATAAGAATCTACAGTATAGCACAGGGAACTCTACTCAATACTCTGCAATAACCTATAATGGGAAAGAATCTGAAAAAGAATAGTTACATGTATACCTGAATCACTTTGTTGTACATCTGAAACTAACAATACTGTAAATCAACTATACTGCAATATAAAATAAAAATTAAAAAAATAACAAAGTCCATTAATCTTTAGCAGTGGACTGAGAATAGTACATTTGTACCCTTGAATCCTACTCTCAAAAAGGGCAGATTTTCTCTTCTGCTCTTCATAATAATATCAATGGCTATTATTTACTGAGCTCTTTCAAGTAGTGCTAAATATCTTACACACATCATCTTATCACCTTCACCACACCTCTATAATGAAGGTATTACAGCAATTAAACAATTTGATCCTCCTTAAAAAAAACCCACTGAAATAGGTACCATCGGGTTGGCCAAAAAGTTCCTTTGGGTCTTTTCCATACGATGTTACAGAAAAACCTCACGCAAACGAGAAAACTTTTTGGCCAACTCAATATTATTCCTATTTTACAAATGAGGAAACAAAGGCACAAAAACGTTCTGTAATTTTCCTAAGATAACATGGCTAATAAGCCGCACAGTTGGCTCAGCCTCACTGTTCTTGGCCATTAAGCTACCTATGCAAGCTGTGCAGAATGTTGTTGAATGGTGCTGACTTAAAACCTTGTGGCCAGTCTAACATGTGAAGTAGAAAACTATGCTGACGGAGGAGCCTGGTAGGCTGCAGTTTATGGGGTTGCTACAAGTCGGATAGGACTGAGCGACTTCACTTTCACTTTTCACTTTCATGCATTGGAGAAGGAAATGGCAACCCACTCCAGTATTCTTGCCTGGAGAATCCCAGGGATGGGGGCGCCTGGAGGGCTGCTGTCTATGGGGTCACACAGAGTTGGACACGACTGAAGAGACTTAACAGTAGCAGCAGTACCAAATGTGGATTTAGGAGAGAGGGGCCAGAGGCAAGATGTACTCGCCTGTGAAGAGCCATGTGATCTGGAGTTGTTGCTGATACATAAAGTAAATGAAAAATGGCAAGTGAACTCGAGACCCAACCACGAGGGTGAGCTCAACATGAAATCTGACATAGGAGTAAAGCCTCTTGCCTGAGAGCACTGGTGTGGGTGCCGCAGAGAGAAGTGAGATTATAATCTGAAGTTGAAGTGATGTTTAAGATCTCAACTCTGATTGAGAGGAGGAAAAAGCCCTGGGGACATCTCTGCGGGGTAGTGAATCATTCAAATTTCCCATTCTCTTTCTTGGAATTTGGAAACCTCAGTTCGAGAGCCAAGCACGGAGTCAGTCCACACCATTCACCAAGTAACGTTTCCATGAAGTACTCTTTGTAGGGCCCTCAGAGTCCCAGTTGTAAATGCAGAATAAGTACTGTCTTTATTTATTTAATGTCTGCAAGATTGGGTTCTCAGGAAGAGAAATGCTCTGCAAATTCCACACATTCTCCAACAATAGGAAAAGTGATTTGAAGAATGACAAAATCACCACTCCCAAATTCTACACTACAGTTTTAGGAGAAATTAGATCTGTCATACTCAAGAATTCAAGTCATTTAGAGGCAACTGCTGCCGTAGGTCAGTCTCACACAGCTGGTCGCAGCCTCCTGGGACAAGTTTTAAGCCATCATATTAAAGTGGAGACTTTCCTTTATGTTTGTGACTCCATATGATTCCAACCAGGGCTCCAACCCCTCCCTACTTTCTGATTCATCCACGCAAGCAAGTAAGAACACCAGGTGAGCATACATATTTACATAAGCTTCAAGGCTGCGCAAACAAACTCTCACCCGGGTAAAGGGCAGTATATAAATGGCTCTTCTTACCATTTTTAATGGGCTTTACACATCTAAAATCTCTTCCTTAGTCTTTTAAAAGTCCTTATCCCTGTTCTCTTCCCATCAGTGCTTTTCCTTCTGTACAACACACCAAGGTCTCTCTCATTTAACTCTTGGTGGTGGTGGTTTAGTTGCTAGGTTGTGTCTTACTCCTGCAACCCCACGGACTGTAGCCCACCAGGCTCCTCTGTCATGGAATTCTCCAGGAAAGAATACTGGAGTGGGTTGCCATTTCCTTCTCCAAGGGATCTTCCCAACCCAGGAATTGAACCCTGGTCTCCTGCATTGCAGGCAAATTCTTTACCGACTGAGCTATAGGGAAGCCCTATTTAACTCATATCCTTTTTATTACTAAGTGTATAAGTTCTAAAATAATGTGTGTAGGTTTTGAAATAATGAATGTCAAAGTTTCCTTGCATTCACAAATTGCCAATTAGCTAAGAATTTCTATTATTTCTAGTAAGGGGTTAAAATGGGTTCTTTTTTTGTGAATATATTTTTCTTTTACTTCCATGGGCTCCACTTTAGATCTGTTAGGTTACATTGCTTTTCAGGCCACACCTTCTATCCTTATGGGTTTTGCAGAGATTAGAGAAAAATGGACTCAACAATTGGCTAGAAATGGAATTTCAGTGAGGGATAAAAAGCTGCTTACTATTTAGAAAGTCAACAAAGATATGTTCTATATTCTTATTATACACTTTTAAAATGCAGTGTTAGCTTAAAAACAAGTAAGCCAAGGGGAAAAAACAAACAGAAAATGCTACACATTAAAAGCCAGTACTTCTCCTTCCTGAGGACACTGTTTCTCAGTGATCAGTCAGTTCAGTCACTCAGTCATGTCTGACTATTTGTGACGCCATGGACTGCAGCATGCCAGGCTTCCCTGTCTATCACCAACTCCTGGAGCTTGCTAGACTCATGTCCATGGAGTCGGTGAAGCCATCCAACCATCTCATCCTCTGTTGTCCCCTTCTCCTCCCGCCTTCAATCTTTCCCAGCATCAGGGTCTTTTCCAATGAGTCAGTTCTCAGTGACAATTACTAGTCATTTTTGATTTCTTATAAATGCTTGGAACATCAGGAAGGCAAAGAAAACTGAGTTACTTCCAATAATTCACTACAAATAACTGACCTGACCACATTTCAATATAACTGAAGGTCACTGACTATTTTTCCATTTCCTTTGTTCTAGTTTTCAAATTCTGAATGATTAGTCTTGACCTTTAGCTTGCCATGTTCTCTGTGTCAGAGCCAAGAACAATTCCCAGGTATTTACTCAGCTAACTTCATCACTAAAGCTGCCAAAGAGGATCCAGGATGGAACTAACATAGGGGTTGCAGGTCTGTACAAAGGATAAAATTAAATATTGCACAGAAATGACCTCATGTGTTTTCACAGCCTCCACGTAAGTAGATAAATATTGTATTATTACCACTTGATAGATAGGGAAACTAAAGGGATAAGGAAACAAATAAAGACATCCGACATTTACTGAGAACCTATAATAGGAGAGGCAGTGTTGAGTTCTGGAACATACACATGAATAAGCTGAAGTCAACACCCTCCAAGTAGTCACAATCTAGTGGACATGGCTGACTGTGAAAAAACAACAATAATACAGACACAGAACACAATGGGAGGATGACGTCTGATGGCTGGAAGGTTTGGGAAGGATTTTGTGGTGATGAAATCTGAGCTGAGACTTAATGGTTAGGCAGTATTCTACAGACAAAGATGGTGGGACGGCAGAGGGGCCAGTTAAGATCAAAGGCATAGAAAGGATATAACATGAGACTCTGTCAATTATCCCATAGGACTTCAGTGCAGGGCAGGGGCAGAAGGGAGATAATGTGTTCAGAGGGTTTGCAGATATTCTTGAATGACAACTCTGGTAGCAATGTAGAGAAAAGTTAGGGTGGCAAGGAAATAATTTAGGCCGCCACTGTGATGGTTTAGGAAAGAAGTTCAGGAGGCTTGAACTGAGCAGAAGTAGCACTATAAAGAAAGGCAGTGATAGCAGAAGTAGACTGTATATAATTAGCAAGTGACTGGACATAGATTGCGAAGGAGGACGATGAGTTGAAGATGATTCTGACAGATTTGAATCACTGAACACATTACATTTGAGCTTATCCTTGGACTAGACAGAAGGGGATTTCTATTAGGGAGGTCTAGAGATCAGGATGGGCTTCCCTGGTGGCTCAGATGGTAAAGAATCTGCCTGCAATGTGGGAGACCTGGGTTTGATCCCTGGGTTGGGAAGATCCCCTGGAGGAGGACATGGCAACCCACTCCAATATTCTTGCCTGAAGGATCCCCATGGACAGAGGAGCCTGAGGGCTATAGTCCATGGGTTCGCAACGAGTCAGACACGACTGACTAAACACACACACACAGATCAGGAGAGCTACTGAGTCACAAATCAACCACAGCGATATGATGGCTGAATCCACAAGAGGGCAAGAAATCACCAAGGAATAGAGTACAAAAAGAAACCTGACAAGAGTTTTATAGAATACAAAATAGAGTACAAAAAGAAAACCTTAAGATGCAGGAAACACCTGCATTTTAAGACAGAGATGGACAGTGAAAGAAGAGTCATGGGTGTCACCTGAACAGATGGCCTAAGAGGGAAGCAGATGATGAAAGGGATAGAAATCAAGGACGAAGGGCTGAGCTGCTGAGAGGAGGACTAAATGATTTCCTGTGGTCACACAGGTCATGCCCTCCCTCCTAAGCTCCGCACCTACCTACTGAATTATCACACAAGAAAAACAATGTGGTTTTTCAAGAGGAACTTATTTTCTCATTTTGCCAATGGTTAACCTGGGACTTGGTCATCAAAATAAATTGCAAGTTCTAGTCTTCATTAAACTTTCTTCGCAGCTCACACTAGTTTCCTGACGTTGAGCTTTTCGGATGATTATTATGAATCAAGTACCAGGCCTCCCGTGCCCTCCTTCACACTGGTTACACGTTAGGGCTTTCGAGTCACAGAGGTTGCTTGGTATCTAACTCAGCAGCGTGGCGAGGCTTGTAACCTAATTTCTCCGACCTCGGTTTCCTGGGGGCGGTGGTACTTACCTATTCAAGTTGAGAAGAGTGCGTAAGAGAATGCAAGTAAAAACTCTCAGCACTTTGCCGTCAAAGGCTCAATTCATTTTTGCTGTTACAGTATTGAAATTTCCCTGAAGAAGAGGCCTGGTCTCCTGCATTGCAGGCAGATTCTTGACCATCTGAGCCACCAGGGAAGCCCCCAAAGAGACTATTATTCCCTAAGGCAGGCGTGCAGCATTGACCTGAGGCCGTGTGAGCCTCATTCCTGCCAGACCGCAGCGAAACGTATTCGCAGGAAGATGGATAAAGAGCTGACGGGTTTTCCCGTGGACTCTGCAGACCACGGAGGCGGCCGCTGGCTGCCGGGCGCCGGGGCAAGCGGGATCGCAGGACCCACTCCAGCCCCTTGAAGAACCACACGTCCCAGGGTGCAGCGCGCCCACCCAGGATGGCAATTTGGCCCGGGTGGGGTCGGACTGCGAGCGAGCCGGGGCGGAAGCGGTGCACGCTGGGACCGGTAGTTTTCGCGTCTCAAGTGCACCGGTCGGAGGACGGCCGAGCGGAGAGGTCCCTCCCCAGTCCCGCCTTTTGTCCACGTCTCACTTCTGCCGACTAACGTTCTCTCCTGTCCCCGGGAGCCAGCCCTTCTCCGATCCAGTCCCCATTGGTCCTGAGGCGCAGCGTGCCCGGGCTCTACCCGGAAGTAGCGTTTGGGAAGGCGGTTTCCTAGACTACGACACCGGAAAGCTGGGGGAGGCGCTCCGGGCTGCTGAGGGCTGAGGGCGGTGGCAGCGCTGGCGCTGGGGACTGGCTTGGTGGCTTCGGGAAACTGCTCGGCGACGGCGGCCGTTCGCGTCCCTCCGCATCCCGCCCTCAGCACGGCTCGCAGCCCCTTCGCCACTGGCGTCCGGCAATGTGTCCCACCGGCAGGGCGTAGCAGCTGCGCGTGCGCGGAACCGCGGGGCCATGAGCGAAGCCGGCGGCGGCCGGGGCTCTGGGTCCTCGGTCCCCCAGCGAGCGCCATGGAGCCTGGTGGCGGCGACGGCCGCGCTGTGCCTGGTGTCGGCCACGTCCGTGTGGACGGCGGGGGCCGCGCCCATGAGTCGCGAGGAGAAGCAGAAGCTTGGGTAAGGGTGCCTGACAGCCTGGGGGTGGGTTTCCTCGTGAGGCTGACCACGGGCGAGGGTGCCTGTCATTGCGACCCGGGCGCTCAGTGGCCTCTCCTGTCGCGACTGGGGACGGCTGTTTCCTCGAGAGGACCCTGGCGGTGTGGACAGGGTGCGGGAAGACGGGGGCCCGCGAGGCGACCTCGGGGGGCTGTCTCGGGGGTGTCGCCCGGGCTGTCTGTGACCTGTGTAGGCTCCCCAAGACCAGCCGCGGTGTGTCAACGCAGCTGCCGTGTCAGTGGCCCGGGAAGGGGGCTCCGGCCGGGGTCCCTGCGCGCGAGATTTCTGCGGGCGTTCTTCATTCAGAGAGGTGGTTAGATTTCTCGCAGCAGGGAGCTCCCAGGTGGGAAAAATGCGGCTGATCTCCCTAGTTAAGGAAATCATGTTTACACCTGTTACGGACTAGGGGGCGTTCATTGGAACTTGAACTTTACGCATTTTACCATTTCCTTTGCAGTGTTTCTTGCGCTGCATCTTCATAGAACAATATTGGATGGTAGTGGTTCGTAGCCCAGTAGCCCAGATTAAGTATACTTATTCACTTTACTCAAAGTAGTTTTATCAGTCTTGAAAGGCATAAAATCATCAAGCTATATGTATAGCATTTCATTTAGAGTCAGTATTCCTAATATAGGCCAGGTCCCACAGATGAATAAAGGAAAAGCCAAGAACCGGTAGAAAATGGGCAAAGGGCATGAAGAGTTAACTCACATAAGAGGAAATGCAAATGCTTAATAAACATGAAGCTATTCAACCTCATAAATGTGAGAGATGCAGATTAAAACAATGAAATAGCAGTTTTTTGGCCATCAGGTTAGTAAATAGAAAGCAGAGTGCATGAATAGAGTACTGCCTGGATAGTTGAGCGGTGAGAAAAAACTTGGTGGGAGTGTAAATTGCTATACTTTACTTACAGTCTCCTGAAATTTAAATTGTCTGCATCCGCTGATTCATTAATCCCATCTCAGAATCTATCCTACAGAAATAAAAGCACTATTAAAGTAGAGATAGGTGTACAAGGATGTGCATTTTGAAGTAGCAGAGCTGTCCCTTGGAACGTTCATGTTGTGGAATAAAACTCAGTCCTCAGAGGAGTTAGGCCATCAGAAGGCTGCCCAGATTATATTTTTAAGACAAAAAAAGTGTAAGTTATAGAATAATATCTGTGGTACCATCCCCCCCCCTTTTTTTTAAAGAATAAATTGTCTAAGCTCAGAAAAACATGGAAAGATGATTACCTCCTGGAGTTATGATGGAGATGATGTGAAACCATCAGGATTTGTTTTAGATACAGACTTCCACTTTACTGAAATTGTTGCTCAGTCTTGCATTAGTTTTTAAATAAAATAGCAGGAAAAGACACTTGTTGGAAAAAAAAGTATCAGCTATCCAAACAAAATGGACTAATAAACTCTAATAAGGGTCTTAAATTTCCCCTTTATAGATTTAATGTAACACTGATAACTGCTTAACTGAATACTCAGTGTTCAGTGCCAGGCACTTTACATATACTGTCTCTGTAATCCTGTTTTTTAATGAGGTGAATGCAATCCCCATATTGCAGATGAGGAAATTGAAACTCAAGGTTGATGTGTTCAACGTGACAGAGCTAAGTAAATGGTGGAGCCAGTATTCAAACCCAAGTGCTCCCAAGTGCCTCAGAGCCTGTGCTCCCTGCACTTTGCTGTAGTTAGTTCCATAAGACTTGGAAAGTGATGCTTCAAGTCTGTTAAGGAGAGCAAGTATTTTTATTTGACTGCCACTCCCTCCCCCCCCCCTTTTTTTTTTTTTAATTTCTGTTCTTTTATTTATTTATTTTGTCACACTGCACAACATGGGGGAATCTTAGTTTCTAGACCAGGGATGGAACTTGTGCCCCTTACAGTGGAGGTGTAGATTCTTAACCACTGGACCGCCAGGGAAATCCCTTCCCTTTTTTATTAAAAGTTTTTGTTAAGAAAAGTCATTTGAATAACTTATTTTTGACCAAGACAAATTTTTAACTAGAGCGGTCCAACCAAATTGGCTTGAGATTTCAGCTCAGATTTTGAGATCATTTATGAAAGTGGTTACAATTATTTAGGCTTGTTAATTTAGATTGCCTTACTTTAGGATAAGAGTATAATAAGAGTCTATAGCTACAAACCATAAATACACATTGCTTGACTGTTTTCTCCTCTGGGAGTTTTCAGGAGACTGAACTTTGATTTGTTAGATTTACCGGTACAGTTTTTTTCAAAAATCCAAATAATGATTTATGATAAAAAGCAGAAAATGCCCCATCCCTTACCCTCCCCCTAGACTAAACTGATGATAAGGACTGAAATGGTTAGGAATAGTAAAAAATTGCTTGGTTACTTGCAGTTTATAGCTTTTGGAATCATTTAGCTGGATATATGTAGTCTTATACTTCATGGAATTCATTGATTGTTTTTGTGTTTTAAATGTTGCAGCAGTTGTTAATGTTTTTACTTTAAAAATGAAGTGTAAAACACTTCAATGTCTGTAGCGTATTGGTAAGCAATGTAGCTTTAGAAAAAGCTGACGTACAGAAATTATTTACAGTGAAGAAAGAGTGGACCTGATTTCCAATACATTTTTATTCAGTTGTTAAAGATACAAAACGCAACAGAAAACTGTGTTTCTGTATAATATAGTAGTTATTCTACCATTCTTTATTTAAGTATGATTGTTAGGACTTAGGTGTAATTAAGAAAGTGAGAGAGCTCAACTGGATAGTACATACCTCCGGTTTGAAGTATGATTGGTGAAATTTGGTGATCATGGGATGGTCATGTGCTTCATAAATGTAAGAATTGGGAATAATGTGTCATTTGCAAACATGATTTATTCATCATCTTGAAGCTTGAGGGCAAAGTTGGGTTAACAAGTTAATGCTAATGTTATCTGTAATATATATGTCTAGGCACTACTGTTACCAGTTATAGGAATTTATCTTAACAGTAATTTTTTATTCTATTTCAGGGGAAGGAAAAAGGAATTTCCATATTCCATTTATTGATATCAGTGCTTAAAGGGAAAACTTAGCTCTTTTTTTGGTTCTGTTTATTAGCTAATTTGAGAGTTCTTTGTCACCTACAATATAAAAATGTCTAGAAGGATTCTTTGAGATACTCCATAATTTTCTGAGATAACTTGATCCATTTTCTATCATACATATAAACATATAAAGAATTAGTGTTTTAGCAAAGTGGCTTATCACCTTGTTTTCCCTGAGCTACCAGGGAAGCCCCTTTTAATGATTAGGTGTTTTTAAATAATCATTATTTATAAAAAGTTGGTAGGACTTGGCTTGTTCAGTTCAAAAGGTTGAGTGTACTTGATTCTGCTGATTATTATAGCAGATTCTGGAAATTAGTCCTTTTGTGTCTGCTAGCTTTACTGTTACCAGTATTTCATCATCCATGATTACAGCTTTTAAAATGACAATTGCAATACAACAGGAGGTAAAATAAAAATAGATCCAGCCATTTTCTTTAAGACTCTTAATTCTTGACATTAGTGATTGAAACTTTGGGAATAATAGTAAGAATTAATACAAGACTGTTATTGATAAAATGTTTTTCTTTTGATAATTATCGGGAGACTTGGCCTTGCCTCGCCCTAACATTGACTTTTGTAGTTTTTCTTATAAGACTCCCCCAGATTTAAGAGTGTTTAATTGAAAGACTGATTTCTTGGTCTTGGTCTTGCAGATTTTGACTTAGTAAGTCTGGTATTTGTTTTAATTGCTAAGTCCTGTGCAATTGTTTTGCGACCCCACAGACTGTAGCCTGGTAGGCTCCTCTGTCCAGGGGATTTCCCAGGCAAGAATACTGGAGTGAGTTGCCATTTCCTTCTCTAAGAGATCCTCCCTACCCAGGGATGGAACCTGCATCTCCAGTATTGGCAGATGGATTCCTTGCCACTGAGCCACTTCAGTATAAAAAAATGGAGACCTTGTTACTTATCTGATGCTTTCATGGATTATTTTGGGTAATCCCTAAAGTGTCTATCTACAATGCGGGAGACCCAGGTTCGATCCCTGGGTTGGGAAGATCTCCTGGAGAAGGAAATGGCAATCCACTCCAGGATTATTGCCTGGAAAATCCCATGGACGGAGGAGCCTGATAGGCTACAGTCCATGGGGTCACAAAGAGTCGGACACGACTGAGCGACTTCACTTCACTTCAGCGGAAGTAGATGCATTAGTCTCATTTTCCAGTTGATCAGACTGAGGATTTTAGAGCTAGAATGTGCCCCGAGGACACAGGATTCAGTTCAGTGCCCCAGGCTCTACTTATTCTGGGTAAGAGCTCTAGGTAGAAATGGAGCCTGGCTATAGGGATTAGATCTGATAGAGTGCCTGAAGAACTATGGAGAGGTTCCTAACATTGTACAGGAGGCAGTGATCAAAACCATCCCAAGGAAAAGAAATGCAAAGGCAAAAATGGTTATCTGAGGAGGCCTTACAAATAGCTGAGAAAAGAAGAGAAGGGAAAGGCAAAGAGAAAAGGAGAGATATACCCATCTGAATGCAGAGTTCCAAATAATAGTAGGGAGAGATAAGAAAGCCTTCCTAAGTGAACAGTGCAGAGAAACAGAGGAAAACAATAGAATGGGAGAGACTAGAGATCTCTTCAAGAAAATTAGAGATACCAAGGGAACATTTCATGCAAAGATAGACACAATAAAGGGCAGAAACAGTATGGACCTAACAGGAGCAGAAGCTATTAAGAAGAGGTGGGAAGAATACACAGAAGAAGAAAAAAGAAAAGAATATGAAGAACTGTGCAAAAAAGATCTTAATGACCCAGATAATCCTAGTGGTGTGATCACTCACCTAGAGCCAGACATTTTGGAGTATGAAGTCAAGTGGGCCTTAGGAAGCATCACTACGAACAAAGCTAGTGCAGGTAATGGAATTCCTCCTGAGCTCTTTCAAATCCTAAAAGATTATGCTGTGAAAGTGCTGCACTCAATAGGCCAGCAAATTTGGAAATCAGCAGTGGCCACAGGACTGAAAAAGGTCAGTTTTCATTCTAGTCCCAACAAAGGGCGAAGCCAAAGAATGTTCAAGCTACTGCCCAATTACACTCACTTCATATACTAGCAAGTAATGTCCAAAATTCTCCAAGCTAGACTTCAACAGTATATGAATCGAAAACTCCCAGACGTTCAAGCTGAATTTAGAAAAGGCAGAGGAACCACAGATCAAATTGCCAACATCCTGTTGGATCATAGAAAAAGCAAGAGAATTCCAGAAAAAATCTTATTTCCGTTTCATTGATTATGCTAAAACCTTTGACTGTGTGGATCACAACAAGCTATGGAAAATTCTTCAAGAGATAGGAATACCAGATCACCTTACCTGCCTTCTGGGAAATCTATATACAGGTCAAGAAGCAAGAGTTAGAACTAGACATGCAACAATGGACTTGTTTCCATGTTCCCAATTGGGAAAGGAATATGTCAAGGCTGTATATTGTCACCCTGCTTATTTAACTTCTATGCAGAGTACATCATGGGAAATGCTGGGTTGGATGGAGCACAGGTTGGAATGAAGATTGTTAGGAGAAATATCAAATACCTCAGATATGCAGGTGATACCACCCTTATGGCAGAAAGGGAAGAGGAACTAAAGAGCCTCTTGATGAAGATGAAAGAGGAAAGTAGAAAAGCTGGCTTAAATCTCAACATTCAAAAAACAAAGATCATGGCATGCAGTCCCATCACTTTATGGCAAATAGATGGGGAAACAATGGAAACAGTGACAGACTTTATTTTGTTGGGCTCCAAAATCACTGCAGACGGTGACTGCAGCCATGAAATTAGAAGATTCTTTCTCCTTGGAAGAAAAGTTATGACCAATCTAGACAGTGTATTAAAAAGCAGAGACATTACTTTGCCAACAAAGGTCTGTCTAGTCAAGGCTATGATTTCTCCAGTAGTCATGTATGGATGTGAGAATTGGACTGTAAAGAAGGCTGAGCGCCGAAGAATTGATGCTTTTGAACTGTGGTGTTGGGGAAGACTCTCGAGAGTCCCTTGGACTGCAAGGAGATCCAAACAGTCCATCCTAAAGGAAATCATTCCTGAATATTCATTGGAAGGACTGATCCTGAAGCTGAAGCACCAATACTTGGGCCACGTGATGCGAAGAACTGACTCATTGGAAAAGACCCCGATGCTGGGAAAGATTGAAGGCAGGAAGAGAAGGGGACAGACAGAGGATGAGATGGTTGGATAGTATCACTGACTCAATGGACTTGATTTTGAGCAAGTTCTGGGAGATGGTGAAGGACAGGGAACCCTGGCGTGCTGCAGTCCATGGGGTTGCAGAGTTGGACACGACTAAGTGACTGAACAAAGACACAGGGAGTTGACTCCTGGCCTTGCCATTTTCAGTCAAGGCAGGATGACCTTGTCTAAGTTACTTAACTTCTTGGTTTCTCATATTCCACATCTGTAATATAGTAATACCATTACATAAGGGTTGTTGTAATAATTAAATGAGTTAATATATGGAAAGCGTGTAAAATAGTGACCAGCATATATTAAATATTACAAAGTAAATATCATTATTGCTTCTCCAGTATTTGACAATGCTGTGGTCTGTCCTTCTATATGTCAATGAAACCATGAGTTTCTGAGCAGTTCTGTCGTGCTCTGAGAGCCAAAACTGCCAGTGCATTTCCTGCTTATTAGGGGGCAGTCACATAATTAACCAGGTCATGAATGACAAAGGCAAAATCTGGTGTGGGGATCAGAAATCTCCACTTTAAACAGTCATTTTGGAATTTTGAGAAACAGAGTAAGCCAAATACACGGATTTCTTTTTGAGGATTAGTTTTCTTACTTCAGGAATGAATATTGTTTATTGACTTTTGACAGTTTTTTAAAGGAGCAAAAGGTACACAGTAGAATCATAAAATATAGCTTTTGGAAATGTGACCAACATATTAACAAATATGTGTTAAACTAGACATTAGTGATCTTATTTAATTTAAGGGGAAAGGCAGAGGCTTGATAGAGTATTGTTATTTTATAGTAATACACATTCCACCTCTTTTTTTTTTGGTTGAATGTTTAGTATAAGCAATAAATGTTAATTATTTCTTTGGGGGCTTTTTATTGTTTTCCCCTTTTGAGACATTTATATTAAATAATTTTGTTAAGAGGTAATTGTTTTTCATCATCAGATTTTCTTCTCTCTGCATGGCATGCATCCTTCAACAGTTTTCTTAGGAAAGAGTATAAGATGAATTTTATATGAATTTCTGGAATAGTGAAAGGTTGGCTTAGCTCTGTGTGATTCATGAAAGCTTGTCTGCTAACAGTGCTGGTCTATTTCCTGACTGTGTTTATATTCCTTCCTAACTAAATATTTCTTTTGTTTTTGTTGGTATATGTTTATGAAGGAGTATTAACTTTTTGAAAGACATTAAGTAGAATATATTTAACTTTTTCCCATTTCTGCTCTTTTAAAATTAGGAATCAAGTACTGGAAATGTTTGATCATGCTTATGGTAACTATATGGTAAGTAGAAAGCTTATCTTAATATACCATTTATGTGAGCTGATTATTATGTGAGCGCAGTCAACTGGGAATTTTATAACTTGAATTAATAAATTTAATTTTCGTTAATTCATTTTTAAAGGACGTTTTTAAAAATAGTGTCAACATAGGGTAACAGGGTATTCCTGATAGTGGTTCTTAGAGAACCAATATATTGAATAGGTAAGAATAAATTTAATTAGATTATGAAACTGTATTTAAGTAGTTTCCTTTGATGCTATCAATGGTGTGTATTAAATAGTTTGCATAGTTACATATGGTAAATATAAACATGAGTAAGGTGCTATCTTTGCCTTAAGGGAAATGCTTCTCTTAACTAAACAAAAAAGTATTTACAGAATTACTATATTCACTTTATGAAGAAAACCATTGCTTTCAGAGAGTCAGACTGTCACCTAGTTTCTGTCCAAATGATATCCTCACAGTGGGCCTTGATTTGAATATATTTTTTTTCTAGATATGCTGGTCCATATTATTTTAAAATGCCTTAGTGCTCACTTGAGTGAAATAACAAGTTTAGTTTTGCAAAGCAAAACATGTTCTGGAGACCTGTTGCATAATAGTGAATATACTTAATGTTGCTAAACTCACGCTTAAAAATGGTAAAGTTTATGTTCCATGATTTCCACCACAATTAAAAATTTAATTTTAATTAAATAGTACAGGACTAGGAGGTAGGGAAGGGCATTTGTAACTGCCCCCCCCCAACCCCAGTGACCTCTTGCCCCCCGCAATAAAATGATCTTAAAATGCAAAAAAAAAAATCATAATAATTTTTAAAAGATAACTAGCCAGCAAATTTTAGAGTTCTGAATACAGTTTTACAAGTAAATTTGTGTAATTTTGACGAGCTTAATCAGATTATTCTGAGAATTACTTCTTATGAAGTAATTGTTATGTCAGCATATCTTCTATGATTAAGGCCTGTAAATGTAGTTGGGGAAAGTTTGGCAAAGAACTAAGTTTAATTGATTCTGCTGTGTTTTTCAACTGATTCTGAATCCATTTTTCTGTTACCCAAATATCTTCATATGTCTACATTATCTTTGTGAACATGTAAGTACATACGCTTTTATACATTAAAATTTTTTTTAAGCTTGTCTTATATTTGATAATTCCTATTCCCTTCTATACTGTACATCTTTTAAGAGTACATACTGAGTTCTTAAATGTTTTTAGGATATAATGGTGATGAAGTTCTGGGTGTTTTTACAGTTTTGAATTCATTTCTCAAGATTCGGCCATTCCCGTAACATTTCTTTCAAAATCATTTATCCCTGGTTAATTCAGTTTGGGCAAAGCATAATTTTCTCTAAGCTAATAGTTTTAGGGTGGCCAAGTGGATCTAGGTTACATCTTCAAACCTAAGCCATGTCATAAATGCATACTTTTAGTTCCGAGGTGAATAAGATGTTATACAGCTGGATTAGTTCAGTACATCTCACTGTGAATAGGGTCTTCTTTTGTGAAGCACAGTATCTTTAACATTTTGTTCCTTATTAGGTAAACAGCTGAAAGTTATATCAGTACATTTTTTCCTAACGTAGAAATGAGTTTCTGACAGAGCAGCTACCAATGGCAGCCCTCAGAAGACTTCTTGGTCCAGTTCTTATTTATGGACCCTAACTGGATAACTTTTATTACAGTCATCTGCCTGCAAGATCTAAAGGAGAGGGATTTCAGTTCCAAAGACCAGAAACTCTTGGAATTAACACCCCTCGCCCTCCATTTTTCGAGTGGAGACATACCCATCTGCAGTCCACTGCAATATGTATTTTAAAATGTTCAACTATTTTACGACATGAGTGACTCTTGCAGTATACTTGTGCTGTGCTCAAACTGTGTGAGGTTTGTAACCCAAGATTTAGTCTAGAATTCACACTTCCCCTTTTCAAGTTCTCAGCTAACATGAAACAGTTCTAAAATGTTAAACAGAGACCAGGTACGTTGTACTTGTTATGTGAAGTCAGTTGCAATTTTTTTCTAGTTCCTATACTCAGAAACACTATTAGCTTGTTATAGAGTAAAAGTATATATAGATTTTGGAGTTAGATGAGTTTGAGTTCAAATCCTATATCAGTTATTTAGCTTGAACCTTAAACAGATCATTTAACTCCCTTGGGCAGTGTCTTCCTATGAAAAATGGGGATGAGTACAAAGGATTATTGTAGAGTATAAGATTTTTGAGATCACAGGGCCTTTTCTTTACTTTTTAATAAATTCATCGTCTATATGTCCTATATTTAACTGGCATCATGAAAAAATGAAGTGAAAATGTTAGTTGCTTAGTTGTGTCCAACTCTTTGTGACCCCATGGACTGTAGTGTGCCAGCCTCCTCTGTCTGTGGAATTCACCAGACAGGAATACTTGAGTGGGTAGCCCTTCTCTTCTCTAAGGATCTTCCTGACCCAGGGATCAAACTCAGTTCTGTTGCATTGCAGGCAGAGCTACCAGGGAAGCCCAGCTGGTTCCCTACCTGGTACATGAATGGGTTTTTTGTTTTTTTGTTCTTGAAAGCATTGACTTGAATTCTTATGAAGGTATAATCAAATGGGTTTTTTTTTTTTGCATTTGATTATTGTGATATATCTTTACCTTTTAAAATCAGAAATTGTTTAATAAATTTTATTAAAAGTATAAAGTGAAATAAAAGTAAAGTCGCTCAGTCGTGTCTGACTCTTTGTGACCCCATGGACTATAGCCTACCACGCTCCTCTGTCCATGGGATGTTCCAGGCAAGAGTACTGGAGTGGGGTGCCATCGCCTTCTCCAAGAAAGTACGTTAATGGTTAATTTGGGGATGTACAACTCTGTTTGCTGTAGTCAGTTGCCTTCTATGCTAAAATGGCTTTTAAATAAATGTTGAAAACTTTTCATTTCTTACTAGACTTAAAAAATATTACTCTCCAGTCTAATACACAATTACAGCAATTCTTTTAACTTTCTTGGTTTTGGGAAAACAATATTATTTTCCAAAGACAAGCAGAATAATATTAAAAGCAAAAACTCTGGAAATGGAGCAGGACACCCTGCGATAGCTCTGCCAGCTGGATTACAATGGGAAAGTCACCTCATCTCCCTGGACCTGTTTCTTCATCTCTCTCAAATGGTTTGCCTGCCTCACAATGTTTTAAAGATTAAGCAAGTTAATATAATTAAAGTACTTGGAATTTGTGTCCGGCAGATAGGAAACACTACGTGTTTATTGCTGCCAGCTACTGCCGGTATCATGACAGCTGCTAGCAATTCATTGTCTATCTGAGACTGAAATGGCCCTCCTAAAATTTATTGAGGCTTTAACTCAGAACTCCTTCCCTACATGGTGCATAGAACTTTCTTCAAACACACTCATTCTTTCCTGTTCGAGGCATGTCGTCTTTGAACTTTGTTTTTCTTTATGATTCCCCAGGTTCTACTAATGTTATTTTTCAATAACAATGCCCTGCCAGCCTTAGGTAGATTACTAAATCTTTGTGTTACTGCAAGACTTTTCTGGTGTTACATCCAAGACTTTTCTGATTTTATCAGTTGGTAGCTCAGCTGGTAAAGAATCCATCTGCAATGCAGAAGACCCTGGTTCGATTTCCTGACTCGGAAAGATCCCTTGGAGAAGGGATAGGCTACCTACTCCAGTATTCTTAGACTTCCCTGGTGGCTCAGATGGTAAAGAATCCACAGTGCAGGAGACCTGGGTTTGATCCCTGGGTTGAGAAGATCTGTGGAGGAGGGCATGGCAACCCACTCCAGTATTCTTGCCTTGAGAATCCCATGGACAGAGAGGAGCCTGGCGGGCTACAGTCCATAAAGTCACAAAGAGACACGACTCAAGAGGCTTAGAACACATGCATTTTATCAACTAAGAATATTATTTGGGGCTATCTCAGCATCATAAGGAGCTTCCCTGGTGGCTCAGATAGTAAAGAATCTGCCTGCAATGCAGGAGACCTGGGTTCAATCCCTGGGTTGGGAAGATTCCCTGGAGAAGGAAATGACTACCCACTCCAGTATTCTTGCCTTGAGAATTCCAAGGCCAGAGAAGCCTGGTGGGCTGCAGTCCATGGGGTCACAAAGAATAGGACACAACTGAGCAACTAAGCACACAGTAGCATAAATACTAACAATTATAACGAATGTACTTGACAGATCTCTAGCCTCAAACTGCGGTTTATCCGCAGTGAATTGCACAGATGACTTCCTTTTTTCCCCAAATAAAATGAAATTAGATGTGTTTTTTGGCAGTTCTTGTGCGACCTTATTTAACCTTAGACCACAGCCACTTTAGGGCTTCTATTAGCTTGTTTTTAGTATTTGCGCTGAGGCCAGTCTGCAGACTAAATTAGATGACAAAATACATGTATTTAGGCCACCAAATACAGAACTGTTTTGGATCTGAGCTCCCTGATCTGATGATCTCTGTCTTCTAATGTTTTTCCTGTTGACTATAGACAACTCATTTATCAACTATTATAAACAGAAACTACCTTGGTAGAGACCTAAACATTATAAATAAATTTTGAAAGAGTTGGTAAGTAGGTAAACTCCTAGCACAGTTTCCTTTAGCTAGGAGCATCATACCTATTCACTTTTAAGCTTGCTTTCGTGAGTGCACGGGCTTCCCTCATGGCTCAGACGGTAGAGCCTCTGCCCGCAATGCGGGAGACCCAGGTTCAGTCCCTAAGTCAGGAAGATCTTCTGGAGAAGGAAATGGCATCCCACTCCAATACTCTTGACTGGAAAATCCCATGGGTGGAGGAGCCTGGTAGGCTACAGTCTATGGGATTGCGAAGAGACAGACACAATTGAGTGACTTCACTTTCCTTCATCTTCGTGATTGCACAGTTTAAAGAAAAATCAGTATCCTTTAAACAAAAGGAACTGTTTTAAAATGTAACTTCTTATGAATTTTCAGATTTGTGTAAGCTTTCTTAGAAATATTTTTTCCTGATTTTTAAAAAAACATTTTTCATTGTGGTTAAAATATACATAAAATTTTACCATTTAAACCCTTTTTAAGTGTATGGCATTAATTATGTTCACATTGTTCTGCAAATATCACCATCCACCTTCAGAACTTTTCCATATTTTAATTTGAAACTGTACCAGTGTTTCTTTTTGATAGTTTCTTAAAAAGAGTAATTCTATAAATAAGTTTAAAAGTGGTATTAATGGTCAGGAGGAGGGCAGATACAAATACATGTGTATGTGCAGTTTTTGTGTGTAAACGATTATAGGACTACCTTTTATTAATCATTGTTCCTTGGCCTCTACTTTTAGAACATTCTAAAACAACTGCCGAAGTGACTTAAATTCTATATTGTCTTCTCGTTGGTTTTTTTGTTTGTTTCTTAAATCATACCGTAATACTCTGTGTAGGATTTTGACTCAATAGAACCACATCTTCCTATATATTTAGGTAGAATTTACAGAGAAAAGAATTTCCGATTTCAAATGCATGGTTCTGTGTTGTACAGTTGAACACAGTTATTTAACTGGCACCACATTTATGATACAGAACATTTCCATCTCCCCAGAAGCTCTCTCATGCTCCTCTGCAATCAGTTCCTTTTCTCCACCTCTGACCTCTAGCAACCATTGTGATCTGGTCTCTGTCACTAGTTTTCCCTTTTCTAGGACTTCATATTAGTGGCCTCTTAGAATATGTATGTAGTATTTTGGTTCACATTCTTTCCTGTAGTGTGATGCTTTTGAGATTTGTCCATGTTTTTGGAGATATTATAGTTCCTACTTATTGCTCAGTAGTATTTGTTGATTTGGCAAAACACCATTCACTAGTTGATAAATATTTAGAATGATTATAGTCTTTGGCTCTTATTAAAAGACTGCTGTGAATTTGAGAATGCAGATTTTTATGTGGACATTCATTTACATACTTAGGAATGGGATTGCTGGGTCCTATGGGAAGGGTAAATTTAATTTTTTATAAGAAACTGCCAGACTTTTCTAAAGTGGCTGTAACATATTGCATTCCTTATGAGCAATTTAAGAGTTTCAGTTACTCCGCATCTTCTCCAACACTTGGTATTTTCAGTCTTTTTAATTTTAGCTATTCTAGTGGGTGTGTAGTGGTATTTTGTTGTGATTTTAGTTTTATTTTTCCTGATGACTAATGATGTTGAAAATCTTTCCATATGTTTAGTGTATCTTTTTTTGGTGAAACATCTGTTCAAATCTCTTGCTATTTTAAAATCAGGTCATTTGTCCTGTTATAACTGAGTCATAAGAGATATATTATTTTCTGGATATTAGTCCTTTATCATATGTATGTTTTACAGATATTTTCTTCCCGTCTGTACTTTGCCTTTTAATTTCCTTAATGTCTTTTGAAGTATAAATGTTTTAACTTGTGACCAAGTCCAATTTATTCTTTTTCTTTTATGACTTATGCCTTTTATACCCTACCTAAAAAAATATTTGCCTAGCCCAGAGTCACAAAGATTTTCTTGTTTTCTTCTAGGTGTTTTAATGATTTTAGCTTTTTCAGTGAGATCTACTACTCATTCTGAGTTAATGTTTGTATATATGGTGTGAGGTAAAGCTTTGTTTATATTTTTTTCTTTGTGGATATCCCATTATTCTAGCACGGTTTGTTGAAAAGAGTATCCTTCTCCCACAGAATTACTTTGGCACCTTTGTAAAATCAGTTAACTTTATATGCTTGGGTGTATTTCTAAACTCTGTATCTTTTTTTTTTTTTTTTTTAAATTCCTCGGCGGCCTGGTAGTCTTCCATCTTGCCGCCCGCGCGTCGCCGCCGCCTCCCCAAGTGGAGCGCACTGCCAACTCTGTATCTTTTTTCCCACTGATCTAAATATCTATTAGTCCATCTGTATCAGTCTTGGATTAAGTGATATTAAGTCCTGAAATCAGGCAGTGTAAGTCTTTCAGCTTTGTTCTTTTTCAAAATTGTTTTGAATATTTTACATATTTTGCATTTTCATGTAAATTTTGGAATCATATTGTCAATTTCTAAAAAAAAAACATAGCCTATGGAGATACTGATTGGGATTATGTTGAAATCTATACATCAGTTTGGAGAGTTTGACTTCTTAATAGTATCAAGTCTTTTAATCCATAAATATAGTGTCTGTGTACATTTATTTAGTTCTTAATGTTAGCAGTGTTTTGTTCTTTGCAGTGTACAGTTCTTACACATCTCTTGTTAAATTTATTCATAAGTATTTCATATTTTTAATGCTCTTGTAAATTATGGTCTTTCAAATTTTAATTCCCAGTTGTCCATTGATTTCATACAGAAATACAACTTTTTCTGATAACTTGAGATCCTTGCTAAATTCATGTATGATTTTTAGTAGCTTTTTTGGTAGATTCCATAAGGTTTCCTACATGGTCAGTCATGTGATCTGCAAAAAAAGATTCTTCCTTCTTCCTCCAAACTATTTTGTTTTTTCTTAGAGCAGTAGCTAGGACTTCTTGTATGATGTTTAAAAGAAATGTGAGATCCTTGTCTTACTCCTAATCTTGTGACAAAAGCAGTTAGCCTTTCCCTGTTAAGTATGGTATTAGCTGTGGGTTTTTCATAGATGCTCTGTATTCAGGTCCTTTCTATTTCTAGCTTGCTGAAAATTTTCATCATCCCAGGTTATTTATTAAATTTTGTCAAATACTTTTTTTGCATTATTGATAATAATCTTGCTAAAAATATCTGTTGGTAGCAAGACTTTATTTCATTACAACATTATTATTTATTATCATTTATTCCATGTAATATTATTTCTGAAGTTCAGTTTATTTTATCATTGATCAAACCAAATTGATTAACATACATTGAAGAATTTGGAAACTTTTGTTCTTATTTTGAGTACAGACTTCTAAAGCTTGCCAGCATTCTACTCTGTGCTTAATCTAAAATCTTATCAGATAACTGCAGTTTTGTTACTTATTTCTCCTCAGTGCTGAGAAACATTTCATAAAATATAGTGCTCAAAGGACCATATGTTCAGGGTAGAAGTATTAATAATTTAATAGTTTAGATAAATGGAATCCTAAACACCTGAAACATGGCTAAGTGAGTATAAGTAGTGAACAAAGGGGAAAAGGAATATTTGATTTGGGGTGAAAAGAGAACTGAAAAATTATGTAAGTTCAGTCAGTACTAGCATATGCTATCTATATATAATAGAGGGTTTATTAGATATCATTTAGTTTTTGTTTTAGGAAGGAATATCTTACCTGCCTCAAGAAGGGAGGTGAGGTGTTTAACAATAAAGATCTGGAATAAAACATTTAAAATGTATATAATTTTATGGGGAATTAAATAGATTTGGTGTCTTCAGTAGCTCACTATTATAAATAAACAGTACTTTTGTCTTATTATTGATTTTAGTAAAGTCTCTTCCCTTTGGCTAGTTTTTGGAATTGGCTTTACTGAAAAGTCAGTTTGGATGCTGCTTTGAGTGTTTTGTTTTTTTTTTTTTTAATTATGTATTTATTTATGGCTGTGCTGGGTGTTTGTTGCTGCGCAGGCTGTCTCTAGTTGCAGTGAGTGGGGCTGCTCTTCATTTGAGTCTGAGGGCTTCTCATTCTGGTGGCTTCTCCCGTTGCAGAGCACAGGCTCTAGGGCACGGGCTCCGTAGTTGCAGCACGTGGGCTTAGTGGTTGTGGCGCACAAGCTTAGTTGTCCTGAGGCATGTGGAATCTCCCCGGACCAGGGATCGAATCCATGTTCCCTGCATTGGCAGGGATCAGCAGAAAAGTCCTGATTTGAGTGTTTTAAAATTGTATATGTTTGTTTATTTTTTCGCTGCACTGGGTCTTTGTTACTACTCGGGCTTTTCTCTAGCTGTGAAGAGCAGGGGCTACACTCTATTTGTGGTGCTCGGGCTTCTCGTTGCGGTGGCTTCTCTGCTGTGGAGCACAGGTTCTAGGGCTCGCAGGCTTCAGTAGTTGGGATTTCCGGGCTCTAGCTCGATAGTTGTTGTCTACAGGCTGAGTTGCTCCATGGGATGTGGGATCTTTCCCAGATCAGGGATCGAACCCATGCCTCCTACATTGACAGGTAGATTCTTTACCACTGAGCCACAAAGGAAGTCCCTGATTGGAGTGTTTTGAAGCAGTTGTATCAAAATGCTAGTAAATTTAGAATTTGATGTGGAGAGTCTACTGTGTTTTGTTTTATGTTTTTGCTCTTGCTTTTAGCCAAGCACATGTTCTATCAATACTTAATTGATATAGGACTTTATCACCTGAGTTTTATTTTTAGTGATAATTTTTAAAGGTTTTTTTTTTTTATTTTCTTGGCTGTTAGTCATTAGCAGTATGAAAATTCTTATACTTTGTTCTGGCAGTACATTGAAGAGAAAGAATTACTGTAACCTCAGCCAAATTTGCCATGTGTGCATTGCTTTGAAATTATGCAAATCAACTGTAGTTTGCTTTATGATCCCCTGGTGGCTCAGGCGGTAAAGAATCTGCCTGCAATTGGGGAGACCTGGGTTTGATCCCTGGGTTGGGAAGATCCCCTGGAGGAGGGCATAGTGACCCACTCCAGTGTTCTTGCCTGGAGAATCCTGTGGACAGAGGAGCCTGGCAGAGTTGCAAAGAGTTGGACATGACTGAGTGACTAAGCACACACACACATGCATTGCTCTGAAATTATGCAAACCAACTGTAATTTGCTTTGTGGTTAACCAGAAGAAAAGGTGGTGGTTTTGTTTCTGTCCTTAATGTTGAAACAGGGGGACATAAAGTATTTTTACACCTGGTTCAAAGCTCTCTTATTTGATTATTCTGGTTTTCAGTTACTAATAATATTTTTCTTACCTGGATAAGCTTAGGGTTTGAGTTTCATATTTAATTTCAGATAAAGGTGATTGTGTATGTGTTTTGCAAAACCCTAAAAATAGTATTGTTAAGCTTTCTAAGCAGCCATTTAAAAAGAGCTCTACAATCAAATTAACATTCGAATGATCTCTTATGTAGTATCTTTCAAAATACATAAGCAAGTTTTAAAAAATGTTACTTGAGTTACTTCTAAGTGTTTTTTATATGTGTTAAATATAAAACTATAAAGCATTAAAAATATTGTGCATTTTGGTAAATCATGGTTCTGTTGGAATTAAAAAGTAATTAGGAACTTGACATCTCAAAGCCACATGCAAAAGTAATTAGAATTTTACTAAAATATATATATATAATATTAAAATTATAAAATATTGAATTCAGAATTTGGTAGCTGCATATGGATTCTAATTATATAAAAGCATTTGTTACCTGGAATCCTTTCCTCAGGAAATAAATCATTGTAGAACACCGAAGTTTTTAAAATAACCTGAAGGATTGCAGGCTGCAAGTCTTTTTGTATTTAGTCTAATTTTTTTGTTTTGGTCTTTCCTTTTGTGTGACCATCTGTGTAGTGTTCCTGACCTCTTTTTTTTTTTTTTTGCTGCAGACATGGTAATGAGTTTGGAATCTAGATAATTAAGTGAGAGGCAGGAGGATAGAGCTGGACATTGGGGGTCAGGAATACTTTGGTTGAATTTTTAGAATTAAGAATCATATGGCATACAGGTATAGGAGGAACAAGCCAGATTCCAGGTATAAAGGATCAGAGTAGTCTTAGAAACTTTGCCATGGTGATATTTCATGAATGCAAGAAAAGTGGAATCGTATTTTCAAACTTCTGAAGGAGAGAAAATATGTTTCAGGCATTTTATAATCATTTGGATTGTTCTTCAAGTGTAAGGCAAGAGCCAGCTTAACCCAGAAATAACAGTACTGATGACTCTATTTTAAAGTAAACAAAAATAACTTACCTAAGGACAAAGTTCAGGCACCCAAGAGATAAAAACTTCAGGAATGGAGGCGCCAAAAAAAGTGGTGTGCATTGATTCCAGTTAAGTAGAATTCTCACGCTGGTAACTGGGGAAATTATGATTCCAGACCAGACTATAAATGTTATAAACCTTTAAAAAAAATCTTTGTCAAAGCATTTAAAATTTTCTTTCTGATAATTATAAATGTACAGAGAAATTTTTGAAATAGCTAAAACTAATAGTGTACCGTTATTCAAAATATTAGAGACTTTGGAATTGAAGTATTATTTCTTTGTAAAAACCTCACTAAGAGAAGTTAGAACAGGACTCGCCTTGCTTGCCGCCGCCTTGTTGTATGACTTAAGATACAACATAAATCTCTGCTATACCTGGTGTGGTAGATACAGAAATTTCAAAATTTGGGCCCACTTCAAAAATTTTATCCTTTTCCCTCTGTGTCATGAAATTTCTGCAGGCATTATTATGTCACAACCACTTTTTTCGTCTGTGTGGATAATTTGGCCTTTACTGAATTCCTCTGGCTGCATGTCTAGATACTGCTTCAGTGACAGCAGTATCAACGTTCCATGGTCAGCTGTTTCTTCTGTAATATCTTTTATGTTCAATGTGAATTTCACTTTCAGTGTTTCCACTTTTCATTTCTTTGTGAGCTTTCATCCTCATTGATTAATTTCCTCTTTTGATTATCTATTTTTATAAACTGTTAAACTGTCATGTAGGATTATCACTAGGTGACAAGGAGACATATAACTTCATGCTTGCTGTCTGAACTAAAAAATACACCGTGATCAATCACTAGTTCCACTTCGAAAGAAGTTATGTGATTGATCGCTGATCACAAGAAGCATCTGGTATTTATGTAGCAATTTGTGGATTGAAGAACTGGCACTTCAGTTTGCATTCTGTGCAATTATTTAAAAATACAATGGTACCTGGAATTTGAACCATGTTGCTGAAAGTTTAAATTGTGAATCTCAATTTGTGTGTGTATAGTGAAAACATGTAAAGTGAAAACTGTTTATAATAATATAATCGATAAAAGTCTCAAGTTAGGGAAAAGGGTGAGTATATTAATCCTGTTATCCTTGTCAGGTATTATTATTATTGTCAGGTAAGTATTATCTAAAATTGAAATATGTAATACAGTGATTCTCACTTCTAAATGTTTCTTATAGTCACATTTTATTAGTTTTGGGGGACTCTTTTAGGGACAGTCCCCTGGTTAAAGAGATTATAAAGTTTAGCAAGCTCTTCTTGTTTCTCTCCTTTTCTAAGATGTGCAGCCAAGTAATTGGAGATTTCAGTCCAATTTCATTGAAGCAACTGTTCAACTTAAAGAACCTACTTCATTGGCTATAGCCATGCATGGAGGGCCAACAACATCAACTCTCCGACACTTTGGGTGTTAACATATTTCCCTTTAAAGCCTGTCTTTATTCCTAATGCCCATGTTGTGGTCAGTGCAGCTTCGTCTTCTCACTCCACTATTCAGTTTTGGTATTGGAAAGTTTCTTATTTTCAAGCTTCAGTTCAGTTCAGTTGCTCAGTCGTGTCTGACTCTTTGCGACCACATGGACTACAGCACACCAGGCCTCCCTGTCCATCACCAACTCCTGGAGTTCACTCAAACTCACGTCCATCGAGTTGGTGATGCCATCCAGCCATCTCATCCTCTGTCGTCCCCTTCTCCTCTTGCCCCCAATCCCTCCCAGCATTAGGGTTTTTTCCAGCGAGTTAACTCTTCTCATGAGGTGGCCAAAGTACTGGAATTTCAGCTTTAGCATCAGTCCTTCCAATAAACACCAGGACTGATCTCCTTTAGGATGGACTGGTTGGATCTCCTTGCAGTCCAAGGGACTCTCAAGAGTCTTCTCCAACACCACAGTTCAAAAGCATCAATTCTTCGGCGCTCAGCCTTCTTCACAGTCCAACTCTCACATCCATACATGACCACTGGGAAAACCATAGCCTTGACTAGACGGACCTTTGTTGGCAAAGTCCTGTCTCTGCTTTTTAATATGCTATCTAGGTTAGCTATGTATTGAAAAAAATTATACAACAATTCACTGTGTAGTAGACAAGAGGGAGGATTCTTGTGTGTGCTTCATTATAATTTAGACTAGACATACGCTGTCATGGTTGCTCATCCAAAAAATCTACTCGATAATAGGCCAAGCTATAAAATGCCTATTAGTTGAGTCATTGTGTTATATACCCGAAACTCACATAATTTTGTACATCAACCTGTTTCAATAAAAAGTACCTATTAATAAAGATTAAGAAATGTATGTGACCTGTGGTGGAAACTGAATTCATAAAAGAAGATTTGAACTAGTATATTGATACAGTAGTCCTAGATAGGAAGATTCAGTTGGTAAAAAATATCAATTCTCCATAATTTAGACTCTTTCAATTAAAATTTCAATGGAATTTTAAGGAAATTTTAAAATTATCCAGAAGAGTAAACTTGAAAAACTCATTAAGAAAATTTAGAACAAAATAACTGGGGGGAGTGAATTGCTTAACCAGGTAGCAAGGCGTGTTGCAAAGACTGATTAAGACAATGGTTTCGAAGCAGGAAGTAGGTTTGTAAAACAAATAGGTCTGTAGGGCAATAGGAGTAGGAACTAGGTCTGTAGAACAAAGTAGAGGCTATGAAAATGTGTGTTCATGTAGATACTTTATAAGCTATATTTCAAGCAGTTAGGGTAAGGATGAATTGTTTAAAAAGTGATATTTAGGAAATTGGCTATTTGGGGGAGGAAATACAAGTACATTCCCACTTCACATTATAAGCAAAATTAGATTCCAGATGGAGTAATTATCTAGACGTATAAAAAATAAAATCATAAGTGTGCTGTTTTCAGAGACCCAAGATGGCCTTATTAACTGTGCCCCAAATTTAGAAACCATGAAGAAACTAATAGATTTAATTACATATTTAAAGATTAAAGTAAAAAGTACCGTAAACAAAGTTAAAAGCCAAAGGAAAGATAGAAAAAATGTTTACATAACAATGTATAAGGAGTCAGACAACCAATAGAAAATAAACAAAGGTATAAATAGACATTTCTGAAAAGAAATAGCAATGGCTAATGCAAAAAGATATTTATCCTCATTTGTAATGAAACTTGAGATATCATTTTTTATCCAGGAGATTGGCAAAATGTAAACTGTTGATCATTGCCTGAGAGTGTTGTTAAGAGTGTTGTTAAGTGTTGTATCTTTGTGTTCAGTTTGATAGTAGCTAGTCGGACACGACTGAAGTGACTTAGCAGCAGCAGCAAAAATGAAGGGGCTTCCTTGGTACCTCAGCTGATAAGGAATCTGCCTGCAATGCAGGAGACTCCTGTATGATTTCCTGGGTCAGGAAGATCTCCTGGAAGAGGGATAGGCTCTAGTGTTCTTGGGCTTCCCTGGTGGCTCAGACGGTAAAGAGTCTGCCTGCAATGTGGCAGACCTGGGGTCAGTCCCTAGGTTGGGAAGATCCCGTGGAGGAGGGCATGGCAACCCACTCCAGTATTCTTGCCTGGAGAATCCCCATGAACAGAGGAGCCTGGTGGGCTACAGTCCATGAGGTTGAAAAGAGTTGGATATGACTGATAAGTTGGATAAGTACAGCACAGAAAAAATGAAATATCTGTACCTTTGGCCCACTGGGTCTGGTTTTAGAGATTTAATCCATAGAGTACAAGCATATGTACAAGAGATATGGACATATAGCTGTTTACTGAAGCATTGTTTATACAGTAAAAAATTGCGTTCAGCCTACATGTTCATCAGTACCCATACTTTGGGGAATACCATGAGGAGCAGGTCCTGTCAAGTGTGTGGGCTCTGGAATCAGATTGCCACGTTTGCATTCTGGATCCATCATTTACTGGTTGCATGACGTAGGCTTAGTTAATTTCTCCGGCCCTCAGTTTTCTCATCTACAAAACAGAAATGATGGAATTTGTTTCAGAGGGTTATGTGATAAGTTAAAAAAACTAAAATATATAGAACAGTGCTTAGAACGTAAGTACTCAATAATATTAGTTAATATTAAACTATCACTATGCAATTATTAAAAAGAATAAAATACATCTGTAGAATTGCAGCATGAAAAACCCCAGAGTGATTTAAGTGAACACATTTTAGGACAGTGTGTGCATATGGCATGAGTACCTTTGCAAATGGAATTTTTAAGTGATGTATGTACATGTATTTCTATGTATGTGGATAGGTCTGGAATGATAAATGCCAGTTGTAACAGCAGTTATCTCTCTGGGAAGTGAGATTGGGTGGAGGGGAAACGGATTGTTGTTAGAGTTATAAGGAAATATTTTCTTGTATTTACAAGTACATATTTATGGCTAAAAAGTTTTCTTTTAAGGTTTCATGGACTGTAAGAATAGTAAAACTTTTGATTAATGTTTGTTAAAAAAAAACTGAAAAGTTATGTTCTCTAAAAGATGTGCACTTTCCTCTTACTTTCCTTAGTGACTCACTAAGACTTTCCTTGCAGGAACATGCTTACCCAGCGGATGAACTCATGCCTTTGACCTGCAGAGGTCGCGTTAGAGGCCAGGAGCCAAGTCGGGGTGATGTTGATGATGCCTTGGGAAAGTGAGTATTAACAAAGGGCATAACATGGCAGCTCAAAGTTCTCAAGTCTTAAGGCATCTTAGAGGCAGTGTGTAATTGTGAATCTGGGAATTGGTTAAATTTCAAGACTGTTTTAACTATCCCGTTAAATTCCTTTATTCCTTTCTGTTATCTTTTGTACAATATTAATCAGTTTACCTCTTAGATCAGTGAAAAGTTGAGTTGCTTGTTAAGATGAATGTGACTTTTAGAATGTATATAGTTGTTGACACTTACAAGGTGTTGATGCATTAATATTTTTTATTTGCTTTTAAAAGAGCTAATGAATATTTCTGTTCACTTTGAAAGATTTGTCGTTATGCCTAATCTAAATGTGATGTTAAGGCTTTTCAGGTTCTTTTAGTGTTTTATAGGTTACATGGTACTGTAGATGCATGAAAGTACTAGTTAATGGAATAATGGAAACTTCCAGTCTCAGTAGGATTCAGATAATGTCTTATATGTTCATGAATACAAATATTCAGAATTCTAATGTTTTGTATCTCACTATACTTGTGTCATAGATTTTCCCTGACACTGATTGATTCTTTGGATACTCTTGTGGTAGGTTTGATTCTTCTTAAATTATTTTATGAATTTCATACTATGTGTGCTCAAGTACTATGAATATAATTGTAGTACAGTAAGTCTGAAATAAAAGTTTTCAGAATTTAAGATAATTTGATCTTTGCTTCAAAGTAAATCTTTCATATTATTAAGTTGATAATGTCATGTGAATGTCAAGTGAAATTATATAGAATCATGGAGATACTCAAAATTTATAGGTATGTTAGCTTACATGGTGGCCCCTTAATCAGAAAAGTTGTTTCCTTTTGGACAAGTAGATTGAAGCTATTGGAAGAAAGTAATTCTAAAAAATGCTCTTGATATTCTTGTTCCAGAAAGACATGCTGCAATGATACTGAAATTGTTAAATTAAAATTTTTATATGTTAGGTCCATTAAAATTTTACTTCTTTCTCAAAAATGATTTTAAATACCAAGTGATCACTACTTAGCACTCCTTTTAGACCTGATGGGAGGCAAAGTTATTTAAATTAATTCTCGTTGGGGGTGGTTTGTGATGGCAGAGGGGAATGGCTCAGTTCCAGCTGTCATGATTTCTGAATGTAGTATCTTTCTAGTTTTTTACTCTCAGATCATTTATGGTATAAAAATAGGCTTGTTTCAGAATTTTACTTAAGTCATAATTCTCAAAGTTGAATTAATAT
Source organism: Bos mutus (assembly GCF_027580195.1). Taxonomy (NCBI): domain Eukaryota; kingdom Metazoa; phylum Chordata; class Mammalia; order Artiodactyla; family Bovidae; genus Bos; species Bos mutus. Next base: position 20,353,801 of record NC_091632.1, read on the forward strand.
CTAAAGTATTGATTAATATTTTTAAAAACACAACAAAAAATCTTTGTGGTGGCAGAAAATTTTCAGAGCCTGGCTTTTCTTCCCAGTACTGTTTCTATATTTTTATTTCACTGGGTGATTCTTTTCTCTTTTTCTTTTCTTTTTTAATCAGAGACTCTCAACTATATCAGCATCTTAGGAATATTACTTAGGAAGTTTAAAAAATAATCCTTCTCTCCCAAGTTGTTCTGATTTAATTTTCCTGAAGTGGGACCTGGCATTATTATGTATTTCTCTAAAGCTTCTCTTTGTTTATAAAATTTAACCATAGTTGAGACATTTTTTGTTGAGAAGCCCATGATTATTGAGACCTTTTTTAGCTGTATCAGAGTTTTGAAAGTGGTGATTTCATTTTTCAGAAATAAAAGGAATGTGTGAACCATATTATAATGACTATAAGAGAGACTCTTGTGTGCCTTATTTTTGGTTTAGTAGTCCTATGTGTTCTGCTATGTTAGGAGAAGAGAAAAAGATAAATAGGTATCCCAGGAGACACAAATTGCCACCCTGGGAGAAGCTAAGTGGTGTTATTTATTTATAAGTGTAGCTGGGTGATACACCTCATGTCTGTCTTGATACAGGGGAGTGAGTGAGGGGCAGTAGCTGTGTATTAGGAAAGACCATAGGTGGATGTACATTTGTTTCTCATTCTGTCATCTTGGCTTTATCCTTATATACTGGAAGCTCTTCATCATCTCTAAGCTCTTACTGATTTTTATGAACCTGAACCTCAGATATTCTATGTGTTTTAAAATTTTTTATCAGAAATGAAGGAGAAAATGTGTTTCTAGGCTGCATAACTTCCCTATATTTAGAAGTCTACTGGTCTCTAGTTGAGCAGCCATTATTATAAATAGGTTCTGTTCCTCTTTGAAATTAAACCACTTTGGCAGTGGTTCTCAAAATATGATTCCAGCACTACCAGCATCAGCATCACCTGGCAACTTGTTAGAGATACAGATTGTAGAGCCTCATCCCGGGCCTGTTGAATCAGAAAGTCTGGGAGTAATGCCCAGGAATGTTGTTTTTTTCTTTTTAAACAAGCTTCTAGATGATTCTAATATATGCTAAAGTTTTAGAACCACGTGTAATGATGCAGTGCTTTTTAGACTTGTTTGCTACAAATCACCTGGGGATCTGCTAAAATAAAATGCAGGTTGTGATGGAGCAGACTGAAGGCAGGCCCAAGGAAATGTTTTTCTAACAAACTGCCACTTGGTGGTGCTGTTGCTGCTGGTCGGCAGACCACACTTAGAGCACTGTTTGCTGTAACCTGAGTTCTTGCTCCCTGTGGCAGGGAGTACCAGGAAGTGATCATATAATATTAATATGTGACGTTGGCCAAATTATCTAGCTTCTCTGGACCCCTGTTTTCACTTCAGAAGGGCCTAGATTGGATATCTAAGATACCTATTAAGATCTACTTAAGCAGAAGGATTAAAAGAAGTTTGAAAGTTTTTCCTACATTTAGAAGGAATGTTGTACATTTTATCAATACAAGTATTTAATATGTCTAATTTACTCTGTGATCATTTTTTGATTTGTGGTTTCTTTATTTGAAAATAGTAGAGGACATATCACTTGGGACAGGATGCAACCTTATTGTTTTTATTTTGGTCACACCACAATATGTTAAGTAGAACTTCTGTTGTCAGAGTTTGATCTTTCGATTTAAACTCTTGTTCATAATTCTAGACATCTCGTTTCTATTGATTGTAATGAAATCAAACCTAAAACTTTAAATTTACCACTAAAGTCAACGTTACCATGAAATCTACAGAGAGAAAGATACTGAACAGATTGAAGAGGGGAAGGGAAGAGACCTGAATTTGTTCTTTGTCATCAGTTAGGAGCTTAAGAAACCCGTCAACTAATGGAGCTATTAGAATGAATTTTTAGCTAATTATGGACAAAACTCTCATTTTTATTCTTCTTTGAAACAGATAGTGTAGGTACTATTCTTGGGAGAAATTCTCAGGAGATAGTCTTTGAAAGAATAAGATGAACAGAATTATATTAAAAAGATGTGCGTGTGTGTGAGGAGTGAGTAGAACAGTTGTATCTCCCGGAAGTGATACAGGTCTTTGTACATTCACATTTGTGGCTTCAGAATTTACATGGACTTTGAGACTGAGAAAGAAAAGCACTCAATTTAAAATCAGGTTTTATATTATATTACACTCAAGGCTTACTCTAAATTTTACTTAAACTTTAGTCACTCTTATGTTTTATGCCTAAATTCGAATTAAAAAAATTTTTATTTCCTTTTGGCTGTGCTAGGTCTTCATTGCTGTGCACGAACTTTCTTTACTTTAATTGTGGCGAGTCGGGGCTGCTGTTTGTTGCGGGGCACAGACTTCTCATTGCCATGCCTTCTCTTATTGCAGAGTGCAGACTAAGTGCTTGGGCTTCAGTAGTTAGGGGGAAAACAGCTCATTAGTTGTGGCTCCCGGACACTAGAGCACTGGCTTAGGAGTTGGGGTGCATCAATTTAGTTGCTCCTTGGCATGTGGAATCTTCCCAGACCAGGGATCAACCCTACATTCGCAGGCAGATTCTTAACCTCTGGACCACCAGGGAAGTCCCTAGATTAGGATTTTTAGTGAAGTATCAGATCAGATGAGAAAACACTATAAAATATTATCAAACAAAAAGATTAAACAGTCAAGTAAAGGAAAACTACTTTTAATGGACCTGAGATCTAAATAACATCTACTTGTGCAACCTTAATTTAGACTGAAAAATCGACACAACCTGTGTAATGACAGTGACCCTCCTCTGGAGCTCATTGCAAGCATCCAGAGTTCTTAGCTTCGTCAGGATTATAGACCCTCATGGTAATAATGGTAATAATAGATAGTAATGGTATCAAGCACTTACTAAATCAGGTGCTCTACTAAAAGTGCTTTACATGCATTACCTCATTTAGGAAAATAAACCTCTGAGGATAGGTATTTCCTCTTTTTATAGATGAAAGAACAGCCTCAGAGATGAGACTAAGGAACCAGAATTCAAATCCGAGCTTGTTCTTTAGCCCAACATTGCACTGCCTCCTCAGTTAGGGGCCTTGATGTCCAAGGGGTGAAGATGGCAAGCGTTGTATGGTTTAGGATCAATTGATCATTCCCTGGAGGATGTGCTTTCTTCCGAGACTAAGCAAGTTTTAAAATGATATTTGACGAATAGGGTGGGTTTTGTTTTGTTTGACTTGGGAAGCAAATCCCAGTAGAGTTCACCTCTTGCAGCTCTAGGTCATGGGTTATACACACCAGCTAACAGTTCTGATGATGATTGTTTTAAAGTCCTAATGATTTTTCAGTGTGTCTAAAAAAAAGAAGTATATAAAGATTCCTTGCAATATAAATAGGTATTTAATCTTTTTCAGTTTTAGATAGTATCACATTTTTATAATATGCTTAAGGGAAACATTTTTTCTGTTATTTTTTATAATCTTAAGGTATTAACTTGCTATTAGTAGCTCATTCTGAGGATATTTCTCTATGTCTTGGTTGAAAATAACTTTACTTTAAATAATTTTCTTCTCCTAGGTATTAAATAAAACTAAAGAATTTGAAGATGCAGTGAGAAAAGTTTTAAGAGATGTTAACTTAGATAATGATGTAGTTGTATCAGTCTTTGAAACAAACATCAGAGTTCTTGGGTAAGTATGTGAGATATTAAACTCTGATTTTAATAACAGAAGAATAAGGGTATACTCTTTATTTCTTGGTGGTAGTAAAGCAAGAAATTTCTTACGTTTAAAAAATAAAAGGTGTGATACTGTAAAACACAGAGACTGCGGAATGACCCTGCTATATGTGTGGCACAGTCAGCAACAAGCTTTGGAAATAGTTGCAGACTCAAATCAAAGGTAATCCTTGTATGTTGTTTAAAAAGGACTGACAACAGGTCAAGTATTTGCATATTAGCTACATCACAGTTTTTTTGTCAGCTTATCTATTTTACTAACCTTAACACTTCTTCAAGCCAAACTGAATTTATAGGATTACCTTTGAACTAACAGTTTGAAATATTCTTGGAACACAGGAAGTGCAGGATTTATTAATTCACGTTTCAACATTATTACATTTTTATATTTAATGGTTATTTTTGTGTTACTGTAACTCATTTCCTTTTGTCACACAGGCAAAGTGAGTCTATTCATCAGTTAAATTTAAAAAATAGTTTTTTAGCTTTTCACAGAGTTTATTAATCTATTACATTTAATAAAGAGTGGGGAATTTTTGTTAATGTTACACTAAAAGTCAAGAGATTTCAGGGTGCTATAATTAAAATTAAAATTTGTTAAAATCAAATGTGTTAAACTTATTAAGATAAATGATTCTAGGTTGTTTTTTAAGAAAATGTATGGTATTTAAGAATGCCAAACCCTTTCATCGTCGTTTAGTCGCTCAGACGTGTCTGACTCTTTTTCAACCCTGTGGACTGTAGCCCACCAGGCTCCTCTCTCCATGGGATTTTCCAGACAAGAATACTGGAGTGGGTTGCCATTCCCTTCTCCAAGGGCCAAACCTTTTACAACAGTTACAACATTTGATTCTTTTTTTTTTTTCATACCGGCCATGATTTAATAATGGTTTTTATAATGGTTTGCCACAAACTGAGTAGCCAGAGTTAGGTAAGAAATTATGTTCTTCTGTGATTGTTCCTTATGTACTCTAAATTGTTGGTAGCAAGATACCCACATCTGTTTAGGTGATGATATGTAAGTATGTGTACAATGTGACTAATGTTTCATCTCTCTGGTTGTAGGGGTCTTTTGGGTGGACACTCACTGGCAATCATGCTGAAAGAAAAAGGCGAGTACATGCAGTGGTACAATGATGAGCTTCTCCAAATGGCAAAGCAATTGGGCTACAAACTTTTACCAGCTTTCAATACTACCAGTGGCCTTCCTTATCCAAGAGTAAGTAATTCTGAAAAATATGGCAGCCTTTGTATACTTCTTTGCTGTTTTGAAAGAATCCATTTTTGTGATCCAGCCATTGTTCCTTACCTGCTTGAGGCTGGAAAAATAATTGCTTCAAGCTCTATAACAAATTTATATGAACATTTTGGTTAATTTGCATTTGAGTGGTGTGAGAATTTAGATTTGTTAAAACTTTTTGTGTCATTGCATAAGGTTATGCTGCAGAAGGAAGAAACAAATGCCAGACTAGAATTTGGGCCCAGAATTATTGTGCAGACGATGTGGTGGAAGCAGTAGAGTAGGTGTTCACTCCCCAGAGGAGAGGATATTGAGAGAATACAGGACAGAGGGGAATGAGGAAGCACAGCAGTGAAAAGGAGATTGTGTGGAGACTTAGGAGGAGAACCGCAACATAGCGTATGGTATTAAAAATACTAAAAAAAAGTTTTAGAAGGAGACGTTCCAGCAAACATTAGGATAATTAGGGGTAAACAGAGCCTTGAAGGATCTAACGTGGCAGAATAAAGGGGAAGAAGGATTCGACGTAGGTGAAAGAATAGGGACATTCATTTTAAGATTTCCTCTATGTTTGTAGTTAAGGAGAGTTGGCAGCACAAGCACAGTCAGTTGAGGGAGTTTTTATTATTATTTATTTATTTGGCTGCATTGGGTCTTTCATTGCAGTCCATGGGCTCTTCGGTGTGGCAGGGTAGCTTCTTTCTAGTGGCAGGCCGACTCAGTAGTTCCAGCTTGCAAGCTTAGTTGCCCCGCAGCATGGGTGCCTCAACCATGGAGTGAACCTTTGTTCCCTGCGTTGCAATTGCAAGGTCGATTCTTAACCACTGAACCACCAGGGAAGTCCTAGGAGTTATCCCCCCGCTCCCCGCCCGCCCACCCAAGAAAATTTTATATTTAAGGCAGAGGGAAAGGAGCTATTGAAGATGGGAGGAACTCTCTCCTGATATATTTCATTCTTTATTATTAATAACAGTATTATTCTTTCCTTCTTACCTGGGCCAGACATCTCAGCCATTACCAAACTCTGTTTATTTTATTTCTTACTGTTGCTTTATTGTTGAAACTAATATAATTGTATTCATAAACTATTATAAATGTATATTTTACTCTTCTCTCTCTAGTTTTTGCTTCAGAGACTTAAAAATTAATCTTACTAAAGCATGATTTTTATCAAATTGCCCTCAGAAATTTACTGACTCTGCCTTTTGCACTGAATGTCCTTTAACTTCCAGGTTTCTTTCTGGTTTGGCAGTCGACTTTCTTTCTGAGGTTCTTTCATACCCGTACCCCAATGAAATGCATGCTCTGTTTCAGACAAAATAATCTGTTTGTGTTTTTCAAAACACCGAGGGAGTTCTTTGGAGAAGGCAATGGCACCCCACTCCAGTACTCTTGCCTGGAAAATCCCATGGACGGAGGAGCCTGGTGGGCTACAGTCCATGGGGTCGCGAAGAGTCGGCCACGATTGAGCAACTTCACTTTCACTTTTCACTTTCATGCACTGGAGAAGGAAATGGCAACCCACTCCAGTGTTCTTGCCTAGAGAATCCCAGGGACAGAGGAGCCTGGTGGGCTGCCATCTATGGGGTCGCAGAGTCAGACATGACTGACATGACTTAGTAGCAGCGGCAGCAGGGAGATTTTGGTTTTGTTTTTCATTTCCAAACCTTTAGGCTTGCTATAATAACTTCTCTACCGATATAAATAAGACTCATTTCCTCCATCAGGAAATCTCTGGAGATCCAGCGTGATAGTATATGCTTTTCAAACTGGAGGTCGCAGCCCATTCGTTTACCCATTAATTTAGTGGATCGCGAAAACATCTTTTTTGTTGTTTTTGTTTAAGAAACAGACTAGTATTAAATTTCTATCTAGTCTGTGATATTTTTAAATAGCTCATCTGTGAATATCCTTATACACATCTTTTTTACTTATTTCTTCCTAAGGATAAATTACTAGAAGAAAAAACAAAAAAGCCATAAAATAGGGAATGCTTTTTAAGGCTTTGTGTGCTTATTGACCAGTTGTTCTTCAGAAGGGTTCTACTTTACACTTCCTCTACTGCTGCCCACACTGTCTGTTATCTCTCTTCAGCCAATTTGTGCTTCCCTGATAGCTCAGCTGGTAAAGAATCCTCTTGCAATGCAGGAGATCCCTGTTTGATTCCTGGGTTAGGAAGATCTGCTGGAGAAGGGATAGGCTACCCACTCCAGTATTCTTAGGCTTCCCTTGTGGCTCAGCTAGTAAAGAATCCGCCCGCAGTGCAGGAGACCTAGGTTTGAAACCTGGGTTGGGAAAATCCCCTGGAGGAGGGCATGGCAACCCACTCCAGTATTCTTGACTGAAGAATTTCATGGACTGTATAGTCCACGGGGTTGCAAAGAGCTGGACACGACTTTCAGTTTCACTTTTAGCCAATTTAATGAGGAAAAAATGGAAACATGTTCTAATTTGAAATTTCTTTTGCTTGTATGGTTTAAAATTTGAAATCTCTTTGCTTATTAGTGTGGCTTAAACTTTCTTGTTAATTTTTTTGTTTCCTTAGAATATTAAAATTGAAATCAAAATTATTTTAAACCATCTAAATGTTTAGTTAATTGAATTTACTTTTAGTAAATATTTTTAGTTTTTATTATAAGTGGAGGTGCTGAATTTAGAAGAATCTAGCTGTTCTTCACTTTTGTTATAACATGAGAAGCAGATAAATTGAAACAGAAGCTACTAAGGTCATTATCATAAAACAGTCATATTACTTGCTTATCCTCAGAAGTATCAATATAATTTTAAAAATTATTTTTTTAGAAGAGGACTACAGGTAGAAAATAACTACCTTCCCATCCTTCTTAAATATAATTAGTAAATACTGCTTTTGCTCATGAAAATTAGTACAATCAACCTCTCTTGGATATGAATACATAATTGATAATATTTGCAACAGTGGTTTTAACACAGAAGTATTTGCTGGACAGAAATGCTCTTGAGCAGTTAATGGTTATTTAAAAACCTAGAGCTCATTTCTGGTCAGCTTGGTTCAAGTTTATATTGTGGTGTTATTTGGCTGGTTGAAACATTTTTCTTTGTGTTATTTGTTAGTCTGTCAGCAAGGTAACATACTCTATATTTCAAAACTTTAAAACCTGTGAATAAAATTTTAATCTTCTTTTAAATATATACTATGCTTAGTTTTTTCTCTATGAAAGACTAATACTAATACTTTTTCACAGATTCTCAGTTAAACCTCAATTTGTTTTAGGATTGGAATAGTTTCCTAATTTGGTACTGACTAGTTGAAACTGTCCAGAGAACACGATTGTTATAGCAAGTGTTTGCTTTGTATAATTATTATATTGATACTGAATTTTGATACCCTTGAAGAAGAAGTTAAGTGAAAACTTACTTATCCCATGAATAGTATGTGCTTACAGTGTACTTCCCTAGATGGTAATTGGAAAGTCACAAAGATCAGCAGATAAAATTTCAGAGTTATTTTATCAGTTATTCTCATGATCTGATTAGAGTCTCAATTGAAAAATGGTTTCTTATCCAGAAATCATTGTCTCTTGATAATCACTAATGATAATCTTCTGATTTTATTTAGATCAATTTGAAGTTTGGTATAAGAAAACCAGAAGCTCGGACAGGTACTGAGACTGATACCTGTACAGCCTGTGCAGGCACCTTGATCCTTGAGTTTGCTGCTCTAAGTCGATTCACAGGAGCGACGATATTTGAGGTTTGCTTTTCATAGTTTGGTCTCCCGGGTATTGGCATAAATAACTACTTTATAGCTTTTCTTTGTTGATCAAGTATTAAGAGAATCAATTGGAGGATTTCTGTTATCTTAGTGAACATTTTGTCTAAATTACAGTACATAGTTTTTAATTGTGAAAAGCACAATTAAAAAAGAAAGTACAACTTTGCATTTTATTCACAAATTGTAACTTTTTAGTTTTATTCTTAGAAAATGCCTTAGCTGTATTACTTATGAAATTTGATGTTACAGATGTCTTGTATGAAATACTGTGTTGCTTTGTTTTATTGTTAGACTTCTGTGTAGTCTACTGCATTTCTGAAAACTTCACTAATCTTCTAAAACATAGTGAAATTTTTGCACTTTCCTTCATTGAGAGTCTTATCTGTAAGTTTATTTACTTCAGCGGAAATATCATTCATTATCCAAAGACTTAATATCCTCCAAATAGTTTGTTGTGAACTAGCTATGTCTCACACTTTTTTATTTTAGCTAATTATTTAACCATGTCATTGGAGTGCAATAGTAACAGCCTATGTTCAAACATATGACTTAGAATTATTTCAGATTCAGCAAATGATGCACATAGAATAAGCAGAAATAGGAACTGTATAATTCTAGTATTTAGAGACATTAGGTCTGAGTATACATAAAACAGGGCTTCCCTCATAGCTCAGTTGGTAAAGAATTTGCCTGCAATGCAGGAGACCTGGATTTGATTCCTGGGTCAGGAAGATACCTTGAGAAGGAAATGGCAATCCACTCCAGTATTCTTGCCTGGAAAAATCCCATGGACAGAGGAGCCTGACAGGCTACAGTCCAAGGGGTCGCAAGAGTTGAACACGACTTAGCGACTAACCACCATACATAAAACAAGTTTAATGGTCTTTGTGTGGATGTATGTTCAAAGTATCTTCCATTCAGTTCAGTTGCTCAGTTGTGTCCAACTCTTTGCGACCCCATGAATCGCAACACACCAGGCCTCCCTGTCCGTCATCAACTCCCGGAGTTCACTCAGACTCACGTCCATCGAGTCAGTGATGCCATCCAGCCATCTCATCCTCTGTCACCCTCTTCTCCTCCTGCCCCCAATCCCTCCCAGCATCAAAGTCTTTTCTAATGAGTCAGTTCTTCGCATGAGGTGGCCAAAGTACTGGAGTTTCAGCTTTAGCATCATTCCTTCCAAAGAAATCCCAGGGCTGATCTCCTTCAGAATGGACTGGTTGGATCTCCTTGCAGTCCAAGGGACTCTCAAGAGTCTTCTCCAACACCACAGTTCAAAAGCATCAATTCTTCTGCGCTCAGCTTTCTTCACAATCCAACTCTCACATCCATACATGACCACTGGAAAAACCATAGCCTTGACTAGACGGACCTTTGTTGGCAAAGTAACGTCTCTGCTTTTCAATATGCTGTCTAGGTGGGTCATAACTTTCCTTCCAAGGAGTAAGCGTCTTTTAATTTCATGGCTGCAGTCACCGTCTGCAGTGATTTTGGAGCCCCCAAAAATAAAGTCTGACACTGTTTCCCCTGTTTCACCATCTATTTCCCATGAAGCAATGGGACCGGATGCCATAATCTTCGTTTTCTGAATGTTGAGCTTTAAGTCAACTTTTTCACTCTCCTCTTTCACTTTCAGCAAGAGGCTTTTTAGTTCCTCTTCACTTTCTGCCATAAGGGTGGTGTCATCTGCATATCTGAGGTTATTGATATTTCTCCTGGCAATCTTGATTCCAGCTTGTGCTTCTTCCAGTCCAGCATTTCTCATGATGTACTCTGCATAGAAGTTAAATAAGCAGAGTGACAATATACAGTTTTGATGTACTCCTTTTCCTATTTGGAACCAGTCTGTTGTTCCATGTCCAGTTCTAACTGTTGCTTCCTGACCTGCATATAGGTTTCTCAGGAGGCAGGTCAGGTGGTCTGGTATTCCCATCTCTTTCAGAATTTTCCACAGTTTATTGTGATCCACACAGTCAAAGGCTTTGGCATAGTCAATAAAGCAGAAATAGATATTTTTCTGATATTCTCTTGCTTTTTCGATGATCCAGTGGATGTTGGCAATTTGATCTCTGGTTCCTCTGCCTTTTCCAAAACCAGCTTGAACATCAGGAAGTTCACGGTTCGTGTATTGCTGAAGCCTGGCTTGGAGAATTTTGAGCATTACTTTACTAGCGTGTGAGATGAGTGCAATTGTGCGGTAGTTTGAGCATTCTTTGGCATTGCCTTTCTTTGGACTTCCCTGGTGGCTCAGATGGTAAAGTGTCTGCCTACAATGCGGGAGACCCAGGTTCAATCCCTGGGTTGGGAAGATCCTCTGGAGAAGGAAATGGCGACCCACTCCAGTACTCTTGCCTGGAAAATCCTATGGACAGAGGAACGTGGTAGGCTACAGTCCATGGGGTCACAAAGAGTCGGACACGACTAAGCGACTTCACTTCACTTCTTTGGGATTGGAATGAAAACTGACCTTTTCCAGTCCTGTGGCCACTGCTGAGTTTTCCAAATTTGCTGGCATATTGATTGCAGCACTTTCACAGCATCATCTTTCAGGATTTGAAATAGCTCCACTGGAATTCCATCACCTCCACTAGCTTTGTTCATAGTGATGTTTTCTAAGGCCCACTTGACTTCACATTCCAGGATGTCTGGCTCTAGGTGAGTGATCACACCATCGTGATTATCTTGGTCGTTAAGATCTTTTTTGTACAGTTCTTCTGTACAAAGTATCTTAAGAACAGGTTAATCTTATTTTGGTTAATTTTTATTCTTTAACTTGCTGGCTAATATTTTTCCTTCATTAAAAAAAATGTCATTCTTTACATCCTTTCTACTTTAATTTGACCTGTAAACTCTGAGATGCATTTACACTTGAGGAAAGTGAGACTCAAAGATGCTTGACTAGTGGGTGAAGGAGTGGAACCAGGATTAGAATCCATGACTTTCTGAATTCAAAGCCCAGCCTCTTTCCACTGGGTTATTTTATATTTTAAAACAATGCTTTTTCTTCAGCTTCTTGAATGTGATTTATTATGGAAGAAGCAACCTCATGCAGTTGACAGAGACTCAAACTAATACACGTCTGATAAACTACAGTCTGAGGCCAAATCAAGCCACTGCCTGTTTTTCTAAACAAAGTTTTATTGTAACAGAGCCAGCTCATTTATTGATTTTTGTCTATGGCTGTATTTGTGCTACAGTGACTGAGTTGAGTAATTGTGACAATGACTGTCAAACCCATAATGCCTAAAATACTGTCTGGCCCCTGTCAGAAAAAGTTTGTTGACCTTTGGTCTGATATATATGAAGAGCTCTGAATTCTCACATCATTAATAGCTGTCCTGTAGTCTAGTTTTAAACTTTGGTTAAATTGTTGATTTCACTGGTCCTGTTTCTTTAGCTATAAGATAGGAATAGGGAAATGTAATCTTTATGAAATTTTTTCAGCTCTGAAATTACACGATTAAGTAAAGTTGCAATCTGCTTTGTTTTAAAAATTCAGCATAAATAGATTGAGTCAAGAATGAAAACTATTTTATACCCTGTTCTTAAATCTGCAGAGTGACAAATTGGTTTAATGATTTCTTTTATAGAAGTACTTCTGCAGTGCTCAGTAGATTCATGCTCTGAAATTAATTTTAACTTAATTCTTTTGTACGTGTTCTTTGTTTTTTTAACATCTTTTCATCCAAAGCCAAGAATTTAATCAGAAATAATTTAGTGTCCAAGGGATAATAATAAATGAAAAAAGAGAAAAATGTTATTATAAGGTTATAATTTTGGTACTGTTAAATGAATGCTAGTTGCTTTACTTACTCTTCACCAGCGAAGTTGCCTGCTATTTAAAATGTAGGATTTGAAATGCCTATTCTGTTTCAGAGATGGCATACTAACTTGGAAATTCTTTTTCAGTTTTGTGAATGAGAGTATCTAAGGAGATTTTCACTTTGCATTAAAAGATAGAAATTATTTTAATATATGCCAACTGTTTTTATTTCAATAATTCCTGTGTGTAAATGTGAACCTATACTACAAGAGTAGATGAACAAGGATGGTCTCAAAGTGAGATCATTGGCACTAAATAGCATTTTTAGAGTCATTCTTTCTAACTAGACTCAATTAGCTGAAAGAGCCAGTATTTTTGACTTGTAAAGAAATTTAATGTATAAGTGATCATCTTTGGAATTTTACTTAATCCTAAAAGTATACTATAGGCCTTTAAATTTTTGTTTGGCAAAGATATACAATTCTTCACGTATGCTTTTCTTTTTTTATTATAGGAATATGCAAGAAAAGCTCTTGATTTTCTCTGGGAGAAAAGACAGAGAAGTAGTAATTTAGTGGGTGTGACTATAAATATTCATACTGGAGACTGGGTACGAAAAGGTATGTAAGTGGGACTTTTCAAATTAAACCTTCACATTCTAAAAATGGTTGGGAAATAAAGGATTTTTGTTTGTTAAAATAGTCTTTATGACATTATAAAGCATAATTTCTCACAAGATTGCTGGAATTTTAACAAATGTAGCCAAATTTTCTTCCTTGGTGCCAAATAATAGCACACTTATTCCAGATAGCTTAATATCCTATTTCATACCTTATAGCATTATAAATGAAACAATACAATAATTTCTTTGAGAACCAGAGGAACAGAATACCTTAACCATCTCACATCAAAGTGTAATTAAGTGGAAATCTATGTTTAATAATAGTATCATCAATCTTTTTTTTTTCTTACCGCCAGAAATTGTGTATAGCATGGTAACTAAGAGCATAGACCCTGGAACCATATTTTTGGAATTCAAGTCATGTGATCTTGGGCAAAATATGTAACCTTTGTGTGCCTCTGTATCTGTGAGAATGAGAATAATAGTACTTACTTCATAGAGTTATTATGATTTTGTTGTGTTGATTTCTGTTTTTTGTGTTTTTTTAAATAATTTTTATTGGAGCAAAATTTTTATTATATAGTTGATTTACAGTGTTGTGTTTTTGCAGTACAGAGTTATTACAATTAAATGAGTTAATCTCGGGAAGATCCCCTGAGTAGGAATAGGCTCAGAGTTTAAAGTGTCTGCCTCCAATGCGGGAGACCCGGGTTCGATCCCTGGTTCAGGAAGATCCCCTGGAGAAGGAAATGGTATTTCCCACTCCAGTATTCTTGCCTGGAGAATCCCATGGACGGAGAAGCCTGGTAGGCTACAGTCCATGGGGTCGCAAAGAGATGGACACAACTGAGTGCAGACACACACACACACACACACGGGGTCGCAAAGAGTTGGACACAACTGAGTGCAGACACACACACACACAGACACACACACACACACACGCACAAGCACTTAGAACAGTGCCTGGCATATGCTACGCTTACTATGAGGTAAATGCTCACTAATGTGGTTTTAATTCTTTTAATTAAAAATTTCACTTTTGGGAATCTGCTTGAGGAAACAGTATAAAAGGTAGAAAATCATTTGTTCCCAAAGATGTTTATCACATAAAATTATTTGTAGTGGTGGAAAACTTGAAAACAGACTAAGTGATCATCAGTAAAGAGTAGCATCAATATTGAGAATTATTTTACATCAGTGTTGGAGTAGTAAGTTATTAAATTGAGTTGGATCAGGGGACAAAACATATAACAATGTTTTATGAATAAACAGGATGTAGAATCATATAAAAATATGATCTTTATAAGACAACCCTATAAAACAGGCATAAACAAATGAAAGTACACTGGACTGTTACTAATGAGATTTGTTTATCTTATTTATACATTTCTCTGTTTCTAAAGGCTTATGTATAAAATAAATAATTGCCTATATTTAAATAAATGAAATATAAATATTAATTTGAACATATTAAAATTATTGCCTCTATTCAATACTGTCTGAAAAATTTCAAAGTGTTATCTAAATGGTCCTTTCCTGAAACTGATCTGAATCGTGGCTTCAGAATTGTGCAGTTTTTCTTAATTCACTCTCATCATTGGTCCATGCATGGCTCATTTTATTTAGTTCATTTTTAATAATATATTAAGTACTCACAGATGGACTGACCATCCGTTATAAAAATAGCTAACTTGACAATATACTACTTCTGCTTATGGTCCTCAACTCTCCATACCTTTGTAATCTCGTACCTCGGTAATCCCATATGTCTGCCTCTAACTGAAATACCCATCATTCTCATCTTGTATCGCTCAATCCCTTGCTTTCCTTTTATACATTTTAATGCATCCACATGTATTCCTTAATGTACATATTTTTGTTTTATTTTTAACTTATAAAACGGTATCATGTCATATGAGACCTTTTGAGATTTTTCACCTAAAATTATATTACTGAAATTCTTGCACATTGTTGCATGATGTAGTTCATTCTGTTTTGACTGCTACATAATACTTTATTGTGTGAATAAACCATGGATTTGTAAGCATTTAGGTTGTTTCTAGGATTTTACTCTTGTGAACCCTAATGATGTGAGTGTTTTTGTGTTTCTTCTGTTGTACATGTATAAAAGTTTCTCTTGTCTGTATATCTAGGTAGAATTTTTAGATCATAGACTAAGTTAAAGTTCAATGATGGGAGATATGTCAGATTGTTTGCTAAAGTTGTTTCCGCTTTGTACCACTTTGTACTTTCACCAGCAACACAGAAGAGATCCTGTGGGTTAGCATCCTCTCCAGCACTTTGTATTGTCACACTCCAAGATTTGCCAGTCAAATGACTGTGTAGACGATTTCCCATGGTGATGCAATTTGTATTTCTTTGAACACTGATGATGTTGAACACGTCCTCATATTTATTGGCTATGTGTTTCCTTTGTTTAAAAAAATGGATATTCTTACATTTTTGTCTATTTTCTACTTAGTTACTTGTTCTTTTAAAAAATTAATATTGATATTTTTATGATACTTATGATCTGTGTGGTACCTATCCTTTGAAATTTATTAAGGTTTTCTTTTTGGCCTAGAACATGGTCAGCTTTCACTTGTGCCTAAGAAAAAAATGTGTGTTTTCTAATTGTTGGATGTAGAGTTCTATATATGTCAATTTTCTGAGTGAATAATGTGCAGTTCCTTGCTAATTTTGTTTGCTTGACATATTAAGGAAGGTTGATAATATTTCTGACAATGTACACCTATTAGTATCTCCCTGTAGTTGTATTTTTTGCTTTATATATTTTGTTGGCTGCATTAATTTAAAATTGCTCTCTCTTCATAGTTGAACCTTTCATCATTATGTAGTGATCATCTCTAATAATACTCTGTTAAAGTCTTTTTAGTCTGTTAGTAATACAGCTATGTCAACTTTATTTTGCTTAATATTTCCTTGATAGGTCTTTTTCTGCTCTCTTTCAATCTTTGCAGATGCTCATGCTATAAGTGTTACTCCTGTAAAATTTATAGATTTAAAAAATCTTCTTGTCAGTCTTTGTCTTTTAATTGGTGAATTTAGTTCATTTATGTTTATTGGCATTTTTAATATATTTGGATTTATTTATACTATGTTAATTATTATTTCAGTTTGTCTCACCTTTTCTGTTTCCTTTTAATCCTTTTGTTTTTAATTGAAACCTGTATTTACCTCCTAGTGAGACATGAACTTCAGCCTGCTCTGCCATTTTTTTGTCCCCCTCAGTTCCAACCCCTCAGCCACTGTTAGTGTTATATAGATATTTAGTTCTTTTTGGTTATGAATGTTTTCTCTTTTTGCTTTTGGTCTTAATGCTGCTCCTCCTCCCTCTTTCATTAAAAATATTCAACTCTAACAAGGTATTTTGTCACCTGTACTTTGTATATTTCTTGCAATATCTCTTAGTTTTGCCTTTCTTCTTGTATAAATATTTATCCCAACCGATTTTCAGTAGCTTTTAATAGCTTCTGAGGCCTTAGATGCCCAACAATAATTTTATTATGCTTTCATATTTGAGAAAGTTTGGGTGTAAATAATCTTCTGTTCAAGTTCTTTCTTCTCAAATCTTTGAAAATACAACTCTGTTATCTTCTTATTGTTCAGTGGCTAAGTCGTGTCCAACTCTTTTGCAACCCCCTGGACTGTAGCCTTCCAGGCTCGTCTGTCCACAGGATTTCCCAGGCAAGAAAAATGGAGTGGGTTGCCATTTCCTTCTCCAGGGGATTTTCTCAACTTAGGGATCAAATGTGCGCCTCCTGCATTGGCAAGTGGGTTCCCTTGTCAAAGGGAAGCCATTGTCTTCTTAAATTTTTTTTTTAAAACCTTTTATTCTGATTTTTATGTTCTTATTTGTGATCTGCTTTTTCTCCAGAAAATTAAGAATATCAAAGGCAGAAAAGTTTCTGAAAATGTAACAATAATTTTAGGTGTAGAATTTTCTTTATTTCTCCTTTTGGTATTCTATGGGCTCTTTTGATTTAAAATCTGTGTTTTTCATTGCTGAAATTTGATTTTTTTTTTTAAGATATTTTATCTCTTTCATTTTTATCTCTTTTTGCAATTCCTATTATTACATGTAGTCTTCTGGGTTTGCTGATTTGTTCCTCAGCTATATCCTAGATGCTGTGTATTCTATCCATTATGGAATTTTCTTATGTTTTTATTCTATAATTTCTTCTCAGTTAAAAATTTCTTGTTTTGTATTGCTAATCTTTTTCCTGTCTCTTTAATGTGTTTATTAGACTAATTTTAAATCTTGGTTTGCCTGTTTTAATATTTTGTACCTCTGATAAACTCTTACTCCAGTACTTTCTTATTTTTAAAAAGTCATGCATCTTAAATGTTTTTGTTCTATAAGTTCATGTTGACTTGTCACCTACTTTTTGGGAAAGATTCCAATTCCTATCAGCCCTAGTTATCATAGGGATGGATTCTGAGAAGTTTTTAAAAATACCAGTGCCTGGACTCCTAGAAATAATGATTTGATTAGCCTGGAGTATGCCCTGGTTATAGGGATTTCTAAGATTATAATTGTAATTATAGCTTAGATTGTCATTCACTAGCCTTAAGGGTTTGAAGGAGAAAAGGTTGGGAAGAGAGTATCTAATATTACTTCCCATCTCTTTTTTATTTCAGTTCCTTACATAGGACTTCTGTGCCGCCCTGATTTTATTCCTGAGGCTGCCTAGAGTGTATGTCTGAGTTGTAGCAGCGGTGGGAGGAGACGTGGTATCTTAAGGCAGTGGTGGTAGAGAAACCAGAGCAAAATTCCAGCAGGTTTTCTGCTGTTCGATCCTTCTATAGTTATGCCTGGCTGCCTTCTGCTCCAGAACTAAGTTCCTCCCCTCCCCATAACCCACCAAGTTTGTACAGTTTTCTTCTTGTTATTTTCTTTCTTTGGTCTTCTGTGATGATCTTGGAGGAAAAAGCCCCCCCATTATGCTAGCTTCAGCAATGGAACTGTCACCTCCAAACAGCAGCAGTGTTGTTTTCATATCTGTTATAACTAAAGATTGATGGCTAACTGATAAAGGATCCAGTTAAATTGCATAATAATACCCTCTAGTGCTTCCTCTTTGAAGTTCCTCATTAGAAAATCAGCTTTAAAAAAATTCTTAAAACTAGTATCTCTGGCTTTTAAACAAGACCTCTGTAGCCAATTTTACAAAGCAAAAATTTTTTTTAAACATATAAACTATTATCAGTAAAGGAACCTATTAGATATATAGTAGGGTTAATGTTTCTATAAATATATAACTTTTACTTTTGACAGTTTCCTATTTAGACTAATATTTCATTCTTAGTGTGTTAGTACCTTATACTCTAAAGAATTTTTAAGACTTGTTTAATAAAAAATCACATTTATATGTATTTTCCATAGATAGTGGAGTTGGAGCAGGGATTGATTCATATTATGAGTACCTATTGAAAGCCTATGTCTTGCTTGGAGATGACAGCTTTCTGGAAAGATTTAATACAGTAAGTTGTTCCAATTTTGTATTAATTTTAGAGCCAGTTTATAATTTGTGAGATTTTGATAGAAATTCAGTCATTTGAGTGATACTTTGAAAAGTTATTTTAAAATATATAGTAGTTTTTTGTCAGTATTCTTGATGTTGGACAGGGACAGGGTAAAAAGCTACATACATTTCAAAAACTAGTTTGCAAAGTAGTTTTTATTTTCATCTATCATCAGAAGTTTTCAAGATTTTCCAGTAAGTAATAAAATACATAGATAAGATTTTTACCTAATCTTTTATACAAGGAAGAGAATTTAGTGAAGCTAGTTACTAGTTAGCTTTCTCCTTTGTATTCTAATTCTTTTTGGAATAGTTAGGAAGTTTGACTTGGTCCTTGACCACACCAAGTATCGGGGCTTTGGAGACTTGAACAAACCAGTGAATATTTGTTTCAAAAGCAGGTCTGTAAGTCTTTAAGACTCACAGGCATATTTTTAGGGGTGAAGGAGGAGATTATTGAACCTGATTGGATTGCCTTTGTCTATTATTAAATCAAACTGAAATTAATTAGAATAAACTCATCAACTGTGTCACCACATTCTTTTCAAAATAATTTACCATTTCTTTTCCCTCTCATGAGTTTACTCACATTACTGTGGCATGGTACAATATAGTGGCTAAAAGTATGGGAGCTGTCCTATCTGGGTTTAAATCCTGGTTGTACCACTGGTTTTGTGATTTGGGGCAAGTAACTTAGATATTTTCCTCTATTCCTTATCCACAGAATGAGAATTAGTTATTTAATTTTTTTCTCAATACTGTTTATTGGGAAGATTAATGAGCTAATACATATGAAATGATTAGAACAGTACTTTAAGATCTAGCTGGTACTCAATAATAGTTAACAAATAATAGATGAGTTAGGGGGAAAACCTAGTAAAAGTCCTAATAAGTCATCAGTTGAATACTTTTAGAAACACTATTACATGTATCATTTATTAGATTATAACAAGATTTTCTTGAGTTGCATGAGGACAGATACTATTTTTTTTGTTGGTTTGTTATCATTCACTGACTCTGACAGCTCAACCTGTTGTTGTCAAGGCTGAGAAATTCTAGGAGAAGATGAAAGAAGGGGAGAAGAATTTTTAAGACCGTAAAAGACAGAGGTAGTGGACCGTAAGAGTGGCAGCACCGATGAGATGCATTAGTTTAGGTAACAATTCCTTAGTAAATTTATTCATATGTAAATTCAGGTTTCATTTCTTCACAGTGCTGTTAATGATATGCTGTATTTAAAACAGTACATCTTTTCTCATCGACTTTCATGAACACATATTGTGACCTTTTTTAGCACTATGATGCCATCATGAGGTATATAAGCCAGCCACCTCTTCTACTTGATGTGCATATCCACAAGCCAATGCTGAATGCTCGGACTTGGATGGATGCTTTGCTTGCCTTTTTTCCAGGTTTGCAGGTAAAAAAAACAAACTCTTAATTTTCTTAATACTGAAGTAGAATAATTAAGTGTATTTGTGATCTCCAAAACTGAATTATCA
Organism: Bos mutus; assembly: GCF_027580195.1. NCBI lineage: Eukaryota > Metazoa > Chordata > Mammalia > Artiodactyla > Bovidae > Bos > Bos mutus. The sequence goes on from NC_091632.1 coordinate 20,373,978, forward strand.
AAACAGAGTCACACTCAAATTTGTGTTAACCTGGATTGTTCTGTGTATATAATGATTGCAAATAACATCAACTCATGCTTTACTAGGTTATTTCGTTGTTATTGTTGGTTTTTAGGTCTTAAAGGGAGATATTAGACCTGCTATTGAAACTCATGAAATGTTATATCAGGTGATTAAAAAACACAATTTTCTACCAGAGGTAAGCAGATCATATTTGGAATTCTACTTCAGTCTATAGATTGATAATTTAAAGGTAGAAAATGTCATTTTTAAGATTGGTTCTTTTTTATTTTTCCTGGTTAAATATTTAATACATTTTGGGTTTACACAATGTATGTTTTTCCTTTTCCTTATGTATTAAGAGAAGTCTAGGATAATGCTGACAGTTTATTAATTTAATATTAAAAAAATATTCCAGATTGGTATTTCTCAACCTTTTCTAATCCATACCATTGCATATTATCTCATTCTGGCTTTGACACATACCTGCCAGCTAGGGAGACTTTTGTACTTTTCATTTTCTAAAGTGTATTTTATAAAAACCACATACATTGAATATGCTTTGCTGATCACATGTGCTCCCTGGAAATTTGGAAATGTTAGCTCTTCATGCTGTTTAAGAATTGTTCTCCCTGGTTTTTATATGTTAATAATAAATATTCTTGCTAGCTTGATACTGCAGGATTTTAATAGCATGCCTTTTGGCTTTCCAGAAGTGTACCATAAAAATTTTCCAAATTTGTATATGACTACACCCTCTTTGAGATATCTAAGCATCTCACCAATACAGAAGGCTTCCTGAAGTGTTTGTTTCAAGCCACAGAGGATTTGAGATTCTTATTTAAAAAAGAAAGAAGAAGAGTGCATATGCTAAAATAGAAGTAGGAGGGTGAGGGACTTAATAATTAAGAGGAAAAAGTGGTGAAAAGGAAAAAAAAGAAAACACAATTATGTGGGCCATCAGGACCTGCGTAGTAGCATTACTGAAGTCATAGTTTTTCCTAAGCTTCCTAATAGCCAAAGTGATCATTTAAAAAAGCAATCCCATTTAATTGGTAAAAATAACAGCCTCACAAAAATGAATTGTGGTTTTAAGCAATGAAAATTTTCATTTCATAGATTGTTATCAATATTTTAACTATTTTTACTTGTCTGTGATCTAATTTACATACTGCAATATACTCTAGAACTATTTTTTTAAATCATACTTTTATGAATATTTGTATGTTGTTTTGTCTAGGCATTTACCACAGATTTCAGGGTACATTGGGCTCAACATCCGTTAAGGCCAGAATTTGCAGAAAGTACCTACTTCTTGTATAAAGTAAGCTAATTTAACTCTCTTTTTGCTATTTAGCCCTCATTCTCTATTGGATAACTCACTATCTTATAATAATAGTATTGGGTTTTCAAAATTCTTATATAATGTTATAATGGTTGGATAGATCATGGTTCTTATTCATCTAGTTCATAGAGTATTGAAAGATGCAAGAATTGACTTCTAAGCTTTATGCCTTTTCAAAACGTTTGTTAAACATTGCATTAAAGAGAAATTTTATACTCTAGAGCTGCTTTCTAAAGCGTGTCTCTTGCCTTTTTTTGTCAGGCCGCCCTTCTGGGCATTAGAAATTCCATTTAAAGCCTAAGATGGACAGTTGTGCTGCCTTCCAGTTGTGTGTTTAAGAAACTCATAAAGCAGACGCGTGGCTTATTTTCAGAACCAGGTTCCATGTAACATGTGTTCAGTGCCTGGCGCCTTGTAGGTGCTTGATAAATATTTGATAAATGAATGGTTATATGGTGCATATAAGCTGTGTATATGTATACGTATATTCTCCTTTTTAATAGGCTACAGGAGATCCTTACTACCTTGAAGTAGGGAAAACACTTATTGAAAATTTAAATAAATATGCTAGAGTGCCTTGCGGATTTGCTGCCATGAAGGATGTTCGTACTGGAAGTCATGAGGACAGGTAAAACAATTCCTAACCTCCCCTTTCCTCAGGGTAACTCTGAAACAACACAAAATATGATTCTTAGTTAGCCTTCAGATAAGCTTAATGCTTTTACAAGGGTATTTGAAGATGTAAATCTTAGTTCATTGTGCTTACTTTTTTTTTTTTAACTCTCTTAAATAGGCTTATTTTAAATTGTTTGAAAGTTTGTATTTTTGCCATAGTGACTGGCATATACTAAGTGCTCAAATGATTTTTAAATAGATGAATAAGTGATTGTTAAACATCAGAACCTTGGTCTTTGGAGTATTAGGAAAGTTGGAGTTTTCTTCTTTGTTAATAGTTTTTTCTATTATGTAAAATGTTAGAAATCATCAAGGTGATGGTGCATGATCTAAATGATGATTCCTGTTCAGTCAAAAGCATTGTGGTTACTGTGTATATTCTTATTCTGTTGTTGATTTGGAGGGCTGTGGAGGATTGTTGGCAGGTTATATTTTATTGGATGCTGGATAGATGTAGATGACGTGGAGCATTCAAGATACAAAAAGCATGCTTTGGTTAATGTGAAAGTCACTAAGATTCCAGTTATTCCAGGATCATTCGATTTGGTTGTTTTAACTGCTCAGAACATAGCAACATGTCTAAATGAACATTAAAATTTGTTCATTTGGTTAGCAAATGTTCATTCCACAAATATTTACTAAAATGTGTTATGTGCCAGAGTTATACTAGTTTTTGAAGATTACAGATAAACAAATTTGTCCTTTCTATCTTTGAATCATTGGGGTAGGCAGATAAACAGGCTTTAAAGTATTGTGTTCGTGCTATGGAGCATATTAAAGGGATGTGAAATGCAGAGTGGAATGTGATAGTTACTTAAAGGTTTCTAGAGCATCTCATGTCCTGAAGGATCAGGACTAGAAAAAGGAAAGTGGTAAAAGGAGTTCCCAGTGGAGGAACTAGGAACAGGGGAAACACAACACTCATTGTCTAATCACAGAGTTGTCCCTCAGTCCTTCTCTCAGAGTATTCAGGTAATAGTTGATTAGACTTGAGATCTCCTTCCTTGACCACAGCTGATAAGAAATGGATAGGTTTCTGGAAGCAGGCATACAGAAAACAGCAAGAAATGAAAGCAGATGGCTTGTGTATTTATCTGTAACATTTATTGGCTACTTCCTACATTCTGAGAACTCTTCTAATTAAACACTTTCTATGTTTAATTCCTTTGATCCTTACAACAGCCCTCTGAAGTATAATTTCTGTTATGATCTTCATTTTATAGATGAAGAAACCAAGGCACAGAGAGGTTAGGGAACTTGTCCGAGGTCTCAGAATTAGTTAGATTAATTCTAATCAAGGCAGATAGGCTTTTGACTGTATGCTCTGCTGGCAACTCATTAAAGGAACAGTAATTAACTGTCTACTGTATACCAGATGCTGCTCTTAGGTAAGAGGATGAAAAGACCAATTAGAATTAGTCCCTGCCCTCCTGTGACTTGCAGTAAGTGAGGAAGGTGGGTATAAAAGAATCTCAAGTCTTAGTTGCATTCAACTCTATGTGAACCCGTGTAGCCTACCAGGCTCCTCTCCATGGGGTTTTGTAGGCAACAATACTGAAGTGGGTTGCCATTTCCTCCTCCAAGGGATCTTCCTGGCCCAGGGATCGAACCCACATCTCCTGCAAATCTCCTGTGTTGCAGGCAGATTCTTTACTGTGGAGCCCCAGGAAGCCTGATGTGTGCTGAAGTAGAAAGAAAAGTAGCAGGTGGAGGAATTACAGAGGAAGACATGATTTACTATGTCTAGAGAGTTCCATTTTTTCTAAATTTAGCATTCTTTTTTTTTTTCTTCTGCTGAATATTCCTTATATGATATTTCTGGATCTCTTATTGTTGCCTTTGTCCCATTCTGATTGTATTATAGAGTGTCTCTTAAAATGTCACATCCAGAATTAACGGTACTCGAGGTGTGCTTGGCCCCCCACACCGTTACCATCTGGGTTCAGCCACAAGATGGGTCATTTTCCGAGGGGCTGACGGGCTTCCTCTCTCTGTCCGCTGTTTTGCACGGTAGCATTGTATCTCTTGGATGCATTTGGTCCAACAAAAGGTTGAGAACTGCTAATCTTCATCATACCATGTTATTAGATGTGCTTTAGATTTTTTCAGCAGGTTTATTATGTTCAACACACAGTGAACTTGTGGCCAGTTGACCTCAGTGACTTGCTGACAAATGGGTGTTCTCTATTCTGCTCTTAAAAAGCTGATTTTTTTTTTTTAATTGTAAACTTGGGACTTAATACTTATCCCAGCAAAATTTCATTTTATTGGGTTTTTTTTTGTGTGTATCTAGACCAAAAGGAAGGCTTAAATATCATCTCAGTCATCTAAAATGTATTAGCCAAACAACTGTTTTCAGTGATTTGGGGTTTAGATAAGTATGCTGTAAGAATTTCCATCTAATACTCTGCATTTGGTTGTTTATTCCCCTGCAGATCTACCTTATTGTCTGGCTCACCTATGCCTCCCCTCCGTGCCCTCCCTCCCAGTTTTCAAAATAGAAATATCTGTATCTTTCTAATAATGATCACTTAAAGCATTTAAATGGCAAAAAAGAATATGAAAATTTTCCTGCAATACTTTCCTACTTGCCATCCTAAGATTATCACTGTTGGCAGTTTTATAAACAGTCTTCCAGACAATTTTAATGGCTGTGTGTTTGCATTTATGTATATAGTTATGGTTTTTAAGTACAAAATAGATTATGTGATACAATACTCAAACTCACTACCTTTACCCTACTCATACTGCAGTGATCTTACCATGTCTATTCTTTTCTGAGCGTTTACAAATTATCTGTTTCACAGTCATCTGTGGAATTTGCCAAAAATCAATATCTTGCCATATATACACTATCATGAGTAAAATAGATAGTGGGAAGTTGCTAAATAACACAGGGAGCCTAGTCCTGTGCTCTGTGATGACCTAGAGGGATGAGATGGGGGGTGGGAGAGGAGAGGAGGGAGTATATAATTATATATATTAATTATAATTATAGATTAATTAGATATTATATATATATAATTATGACTGATTCACATTGTTTTATGGCAGAAACCAACACAAAATTGTAATTTCCCACCAATTAAAAAAAATTTTTTTAAAGCAACATCTTGCACATTAGTTTATAGTTCTCAAACTAGCATTTGCTCATGATAGTAACTATCAGCCCTCCAGATAAAGTTAAATTACCATAAATGTATTGCAGGTTGACAGGGAAGTATTTTATCTATTCTATAATGATTAACATCCAAAATGTTCAAAAAAGTTTTGAAACATTATAGGTGAGTTGTTCTAAAATAAAACATCATTTATATATGGGAAAAATTATGATAGTTCTATTTTTAAGCTCATATGCATGCCAAGTGCTACGCCAGATATTTGACATTATAGAATCTCATTTAGTCTTTACACCACTATTAAGCATGTATTATGTCCTTTCAGAATAACTGGAGCTCATGGTCCTTATATAGTATCCCCTTGGTGTCATAGCTAGCCATTGGAAGGTCTTTTCTATTCCAAAATCCCCAGATCCTTACCACTATCTCCAGCTTCCTCTCCATTTCATTCTTTAGTAATGCTGTTTAAACTTGTATTTGAAAACATTTATTGAGTGCCTACCGTATGCCAGGAATTGTGCTTGCCCAGATTTATGAAACTGTGCAGCCTGTCTGCTGCTGCTGCTGCTAAGTCGCTTCAGTCGTGTCCGACTCTGTGCGACCCCAGAGACGGCAGCCTACCAGGCTTCCCCGTCCCTGGGATTCTCCAAGCAAGAACACTGGAGTGGGTTGCCATACTGCTAAAAGCTCAGATGCTTTGGAATGTAGCACGTTTACTTAAATTCCTTGTTACTGTAACTCCATCTAACTATGCTCTATTTCTACCACTTTTTATTAAAGCTTTTCTTTAAAATGTTTATTAAAACATTATAACATTAATCATTTGTAAAGTCACATATGTTTTTAATTTCCTTTATTTCTTCATATTCCCTTCTTGAGAAGTATTTCAGTATTTACAGTTATGATCATAGTCCATATGATTTTGTGTTGTACTTTTTTCATGTAACTTTTCATAAATGGTTACTTTCAAAGCCTTCTTGTTTATCACTTAAATGGCTGTGTAATGAGCTACATCAAAATTGTATTACTTTATCCAGTTCAATTAAGATTAATTGAAGATTCTTATAAGATTCTCAGTAGTAAAGTTCATCAGCATTACCTCCCTGATGTTGATTCTCTGTAGAAGAAATGCCAGCGAAATGCCAAACTCTTTTCTCAGAAGGCCCATAGGAAAATCTTGTCTATATTATTGACAAGCTTTAGTGTACTTGTGTGGTAGGCAGCCCCTCTGGTCTTTTTTATTTCCTTGGAATATGCTTGGAGTCAAGGCCGTTACCACTGGGGAACAGATACATTCTGTAGTTCTTTGGATGTCTATACTGGTGTAGACAGGCTTATTGAGCTTGATTCTGTGGCTTTCAGATAGATGACATTTGGATATTTTTACATACTTAGATTTGTCTATAATCTTTTATTTTAGAATGGATTCCTTCTTCTTGGCGGAAATGTTTAAATATCTTTACCTGTTATTTGCGGATAAAGAAGACATTATTTTTGACATAGAAGATTACATTTTTACAACAGAAGCTCATCTGTTACCTCTTTGGCTCTCTACTACAAATCAAAGAGTCTCTAAGAAGAACACAGTAGGTTATGTTTTTGAATTAAATATCTCATTCTCTTTTTTACTCCTATCTGTTTGTTTTGTTTTTCTAAGTGAAAACTAATCCATGACTACCATTCAGTAAATATAGTGGTGGTTGAAGAAGTACCTTTGATGTTTTCTTGTATTGCATCCTATGTATACTTACATTCCACTTAATGTTTCCTTTGCACAAACTATAATATTCAGTAAAATAATTATTTGTACTTACATAACATTCTTTTCTCTTTTTAGACTTCAGAATATACAGAACTGGATGACAGTAATTTTGACTGGACTTGTCCAAACACTCAGATCCTCTTCCCTAATGATCCACTATATGCTCAGAGCATCCGTGAACCCTTGAAAAATGTGGTGGACAAGAGCTGTCCTAGAGGCATCATCAGAGTGTAAGATGTCTTATTTTATATTTATTAGTACCAAAATTAATTCTGAGTAAATGACAGAGAATGTGAGGAGTAGCCAGGAATACATTCATTTAGAACCAGAATATTGAGGAAGTATGTATGTTAATGGATTAAAATTAAAATTATTGGTGAATAGATAGCAAAGTTTATTCAGCAGTAATGTCTTTATTATATGGAAATTACTTTATATCTTTTGATTAATGAACCAAGTAATTTTGGCAGCATATAATAGTTTGTAACTTCCATAGCACATTTTTACATAGGATAGTTTCATCAAATATTTCCACATCTTGTTTATGTAGAAAATATTTTTCCTTTTATCTGTAGTTTCTGTATAAGAAAAATACAGTGCTTTGATTTGATTTTTTGATGAGATACTTATTCTTCGTTGCTGAATAAAAATTTTTACCTTAACTTCATTTTCTTCAAAATAGTTAACTAGAAAAGCTATTACTAGAAAATTAAAAGAAAATTTAAGTGAATGTTATTCAGTGATATACGCGTTGTTTTGCTTTTCATATATTGAGAGAAATGTCTGGGTTTTTTTTGATGGAGAAATAAATAGTAATAAATACCCAAGCCAAGCTGTTCTGTACCTTCAGATGGTTAGAATGCTGTTAATACTGCCTTACAGATAATATACAAGCTTTTGATAACTGTAAAATATATTTGAAAGCTATAACACTTATTAAAAACCTAAGTTGTATACTGTTTCTATTTATTCCATTTTTTACTAGTTTAAAACTAGCAATTCTGCAAATATCTAACATTATTTTTATTTTGTCTTATGTTTTTTCCAAATTCTGATTTGTAGTTTTTTAATCCTTGTCTATAATTACTTTTAGCAGAGAGGAGAGTTTGAGGAGTGGAGCTAAACCCCCACTGAGAGCCAGAGATTTCATGGCCACTAACCCTGAGCATTTAGAAATCTTGAAGAAGATGGGGGTGAGTTTGATTCACCTCAAAGATGGGAGAGTCCAGTTGGTTCAACATGCAATCCAAGTAAGACATTGCTGTACTAATTAGCTATGGTCTCTGTCCTGTTTGGTCTCATTAGCTTTAATAACATAATGACATTTGACTTTTTAAAAACCGTAAGTGTACGGTTTAAAGTAAGAGGGTCAGAATTTTAGTGCTTGGAAGTATCTTGGAAAGCCATCTAATTCAACCTGATTTATAGTATAAATCAGTTAAATCACAAATAGGTTGCTGGTTTGCCTGTGTTGATGAGGTCAAATACTGACTCAAATCTAAGTTTTCTGTTTCTCAGTCTCTTGTCTTTCCACTATTTAGGACATAGTCTTAAAAGCTAATCATTAGTTTTACTATTTATGTCTCTGTTTTACACTGTTTTAGTTTCCAAGGAGTATTAAATATTTCATTCATTAATCAAAATATGCATTTATTTATCTATGCCTAGGCAACATAACATGTGTCTTTGGGAAAATTTTATTGATTTTTGATTTAAAAGATTTCATAACCTGAGATCTTTAAATTATCCACCTTATTCCTACCTTAATTCTGAGAAAAGTACAATTTGAGAAATAATTTCAATGAAGTAGAATCATATTCAGATATCCCTTAATCTCTAATTCAATCTTCTCACCACCTCATCTTCCCCTCGGGTTTCTGTCTCATCTTTATTCTTGCCACACCCATGCTTCCCTAAAGAATCTTCTGTCTGCTTCCTTATGTTTCACTCGTCCCAGCTGAGGGAATGACATCTCTAATGACCCTGCTTTCACTTGGGTCACCAGTGACATAGTTGCCAGCTAGTGGCCCCTTCATCCTCATATGGTTGACCTTTCATTTAATTATTGACTGTTCTCTTTTTAGAACATACCCCTTTCTTGTCTTCCAGGGCATCCCAACATCTTTCCAAATACTCCGCTCAGTATTTTGTAGATTCCTTTGCAACTCTTCTTTCTTGGCACAGCCACTCAGTATAGGCACTGTCAAAGAATCTGGACCATATATTTTTCTTTCTGTACTCTTCTTCAATAGTATCATCTATTTCTACAAGCTCCACCATCATCTTTGTATGTGTGATTTCTTAGATATATGTGTATGCATGCATGCTCAGTCGTGTTCAACTCTTTGCCACCCCATGAACTATAGCCCACCAGGCTCCTCTGTCCATGGGATTTCTCAGGCAAGAATACTGGAGTGGGTTGCTACTTCTTTCTCCAGTGGATCATCTGTATGTAATCCTGATTGTGAACTTTACTTCTTAAACCCAGCTTTAATCTACCTGTCATCCATTTTTGCATCTCAGATCTCAGTCTGTCCAAACCTGAATTAATTCTCTCTCCCTGCTTCCACCACAGTCTATCTCTCTCTTCCTTTTTGTTCTCCATCTTAGACAGCCCTGCCATTATTCTCTAAGTCACCAAAACTAGAAATCTCAGGATAGGCTTGAATTTCTGTCTGCCAGCTCTTCTCTGTTCTCCTCTATCTTCTATCTCCTATCAAGTTCCATTTACTTTTTCTGTAAAGTGTTAGGAGTTCATCTTTTTCCTACTATAGTCAGGCACTCTTCAACTTTTCCTCTATTAAGATGCAATTTGAGTCATTCCAAACATTTTCCAGATACACACAGGCAAAATCAGTCATTCATTCCCTTCTCTATGTTCCTAGTCTACTTTCCCTCTTGAGAAATTTTATTGTAGCTATTTTTACATCTCTTATCTAGATACAAACTTCTTAAAGTAAAAGACTATGTCCCTAGTGCCTAGTCAAGTTCTAGGATATAATAGGTGACTGATACTTATTCCTTGAATATAATCTGGTTGTTGGTTCATAATTTCAAAGAAGGGGAGTATAGGTCAGGTATGAGGTTTATTTCTTAAAAGGATAACCAGAGGAGAAAACAAGCAAAGTGAGCATTTGAGCCTTTGGTCAGAAGTCCAGTTCTCAATTTGTATCAAAAGTGGTTTATAAAACAGTGAAAGAGACATTAATAAAAATTTCAGGTGTTACATTCAGAAAATATTTCCAGAAGCAATATTTTTTAGAAGAAATAAGGCCGTAAATATTTGGTAGAGACCAAAACTGAAAGGAGTAAATTTGCAGAAGTATTTAAGAAATAAAAAAGTTGAGTTTCTAGAAAGGATAAAATTAATCTTGTTTCTTTCCTAGGCTGCTAGTTCGATTGACGCAGAAGATGGGTTGAGGTTTATGCAGGAGATGATTGAATTGTCAAGTCAGCAACAAAAAGAACAGCAGCTCCCTCCACGAGCTGTACAAATTGTTTCCCACCCATTTTTTGGCCGGGTAGTGTTAACTGCTGGCCCAGCACAGTTTGGGCCAGACCTGTCGAAACATAAAGAGGTGTGTGCACTTAGAATATTGTTGAGGTTGAACTTGGATAGTATTTCAGTGTTGTTAATTTCTTAATCTCTTTTCTAATTTAGTATTTTTAACTTACTTAAAACACCTAAATATTTAATCTTCTAGATTAAAGGAGATTAAAGCATATCTTGAAAATATTGAGTCATAATTTATGTTTGCAATATGGTTATAGAATTTTACTTAAAATGTTGTTCACATACTCTTAATTCAAAGCTTTTAGCTTATCTAAAAATGGTTTTCAAGCTTTTAAACTACTGGAACCTTTCTTTGAACAAAAAATCTAACTCAGAGGCTTAATGTAAAGAACAGCTAAAGCGAAAGTGCTCTGGACAAGTGGCTGTGAGGAGCATCAGATGCTGAGGTTCCACTAAGCAAACTTGGAAGACCACTAAGCTAGTTTATCCTATAGGTTTAGTTTAATATAGGAAACAAAGCTCACAGTTCAACTATCTGACTGACTGGTAGCAAAGCTAGCTAGCTACTAGACCAGAACTCAGATATCCTGATCATCTAAAACCAATGGTCTTTGAACTCTATTACCGCTAATTTAAACTTTTTCTAGTATATACTTTAAAGCTATGAGGTTTATAGTAGATTGACTTGTTCAACAACTCTTATTCTAGGCACTATTTTAGATTTTTGCTGTATGTCATGTTTATAAAAACCAGTGAAGGTTTATGCCCTCATGAAGTTTACATTCTAAGAGCAAGAAGGGTCTTAAAACATGTTTACACTCACATCTTTAAAATCAGTTCTCTGGTGGATTTAATTTTTCTAGGAAGAAGAATTGCTTGCAGATTTATGTACACTAAATCCATTTTTTTTCCCCTTTCAAAAATTTTTCTGGTTACCAGTGATGGTTTAAAAATGGTTCCCAGCTGTTGAAGTATGGGTTTGGGTATGTAGTGAGTCTGCCAGCAGGCTCTAACTTTACCACTTTCTAACATCGTGACCTTGAGCAAATTATGAAAGCTGAATCTCAGTTCCCCATATGTAAAATGTATATGTTATCTGTATTTAACTCAGAGTCATTATAAAGATCAGGTTTAGTGATTTATGTAAAAATGCTTTTATAAACTGCAAAGTACAGTAGAAATATTGGTTGGGGACTATGATATGCAAAATGTTGAAAGCAAAAATTTATGCTAAATGTGTATTGGATGTGTTATTGTTAGAAAAGAAATGAGATCTCCTTAAAGCTCTAGATTTTGAATTTTAATGACATGGTAGTGATTTGAGAAGATAAAAGTTATTCAAGTAACTTTTTATTTCTGACAGACAAGAGGATTTGTTGCAAGCAGTAAACCATACAACGGTTGTTCAGAACTTACTAACCCTGAAGCAGTGATGGGAAAAATTGCTTTGATACAAAGAGGGCAGTGCATGTTTGCAGAAAAGGCACGCAACATACAGAATGCTGGAGCCATTGGTGGCATTGTTATTGGTAAGTAATCCTCCATGTCATTGCATTAAAAACCAAAACATCATCTTTAGGGTTTTTCTTTCATTTTCCAAAATTTTATCAGAGTTTTTCATATTGTTTTTACTTCACTAGCCAGCATATTGGATAGGTAATCCAATGACTCTCTTAATAATTTGTATATGTCTCATTTAGGTGTTTGAACACCTAAATCTGAGTTTCTATATATTAATGCCAATAAATGTAGTTGAGTCAGATGTGAAGGTGCAGCAGGAGTGATGGTAAAAACACCTGATACCATGGATCAGAAATGGTGCCCATGAGATCCAAAACCCCTAGGGGCAAGAATTACACCTGCCACCTTAAGTCACTTAAAATAAGTCACTGAAAATATCCATTCCTCCACACAGATGCAAGCTTTGGAATCAGATACATGGGGGTGCAGTTCCTGGCTCTCCCACAAAATCATGCTGTAACCTTTAGATTGTCTACCTGTTTAATCAGTAGAATTTTTTTAGCTCCAGTGAAAATGGTAATAAACATCTTTTAGGTGGTTGTGAGGTTTGAAGATAATGGAAATAAAATTTCCTAAAATTACTGATATGGGTAAAAATAAAATAGTAGGATTTATTTCATTGAAAAAATATTTATTATTCTTTTTGCTTATCCTATATGGGCACTACAGTGTTGATTTAATGAATGCATGAATTTCATAGTTAAATATTAACATTAGGAAAAGTTCTGCTTAATAAATTAGTGGTTAGCAGAGAAGGCAATGGCACCCCACTCCAGCACTCTTGCCTGGAAAATCCCATGGACGGAGGAGCCTGGTGGGCTGCAGTCCATGGGGTCGCTAAGAGTCGGACACGACTGAGCGACTTCACTTTCACTTTTCACTTTCATGCATTGGAGAAGGAAATGGCAACCCACTCCAGTGTTCTTGCCTGGAGAATCCCAGGGACGGGGGAGCCTGGTGGGCTGCAGTCCTGGGTGTAAGAGTCGGACAGAGACTTCACTTTCACTTTTCACTTTCATGCACGAAATGGCAACCCACTCCAGTGTTCTTGCCTGGAGAATCCCAGGACGGGGGAGCCTGGTGGGCTGCAGCAGCAGCAGACAGCACTTAGCAGCAGCAGCAGCAGCAGCGAACTATAGCCTGCAAGCCAAGTTTGGCTCACTGCTTTTTTTTAAGTTTTATTAGAACACAGCTCATCAGTTTGTTTACCTATCTTCTGTAACTGCTTTTAAGAACAGTGCTGGAGTTGACTGGTGGTAACAGTAACAAAGCATAAAATATTCTCTCTCTGAGCAGTTACAGAGAGAGTTTGCTGATGGATGACTTAAATCACCTCTTAATCCTTGGTTATTTTCCACTCTGAGATTACTTTTATTAAAGAATTTAATACTTGCCACTACTAATATTTTAGACATCTTACTGAGTTTTAAAAAATATGAAAAAATAAAGTTGGGAATGTATGTGGAGTATTTTAGATTTTCCCTATTTTTTGGTAAAGTCTAATTTTCATGGTATTCTGTACTCTGCAAAATTTGTCAAATCAAATGCTTTCATTAGTAGCTATTAGTTATAGAATGCTATCTTGAGATCTGTAAGTAAATAATTAAAAGAAGTGGTCCTTAATTTTTAAAAAATTAACATCTAAGTGGAAACTTTCTTATGTTGTAACTCCTTTCCCTGAAGTTTTTTTTTTGTTTTTGGTGAAGCATTTTGTTTAGTTTCTAATGGTTTTCAGTTCATTTCAGTCGCTCAATTATGTCTGACTCTTTTGCAACCCCATGGAGTGCAGCATGCCAGGCCTCCCTGTCCATCACCAACTCCCAGAGTTTACCCAAACTCATGTCCATAGAGTCGGTGATGCCATCCAACCATCTCATCCTTTTCATCCCCTTCTCCTCCTGCCTTCAATCTTTCCCAGCATCAGGGTCTTTTCAAATGAGTCAGCTCTTCGCATCAGGTGGCCAAAATATTGGAGTTTCAGCTTCAACATCAGTCATTCCAATGAACACCCAGGACTGATTTCCTATAGGATGGACTGGTTGGATCTCCTTGCAGTCCAAGGGACTCTCAAGAGTCTTCTCCAACACCACAGTTCAAAAGCATCAATTCTTCTGCACTCAGCTTTCTTCACAGTCCAACTCTCACATCCATACATGACCACTGGAAAAACCATAGCCTTGACTAGAAGGACTTTTGTTGGCAAAGTAACGTCTCTGCTTTTCAATATGCTGTCTAGGTGGGTCATAACTTTCCTTCCAAGGAGTAAGCGTCTTTTAATTTCATGGCTGCAGTCACCGTCTGCAGTGATTTTGGAGCCCCCAAAAATAAAGTCTGACACTGTTTCCACTCTTTCCCCATCTGTCGTGAAGTAATGGGACCAGATGCCATGATCTTCATTTTCTGACTGTTGAGCTTTAAGCCAACTTTTTCACTCTCCTCTTTCACCTTCATCAAGAGGCTTTTTAGTTCCTCTTCACTTTCTGCCATAAGGGTGGTGTCATCTGCATATCTGAGGTTATTGACATTTGTCCCGGCAATCTTGATTCCAGCTTGTGCTTCCTCCAGCCCAGCGTTTCTCATGATGTACTCTGCGTATAAATTAAATAAGCAGGGTGACAATATACCGCCTTGACGTACTCCTTTTCCTATTTGGAACCAGTCTGTTGTTCCATGTCCAGTTCTAACTGTTGCTTCCTGACCTGCATATAGGTTTCTCAAGAGGCAGATCCGGTGGTCTGGTATTCCCATCTCTTTCAGAATTTTCCGCAGTTTATTGTGATCCACACAGTCAAAGGCTTTGGCACGGTCAATAAAGCAGAAATAGATGTTTTTCTGGAACTTTCTTGCTTTTTCGATGACCCAGCGGATGTTGGCAATTTGATGTCTGGTTCCTCTGCCTTTTCTAAAACCAGCTTGAACTTCTGAACGTTCACCGTTCCCATATTGCTGAAGCCTGGCTTGGAGAATTTTGAGCATTACTTTACTAGCGTGTGAGATGAGTGCAATTGTGCGGTAGTTTGAGCATTCTTTGGCATTGCCTTTCTTTGGTGTTGGGATGAAAACGGACCTTTTCCAGTCCTGTGGCCACTGCTGAGTTTTCCAAAGTTGCTGACATATTGAGTGCAGCACTTTCACAGCATCATCTTTTAGGATTTGAAATAGCTCCACTGGAATTCCATCACCTCCACTAGCTTTGTTCATAGTGATAGTTCCTAAGGCCCAATTGACTTCACATTCCAGGATGTCTGGCTCTAGGTGAGTGATCACACCATCGTGATTATCTGGGTCATGAGTGGTTTTAATTGTATATAAATGAGCAAATTAGGACTTGGTTGTTTTTTATCCCAAATACCAGAAGTATAGATTAAAATCAGCTGTCTACAAGACACAGTTTATTTAGTGTAAAGGAGGTTTGTTTACTATATGGAAATGGATTATTTTCGTTGAACCCGAGAGTAAGAAATACAACTGAGTGCTCTAAGGAATTAGAAGTGGAAACCAAAAATCATCAGGAACCATGACGGCTAGCATTTTTCTTGTCTCTATCTATGGGTCCTCCTGGACTCTTCTCTGCAGCTCTTTGGTATTCTGCTTCATTCTCACCAGCAGTTTCTCACCAGCCTGCTCTCTTTTTACCTAGCAGTTCCAAAATGGTCTTTTCCAAAATTGCAACCTAAGCCATCAGTCTGTGTCACTTAACTGGACTTCTACCCACTGCTAACCGAAAGTCTTTCTATTTTTGAAAGTGTGCCACTTCCAAATCTCCTGGAGACACTGGGGGTCAGGTAGCCATCCTTTGTCTGGTCAGTTACTATTGAAGGGTGTGATTCTGCATGGTATTCTCCACTTAGCAGGGCTTGTCCATGCAAGCTCTCTGAGAGGTGACAGACAGGTTCTCCAGGGAGACTGGCATGTGAGATTAGGACTAGACATAAGTGACATCTCCAGTAGAGTAGTAATTAGCAGCCATACTGTTATTTTTTAACTAGTGTAAAGTCAGAATAGTGTTTCAGTCTAGTCATAAGTATTCCTTGTGAAGAGTGTTTTAAAAATACATAATATAATGCCATTAGAGGAAATCATAAATAACAATAAAATTTTCATTATTCTGTCACTGTAATTCAGGTCTCTGAATTTTTCCCTTTTTAGGCTTTTTCATAAGCATCTGAAATTTTTATAGTCACAATCATAGAACTTTGTACTTTCCCTTTTTTATGTAATAATAACATTTAGTTTTTCTGTGTGTTCCCTCAGGTAGTTCATTATAATTTACTTACAGTTTACAGTTGTTGACAAGTATAAAGCACTCCAGTAAACTTTTTCAGGCATAGATCATTTTGCTTCTTTTGAATTATTTCCTCGGTGTACATTTCTAGGAGTAGAATTATGGACCCCACAAGTGTGAATGTTTTTGTGGTTCTTAATGCAGCAAATTAATGTCGACAGGGGGAAAATAGTAAAGGTTGGCAGCTGGGCCTTTCTAATGGATGAACGCTTGCTGTTTGCTTTTATTTGTCCTCTGGCTAGATGACAATGAGGGGAGCAGCAGCGATACTGCCCCTCTGTTCCAGATGGCGGGCGACGGGAAGGACACAGATGACATCACGATCCCCATGCTGTTTCTGTTCAGCAAAGAAGGAGGTATCATACTGGATGCCATCCGGGAGTATGAGGAGGTAGAAGTGCTCCTTTCTGACAAAGCAAAAGATCGAGGTAAGGGTAAAAAATGCTTTGTTTTCTGCTTTGCCTTAATTTTTCTCACTTGACAAAAATGAGTTACAAAATGATTATTTATGGTTCACTGGTAAAAGAAGTAAAAATTTGTAGAAGGTGATTTCAAAATACGTTTTTCTTTTGGAAAGATAAGTAATGAAATGTTTATTTTGCTTTGTGTGCTGATTTAGAATGTCATTAGAATTATATTTTTATACGTAATTTATAATTTTTGCTATTATTCTGCCAGTGATAAAAATACAAGAGATTACATTAAGAGTCATTTTTAACATCCACGGAGGCTCACCATTCAATTTCACAGATACTATATCCTCTGGGTTTTTTTTAGAATAAGAAGTAAAAAGAGATTAATTATATAGAACGGTGTTATATATGATATAATAGTAATTGGGTTTCACCAAGCCACCTGTAATCAAATAACCAGTGTCTTGGTGAAGGCGTAGAAATCTAGCAGCTTCTCTTCATTGAGATCTAATTTCATCACACAGATACTTGAAAGTTACAAGAGTTACACATGCCTGGCTAGTGCCTGAAGAACAAGATAGCATGCCTTAATTCATGAGAGTGTATATATATCCCTCTCTGGGCCAAAATTTTTGTTCGTAAATTGAAAGCTCTTTGAAACCCAAATTATTGTATAAATGCAAGGTCTCACTAGTATTGTTTTACAATTTCACGTCTAGGGATAGCGGGCAAATGAGGGAAAGTGAACCATCAGACGTAGTCCGTAATCCTGCTTTTAATGGCCATTTTCTTAGCCACTGGAGGCCCCTATAGAGAGAGCACTAGTCCTCCTACCTCGCTTGCAACAGATAAAGCTGTGTGATTTGTACACGGTTGTTGATGTTTGGGATATTTGTTTGGCAGATATGTAGGAAACTTACTCAATTCAGTATAACTGCCAAGTGGAACAATTAAAAAAGAAAAAGTTTAGCAATAATCTAGTGCTGGCCAAGTCAGTGTTTGGGTTGTCTTCTTGTATTGCTTTATTCTTCTTTGAGGTTCATTCAGTTGTTAACTATTTAAGCAGTATGGAGTGAGTAGGGTATATGTACTTAAGGATGTGTAAATAGAACAGAATAGAAAGGATTCCTAATCTTCTTAAATCCTCCTATGTGCCTGTTTTTTTTTTTTTTTTTCTTCCTGAGCCCTTTTTTCAGTTAGATCTTTATATGCACTTTGGCACATCAAACACAGGCAAATTATTATTCCATGTAACTCTTTAATGCCTTTGCTTTTTTCCCCCCTATTTTGTGCTACCATTGGAATTTCAGCAGCAATATTAAAAGGTAAAATGATTCCAAACTACATTATTAATAGTAGTAAGTATCTTTAATAAGCCTTAATTATATATATGTGCATGCATGTGTATATACATGTATATACACACATGCGTGTGCATGTATATATTGTTTCAGTGGCTACCATGATAATACATCATTTAAAGTACTTAGATTATTTTCATGCCTAGTCAGCTGTCCCATAATGATGATTCTTTACTGATCCTGTCATAACAAGTTCTATTAATTAAATAATAGGTGAATTCACTAGTCCATATCCATGCAAGAGTTACTCTAATGAAGACATTGTTGTATAGCATGTGTTACTTTTGATCACTTTTTATTGGAATGCAGTATAAACTATTTAAAGTATCGACTTGTTTTTAAAACCCATATATCTGTAGGAAATGTGTGAGGGTTAGGACTATGAGATTGTGGTAAAGCATGTGCTTTCTATACCACAGAAAGGATATGAAAAGAGATCAGTTATGCTATTTAAAAAAAAGTCTGAACAGCATAACAGTATTCCCTTAAGGACCTTGCAGTAAAAGGGCTTTATTTAAATTATATATTTTTTAAAGTTTTGATAGTCTGTCCATTTTTTGACTGCGATTCTGTTATAGTGTGATATTTTGACAAAAAGCTTTGAAAAATTCCCCTTTTTGTATAACTTTTTGAAGAACTGTAGGGCATTATTAACTGTCAGCTGTGAGTTATAGTATAATTGTTAATATTTATCAGTGTAACAAAAGTCAGTGATAATAGTTTTATTAAATCAACTGCTTTATTTACTTAGGAAAATATTCTAAGTTGACATCTGTAGTGGGTGCCATTAATCTGTGCTGTTGCTGCATGCATCAGTGTTTCTCTTCTGCTTCAGCATCAGCTGGTGTAGTAGTTAGAAGTGCAGATTCCTGAGGTCTACTCCAGAATATTGAATCAGACTCTGAAAGCAGGGGATCAGAATCTGAAATTTTAAACAAGCATTCCAGTTAATTGCACTCAGCTATACTTTGAGAAACACTGAACAAAGCCATGAAGGCACCCTCCTTAAAAAAAAAAAAAAATCTCCCAGCTCTGTATCTGGCCTTATTGTGCCACCAAGGGTACTCAGACATGACTGAAGCAACTTAGCACACCACACACACAAGGATACTAGGTAGGATTCTTTAAGTACACCAAATAATAGCAGCCATAAAATCTGAACGATTTAAAATGTCCTCCAGATTGTTTTCTCTAAAGATCTCATTCCACAGATACATATTTCCCTTAAAAAGTCAGTTTTGATGGAGCCAGTCTTCCCACGTATCAATACAGAAAATAGACTCCAGAACAAGCCCCCACTCCCACCTTCTAATTCTGATAAATCCCAGCCATTGATAAGAGAAATATCTTCAACAGTCCTATATCCTAGCAAAAATGTCCAGATAATTATTATACATTCTTCTTCAGAATAAAGCATTAGTAATTTATTAAGTAGAAATGCTGCTTTCTCAGGTTAAACCAGTCACACTTCTAAAAGTTAAGTTATCCGCAGAAGTGTTAATATTGTGTCTGTCATGTGTCCGGTTCCAGAATTTCTAGAATTTGTAAAGGTGCTGAATAATAATTCCCACCCTGTGCCCGCAAACAAAAGACACTGTTACCTTGAGATCTGAATTGAAACAATTTACAATTAAGATTCAGTTGACTTTTCTCAGTAGTATTTCTCAAGATGGGGAAAAAAAAATCAGCATTTAAAAGTTTGAATACATCGTCATTTTGTAGTTTATAGTGTCGGCTTCCAGTGCCTTAAGAGCTGCATGGACGCAGAGATTCAGAACTACTTTTGCATTTGCGTCTGTCTGGTGAAGAGGCAGGCAGAACAGGGGAAACAAAAGAAAGGGCCAGTGGTTTGAACGGCCTTAGGTTTACCTGTGGCAGGTTCCTTTTCCTACGATTATCCTTCACTGAATGTGATGGGATGAATCTGTCCTTCAGTTGATCTGTAGAACTTAGATTTCTATTGGAAAGGATTTGGTTCTGAGGAGGTGAATCTAGTATGTAAACAGATGGCGTCTTTGCTTGGAAAGGGGCAGCTGAAATGTTAGTAGAGTTAACACTGAAGGACTCCAGCCTCTCTTCCTCAGTCACCACATGTTTTCTCTTGCATCTTTGCATTTGCACGTCTTCCCTCGTTCCACAAGTGCCTTGTCTATCCTGCTTCCACTCCCATAGCCTTTTCCTCTTTAAAAACATTTCGTCATTCTAATACCAAGTTTAGTGCTATCTTCTCTATGAATTTTTTCTCTTATTCTCATAGATAAAATGTATGGACATCTTCTTTAACAGTTTGTGTTCATTTAGTTTGGCGGTGCTGGGTCTCTGTTGCTGTGCGCAGGCATTCTCTAGTTACGACAAACAGGGTCTACTCTCCATTTGTGGTGCCACGGGCTTCTCTTTGTCGTGGCTTCTCTTGTTACAGAGCGCAGGGGTTGGAGTGTAGACTTAGTGGTTGTGGCACACAGGCTTAGTTGCTAGATCTTCCTAGACCAGGGATTGAACCTGTGTCCCCTGCATTGGCAAGTAGATTCTTAATCACTGGACCACCAGGGAAAGTCCCAACATCTTAATATAGTTGTACTTTTGACATTTGTATTACATTGTACTTCTTTACCTGTGTCTCAGCTCTGTATTTCTTTTTGTCAGTAAATGCTGGTTGCATGAATGAATGGTTGTAGAACAACCAGTCTTGAAGTCTTTGCCAAGTTTCTTTGTCCTTTCATTATTAAAACTTTTTTCTTTTCTTTCTCTCTCTCTTTTTGTATCATGAGATTTTCTTCATTCATTTTTACTTCCACATGTCTGACTCACCATCCCTGAATTTAATGATGTAGTCATTACACAGGCCCCTTAGAATGAAGGTTTGTAGTGGTGTGGTAGATTCTTTCTTTTTGTACTTCTCCAGCTGTCATTTTTATTTAGCTGATTGTTGCCACTTTGCTATGTATCACATATTCTCATATATTTGATCTGTTTTTGGGTGACTTGCTCTGCTTTTACACTAATCTATTTGCTTATTCCAGTGCGAATAATAAAATAGTTTGTTATTTTGAATACATTTTAATCTCTCTTCAGGCAGCTCCCATCTCACTAATTCTTTTCAGAATTTATTGACCTCTCTGTGATGTACATTCTTCCATAGGAATTTAAAAATAATCCTATCCAGTCCAAAAAGTAAAGTAGAATTGGGATTCATTTTGGAATTGTATAACTGCATGTGTTACATCTAAACAGGAAGGTTTTGTTAAATATTGACTTTCCATCCAGGTACATACAGGTACTTACCTGTAAATTGAATCAGATCTTATTTTTTCATTGAGATTTTATAATATTAAACAATAAGATTTCATAATAAATTTAATTCTATGTCTTGTGGATTCTGTTTTTAATTATAAAAGGTTAACTTAGTTTATTTCTAACCAGTTATTGCTACTACAGAGGGGTTATTTGTATTGTTTCATTCCTTTTTTATGGCTGAGTAATATTCTATTGTATATATGTACCATATCTTCTTATCCGTTCCTCTGTCAGTGGACATCTAGGTTGCTTCCGTGTCCTGGCTGTTGTGAACAGTGCTGCAGTGAGCATTGGGGTGCGTGTATCTTTTTGAATTATGGTTTATCACAGCGTATTGAATATAGTTCCCTGTGTTATACAGTAGGACCTTGTTGTTTATCCATCCTGTGTATACTGATTTGCGTTTGTTAAGCCACTGAGGCAGTAAGTGAGGTATACTGTCCTGGAGCCTGCATGGGTAGAGGCTGGCAGTGGAGAAAGGGGCTCCCTTTGTGTGCCTCTTAACAATGGTGCTTGACTTCTACGGTGGCCCAGGTGCTTCTGCAAACACCCCCAGTTGCGGCCATACCGCACTCCAGCCCCCTTCAGGCCTTGTGCACAAGCCAACAGCAGTGCCCTTCCTGTGGACTGCGCACTCAACGCTGAGTTTCAGGCCCTGCCCGTACCTACGGACACGTGTCTGAGGCCGGGGCGCGCAGGGCAGCAGTACTCCAGTCTGTGCAGGCGTCTCTTCTGCCTGCCGCAGATGGGGGTTGTGCTCGCCTCTGAGCCTCTGAACCCCCCTTTCTGTCCCCGCTGATCTGAGAGGGCTCCCCAGGATGCGGGAGCTTCTCCTCTCTTTAGTTCCCTCCCAGGGGCACACGTCCTGCCCCTCCATCCTCTCTTTTCTTCGTCCTACCTGATAGAGACTTTTCTTGTCCTTTCAGGTTTGAGATCTCCTGCTTGTGTCCAGTAGGTGTTCTGTGAGATGTGTTCTGTTCATAGATGTATTTTTCCTGTTATTTGTGGGAGGAGGAGAGCTCCCCATCCTACTCCACATCTCGATTGGAGCCTACCCCATCCTGTTTCCTTATCCTTAGCTAGGTTTCCAAAATAATATTATGTAACATGTAACCCTAGAGTGATTCTTTGTCAAAAGCACAGTCTTTATTACTATATAAAATAGCCCCACACCTTTTCATATTCTAAACTAGATTAATGCAGTCTAGAAATGAAGGTTCTTTTTGTTTTTGCTTGAACTTAGGGTAGCCTAGCATAAATGAGCTCCAAGCTGCCAGACTGCTTTCTGTTCTTTAGTTTCCCTAAATGTCAAATTAAAATGTACCTTTTCCACAGCTGAGAGAACGTGTGGGAACTCCTCCCCCTTGCCCACCTTCCCCCTGACACACCCCCAGCACAAACTATCTAAAGCTTCCCATGTCAGGTAATCCTGCCTGGTCAGGGTGTATGCATACGTATCCTTCTGTCCCTCCCTGTGTGCCTTTATTTCCTTCCATTTTTCTGGTTTTATAATAAGTTCATCTTCTCTTTCTTCTTTGACTAATTCTGCTTATCTTTGAAATCTCAGTTCAAGTGTCACATTCTGAAAGTGAAACTGAAGCCGCTCAGTCATGTCCTACTCTCTGCAATCCCATGGACTGTAGCCTACCAGGTTTCTCCATCCATGGGATTTTCTAGGCAAGAGTACTGGAGTGGGTTGCTATTTCCTTCTCCAGGGGATCTTCCCAACCCAGGGATCGAACCCAGGTCTCTTGCATTGCAGGCAGACACTTTACCCTCTGAGCCATCAGGGAAGCACATTCTGAAAGAAGTCCTCAAATCTCATTATTCTTTCCAATACCATAGCTTGCATCACAGAGTTTTCTGTTTATTTGTGTTGATTTGTAAACGTTTTCCTCAGCTGGACTATAAGATTCAGAAGGGCAAGTTAGGTGTTTGTTTTCATCTAGTTTTATCCCTAGCACCTTGCACGGTGCCTGCCACACAGAAGACGCTCATGAGATCTTTACCAGCTGACTGCAGAGTCTGAGAATTGTGCAGCCTGTGATTATAGATGCTGCTACCTCAGCACTTTCTTGTAGGAACCCTAAATAAAATGCCTCTAGTGGTTTCACTGTATATTCATTACCAGAGGTTTAGCCTGCTTTTTGGCCTTCCAGTAGATTTTATGATTATATCTTATAATTATATCTTATAAAACTTCATCAGTAATGAAGTTTTGTAAATAATCTGTTTTTGTATTTATGGAAATATTTAATCACATTGATATCCCTGAATCATTTAATTTTAATCATTTAATTTTGCAGTATCTGCATTTTCATGGTTTCTTGAGTGGGAATTTCACTTTTCAAAGAATATTAAAATTACAGCAGTGGCATGCACTGTTTAAATTTTGTTTGGTTTAATATGTTCTCATGTTTGGGCTTTCCTGAATTTAGGTGTTTAATAAATTTAAGACCTATAATATAAATTTATATGCATTTTAATATTACTGTTTAGTGTATTTCTTGGCATTTGGTGACACCCACTGACGGCAGTCTTTATTAGAGTCATCCTGCATTAACATGGTTTTCTTTTAACTCTCAGCTTTTTGCTTTAGTACTAAAGCCAGTATGGTTTTGAGAATATGATAGTACATGTTTTGAGCAGGAAAGTAGCATGAAGTTTGTTTCTTTCATGTACAGATCCTGAGATGGAAAATGAAGAACAACCATCCTCTGAAAATGACTCTCAGAGTGCTGAACAGATTGCATCAAGGTCTCAGGAGATTGATCTGGTTGATCAAGAGTCTCCTGAGGAAAGTTCTGTGAACTCTCACCCAGAAGCTTTATCTCCAGTAGATACAGACAGTGCTGCAAGCGTTTCTTCTTCTGAACAGGATTCTAACCCCATGGAAAACCTCGAGACTACAAGTCTTGATGGTGAATGTACAGATTTAGATAACCAACTTCAAGAACAGCCAGAAACTGAGGAGGATTCCAATCCTAATGTTAGCTGGGGCAAAAAGGCCCAGCCTATAGACTCCATATTAGCAGACTGGAATGAAGACATAGAAGCATTTGAAATGATGGATAAGGATGAGCTCTGACTCACAAAAGTCTACCTGGTGGTAGGTATTTCAAAAGAAAAGGTAAACTGTGGTTAATAGACACCCTGATACTAAGCAGGCTCTCTTCATGGGAGGCTTTAAGTATGGTGATGAGCAACCACGTTCTGACTGGGAGAGTTAGTTTTCATAGGAATCTGGAACACGCTGTGTTAGAACTGACCTTGTTTAAAACTGTCCCATCAAAAATGCAAACTCACAGTCCTCCCCCACCCCCCAGGTGACAGGAGTGTACCATCCTGCTGCACACCTTGGGCCAGGAAAAGATTACTGGGCATTCCTTGGAACCAGATTTCTGCAGTCTCTGGATAGTAGCTAAGAAACATATCTAGTTAACTATGAGGTGGGGAATACAGATTTGTACAGCTTTCTAATTAAAGGAAGCTCTCTGTTTTCTTGGTTTGCGGGTTAGAGGTTCTTTGGGGAAAACGCATAGGAGTTTTGTGGGCATTCTGGTTATGCTGCCTTCACAGAAACACTCAAAGTGACCTAAATGGTTGTGAAGCAAATGCATTCATGGTGAAAACAGTCTTTGCTCAACATTTTCACTCGCTTCATTGTGTAACATGATCGAGATGACTTGATTTTTTTCCCTCTTATCGGTGTCCTTTTCATTTAAACCAAAGGTGAAGCCAGTGTACTTTCTCAGTGAGTTCTTTGCGTAAAGACTAATCATTGGGACCAGGTAAAAAGGTCATATAATGTGGGAATTGGTTACCTAATACTCTTGAAAAATGGAGCAAGGGAGAAACTGTAATGTTGCAATATGAACTTGCCATTGGGCCTTCCATAGGGAAAGCTGTGACTACTCTGAAATGGAACTTAAGGTTATATCTTTGTAGGGTAAATTATAAATCTTTTCCAGTTCATTTCTTTGGAGGTGATTACCTCTAGCCATCAGCCTTACTCCATCCCATGTGTAGTATGCATTTTGAGCCACAAGACCTGTGTTGCCAATAGCTGAATACATTTTGTTCCATTTTTCTGTCTTAGCCATGATAAAACTGTGGTAGTGGTCTAAAAATTCTGGAGTAACTACTATTTTTTCCTCCTTTGAAACTATAGTTGCTAAAGTTGCACCTAAGGAATCTGTCACATTTTCTGTTGATCATGGTTTTTAAGTTTTGTTTTGTTTTGTTTTAATGAGTATTCCTTCCAATATGGACTTGAAAATTAGTCTATGGTAACCTGTGTAAAAAACACAGTAGCAACTAACATATAGCCGTATAGCTTAATGGAACCTTTTCCCCTATTTTTAATTTTTTTTGGGGGTGTGTGTGTGTATGTGTGTGGCAGTCTGGTGCTGGCCACATTTAAGTTTTTAGAACTTTTTTGTTGATATCTGTAGACAGCCCTGTAATTGAAATCATGGCTTTACTCTATTTATTTTTTAAACATACGTGAATCAGTTCTAAAGGAATATTTGAGACTTTTCTTTTTCTTTACCGTGTCATTATATAATAATTTTTTTCCTTAAAACACAGTTTTGGAGGTACTGATGAACTTAAACTGTATATGGAGCTGTTAAAAGAACAGCAGTGCTGTATTGTAGTTATGTATATTCATGTACAGTATGTCTTAGATCCCAGGTAAACATGTTCTTTTGTAAGGGGATAAATAGCTGCTTTCAAAAATTCCAGCTGAAGTTAATTGGGTCAGTGAGTAATAAATCTAATAGAGAATTCATTTTGAGGGGGGGAAAAAAGAGTAGTATAAAAGACTTTTTTTGGCCCTTAATTAAACCTGACACCAAAATGGATATTTTTAGTCTCTCTGCATGTGAAATTTGGTGTAAAAAGATGATAGAACTATAATACATAGAGTATATGGAAGAATAGACATAGTACTTTGTTCATTTTGATTGCAAAGCTGCCAAAATAGTTGAAGCGTAATTACTTGACTTGCCTTGATTTATAGGACTGGGGCTTGGAGAAAAGGAGCAGATGTTCCTTTAAGACTTGGATTACAGAAGCCTTATATACATTGATTTGGTTTTCTTTTTGTAGTTCAAAGCCATTGTTGTCAAATCTAGCTTTTCTAATTTATCAAAACAACATAATTTTATTTCCAGCAGAGATCTTGTGGCATACACAGAAAAGCCAGCTTACTGCCACTTACCCTTTCTTTGGCCATTAGGGGGAGTTGTTGCCATTCATTGAGGTCTAGAAGCAACTTGGAGAAGGAAATGGCAACCCACTCCAGTATTCTTGCCTGGAGAATCCCATGGACAGAGGAGCCTGGCAGGCTACAGTCCATGGGGTCACAAGAGTCGGACACAACTTAGTGACTAAACCATCAGCTTGTCTAGAAAAATGAATACTTAAAAAAAAAATTTAACTATAAAATTAACAAACTATAAAAATTAATAGCAGAAGGAATTATACTTGATTTTTCCCTAGCTAAGAAAAGAAGGTATAATGTTCAGCTTCAAAACTCCAACATTGTCACTGACTCTCCATTCTTAACTGACATACTGCCACGAAGTTGTTTTTAAGTTCATGAAAAGTTTCAACAGCATTAGGCATTTTTTTAAATGTTTTGTTTTTTAAGTACCTTTTATAGCATTTTATTTACTTCCTAAAGATTCAGGGGTTTCTGTGTGACCCTGAATTTTAGAAACATCTGGTCTACCTCAGTTAGCTGTTGGCTGCATAGAGATAGAGCTGAAGTGATCACCACAGCCATAAAAGTGACTAAGAAGGATTTATACAATGTTTACAAACCTGGAATCAAGTATGGATTTTATCTGAAAGTTAAAAGTTAGATATTAGAGAAAGTATTTAATTCAGGTATTTTCAAGTTTTAAAACTTCACTTGTTTACCTACTAAAAATAGTTCAAGTTTTTTCTGCTTAGGAAACTCCATTAAAATGATATACCCTAATTTGCAGTGCTTTTCTCATAAAGTTTTAGGTGTGAAAAATTGTAATTTCCTAGATATGTTTGGGATGGGATATTTTGTTGGGTAGGTTTTCTTTTTTCTTTTTAACTTTTAATAGGCTTCCAACAAGAATACAGTTGTTTCAGAACAAATTTTTTAACATTATACTTTTCCCTTTCTCTTCACAGTGTTTAGAGAGTAAAATGAAAAACTGTGCACTCTGTGATTTTAACTTCTCTAATATACTCTTGAGATTTTTATTTTAATTTAAATTACCATCTCATGGCCCTTTGAGTAGTAAAACCAGCATTTGTTCCCTCACCAGACCCCATGCCAAATTCATCATAAAGAAAGCTCAGCATCCATAATTCCAATAGTGCTTAGCAATTTAGAGGAGGGGGCATTTAGTAAATATTCCAACTGGTCGTTTTATGCACAAGGCTTCAGTCAGAACATAGAAAAAAAAACATTCTGTGAATGAAATATTGTATGTTCAGATTTTATAAAAGACATTTTTAAAAGCCCAATTTACAGCCGTATATTTTCTTATGATGTAATTTATGAAAAAAGATGTCTGTACTAACAGGTGCTGTAACACTACTGTTGTTGGATTTTATTGTTTGGTGATAAATGTATACAATATTTCTAAGGGAAACTATGTACTGTGATGTAAAAGTCTGGGCAAAATGTATATAATCCTTGTATATAGTTGTGTATTTGATTATAATTACTGATTGTAAAGATTTAATAAAATATGTAAATATCCTGGTCTAGTTTTAATTTTAATTTGTAGCATACTTTGCATATCTTTACACTTTGATATCTCTAAATTTTTTTTTCACCACTGTCTTCCCTTTCATTTTCATTTTATCCTAGAAGAGCAGATTTGGGGAATGGCTTAGAATATAGACATGCAAACATACATTGAACTCAACTCGTATCCTCAGGGTAGAGCTAGAGTTATTAATTTACAGTGTCAATATTGGTTGCATGTGTGTTTTGAGTTTTGTTGTTGTGGTTGTTTTGTCACTAAGTCGTGTCTGACTCTTTTGAGACTCCATGGACTGTAGTCCACCAGGCTCCGCTGTCTAAGGAATTTCCCAGGCATGAATATTGGAGTGGATTGCCATTTCCTTCTGTAGGAGATCTTCCTGATTCAGGGGTTGAACTGGCATCGCCTGCATTGGCAGGAGGGTTCTTTAGCAATGAGCCGCCAGGGAAGCCCATATGTTTTGAGTTTTCTAATATTTAATAAAATCAGTTGTCCTTTTAATATTGTCATCAAAAGTATACTGACCTCTCCTGTTAATTCCATTGAGACCATCTGTTTAACAGCCACTTTCAGATACTGTGATACTATGCTTTTCATCCTTACTGTTATAGGGTTTCTGAACACAAGATACCTTGAAAGATCTGATAATATCACTATTATCTATTGATATTAATAATCACTTTCTTTAAAGATAAGCAAACTGAAAGTTGAACAAGTTTTAAGCATCTTATGCTTAGGTGCCTGGTTCATGGATTGGGAGCCTTGGTTTATTTCCAGAGCTTATGAATTCGTAAAAGAATGGACTCATCATCCCAGATGACTGTGGGAGAAATAGTTTAGAGTCTTGTGGTGTATTAGAGCACATTTCTACCCTTGTTTCAGCCCCAGCTGTCTAAGAAGTGGTGCTGTCTTGAGACATAGCAGCTACAGGTAATACTGAAAAAATACTTTGGATGTAACAGTAGGATGGAATTTCATAGAGAAGATTGAAAACCTTCTGCCAAGAGTTAAGGAGAGAGCCAAAGTCCTTAAATAGACTAGTCAGAGACAGAGGAACCTAACACCTGGGGCCTGGCTGTTCCCCTCCTACCACCGTCACCACCACCACCCTACTGTTGGAGTTGCAGCAATTGGAGGACAGCTTACCCAGCAAACCCTACTTTATCTTTTCCGAATTTCTGGGAAAAGCCATTGATCTTGGGTCAAGAGGCAGTCTGACAAACACTGCAAGCTAGCTTGTCCTAAACGCCCTTTCCCCACTGTCCTATCCAGCTTTCTCCTTGTAGAGTAGGTGGAGTTCTCAAGGCAATCCCAGAGAGCTGCTGTCTTTAGAAGAACTGATCTATTTAGTCAGCCACACTCTTGTCTTACCTGAGGTCTATGCCAACTGAATCCCAGCTTTAATTGTCTTATTATATTAATAAAATAGGTAAATATTTTTAGGCCCTATTATCTCAGTCTCCAATCATTACTTTTAACTCAGTCTTGTCCATTCACTTGGGTAATTCTTCAGGACCTCCAATCAATTGGTCCTTCTACTTTCTCAGAATCCATCACCCTTCCCCATGGCCTCACTTCCCAATTTACCCACCATTAATATCTCTTGCTCTTTTGAGCAAACTTGGCAAAACTTTAAATCTTATTAAGTCCAACTACTCATTGATTTAGCATGTAAGTGTAAGTAGTTATTGGAACTGGATGAAATCACACCACCAGTGCTCACTGGCACTTTAAATCATGAATACAAATCTAGGAAGGGAGAAAATGGAGAAAAGAGCCTGGAACTGGGCTATGACGGATTCTGAGGATTCAAAGATGAGGCTTCTGTGTCTTTCCAAAGACTCACAGCTTGCAGGATTTAGTAAGGATTTTAGACTTTGTTCTAAGGGTAATGAGAAATCACTAAAGGGTTTTAAATTAGCATAATGAAATGTCATGCTAAATGAATAAAAATCTAGAACTGTATATGAAGTATAACCTCAGCCCTATTCTGTAATTTAAAAAAAAACACCACCTCATTTATTCAACAAAAACTTACTGAGCATCTCCTGTGTGTCAGGCGTTATGGGGCCTGGAGGTTGCAACACTGGGTCAAACATAAGCAAAGAAGATAGAAAATAAAACAGTATTAATAAATATAATAAGCTTATGAAGGAAAAGAATTTATGGTAAGAGGATAGTGATGGATATCAACAAAGAATTCTACTTTAAATAACCAAAACATTAACAATGATTATCTCTGGATTACAGGCAATTTCTATTTCTTTATCTGTTTGGGTATATTTCCAAAATGAACATTACGATTTTAAAAATAAAAACAGCCTAGGTCAAAGGTGAAAGACATGCTGAGAACTATAGAACATTAATAAAGGAAATTATGTTTCAAAGAAATGGAAAGATATCCTCTTAGATTGAAAATAGTAATATTGTTAAAATGGCAATACTACCCAAAACAATTTACACATTTAATGCAATCCTTATCAAATTACTCATGGCATTTTTTCACAAAACCAGGACAAATAGTCCTGAAACTTATATGGAATTGTAAAAGACCCAGAATTGCCAGTGCAATCTTGAGGAAAAAGAACAAAGCAGGAGGTATATCCCTCCCAGAATTCAGACAATACTAGAAAGCTACAGTAATCAAAACAGCATGGTAAATAGACATATGGACCAATGGAACAGAATAAAGAACCCAGAAATAAACCACTCATGTACGGTCAATCTTCCACAAAGGAGGCAAGAAGATGGAATGGAGAGAAGACTGCACCACCAGCAAGTGGGGCAGGAAAGGGAGACAGCCATATGCAAGGCAGTGAAGCCAGACATGCACTTGCATGGGCAAAACAACTCAAAATGGCTTAAGACATGACAGCATAAAGCTCCTTGAAGAGAATATAGAAAAAGCATAAATTGACATAAATGCCAAAGAATGCTCAAACTACCGCACAATTGCACTCATCTCACACGCTAGTAAAGTAATGCTCAAAATTCTCCAAGCCAGGCTTCAGCAGTACATGCACCATGAACTTCCAGATGTTCAAGCTGGTTTTAGAAAAGGCAGAGGAACCAGATATCAAATTGCCAACATCCGCTGGATCATCAAAAAAGCAAGAGAATTCCAGAAAACCATCTATTTCTGCTTTATTGACTATGCCAAAGTCTTTGACTGTGTGAACCACAATAAACTGTGGAAAATTCTGAAAGAGATGGGAACATCAGACCACCTGACCTGCCTCTTGAGAAACCTGTATGCAGGTCAGGAAGCAACAGTTAGAACTGGACATGGAACAACAGACTGGTTCCAAATAGGAAAAGGAGTATGTCAAGGCTGTATATTGTCACTTTGCTTATTTAACTTCTATGCAGAGTACATCATGAGAAACGCCGGGCTGGAAGAAGCACAAGCTGGAATCAAGATTGCCGGGAGAAATATCAATAACCTCAGATATGCAGATGACACCACCCTTATGGCATAAAGTGAAGAGGAACTTAAAAGCCTCTTGCTGAAAGTGAAAGTGGAGAGTGAAAAAGTTGGCTTAGAGCTCAACATTCAGAAAATGAAGATCATGGCATCTGGTCCCATCACTTGATGGCAAATAGATGGGGAAACAGTGTCAGACTTTATTTTGGGGGGCTCCAAAATCACTGCAGACGGTGACTGCAGCCATGAAATTAAAAGACGCTTACTCCTTGGAAGGAAAGTTATGACCCACCTAGACAGCATATTGAAAAGCAGAGACATTACTTTGCCAACAAAGGTCTGTCTAGTCAAGGCTATGGTTTTTCCTGTGGTCATGTATGGATGTGAGAGTTGGACTGTGAAGAAAGCTGAGTGCCGAAGAATTGATGCTTTTGCACTGTGGTGTTTGAGAAGACTCTTGAGAGTCCCTTGGACTGCAAGGAGATCCAACCAGTCTATCCTAAAGGAAATCAGTCCTGGGTGTTCATTGGAAGGACTGATGCTGAAAGTGAAACTCCAATACTTTGGCCACCTCATGTGAAGAGTTGACTCATTGGAAAAGACTCTGATGCTGGGAGGGATTGGGGGCAGGAGGAGAAGGGGACGACAGAGGATGAGATGGCTGGATGGCATGACCAACTTGATGCACATGAGTTTGGGTGAACTCCGGGGGTTGGTGATGGACAGGGAGGCCTGGTGTGCTGCAATTCATGGCATTGCAAAGAGTAGGACACGACTGAGCGACTGAACAGACTGACTGACTGATACCAATATTTTAAGTCAATCTCCCAAAGCAATAGAAATAAAAGCAAAAATAAATGAGATCTAATCAAACGTACAAGGTTTTGTTCAGCAAAGGAAACCACAGCAAAATCAAATGACAGCTTACAGAATGGGAGAAAATATTTACAAATGAAACAACTACAAGGAATCAATTTCCAAAATGTACAAACAAATACAACTCAATAACAACAATAAACAACCCAATCAAAAATGGGCAGAAGACCTAAATAGATCTACCTCCAAAGAAGACATACAGATGACAGGCACATGAAAAGATGCTCATCATTGCTAATTATTAGAGAAATGAAAATCAAAACTATAATGAAGTATAAGATATTAAGAAGAGGTGGCAAGAATACACAGAAGAACTATACAAAAAGACCTCAATGACCCAGATAACCACGACAGTGTGATCACTCACCTATAGCCAAACATCCTGGAATGTGAAGTCAAGTGGGCCTTAGGAAGCATCACTACGAACAAAGCTAGTGGAGGTGATGGAATTCCAGTTGAGCTATTTCAAATCCTGAAAGATAATGCTGTTAAAAGTGCAGCACTCAGTATGCCAGCAAATTTGATTAACTCAGCAGTGAGTGGCCACGAGACTGGATAAGGTCAGTTTTCATTCCAGTCTCAAAGAAAGGCAATGCCAAAGAATGTTCCAACTACCACAAAATTGCACTCATTTCACATGCTAGCAAAGTAATGCTCAAAACCTTCAAGCTAGGCTTCAACAGTTTGTGAACTGAGAACTTCCAGATGTACAAACTGGATTTAGAAAAGGCAGAACCACAGATCAAATTGCCGGAATCCACTGTATCATAGAAAAGCTAGAGAATTTCAGAAAACATCTACTTATGCTTCATTGACTACGCTAAAGCCTTTGTGTGGATCACAACAAACTGTGGAAAATTCTTAAAGAGATGGGAATACAGACCACCTGACCCACCTCCTGTGAGACCTGTATGCAGGTCCAGAAGCAACAGTTAGAACTGGAACAACAGACTGGTTCCAAATTGGGAAAGAAGTACGTCAAGGCTTTATATTGTCATCCTGCTTATTTAACTTATATGCAGAGTACATCATGCCAAATGCCAGTCTGGATGAAGCACAAGCTGGAATCAAGATCTCTGTGAGAAATATCAATAACCTCAGATATGCAGATGACACCACCCTTATGGCAGAAAGCAAAGAGGAATTAAAGAGTCTCTTGATGAAGGTGAAATAAGAGAGTGAAAAACTCAGCATTCAAAAAATACTCATCTAGGAGAAGCCAGCTGGACAGCAGGTGCAGGAGTGTGGTCACTAGTGGATAGGAACCTGAAACATCTTGTGGTTGTCTGAAGATTCTTCAATCACTATGTCAAGGGACACATGTTTCTCTTTCCTCATATGATGAAGATCAGGGATGTTAACTTACCCGAAAAGCTAAGAGAGGCACCATTTGTCCCCATGGGAATGGCAGGTTTTGCAGCAATTATTGCATGTGGATTATATAGAGGGGAAATATTAAAATTTCTGTTCACCTGATCCACATGTGTGTGGCAGCCCAAAGCTTTGTTGTGGGAGCAATGTCTCTTGGTATGGGTTATTCCCTGTATCAAGAATTCTGGGCAAAACCTAAACCTTAGAAGAGGAGATGCCATCTTGGTCTTGTTGGTGGTGCTTGCTTTAATTAGACATCTCATACTGAGGTTATATATTTATGCTGAAAATAAATTTTTTGGGTCAGACAAGAACATGGTAATTTGAATATTGGCTTATTTTCTTGCAGGCTTGATTTGCCTGCTGACCAGATTACTGGTGACTAGTTCACTAGCTAGGTCATTCGGGGGAGTCAGATTCAGATCGGCACAAAAGAAACATGTCACTTTTAAATACATTTAATAGAGATACCTGTCCACCCTCTTAAACTCTTCTGTTGAAATTAGTTCTAAAGAAGACAACATGCCAATCCTGAAAATGCTCCCAGTTGCTGCAGAATATCATATGCTTTTGATGTAATGTAGGAGTCCTATTTTGGAGAAGGCAATGGCACCCCACTCCAGTACTCCTGCCTGGAAAATCCCACGGATGGAGGAGCCTGGAAGGCTGCAGTTCATGGGGTCGCTGAGGGTTGGACATGACTGAGCAACTTCACTTTCACTTTTCACTTACATGCATTGGAGAAGGAAATGGCAACCCACTCCAGTGTTCTTGCCTGGAGAATCCCAGGGACGGGGGAGCCTGGTGGGCTGCCGACTATGGGATCGCACAGAGTCGGACACGACTGAAGTGACTTAGCAGCAGCAGGAGTCCTATTTACTGCTGTTAATTTAACTTTCTGTCCTGTGGACTGAGTACTGTTTTAAGGGCTGGTTGGCTCTTGAGGAACCCTTTCAGAATAGTACATGGAATATAACATTATAAACCTCCCTGCAAGTAAAAAGTTGGTAACAGAGCCACTTTGAAGTAGTATTTATTTTAGGTCATAGTTGTAAACATGAGAACAACTTAACTGTCTATCCCTATTAGCGCTTTTGTAGTTGCAGAATTAGATTTTGCTGCTGTTATATTAGAATAATTTTAAATGTTATTTTGAAACAAATGTGTGTTTTAGGTGCTAATGCAAAGGTAAATAAAAAACACTTTTTAAATGTGCACAGTATGTTTATTTTCTCCAAAAGAATCATCAACTAAATAAAATGGCTATAATGGAAGTGATTGATGAGCAAGCTGGTTTGGTCAGATATTCTACAAACTTTGGTATGTCACAGAATGCTTTGCTGTACTTGTGAAATTCTCTTGTCTAACCTGAATTTACATTCCATGGTGATAACATGATAAATGTAGTGTTATTAAAGTAAGTGAACACACACACACAAAACAGGGTCATGTCATGTGGCCACATCACTTCATGGCAAATAGATGGGGAAACAGTAGAAACAGTGCGAGACTTTATTTTGGGGGGCTCCAAAATCACTGCAGATGGTGACTGCAGCCATGAAATTAAAAGACACTTGCTCCTTGGAAGAAAAGATGTGACCAACCTAGACAGCATATTAAAAAGCAGAGACATTACTTTGCCAACAAAGGTCCATCTAGTCAAAGCTATGGTTTTTCCAGTAGTCATGTATGGATGTGAGTTGGACTATAGAGAAAGCTGAGCACCAAAGAATTGATGCTTTTGAACTGTGGTGTTGCAGAAGATTCTTGAGAGTCCATCGGACTGCAAGATCCAACCAGTCCATCCTAAAGGAAATCAGTCCTGGGTGTTCATTGGAAGGACTGATGTTGAAGCTGAAACTCCAATACTTTGGCCACATGATGTGAAGAACTGACTCATTTGAAAAGACCCTGATCCTGGGAAAGATTGAAGGTGGGAGGAAAAGGGGACGACAATGGATGAGATGGTTGGATGGCATCACTGACTCTATAGACATGAGTTTGAATAAACTCCAGGAGTTGATGAAGGACAGGGAGGCCTGGAGTGCTACAGTCCATGGGGTTGCAAAGATTCAGACACGACTGAGCAACTGAAGTGAACAGGACTATACTGTCCATGGAATTCTCCAGGCCAGAATACTGGAGCGGGTAGCCTTTCCCTTCTCTAGGGGATCTTCCCAACCCAGGGATAGAACCCAGGTCTCCCACAATGCAGGCAGATTCTTTACCAGCTGAGCCACAAGGGAAGCCCATATTTTAAATGAAAGTTGCTCAGAAAATCGCCTGGATATATATCCAGAATCCAGACAAAACTATAATTTAAAAAGATACATGCACCCCTATGTTCATAGCTGCACTATTCACAATAATCAAGAAGACAGGAAAGTGAGAGTGAAGTCGCTCCGTCATGTCTGACTTTTTGCAACCCCATGAACTGTACCTGCCAGTCTCCTACATCCGTGGGATTTTGCAGGCAAGATTACTGGAGTGGGTTGCCATTTCCTTCTCCAAGGGGTCTTCCCAACCCAGGGATCGAACCCGGGTCTCCTGCATTGCAGGCAGACTCTTTACCATCTGAGCCACCAGGGGGCTTCACAAGACATGGACACAACCTAAATGACACACACACACACACTGAATACTAGTCAGTCATAAAAATGAAGAAAACAATGCTATTTGCAGCAAAGTGGATGGACCTAGAGAAGATCATACTAAGTGAAGTAAGTCTGAAAGAGAAAGACAAATGCCGTATGAAATTACTTATACGTGGATTCTAAAATACAGCACAAATTACCATCAAAACAGAAACAGGTTCACAGGCATAGAGAACAGACTTATTGCTAAAGGAGAGTAGGGGTGAGAAAGAGTTGGATTAGGAATTTGGTATTAGCAGATGTAAACTATTATATATAGAATGGATCAACAACAAGGTTCTCTTGTATGGCCCAGGAAACGATATTAAATATCCTGTGATAAACCATAATGGAAAGGAACACAAAAACGAATGCACATGTCTATATAACTGAATCACCTTGCTATACAGCAGAAATTAAACACAACATTGTAAATCAACCATAATTCAATAATCTTTTAAAAAACAGTCTAGGTCAATTAAATGATGAAAGGGAAAAAGAAAACCACATACCAGGATCCTACCTTGGACATGCACAACTCAACAAGTCCTCCATGTGCCACACTTTACCATGACCATCAACAGCGAAGGGGAACAAAATATGCCACCCCCAATATGCTGCATATTGATTATTTTGAATTAAAAAGCTACTTAAGAAACAGTCTTAAGAAACACCAGGACTTCCCTGGTGGTCTAGTGGATAAGAATCCACCTGCCAAAGCCGGGGACACAGGTTCGATCCCTGGTTGGGGAAGATTCCACATGCCACGGAGCAGCCAAGCCTAGGCACCACAACCACTGAGCCTGCGTGCTGCAACTACTGAAGCCCATGGACCTAGAGCCTGTGCTCCACAACAGGAGAGACCACGTCAATGAGAAGCCTGTGCACTGCAATGAAGAGTAGCCCCCGCTCTCCGCAACTCGAGAAAGACTGCATGCAGCAATGAAGACCTAGTGCAGCCAAGAATAAATTAATTAACTTTAAAAAAAAGTCAGTGCAAGAACACCCTGACTCTCCTTTGTCCACCTGAAAGCAGGAAATCAGTCTCCCATGTCAAAGGTACCCTCCCTGTACCAGGAGGCTACAGGGCATCCTTATCACCAGAGACAGGCAATTTAGGGACATGAAAGGCTATATAAACAAACCTTGTTACTTCACCACCAATTTGTTAACTCCAAGCCCAAACCCCTTTATCTTGTCAATTCCTCACAAATTTATTGTTTCCTTGTCTAAAAGGTATAAAAGCTGTCTACTTTGGTAACTCTTTTGAGTACCACATTTTTATGAGCTCCCGACCTCATGCGAAAAGACCCTGATGCTGGGAGGGATTGAGGGCAGAAGGAGAAGAGGATGACAGAGGATGAGATGGCAGGATGGCATCACTGACTTGATGCACATGAGTTTGGGTGAACTCCAGGAGTTGGTGATGGACAGGGAGGCCTAGTGTGCTGCAATTCATGGGGTCGCAAAGAGTCAGACATGACTGAGTGAATTGAACTGTACATATGAAATTAAATTTGTTTCTCTCCCATTAATTTTTCTTGTGTCAATTTAATTAATAGACTAGCTAAAGAATCTAGAAGGGAAGAAGGGACAAGTTTTCCTTGCCTGTAGCATCATATAGCTGGGATTCAAAACCTTGGGAGGAGATGAGGTTCATTAAAAGTATGTGGGGTACTTCCCCGGTGGTCCAGTGGTTAAGACTGTGCTTCCTCAGCAGTTTGACCAGGGTTTGATCCCTGGTCTGGGAACTAAGATTCCACAAGACACATGGCACGCCAAAAAATTTAAGAAAGAAAGAAAAGAATATGGACTGGGGAAAAGAGAAGAGAATGGAAAACAGCCCTGAGTTTGCTGGCATGTAAGGATTGGCAGAGGAGGAAGGGATTGATGGAATGGGAAGTCGAAGAGGGCAGAGGAACATGAGGACTGAGCAGTGTTATAAAAACCACAAGAAACATCATTTCAAGGAAGGAGTTGTGGATAACCCGAAATCCCTATAGAGCTGGTATCAGTGTACCATTCTGTATCAGAATGCAGGTTAGGTATTTCTAATACTTGAGAAAAGTCAGAAATTCTGGTGAAATCTCAGTTTAAATATGGTTCAAGTCAAAAAAGATATGACAACAAAAGCCTCCAGTTTGCAATCTCAGAGCTAGCAGACTCTTACCCCCACATGTGGAGGTTGAAAGAAGACTCCTTTATTTTCAAGGGACTGTTTGCCAGTATCCTAGACCTATTACAGGTACCTAAGGCCTCCTCCAACTGTTGAGACTTTCTGATGGCTTAACACCTCAGATGGTGATTATGTGGCTTTCCAAATAGAGATCCTTGGCTTAATCAAGTAGGTCAATGGAAAAACGTGCCTCATTCATTCACCTTCCTACAATTCTAATGTCAACCAGGAGACACCAGGTCAGACCTTGCCTCCATCAACTGCTTCGGCCAGACTGCTGACTCAGTTTCACAACGTCTTCCTTTGGTGGTTCCTGGCAGTTTGCTCTCTCCAAGAAGCCCTATCAGAGCCACACACCACCTAGGATACATTTATAAGCCTCTGCTCAGCTCAGTGGTGATTCCTTCAAGTTCTAGCAACACTCCCAAGAGGACTAGTCCAGGCCAGTTTTCCTCTCATAGGTAGTGTGATAACTCATGCCCTCTTTGCAGTGAAAGTGTGAAGTCACTCAGTCGTGTCTGACTCCGCGACCCCATGGACTGTAGCCTGCCAGACTCCTCTGTCCATGGGATTCTCCAGGCAAGAATACTGGAGTGGGTTGCCATTTCCTTCTCCAGGGGGCCTTCCCGACCCAGAGATCGAAGCTGGATCTCCTGCGCTGCAGGCAGACTCTTTACCATCTGGCGCTCCTCTTTGCAGACCTGGTAATAAAAAGAACTGCCACTTTTGAATCATCACTAGGTATTAACATATACTGGGAACTCTATATAGGTGATTCCTTATCCATTTGGCAACATTGTGAAATGTCTGTTATTTCATTTTATAGATAAGGGAATATATATTTCAACAAAGTTGAGGGACCTGCCCGAAGTCC
This sequence comes from Bos mutus, assembly GCF_027580195.1. NCBI lineage: Eukaryota > Metazoa > Chordata > Mammalia > Artiodactyla > Bovidae > Bos > Bos mutus. The sequence goes on from NC_091632.1 coordinate 20,413,379, forward strand.
CAAAGCCAGTTAGATGGATCTGGGACTTGGGCCTAAATGAATCAGATTTCTACTACACAAGCAGCCTTTCCTGTCTACGTACAGTTATCTGTTTGGGCCAAGTGTAATATAGCTGCCAAACAAAGCTGATTTAGAGATCCTAGTAAACAAAGTTTTATTGCCAACCAGCCAGCCACCAAAGGGATCTGGGAATTGAAGGTAATTTGCTTATAGATTCAGGCCTTATGGCCTCTGAGCTAGAGGATATTTATCAGAAACCTTGAAAATGGCAGACATGTGTCAGAGAAATAGGTCTCTCTCTTTCTAAGGCAACGACTAGTTTTTCTGATCACTGGGTCAAACATTTCATCTTCTCCAGCTAGAATGGCCAGAACTAGGTGACATCTATGAAGCACAAAAGAAATTCATACAAGTGTGTTTTACCAGCTCAAGGGACTGGGAGCCCCTTGAGAAAACAGAAAAGTTTGGCCTATTCATCTTTGTCTCCCCCACATCAGTACCTGACTCTTGAAAGGCACTCACTAAACACTTATGGAGAACTAAATGAAATACCTCGTCAATGAAAAATTAGTCAGCTGATCTAAGAAAGAAATTGAAAAAAAATTTTTCAGCCCAATTGAAGATTATCTAAGCCAGGAACAGCATCTCAGAAAGCTTGGAGAACTGTTCTGTCCATTAGAAGTCAACCACAGTCACTGAAGTCTTTTGAGGCAGAGGGCTATACATTAAGTGATGTATTATTGACAGCTTACACAATCTAGCAAGCAGTGGGTCAGGGGTCATTGTGGCCCTTTACAAGATTAAGAAGGAATGTTATCTTTTAAGGAGTTGTCTTGCTGATGCTGGGAAAATCTTGCTGTTTATAGTTGAGCAGGAATTTCTGCCTGTGGGGAGGTTTGGTTCATGGACAAAAAGGGTAGCCAGTGCACAGTGTGGGGAGAGAGGAGGCCAAAGGCAAAGAAATCTTAAAAATATATATTTATTTATTTGGCTGTTCTGGATCTTAGTCGTGGCATGCGGGATATAGTTCTCTGACCAGGGATCGAACCCAGGCCCCCTGCATTGCAAGCCCAGAGTCTTATCCACTGGACTACCAGGGAAGTCCCCAGAGACATCTTTTTTATGTTTAAATTTTTTTTGCTGTAAAATATGAATTTTATTTCACAATCTGGTTCTGAACTAGGGGATGTTTTTGTTTGTTCACTTTTGTTTTGTTAGGTCCAAAAGTCACATTTATCCGGAGAGAGAGGATATGCAATCACTGAGAAACAGCAAAGAAACGATGAAACTGAAGCTGTATAAAGATAATTCTAAAAATATCTTCTGCTGAAAGTAGTCATTGAGAAGAACAAGAGGTGATCTCAGAGGTTTAGAGCCGAAAGCTTTTTGTGATCATCACAGCCCTGAATCTTCTCATTGGACAGAACAGAAGCCAGAGATGGGAAGTGACTTGAGCAAGGTCACATATATCCAGTATTGATTATGCCCTCGGGATGCAGGAAGGGTCTGTTCCTCCTGTTTGAAAGACATTCCACCCACTTTATAGCCTCAGTATATTCATTCCTTTGCAAGTTGACATTCAGCTGGTAAGATAATTACTAACTCCAGCACTGCCCCTGAGGTGCATTTGCAAAACTCCAGGGCTCCACCGAACACAGTTTGAAAATTACTGACTTAGATAATTTATTGCTCTTTATTTAAACTTTTAGCACATTCAAGTAAAAATGTCTTTTAAGTCCCTGAAAACTGGGTATTCTCATTGGCAGCATTTATTCTTCTCTTCATTTCCTGATGAATAAACCCATTAATGAAAGAATGTGCTGTGTACTTTCTTTGGTGCTATTATTCATCTGAATTAACATGTGCGTGGGCAGAGCTCAAGTGGTGAGACTGAGATCCTGCGCTGGGTGGGCCGTCTTCAGGGTCTCAAAACCCAAGGGTGCCCAAGCTTGCTTTGCAGTGATGTCAAGAATAGTGCTCTTGAGAACTGAATTGCTGAAACTGAAAATTCTAAGTTTGAAATTCTGAGTAAGATAGAGAACTGCAGAAAAGAATGATAAACAACCTGCTTACTCTACACTGGTAGAGTACAGAGTAAAACTTCCTAATTGCTTGCAATAATAAGGATCATTTATTGGATATTTGGAACATACATAAACATGAGACAACTACCATCATTATTCCCATTTTACTGTTGAGAAAATTAAGGCTTAGTAGTAGGGGTTCTTAACTCAAAGAAACTCCCTCTGGCCAAATAAAGCAGAGTTGGGATGAGCAGATACTGGAGAGGAGAGATCTCTTGAAGGGTTTTAGTGGCGACACCAAGGGGAGCTGAGGGAGGGAAGGTTTTCTCAATCTTTATTATGTAGGATGTGGAAGTAGAGTACAGACTCTGGAGCCAGGCTGCTAAGATTAGGATCCTGGCTCCACCCCTTACTCTAAGTGATCTTGCACTGGGTCTCTTGGTTTGCCCATCTGTAAAGTGGGGATAATAATAGAACCTATCTCAAAGAATAGCTGTGTTTAAAAACAGCTCAGTGCCATAATCAAGGTGGGATCTCAGTACAATAGCTATCATTAGCTAATGTATAAAGGGGTATATGTGGCACTAGTGGTAAAGAATCTGCCTACCAATGCAGGAGACAAGAGATGTGGGTTTGATCCCTGAGTCAGGAAGACCCCCGAAGGAGGAAATGGCAACCCAATCCAGCACTTTTGCCTGAAGAATCCCATGGAGAGAGGAGCTTGGCGGGCTATAGTCTATTAGGGTTGCAAAGAGTCAGACACAACTGAACCAACTTAGTGTACACACGTGTATACGTAAGGCTGATTCATTTTGCTGTACAGTAGAAACTAACACAACATTGTAAAGCAACTCTACGGCAATAAAAGTTAATGTTTAAAAAAGAGATAATTAAATAAAGTGCTATGTAGATGTGCTTTCAAGTCCTCTCCTTGTGTGTGCCTCCCTTTCATCAAATTGGTGTCTTTGATTTTTACCTAGAAACTCTAACTGAATTAATCAGTGCTGGTCATCATTAGTGCCAGCTGTGGTTCAGTTATATGTCCTTCAACCTCTTACTGGTCCAGGCTGAGATGCAGGGAGAGTATCCCACCAATGCAGACAGACCTAATCATTTCAGTCTCTCAAAAAACAGCAGAAAGGATCCCATGAAATCATAAGGAGTTTTCAAAAACCAAGTATTTGAGGAGAAACAATAAGGAATGACTTGGATTGTTTTGAAAGATCTTGTGTGACTGGAGACCAGGGTGGGTAATAAACTGAATCCCAGAATGAAACAAAATACACAAAAGGGAGGGCTTTTGTTCTCTGGGGCTTCCCAGGTGGCACAGTAGTAAAGAATCCACCTGCTGATGCAGGAGATGCAAGAGACGTGGGTTCAATTCTTGGGTCAAGAAGATCCCCTGGAGGAGGAAATGGCAACCCACTCCAGTATTCCTGTCTGAAAAATTCCATGGACAGAGGAGCCTGATGGAGTATATAGTCCATGGGGTCACAAAGAATCAGACACGACTGAACAACCTAGCAAGTAGTTACTATACCAAGAATCCCCAGGAGCAGGCCTGTCCATTGGGGATACTCACTAGCTCTCGAATGCATTCTCTAAAGCTGCCTCCTAATAAGGCTGGCAGAGAGAAACAGGGTGATGGGCCCAGGCAAGCACACCATAGGGGAGAACCTCCACCGTGGGGGCTGTGCCCACTGCCAGAGGGTCTGCGCTACGGAGTGCCGACCTCTGCACAGATTCTAAAACCAGAGAAAGAGCCCAGATTTGTCAGAGAGCCATATTGGAACAGAGGAAGAAGAGATTTAAAAAAAAATAGGTAATTGTATCAATAAAGCATAAGCTTCATAAGGAAAAAAACAAAAATTCTTTCCTGGGAATTCTAATCTCACCATCATATAAGGACTTTGCACAACTCATATTTCTGGAAAAGGTGGGGGAAGTCATTTCCCTGGCATAGCCTCAGGCCTTACAGATTCAAACTGGGACATCAGTTTTTCCTTGATTCATGAGAACTGCCTTCTTTTTGTTTTGGTTCCTTTAAAAAAAATATTTTTTTACTTATTTATTTGCTGTTCTGGGTCTTCATTGCTGTGCTCGGACTTTCTCTCTCATGGTGAGAAGGGGTTATTCTCTAGTTGTGGCTAGCAGGGGTTACTCTCTATTGGGATGCACAGGCTTCTTATAGTGGTGGCTTCTGTTGTGAATCATGGGCTCAAGGGCTCCCAGGCTTAGCTGCTCCATGGAATGTGATCTTCCCAGGATCTTCCCGTGGGAAGATCAAACGCGTGTCACCTGCATTGGTAGGGGGACTCCTAACCACTGAACCCCAGGAAAGTCCTGCTTTTGTTCCTTTTGTGCTTCCACCACCAATAATATTTCATTATCACATGTGATGTTAGCTATATGTTTTTAAGAGAGGCCCTTTTTCAGGTTGAGTAATTTCTCTCTAGTCCTAATTTGCTGAGAATTGTGAATAGCTGTTGAATTTTGTCAAATGCTTGTAATGCCGTTGAAATGATCATGTGGATGTTTTTTCTTATATTATTAATGGTGAATTACATTAATTGGTTTTCAAATATTAAACCAATCTTGTATACCTGGCTTAAATCTGCTATGATAATGATGTATTATTGTTTTTCAATTTGACTTACTAATATTTTGGTAAGAATTTTTGTGTCACTATTCATGAGAGATATGCTTTAATTCTCTTTTTTGTTGTTATCAAGCTTTTGTATTAGGATATTTTTGGCCTCAGAAAAGTTAGGAATATTTTCCCTCTTCTATTTTTGGAAAGAATTTAAGATTAGTGTTAAGTCTTCCTTAACTATTTGATAGAATTTACTAGTGAAACCATTTGGACCTGGAATCCTTTTTGTGGAAAAGTTTTGATAACACATTCAGTTAAAATAACAGATACATGGATATTCAGAGTTTCCATTTTTTTCTCTTTTCATTTTTGGTGAGATGTTTTTCAATGACTTTGTGCATTTTAAGTTGTTGAGTTTACTGACAGTTGTTCACAATAATCCCTTCTTTTTTATTGTCTGTAAGATCTGTAATGATGCTTCCTCTTTCATTCCCAATATGATAAACTGCTTTTTTTTCCCTTATTAGTCTAGCTAGGGGCTTAGCCATTTTATTTTTTCAATAAAACAAATTTGGGGTTTTGTTTAATTTTTCTACAGCCTGTTTTCTATTCTACTGATTTCTGTTCTTATTTTGGTCTCCTCTCTTCTACATCTTGTGAGTTTAATTTATTTTTCTAGTTCCTTAAGGTGGAAACTTAGGTTATTGGTTTTAACCATTTCCCTTTCAGTTTCTGCCTGCTTTTAGTTCTTCTCTGGAACCTTTAAAACAGCTATTGTCCATCATTTCTAAGTGTTATCTGCAGGACAATCATTCAGTATAAGCCCTTCCATCATTGCTGAGACTAGAACTCAGTTTTAAGATTCAAAATCTTGGGTAAGTATAGTAACCCAAGTGTCAACTTCCTCATCTGTAAAGTGGAGGTAATTTAACGTATCTTAGAAGACTGTCATGGAAAGCAAATGAGATGATGCATATGAAAATGTTTTTCAAAGAACAAGCATGGCATATAAATTATATTTAGTATCATTAATGCAACATCAAGTTAATATAATTATATACTCCTTTGTCATGTACTTGTACTGATATTTCCACCAAAACTTAAGATGCAATTCTAAGTCATCTAATTTTCATAGCCTGGTAGATGGGGAAGATGTTTCTTTATCCTTTTCCAATATATTCTAGCTAACCTTATAATTATATGCAGCTTCTTGGTCAACTGATATTGAATGTCTATCATGTATATATTAGGCATTTTTATACACAGTATTTTATTCATTTCATTTCTCACATAATCAGTTCAGTTCAGTTGTTCAGTCGTGTCTGACTCTTTGTGACCCCATGAATTGCAGCACACCAGGCCTCCCTGTCCATCACCAACTCCCAGAGTTCACCAAAACTCTTGTCCATCGACTCGGTGATGCCACCCAGCCACCTCATCCTCTGTCGTCCCCTTCTCCTCCTGCCCCCAATCCCTCCCAGCATCAGAGTCTTTTCCAATGAGTCAACTCTACGCATGAGGTGGCCAAAGTATAGTGCCCTCCAATTTAGCAATATGTAACAATAACTTAAAAGATGCTTACTCCTTGGAAGAAAAGTTATGACCAACCTCGATAGCATATTCAAAAGCAGAGACATTACTTTGCCAACAAAGGTCCGTCTAGTCAAGGCTACGGTTTTTCCTGTGGTCATGTGTGGATGTGAGAGTTGGACTGTAAAGAAGGCTGAGCGCTGAAGAATTGATGCTTTTGCACTGTGGTGTTGGAGAAGATTCTTGAGAGTCCCTTGGACTGCAAGGAGATCCAACCAGTCCATTCTGAAGGAGATCAGCCCTGGGATTTCTTTGGAAGGAATGATGCTAAAGCTGAAACTCCAGTACTTTGGCCACCTTATGTGAAGAGTTGACTCACTGGAAAAGACTCTGATGCTGGGAGGGATTGGGGAAGGAGGAGAAGGGGACGACAGAGGATGAGATGGCTGGATGGCATCACTGACTCGATGGACATGAGTCTGACCGAACTCTGGGAGTTGGTGATGGACAGGGAGGCCTGGTGTGCTGCGATTCATGGGGTCGCAAAGAGTCGGACTTGATTGAGCGACTGAACTGAACAATAACTAAAAAAATTTTCCCACCTTGATTCTCTTAAAAATCTTAATGAAATCAGAGAAAGCACCCAGATATGTGCAAATTGTTTATTTCAGTCTAACCCACACCAAAAAGATAGTGAAACCAAAATGTGTATAAAGGATTTGTTAAATTATGATGCATACATATAATGTAATACTATTCAACTGTTAAAAACATTCAGATTATTTCATCACATGGGAAAAGGTATATAATATTAAGTGTAAAGAATAAGATTACTGTTTAAACATCATGATTACAATTTTGTTCAAAATAGGAATCAGAAAAAAGTAGCTGTAAGGAAATACACCTGAATGATCATCTCTAGAGTGATAACAGTTAGGGATGGTTGTTTCTTCACATGCTTCGTCTGAGGCTCTAAATTGTTCACAATGAATGTATGATTTTTGCTTTCAGTTTCTGGTTTGGATCCAGAGACACTCTGACTGGGTTGATCTTAACTCAGTAAATAGTCACCTCCTTAGTCCACATATAGCCATTATTTATTAATTTGTTTATTAGAATGTAGTAAGTACTCATATGCCCAATGCTCAATATAAAAGCTCAGATTAAAATAAAAATTTGCATCTAGGCATGAATCCTCTCCTATCCCACTCACCACTTTTTCTTACTGAAGATAACCACCTCCCCAAATCTCATAATTCCCTTCTTTTCCTTTTAATAAAGTTGTATGTAATTGATACATGCTTTTATAAAGCTATATGAACTATATATTTTTGTCTTGGTGGCTTCAAATTTTTTAAGAAGGTCAGATCAGATCAGTTGCTCAGTCGTGTCTGACTCTTTGTGACCCCATGAATCGCAGCATGCCAGGCCTCCCTGTCCCTCACCAACTCCCGGAGTTCACTCAGACTCAAGTCCATCGAGTCAGTGATGCCATCCAGCCATCTCATCCTCTGTCGTCCCCTTCTCCTCCTGCCCCCAATCCCTCCCAGCATCAGAGTCTTTCCCAATGAGTCAACTCTTCACATGAGGTGGCCAAAGTACTGGAGTTTCAGCTTTAGCATCATTCCTTCCAAAGAAATCCCAGGCCTGATCTCCTTCAAAATGGACTGGTTGGATCTCCTTACAGTCCAAGGGACTCTCAAGAGTCTTCTCCAACACCACAGTTCAAAAGCATCAATTCTTCAGCGCTCAGCCTTCTTCACAGTCCAACTCTCACATCCATACATGCACCGGACCTTGCTTCTATCACCAGTCACATCCACAGCTGGGTATTGTTTTTGCTTTGGCTCCATCCCTTCATTCTTTCTGGAGTTATTTCTCCACTGATCTCCAGTAGCATATTGGGCATCTACTGACCTGGGGAGTTTCTCTTTCAGTATCCTATCATTTTGCCTTGTCATACTGTTCATGGGGTTCTCAAGGCAAGAATACTGAAGTGGTTTGCCATTAAGAAGGTAGTATGCTATAAATTGTCTTCTAAGACTTCATTCACTTAATATTGCTGAGACTCATCTCTATTGATGCGTAGACCACGGTAGCTTATTTATTTTTATTACTATATAATATTCTATTGTGTGACCATATTACTGTTCATTCTGTATTTTAGGCTATTTCCAGACATTTCCTGTTAAGAAGAGTACTATAAATATTCTTGTACATAAATTCCCATTGTCCCTATATACCAATTTGGATATAAACCTGGGAGTGGAAAGCCTTGTCATAGGGTGAGTGAAAGTTTAAACAGCAGTGTGGAACTGTTTTTCCAAAGTGGTTGCCTCAGTCTATACATATTCCCACCAGCAGTGTATGAGATTCTGTGAATCTGTATCCTTACTAGCATTTGGTATTGCAAGATATCTTGCTTTTTTCTTTTTAAATAATTTTATTTATTTATTTTGGTTTGGCTGAGTCTTCAGGGCTGCACGGGCATTTCCCTAATTGCAGTGAGCAGGGGTTACTCTTCGTTGCAGCGTGGGGGCTTCTCTCTGCAGTGACGTCTCTTGTTGCGGAGCAGGGGCTCTAGAGCACGAGGGCTTCAGGAGCTACGGCTTGTGGGCTCAGTGGTTGTGGCTCCCAGGCTCTAGAGCACAGGCTCAACAGTTGTGGTGCATGGGCTTAGTTGCTCCACTACATATGGGATCTTCCTAACCCAAGGATTGAACCCAGGCCTCCTGCATTAGCAGGCAGATACTTTACCACTGAGCCACCAGGGAAGTCTGATGTATTGCTTTTATCCTCAGGAAAAGAAGAATGTTTGTAAAACAAACCGAAAACAGAAACAAAACTTCCTCGCCCTCCTTTTCCCCAAAACTCCAGGAAAGATTCAGGCCACAGGTGGTGATACATAAAACTATTCCTCCCCCAGCAGCTTTTCAAACTCTTCTAGCTCTAGAAACCCTCTTCCAACAATGAATTGGGAACAGTGCGGGGGTGTGAGAAGTAGGAAACCTGCAGAATTGTGTGTCATGGGGACTCTTTCCAGCAGATGGTGAAATTATTCTGTAGGTTTGAGCTAGAAACCTCTTATTCTCTTTCTCTCTGTCTCTGTCTCTCCTTTCTCTCCTGAAATACAAACACTGGACTAGATACATCATTTTTTATTCTCTGCACTATGCTCCTAAAATACTTTCCTTGCAATTCTTTTTGCAAATATCAGAGAACTGACCTGCTTATTGAGTGCTTTGTTTTTCCTTGACTTGAGTAAAAACCTGCCAGTTACACCAAGTGGGGTGAGGGTTTCCCTGAACAAGCAATGCAGAGAGTGAGAAATTCAAAACCATAACAATTGGAGGGTGTGATTGGAGGGTGGGAGGGAGGCTCAAGAGGGAGGGAACACACACACACACACACACACACACAGTTATGGCTGATTCGTGTTGTTGTACAGCAGAAACCAACACAACTTTGTAAAGCAATTATCCTCCAATTATAAAAAAAGAATTGGACAGCCTGTTTCAACAGTAGCACCCTGGTTGCCTCTCCTTTCAAAACTGAGTCCTAGTTTCTATCACTATCACTTTGTAGTAACCTGTGTCATGATGCAGTACACCAGACAGATGTGAGAATCTGTGATTTCGCACCTACAATAAATTAGCTTCTTCTCACTTACGGGTTCAAGGCTATAATCAGAGCACTTATCCAAAATGCAACTCAGAGAACTTTTTAGAGATAGCTGAAATATTCCCCATTTTTTAGGAGGCAGAAATACAAACAAGACTCAGTGCACACAAATATTAGCATCCAAAGAAATGAACGAGTTCACAAATCAGGTGAAAGTCCAACAGCTTTTTCCTCTCTCCAACAGATACAGAACAAACTGGCTTATTCTAAAGCAAAAGCCCCAAGCAGAGTGAAAATGAAGTTTCCAGCTGTACACACTGGAGTGACTTACCCTTCTGCGTGGAGCACACTGGTTCCCAAATGTTGATTCTCTGATCCAACTGCCAAGTACTGGGGCAGGGGGTGCCGCTTTGGGGAAATTTGAACCGTAGGTCCTCAGGACAAGTGGTCCTGACAGCTGCTGAAAACCTACCTGAAAATTCTCTGAGTGGGGTCACATTTTTGGGTCACCAAAAATTGTACTGAGTCCAGGCTCTTACTGCTCACCATACAACGTGCCAATAAATCGAGAGGCAGCTTGTTGGGGCAAGGAATAGCAATTTTATTCGGAAAGCCAGCAGACCAAAAAGACGGTGACCTCACGTCCCAGACAAACATCTTGCCTGAGTTAGAACTCAAGTTTTTTTAATACAAAACAGGAACTTCCGGGTTCCCAGCAGCCTTTGGGGAGGATGTGTTAATTTCTTCCTGCTTGCAGTCATTCACAGGTGGGCCTTGTCAGGATGTTTTCTGTGAGCGAAACAGAGGTATTTTAGCTTAATGTTCATTACCTGGGAGGTAGAGTTCCCAGAGATGGGCCATTTATGTACAACTTAAGCTTATAGGCAGCATCACTTTAGTGAGTAACTTGTAATAGAGTTGAAAGATTTTTCCCTATGACAAAACAAACCTCTAAGAAATTGAATGAACTCACCTGATATCTGGAATTGTAAACAGATAAATCGTGTTTCTAAGAACATATGACAAAAAATGATTTGGACTAAGCAGCAATTGATACTAAGCCATTCTTTCTTTTTAAAGTTAATTAATTAACTTTTGGCTGTGCTGGGTCTTCGTTGCTGCCCAGGCTTTTCTCTAGCTGCAGTGAGCAGGAGCTATTCTTCCTTGTGATATGCAGGCATTTTATTGTGGTGGCTTCTCTTGCCGTGGGACACAGGATCCAGGGTGTGTGGGCTTCAGTAGCTGTGGCACGGGGGCTCAGTAGTTGCACCGCCCAGGCTCTAGAGCACAGGATCAATAGTTGCGGTGCACGGGCCTAGTTGCTCCTTGGCATGTGGGATCCTCCCAGACCAGGGATTGAACCTGTGTCTCCTGCATTGGCAGGCAGATTCTTTTACCACTGAGCTACCAGGGAAGCCCGATGCTAAGCCATTCTATCAGAAGGTAGAGAAGTAGAAGCTTCAGTTGGTCCCTGACCATCATCTGAAATCACCAGTGCACGAGGAGTGTTCTCTTTTCTGCTCTCAACAGCAGGTGGGAATGCAGGGATCCTTTGCCAGGATCAAAAAGGGGCCACGAATCACATATTTTTAACAAAGGGCATAAAACAAAATGTTGCTCTATTTGGCAATGCTCTTTGACTAAAAAAAGAAAATTGTGTGTATTTTCCAGAAACCATACTTAACTGACTCCAACTCTGAAGGCGGTGTAACATGCTGGTTCATTATAAGGATCAGTTATCAAGCTTCTATTTTGAGTTCAAAAGCTAAATCCCAAAATTGACTTCAAGCTACAGAATGAAAGGTTGAGAAAAGTTCAACTTGGAGACAACAGACCATCTTACTACTGTTCATGAGAGATTCCTGCACAAGTTGATCAAGAAGGTATCAATTCTCCATGGGCCTAGAATCAGGGCAAGCAGCCTTGGAAATTTCAGCTGAGTCTCACCAGGAAGGACACAAGCACAGCATTTGGGTAACACATTTAGCAAAGTGATAGGGCACTAATTAGAAGGCAATAAACTCCCTTCGTTGTACTAGCCAGTGGGTTCAGATTGGTGAGGAGGTGGCCTTGAACCCTACCCATCGGAGAAGACCACAGTCTCAGGGGAAAAGTCTTTAATTATTTTTTTTTTGAGGCTTTAAATAAACTAAATTCTATGAGAAGACATGCTCAAAATCCAACCAGAGAGGCACCTGTAATCTGCAAGTTTTCAGACATTTGTTCTGAGGTCGAAGAGCTGCAAAAAAGAAAGGTGTCAGTCTCGATTTGAGCTTCCGTGTTTGTAAACTCAGCCAGTTCATGCCTGGTTGGTTATGTCCTCGGGTCTTCCCTCATTCGTGGTGGTAACTGCCAAATCCTGGGCCTCCCACAAAGATGTGAGGCTTCTGGAGGACATAATAAATTTATATAAGATTTGAAGTTGATAAATCCTTAAGTGACCTCTTCTAAATTCTCTTCATCCACGATCTCATCAATTTAGCCAAAGTTTTGTGGTCGTTTCCCTCATGCCAACAAACCAGTCATGCGTGGGGACAAACTGCATCCCCTACCAACTCGAAACAGAACTTCTCATTCACTCTGTACCTAAGTATGAGTCCCTAGTCTGTCCCAGGTACTCTTCTAGGTCCTGGGGAAGCAGCAGTGTACGAACTGAGGCTTTAACCCCCATGGAGCGTCCCTTCAAGTTTTAGTCAACAATTCACTGTGGAGACCAGAGAGAAGCAGAACATATATTGAGGGACTAGACATAGTTTTAAAACACCAGAGATGATGTTTAAATGACCTTCCTTCAGCAAAATTCACCTAGAAGATAAGGTCTTTCTCTAAGGACTTTCAGAAAGCCTCTTTCTGCATCTTGTTCTTCTTAACAAGTTCAGTTATTGGCCCAGATAGGCCCCAGTGCAGCCTGGGAAAGGCAAACCAGAGGAAGACATTATATTGACCCCAAATCTTCATTCTTAAGTTAGACAAGTAGAGATGGATTCATGATAATATAATGCTGAGACCAACTATGTGATTAAAATTTTCCCTCAGAGAATCCTCATTTTCAGATTCTCTTCATTAATAGATTTTCTACAGAGGAGGAATTTTAGCTGCAGAAGTTGCCAATAAGCAAGACATTTCCCAGGGAGAGTTTTACATGCCTTATAAACACCAGGACTTGTTGATGGGTAAGTCATGAGAAATCTGAATCAGAGCATCAAGAGTCCAGATAAAAGTTTCCAGCTAGTTAGTGGCTAACCATGCAAGTGGAGTAGAGAGATCAGATAAGATAAATCATGGAAAGCACTTTTTGGACTTTAGCCAGAAGTTCGCTTATGACATAGGAAAGAATAGTTTCAGCCAAGAGGTGGAGAAAAGGCCTGGATGCTATGAGTGGAGGGGGAAGCCGATAATGAGGCAGGCGGAGAGGGAGTAGACTCCATGAAGCGTGACGGCACTCACCTCCTAATTTATGTCCTTGCTTCTCCTCCATCCTGCACACCTACACACTTGCTTCTAAAATGTACACACTCAGGCCCATAATCCTTCAATAGCACCCTTATAACCTGCACAATAAATGTCAAACTTAGCATAGAACACCCCTTCCTAGCCTGAACCTGGCTTACAGTTATTTACATAACTGCCAGTCTTTGTCACTGGGTTATTCTCTGACAGACTTGCCCCTTAAAGGAATGCACCATCTCTTATTTGGCATTTTATGTCTCCCTGCCTCTACCCGTTACGAAACAGCACTCAACTCACATGGTTGAATGAATGGAAAAATAAGTAAGAGATAGAATGAATGAATGAATGATACCAGCACTGACTGCAAGAATGGGTTTCCGTGTCCCAGTATGGCAGGTGAACATAATCTTTGTGAAATGATTGTCTTTCCCTTGTAAACGCCTTGATGAGTTGGAACTAAAAATCTCTATAAATCCAACATCCTGCTGTTGCTCAGTCATTGTCAGAGTATTTTAATTGGGTGGTTGGAGTTACCTTGATGTCTCCTTATTATAACTAGACAAGTTCAACTGACATGAAGATCTCTGATTGGAATAGGATTCTCTCGGCGATATGACAAGTGTGTCTGGAAGCCCTACCGTTTAGCATGACACCAAGACACAACACATGCCCGGTTCTGTCAAACCCCGAGTCGTGCTTGTGGAATCAACGGAATCACCGGGATGATAATCGACTCTGCTCTGTGATTCCCCTGTTGGCACATTTATTTTAGCTCTGCTGGCAGAGAGGGAGGCTTGCTCTACTAATTCACTGCGACGTTGTTTTTTAATTAGGTGTCTTGACACAGCAGGCATTCCAGTCTTGAACATTTCTTTTGTTTCTTTAATGTGCCAGCAAGCTGTCTGACTTTTAGCTGCCTGATCTTTCAGAAAGGTTACCTGCAGTGTAAAATGAGATACCAGACGTAAGGCACCTTGCCCAGTGTTTGGCACCTGAGGGGTCTCTGAGAATGTTCATTATGTCTCCCTGTTCATCTTTGCCTTCCGTCCTTCTGCTGCTTTTAGTTAACCTTGGAGATGAAACGTTAACTGGGTAAGGCTTACAATTTTCTTCATCCCAGAAGAGAGTCCAGTAAATCTACAAACTGAGACTGCATAGATTCTGTAAATAAAATGGCCACAATTTATTGAGTGCTTTCTATGTGCCAAGTGTTACACATTTCATTATTTTTCATCCTCACAGTAACGCTAAGAGGTAGACATTTTTCTTGTGCCTGCTTTTTAGGGGAAGAAACCTTAACCTAGAAGCCAAGTAGCTGAGGTTCCAGGGAGGGTCAGCAAAAGAGGTGGGGGAATAGTGCCTGTCTGCCTCCCTCCCCGTCTTCATCCTCAGCCCCTGCACACGCGGCCCTTCACCCTCGTGATCTGAGTGAGTAGTCAGGACAATCTCGAGGACTCTGCAGGACACAGAGATGGAGAAGCCACAGCCCTGGAGGGGCCTAAAGGCCTTCTTCCTGGCTGAACAGATACGTGACTGCCCCGGGTGTGAGTGCTAACATCCCTCCCCTTCCCCTGCCATGCCCCCTTGGAACTGCCCCCTGGGACGGGAGGAAGAACTTCCCAACCCCCACTCCCTGCCACCTTCCCCATTCGGCCCCACCCCCCGCATCAGCCCAGAGTAGAGAGAATAGCAGGTGCTCCTACCACCGCCCTTGGGTGTCCTGGGAGCCCTTGTCTGGTTTGGTTCAGCCTGGCCTGCTTCCCTTCTAGCCCCGGGTGTGTGGGCAGAGTACAGCTAATTGGCAGGGGCTGCTTCAGAGACTACAGAACACGGGAGCTGCCAGCCAGCGCACTGCCATTTCCTGGTGCCCGGGAGAGGCCACCTGCCTGAGGAAGGTGTAACTGGGAAAGGGTAAACATGGAAATTCAGGTCCTGACAACTCTGCAGAGACTCCCCAGAGAAAGAGATGCAGCTGAAGACAGCTGCTCAAGATGCTTGGTCAGCAAGGAGGAGACTCAAGCTGGGGAGTGAACATAGTTCCTACTGGGAAAGAGAAAGATGATGCTCACCTCCATGCACCTGCCAGAATGAAAGAGCCTGGGAACCAGCTTCCTGGAAGACCATTGGGCTGAAGAGAAGGCAGCTCCTCGCCCCCAGGCCCCAGTTCCCAGCCCCCAACCCTCAGCTCCTGGCCCCCATCCCCCAGCTTCCCAGTTCCCAATGCCCAGCTCCAAGCCCCCAGCTCCCAGCTCCCAAACCCTAGGTCCCAGCACCAGTCCCCCAGCTTCCAGTCCCCAGTCCCCCAGTCTCTCAGCTACCCAGCCCCAAGCTCCCCAGTAACACCTTACTTACGTAAACAAAATTGGAGCCTGGTGACAGTTGCGGGTGCTGTGCTAGAACTCAAGGCAGAGTTCCTTGAGCTGGAAGGAATAAAGGAGACCCTCACAGAGGAGAGGGCTTTCCTGGTGGCTCAGCTCGTAAAGAACCTACCTGCAATGCGGGAGACCTGGGTTCAATCCCTGGGTTGGGAAGATCCCCTAGAGAAGGGAAAGGCTACCCACTCCAGTACTCTGGCCTGGAAAATTCCATGGACTGTATAGTCCATGGGGTTGCAAAGAGTTGGACATGACTGAGCGACTTTCACTCACTCACAGAGGAGTCCTGGTGGAGAAAAGAAGTTTTGCAGAGTAGAGACATTGTGAACTTTGTGACCAGATATATCTGTGTTTCAACTTTAGCGCTGCGGCAGCCTGTAGCTAACCTAGCTAAGCATCACGTAAGGGCTTTGAACGGTAGGCATTTAATACTCACAACAGCACTTTAAGGGAAATTATCTTTTTATTTTATGGGAAATGGAACCTCAGTTCAACTCCTTGCCCTTGGAGATGTACCTGAGAGGACCACTGCTGGCCTAGAACTTGATGCTGCCTGGAGGGAGGCCACGCTCTTGACCGTTAGACTCCTACACAAAGATGCTTTCTGTGGGGACGTGATATTTGAGACACCTGTCCTCACTGAGAATGAGTTTCTTAGTTTCATTATCTCTAACATGGAATTAACAATATGCATTTTTCAGGGTTTTTGTGAAAATTAGAAAGACTATAAAAAGGCACACGTTAGAGTTTCTTGAAGGTTAAGGGACCTCCTAGACAGAGACCTGCAGAGCCCATGTTTATTACTGCTATTTCTTTTAAATTAAATCTCTTTAAAAAACATTACCTCAAATCAGAATGGAACAATTTTCAAGTCAGAATAGAACAATTGTGGAGTCCGAATTCATTTCATTTTATATTTTTCCAAATTAAAATCACAGGTATTATAGTTTTCTCATTAAAGCTCTAATACATGTTGATGCATTAATTATGGAAAACAGAAACTGTAAAAAAGTAGAAATATCTTTATTTCCCACTGCTCAGAGATGACGGCTGTTAAAACAGTTTTTCTTTATTTCCAGTATTTCCTTAATATATATGTTTTAAAAAAATAGAATTGGTGTCATATTGCATGCTCCTGTACTATATACCACATTTAAAACACAATGTATCATGGACACTTTACCATGACACCAAATAAATCTTAAAATATGTGAGAATGAATACTTACTTTTCAATTTTCTTTACAAAGCAGTTCATTACTTTCATAATGAAAAAATATGCTTAAAATCACTCGCTATGTTAAAATATTGTTTTGAGAGGGGTGCACTGCTTTACTCAATGGGTATAGTGTCCTGTATTTTACATCTTGTTCAGGCCAATTGGAGGGGGATAATCCCCCAGCAGTAACCATGACGTATGAAATGGAGCTAGAGATAGTGGATTTTGTGAGGCTTAAATTAGATCAGTTATGCAATGTCCCCAGGACAGTGAGGCCCACAGTGAATGCTAGGTAATGACAGAATCATGTCAGCCAATGACAATGCAAGATGGGCGTTCACAGGGGGTGCCCTGAGAATTGGAGGGTGGCCCTGACAGGGATGTGCTGGAGCCAGCTCTTACAGGCTCTTGAAAACAACTGTTATCTACTCAAGAACTTTGCATACTGGTGGTAAAGGTTGTAGCTTGAAATCTGTCATAGTAGAAAAATTTATACCACAGAAACTGGAAATCAGCAAAAGGTACAAATCAGGGCTATTTGTCTGTTTGTTTATGTATATAGTTTCTCAGCACACCGCTGGTAGGAACAACCCAAAGACAAGCTTCGCTGCTTCTCAAAGTGGTGGAGTCCTGCAGAAAATGCTTCTGAGGTCTTGTGTAGCCTTAGTCGATTTTGCAAAAATGGAAACTGACGAGCAGGGGCTGAGATCCTGGTCTGATTTCTCCTGCTTTTAACTGGAAAGAGGAATAGGGAAATAGAAGCAACGCAGAACCAAAAGGGCAAACAGAAGAGTTTTGTTTGTGCTCCTAAAACAGAAATAACTGGATTAGAGGATTAAAGTGCAGGAGATGGGGACACTTGTCACCTGGAGTGACTAGGACCTCTTAGTGGAAGTGGATAAGAAATGCACAGTTGGAGAGAAATCCTTGGTCAAGGAGAAGGCCGTGGGACGGAGTTGAAGAATGGATGCACTCAGCAGGCTCGCTTCCATGTCACCAGGCCCAGAGGCACAGGGTCTGGGTGCTGGGAGGGTTCACAGACTACTGTCTCCTCTCTAACCTCCCAGGAGACAGGGGCTGGGCATTGAATTAATCACTAATTGCCAGTGATGTAATCAAGTGTGCATAAGTAATACAACTTCCATAAACATTCTAAACAATGGAGTCCAGGGGAATTCTCTGGCAGTCCAGTGGTTAGGATTTGATTTTCACTACAGGGGTCATGGGTTCAATCTATGGTCGGGGAACTAAGATCCCACAAACTGCATGGCACAGCAAAAACAAAAAACTGAAATTCAGAGAGCTTCTGGGTTGGAGACTGCATCCATATGCCAGGAGGGAGGTATACTGCAAAATCCTTGGGGTCAGAAGAAGCTCCTGTATTCTGGACACTTCCAGACCTTGCCTTCTATATTTCTTCATTTGGATGTTCATTTGTATCCTTTATAAAAAACAGGTAATATTAAGTAAAACATTCCTCTGAGTTCTGAGAGCCATTTATTGATGGAAATTTTCAAACCTGAGAAGAAAGAGGTCATGGGAACCTGTGATTTGTAGCCAAGTCAGACAGAAGTGTGGGTAACCTGGGGACATACTAATTGTGAGGCATTTAAGTGGGGGTAAGGGGAGTCTTGGGGGACTGAGCCCTTAATCTCGGGTCTGTACTCACTCCAGGTAGTTAGTGTCAGAATTGCAATAGATTGTAGGATACCTGTTTGGTTTCCACAGAGAACTGGAGAATTGCCTGGTAGGGAAAACCCACACATTTGGTGTCAGAGTGTTATGTGTGGAAACAGATCCCTGTAGCATGAATGCTATTTTATTATTCATATATTCATATATGTGTGCATATGTACATATATATGTGTATTATACATGTATATTACATAATAAGATAAAGCTAGTTTCATTTGGGAAGGGAAATCCCAGCAAAAGCTCACACTGAGTGCTTGTTGTGCCAGAAAAGTTCTGACAGAAAAATCAGAAGTTGCCAAGAAGTGATGGCTCTTATTACCTAAATAATGATGTGAATCTGAATAAATTTGAATGAATAAATAAATAATTTGAATAAATCTATTTCATGTCTCTGGGCTCCAATTTCTCACATAAAGTGGAGTTTTCTGCAAATGATCTCTGAGTTTCCTTTCTTTTTCAGAATTCGATGTTCCTGAATTGTTAGCCGTGAGAAAGTCAGCATGTGGTACAAAGGGAGGACACAGGTCCTAGGATCAGACAGCACTGGACTCAATACCAAGGCTGTTGTTACCACACAGCTTTGGGCTAAAGAGTTAAACTCTCTAAAAATAAGGTTCCTCATTTGAGAAACGGGAAAATAAAAATGACATAATAAAAACATAAGAATTGATTGGAAAATAAACTTAAAGGACTAAGCATACGTACTAGCAATTTTTTTGATCTGATACTAATTAAGAGACAAACTCTTTTAATACACAAAATAATGTACTCCATATTAATTTCAAAGCTCTGCTTCGTCATCTTAAGGTGAAACTGCTTAAAAATAGGATATGAAACTCAATGGGGTAAAATTAGCAGATGATGAAACAACAGACTATCTTTGCAGTTTTTTTTTCTTTTTCCCCAGAGAGCTCATTTTTGAACAGTTTACTACGGGAACTATTTTATTTTGGAGAGATTTGTCTAAGTTCTTGCAAACAGGTTCTGCTGAATGAAATCTTTCCGGGTTCAGCAAAACTGAGAGGTTTTATTTTCTCCCCTGTGCTAATGCATCACATTTTTCATAAAATTGAAAGGAAAAAAACGTTGTGAGCAGAATTTTATCAACCAGAACATTTTAGAAATACAGAACCTGGGCTTTTGATTTTAATTCATAAATCTAGTAAAATGGAGGAAACCATCTTTTCGAAATGCTGCTGCCATCATTTTCTACCTGCAGGTACACATCTTGCCCTGGGAAGAGTGTGTGCATGCTAAGTCCCTTCAGTCATGTCTGACTCTTTGCAACCTCATAGACTGCAGTCCGCCAAGCTTCTCTGTTCATGGGGATTTCTCCAGGCAGGAGTACTGGAGTGGGTTGCCATGCCCTCCTCCAGGGGATCTTCCTGACCCAGGGATCAAACCCTTGTCAATTTTGTCTCCTGCGTTGGCAGGTGGTTTCTTTACCACTAGTGCCACCTGGGAAACCCCTGGGAGGAGAGCTACTTCATTGCTTAACAATCATAACGATTTCTCTGAGGAATCCCAGGTGCTGCTGAGGACCAGCCTGTCTGAGAATATCCTTAAATGTGAAGTCAGTGACTCAATCAGAACCTGAAATAGTCTTACAGAAAAAATCAGTTAGAAAGTTGCATTGTGCAGACTCGATATTGGATCTTCAGCTTCACTGTATCATTAAAGAAACAATTAAAAAAAACTAAAAACAGGGTACACATTGAAGGTACTATTTTAAATTGGCCAAAAGTCATGGTTTGAGTAAAGAAGGAAAATAAACAAGGTGGAAGGATTTGGGATGTGATTATTTTCATGGCGTAACTATATTTCACCAAGTACCAGCATGAGGTGTGAAAAAGCAACATTCTTTCTAACTGGGAAGAGATGTTCAGGAAGGCAGGACAATTTTCTTACCCCTGAAGAACTGTGTCTTAGAACTGTCAGTATTGGATTTGCTGTAGTGGAATTTGGCTCTCTGCAATGAATTTCTTCTCCATCAGAGTCTCCCTTGTCTTCACTGTGTTTTTAACTTGACCACCAGCCTTTGGCATTGAATGAAAAGCCCCAAACTCATTCAACCAGAGGCTCACGGCATAGAACAAATCATTTGTCTGTTTTTAATGTGTTTCCTTTCCCAGCCCAAATACTCAATTGAAATGACACTGAAAGTATCGATCTGAAAAAGAAAGATAAAGAAGTCAAGGGATTTGCCTTATTTAAAAATGTATCTATAGAGCAGGCAGGGCTGTGGGAAACCAGTTCCTAGCAAATGACTAGGAGATAAAAGATTTTCCGGGTTCAAATTCTAATTTTGTTTTGTTATTATACTAGTAATAGCTAATATAATTATGCCATGTCCAGTTTATAAATTGGTTTAGTGTACATTGGTTTCCTAATTTGACCCTCAAAGCAGCATAATGATACAGACGCTATTATCATCCCCATTTCACAGATGAGAAGACTGAGGCTCTGAGACACTGACGTCATCCAGCTTTTTCAGTTAACGAGATGCAGTATTTGAAATCAAGCTTGTTCTGACTTCAAATTCCTTGTTCCTGCCAGGCCTTTTCAAGATCTAAAACTATGGGATTCTTGAGCTGAAAGGGAATTTAGAGATCTGCTGGCCAGCTTTTGCCTGATTCTGAAGGATGTTAAATACATTTCCACAAAACAACATTTGGCAAATGCCAAATTAAAAGTTGTTAAGTGGATTTCTTGACCACAGAATGTCCCAGAGCTTTTATTTTGCTGGCTAATCTTGATGCTTTTTCTGATCTTATTTGGCAATGAATTTATCTTGGGGTCCATCTACCTAAGAACCACATCATGTCAGGGATCTGGGATGAGCTGCCCTCTCTGCTTCTTTATAGAAATAGATCTTCACTTGTTCTGGACTTTTCTTGGAGTCACTCCTATGCCACCTCAAGTTGACCTGGAAGGAAGTGGAAGAATTGAACTTTTAATTGTTATTCAACTGATTGACCATTGGAAACAGGAAGTGGTAATGAAGCGGCAGATTTCTGCCCTCCTGATTCTTTGCGCAAACATCTATTAGTTGTGCTCCAGATTCCAGGGACTGGCTGGGGATCTGTGTGGGAAGCTGGAGAGGACAGCTCCTGCCCTCAGTGTGTTGTTCCCTCATCTGGTGTGTGTTAGTCGCTCAGTCGTGTCCGACTCTTTGCGACCCCGTGGGCTGTGGCCCGCCAGGCTCCTCTGTCCGTGGGATTCTCCAGGCAAGAATTCTGGAGTGGGTTGCCATTCCCTTCTCTCATACTCTAGAAGAAGGTGCACACCAATCTCACAAATAATGACAAACATTTGATGAAAGGGGGCACTGGACGGAAGCCCAGAGAGGGCGGTAGCTCATCCTGGTGAAGAAGGATGCAGGGGCAGCTTTGTGCTCTGGTGCCTGCTCTTCCTCTTGGAGGGACAAAGGTCGTATCAGCCCCTTCAGCTGCCCCAGGCGAGGAGGGTGGAGACTGTGTACCCAGCTGACAGAAGGTGTGGACGCCTCCTGGGACCCACCCCAGGGCATTGGCATCTGAGCTCCACAGCTTTCCTGACAGAAAGGAAAAAAAAAAAGATTGAAAATGTCTCAACTCCACATGTCCTATTTTTAATTGATTTTTGCACAGACTCTTCAATCAGGGTATGAATATTTAATTGTCCTGTCAGGTCAGATCCTTCCTGGTCAGACAGTTAAAAATGACTTTGGACAGGGGAGGAAATGAGGTGGTGGAATGGCATGAAATGAGGAAAGGGAGGCATTTGCTCACAGGGGATCAGATCTAAGGACCAAGGAAGGTCCCGAGAAGGGCACCTTGCTCTCTTTGTCTCTGTCTCTCCACGGCACACGGTAGCACCGCAGCCTTTTCCAGAGGCCACAGGGAGTCCCATAAGAGCTTAGACAACACCTAGGCCTGAGGAGAAAGTAGGCGGTTTCTTCAATGAGGAGAAGCCAAGAGGGTGGTCCCTGGGGAAGGGTCCAGAGGATGAAGCGTTCATGCTCCTGGTTTTCTAAGTTTGTGAGGAGCTAATTGGTGTTTTGACTCCAGGCTTCACCCCAACCCGGGTGGAACCTGGCCACACACACCTTTCTTTGAGAAATGGTGTCTCTCTTGGCTGCCCAGCGTCACAGAAGCTGAGAAAAATGGCCCAGGAACTATTTCAGGTGAACACACTCTCACAGGCAGTGAATAAACGTCTCAATGTGACTTGTTCCAAGAGACTATTAATAGGCAGGTGATGAGAGGGATGGGAGAACTGAATTTCATTCCGTTTTGGACTCTCGTTTTATGCATACCTCTTTTTCACAAACACAGAAATGAAGTCCAGAGGCACAGGGAGAAGGTGGCCACCTCCCACTCCTCTCCCAGCAGCGCACTCACTGAGGGTCCCATCACAGTCCTTTCGGACCACCGCTCAGGCCTTTGCTGAACACAAGCCTCCCAGGTCCAGACAGTCACAGAAAAGCAAGAGGAGGTGACGCCTTGAGTCATATTCATATTCACTTTGACATCGCCATTGCCTCTCTGTGCATCTGCATGGTCTGAAGAAGGGAGTCTCGTTCAGGAAACACCTGCTGGAAGGAGGGCTTTGGAAATGCCCAGGTGTGTCTGGTTGTCTTAGCAGTGGGCTGGGGGTGATCTCAGCGCTTATTGGGGAAAGGGCAGAGATGCTAAACAGATTGAAATTCTCTGGCTGGTGTCCCCAACCAAGAACTGCCCCTGCCCTGCATGACTGCTGGGGGCCCTCTGTGCATTCTCCGTGGAGGATGTATTTGGAATGGTCTCAGAGTACATCTGAACTCCATTTCACTCATCAGCACAAAGTATTTGTTTCAAGTTTTCAAACTTGAAGCATGACATTTTCTAGGAAACCTTGATTAAAAAAAAATAAGTCTTTTATATTTACTCAGATATGTCTTTTATATTTACCATTTCCAATGCTCTTTAAAAAATTTATTTTTATTTATTTGGCCGTGTCGGGTCTTAATTGCTGCTTATGCAGTCTTCAGTTGCGGCAGGTGGGATCTAGTTCCCTGATCAGGGATTGAACCCGGGCCTCCTGTATTGGAAGCACAGAGTCTTAGCCACTGGACCACCAGGGGAGTCCCCAGGAAAACTTGATTTTTATGGCTGTGGAAAATCAAGGAAAGACAGAATTTTGTTTTTTGGGGGGCTTTACCAAGAATTGTTCACCTTTACCAAGAGTTGTTCACCTTCTTTTGGAATCAGATCCCTGATGGCAGTGACGTGTGGTGTTTGTTACCAAAACCACATAGCTGTGGCAGTCTGCATCTGCAGCTGCCAGATTTCCCCGCCAGAGGACCTGAGTACCTCCTGCTGGCTCCTGACGGAGTTGCACCAAACCTCTGAATACGGAAACACATAGGATGTTATTCTAAGTGACTCTGGCTTTATTTTGCCTTTGTATTACATTAGGGCATTATACTGATTTTTAAAATGGTGTGTGGTATTAGTTTAATTTAA
The DNA here is from genome assembly GCF_027580195.1 of Bos mutus. NCBI lineage: Eukaryota > Metazoa > Chordata > Mammalia > Artiodactyla > Bovidae > Bos > Bos mutus. The sequence continues at coordinate 20,437,371 of NC_091632.1, forward strand.
TATCAAATTTAATTATTAGTTTTTATCATTAATTAATTAGTTGATTACTATTTAATATTAGTTTAATTTCAGGAATGTAGAGGGGATATTGTGGAATGTTTGTTGTGGGGAAGACATTGGGTCTGTTCCAGGTCCTAAACCTGGGGTGAAACGTCTGACTTAGGCTTTAAAACAGGACAGACTTCTGAGAGACAAGCCAGGCAGACGGATCATCAGCCATGGGACTTCCTGAATCTTGTGTTCTGTTCGGAGGCTAAAATGCTTCTGCAAACGTAAGTGTCTGCAAGGATCAGGCAGTTCATGGGAAAGAGTAAAGAAGCAGAAAAACAAGAGTTGAAGGGCCTTGGCAGGGGCATTGGCTCCTGGCCTCACTGGACACTGGGGGTCTGTGCCTACTGACTGTGGCCCCACAGGGTTGCAGGCATAGGATTGCTAGATTTTCCATGTTTGCAGTGGAAGCTAGAACTGACATGCTGTCCGTCATATTAAGGCTAGGTAAGACTGGGTTGCTCTAACAAAGAGAGCCAACCACACAATGGCTTAAGGGACCTGGATGTGGATTTCTTTTGCAGGTCATGATCAAAGCAGAGAGACAGCCTCGTGTGGCCAGGAGCAGAGGGACAAGGGCGTGGAGGAGAGTATGAGCAGCAACACGAAGACCCAGATCTGGAAGGCCCAACTCTTCCTCTGTTCCACACGTATATGGCCTCTGCTTGGTGGGGAAATGTCGTTTTTAGCCGGGCAGCTATTTCACGGCTGTACCACTGACCATCTCTGCCCATATACTTACCCCAGGCACTTAAGGTATGACACATAGGTCAGTCCCCTGCAGACCATGATGCTGAACTTGACTCGAAGACTGCCAGCCCGGCCCTGCTGGAACTCACTGTTTAGTTGTAGATTTAAGTTAAACAGCTGGAGAAACCATTCAGACTAGAGGAGGAAGGAGGAAGACAGGTGGGCCAAGGTGTTGAAGTTGGTGGAAGGGTGGCATCCTCAGAGCAGACGCACATAGTGGGGACAGCTTGGAGGACAGAAGCCCACAGACCTTGAACACAGGCATGGGAGGTTTCATTCAGGTTATCTGTCTTAGCTCCACTGGCCTGGCAAACGCCTCTCAGGCCAGCCTAAGTGCTCCTCTTCTACGTGCCTGGCACCACGCAGATCGCACGTATTATTTTCCTTGTCTATTTTTGTCTTCCCATCTAGACTGCAATTCTGTTTTGCTCACTTTTATATCCCCAGGGTCTTGCAGAGTAATTATTAATAGTAGAGCAGGTGCTCAACAAATCCTTGATGAATGACTGAAAAAAACCCTGTCATCAGTGGATAATGAATTCATCCTTCCGAGTCAGTGCTAGGAACCATCACGGTGCTTTGTTAAGAAGACTAATCTGGCCCTGGAGGAAGGTATGGCAACCCATTCCAGTATGCTTGCCTGGAAAATCCTAGGAACAGAGGAGCCTGACGGGCTACAGTTACAGGTTCGCAAAGGAGTCAGAAATGAATTAGGGACTAAACAACAACAACAAGAGGACTAATCTGGGACTTCCCTGGTGGTTCGGGGTTAAGACTCCATTCTTCCACTGCAGAGGGGCATGGGTTTGATCCCTGGTCCCCCAGTTGGAGACGTTCCACATGCAGTGGAACCAAAGAGAAAAAGCAAACTAATCTTGTTATCATGTTCAGAAGGCCAGAATCAGCAGGCCAAAGACACCATGGGTTTCATGGGGAAGTACTCTGGGATGGAGGGCAGAGATGTCCTGTGGGAAGGGATGGGCTTCAAAAGGCTGATGGGCTGGAGGTGTCTGCACAGGGAGCCGAGAACTGGAAACTCCCGCTTCTGGATTTCTATTTCTTTCCTAGTCTAGAGTTAGCAGGCTTAGCTGAGGTGCTAGTCACTAACGCAGGGCCTGAGTGGAGGAGACAGCAGTGAGCAGCAAACCCTTCAGGGTTCTGTGTCCTATGAAATTGAATTAAAATAGAAATTCTAGGGGAGGCTTCCTGGATGAGGGAGCATTTATGATGGGCTTTGAGATATGCAGAAAATGAAGGTTCTGAAAATGCACATGAGCTTTGTTAATTTGCCAAGAACCTAGCAAGAGTCTAATAAATATTTTTATGAATGAAAAAAATAAATTAAGAAATGGGCAGATAGCTATGGTTTGTACTAGTCTTTCTGGAAGAATGGCTGGGGGTTCCTCTCAGGTGGGAAACTTTTGTTGCTGTATCAGGCCTTGGCCACTCAAGCCCATTGAAGGAAGCCCATTGATCTTTGAGGAATAAGATTCTGTTGTATCGTGTAGTCTGTGCACGGGCTGGAAAAGAATTTCCAGACATGAAGCAGAACGAGAGGAAAATAGAGTTTATTAGAGTGGGAAATGCTGCTAGAACGGTGGGCCAGCTCAAAGGAGAGGCGTCCCCTCTTGAGGCCTAGTAGCCAATTTTTATAGCCTCATGACAAAATTCCTACTGGAAGGGTGGCATTAGGTGATTGGTGAGGAACCAGAGATCAAATTGCCAACATCCACTGGATCATGGAAAAAGCAAGAGAGTTCCAGAAAAACATCTATTTCTGCTTTATTGACTATGCCAAAGCCTTTGACTGTGTGGATCACAATAAACTGTGGAAAATTCTGAAAGAGATGGGAATATCAGACCACCTGATCTGCCTCTTGAGAAATCTGTTTGCAGGTCAGGAAGCAACAGTTAGAACTGGACATGGAACAACAGACTGGTTCCAAATAGGAAAAGGAGTATGTCAAGGCTGTATATTGTCATTCTGTTTATTTAACTTATATGCAGAGTACATCATGAGAAACGCTGGACTGTAAGACACACAAGCTGGAATCAAGATTGCCGGGAGAAATATCAATAACCTCAGATATGCAGATGACACCACCCTTATGGCAGAAAGTGAAGAGGAACTAAAAAGCCTCTTGATGAAGGTGAAAGAGGAGAGTGAAAAAGTTGGCTTAAAGCTCAACATTCAGAAAATGAAGATCATGGCATCCAGTCCCATCACTTCATGGGAAATAGATGGGGAAACAGTGGAAACAGTGTCAGACTTTATTTTTCTGGGCTCCAAAATCACTGCAGATGGTGTCTGCAGCCATGAAATTAAAAGATGCTTACTCCTTGGAAGGAAAGTTATGTCCAACCTAGATAGCATATTCAAAAGCAGAGACATTACTTTGCCAACAAAGGTTCGTCTAGTCAAGGCTATGGTTTTTCCTGTGGTCATGTATGGATGTGAGAGTTGGGCTGTGAAGAAGGCTGAGTGCCGTAAGAATTGATGCTTTTGAACTGTGGTGTTGGAGAAGACTCTTGAGAGTCCCTTGGACTGCAAGGAGATCCAACCAGTTCATTCTGAAGGAGATCAGCCCTGGGATTTCTTTGGAAGGACTGATGCTAAAGCTGAAACTCCAGTACTTTGGCCACCTCATGCAAAGAGTTGACTCATTGGAAAAGACTCTGATGCTGGGAGGGATTGGGGGCAAGAGGAGAAGGGGACGACAGAGGATGAGATGGCTGGATGGCATCACTGACTCGATGGATGTGAGTCTGAGTGAACTCTGGGAGTTGGTGATGGACAGGGAGGCCTGGCATGCTGCAATTCATGGGGTCACAAAGAGTCGGACACGACTGAGCAACTGATCTGATCTGAAGGATGCTATAGGGTGGGTAATAGGGCAGGTATTTTACTTAATATAGGGTGGGGGAACTGGCTGGTTTAGATCAGGAGGCTCATGGTAACAGTTGCTATGGGGCCTGGTTAATTCCAGAAATTTTTGTCTTGTGACCTTGCTCTAAGGCTCCACACCTGTGACCTTGGTCTAAGCCTTCACACCTGTGACCTTGGTGTAAGTTTCCATGCCTGTGACCTTGGTCTAAGGCTTCACACCTGTGACCTTGGGCTAAGGCTCCACACCTGTGACCTTGGTCTAAGCCTTCACACCTGTGACCTTGGTCTAAGGCTCCACACCTGTGATCTTGGTACAGGGCTCCACATGCTGGATATGAGGCGGGGGGGAGGGGGAGGGGTTCCAGGAGAAGTCAAGTCAGCCCTTCCCTGGACCAGTGATCAAGAAAACACCAAGCAGGTGGCAGGCCCTGTGGCCCAGGATCGACCTGGCTGCTGACCTTGCCAGTCACCCTCGCCAGCCTGGGGAGGCTCCCGCAGCCCCAGGGACTGGCAGGCCGCCCCAGCATTCACTGTCTCATCCCCAGGGCTGTGAAAGAAAGACACAGGTCTTCCATTGTGTGCAAGGGAGTGTGGCTGTGGGCGGGGAGCCTCAGACAGAGCATGTGGTGGGGGGGATAGGCTCTCTAATGAAACAAAGGCTTGACTGTTAGAGGATCCCTCGCCGAGTCATGCATTTGGATTGTGAGGCTTGGGTTAAGGAAAGGGCTTTCTCTGCAAGCACAACAGATGCCTGGAAGTGACGTGCCCGCTCCAGATGCTTGTGGGAGGCAAGACTGAAAGCCCCAGCGTGGCTAGTGGTCAGGGCCACAGCACTGCCAAGCAGGTCTTGGGAGCTGAAGGTGAGGAAGTGTTGGGCTTGGTTTCAGGGCTTAGAGAAGGAGGCTCTGAAGGTGGCTGGAGGTGAAGGGGACACAGAGGAAGATCATGCTGAAGGAGAACTAGAGGGGAGCTCAGCTCTGTCCTCTGTGATGGCCTGGGGGGTGAGATGGTGAGTGGGAGGGCGGGGTTATATGCATACATGCAGCTGATTCACGCTGTTGTACAGCAGAAACTAATACAACGTTGTAAAGCAATTATTCTCCAATTTAAAAAATTCAAGTTTTACCATCTAGCCCTTGACCTTGCCTAAGACATTTTGCTTCTTTGTGTCCTCTTTTCTGCACCTGTGCTGCCCTGGCCCAGGGTTGGTGGGGGTGGTGGGGCAGCTGGATGTGTCAAGAGGCACAGAGTCCCACACCCTTTGAAGGGCTAAGGTGTCAGTGATTCTGATTTCCTTGAACTTCATAAGTATATCATGGATACTCAACAGACACAGCACAGTAACTCTGGCTCAGAGATTCCCCTCTTCTGGAATTCTATTCTCTACCAAGGTCAAGGGGTCCTCAGATAACCTAAGGGAGCAATGATTTGCCTTTCCACAGCTTCTTGGATCGATTAGAAATAATAAAAGTTTGGGCCTAAGAATTAAAAAATTGGGATGGATCTAAAATACTTTGCTCCCAAATATCTTATTCTTTCAAAGATGATGATTCCAATAATTGAGATTCTGAGTGAGACTGAAAAATGTTTGGTGGGAAAAAGATAAGATTTCTTTGCAGAACAATAGATTAAGTGTTTTTAAAACAAATGACAACCACAAAGTTAAAAATTCCAAAGTTACCTCCTGAATTAATCAACCAAGGAAGCTGACATTTCCATTATTCTGATGTTAGCAAGACTTTTAAGTGTGAATATCTCAGAAATATTAGAATGTCATATTTTCAAGGAACTTTTTTTCTTTTTTGGTCAAGCCATAAGCCTTGTGGGATCTTAGTTCCCTGACCAGAGATTGACCCCATGCCCTCAGCAGTGAAAAGGCAGAGTTCTGACCACTGGACTACCAGGGAATTCCCACAAGAGACTTTTAAAGGTGAACTTAGCCCAACATACACACTTGACAGGTGAAGAAACCAAATCCCAGAAGAGAGGCTACAGTAAGACACGAAAAATGTGGATTCAGAGTTTGCCTTCTCCTGTGCTGATTGCAGATGTGATGTCAGCGTGTCCATACCTGGCACCTGGCTGCCGGGGACACCTGCAAGACTGCCGTGGGGTGATGTGTGGTTTGATTTTCCTCTGCATCTCGTCCTTTGGGAGGACACTCCTCTTCTTCTAGATCTGGCAGTCAAGGTGTTGTTCATCATGGGAGGGCCCTTGACTCGGGCTGGTCAATAGTGACAGAGATTGTTCTGGAGTGGGCATGTGATCCAAAGCAGAACTCATGAAAGTTTTTTCTTGGGATTTTTATATGGATTGACCCAAAGCTTCCGAGGCCATGTAAGCATGCTTCCCCGACTGCCAAGAGGAGGTATATGAAGTAGGAGAGAATAAGGTTACTCTGGGAGGAAGAAAACCTAAAATTAGATAGAGAGACGGTTGATAGATGATAGATACATACCTAAGTGTATACACACACACACACACACACACACACACACACGCAGAGAAACCTAGAAAGAACCAGCTCCTGCACTTGATAGTTCTTTTGCTCGAGCTAGTTTGTCATTATTGTTATTATTTATTTTGGCCGTGCTACCTGGTTTGCAGGACCTTAGTTCCCAGACCAGGGATAGAACCTGTACCCCCCTGTAGTGAAAGTACAGAGTCCTAACCACTGGACCACAGGGGAATTCCCTACTTGAGCTAGTTTACATTAAGCTTCTATCACATGCAAACAAAAAAAACTTGTAATCAATACAATAGAAACACACAGCCCTGTGACTTTTTGAAAAAATTATTTATTTTTTTAATTGAAGGATAATTTGCTTTACAGAATTTTGTTGTTTTCTGTCAAACATCAGCATGAATCAGTTGGCCCTATGACTTCATCTCGTCCTCTGTCATCCTCTTCTCCTTCTACCGTCAATCTTTCCCAGCATCAGGGTCTTTTCCAATGAGGTGGCTCTTCCCATCAGGTGACTAAAGTATTGGAGCTTCAATTTCAGTATCAGTCCTTCCAATGAATATTCAGAGCTAATTTCCTTTAGGATTGACTGTTTTGATCTCCTTGCGGATTAAGGGACTCTCAAGAGTCTTCTCCAACACCGCAGTTCGAAAGCATCAGTTCTTCAGTACTCAGCCTTCTTTGTCCAACTCTCACATTCATACATGACTTTGACTAGATGGACCTTTGTTGGCAAAGTAATGTCTCTGCTTTTTAACACGCTGTCCAGGTTTGTCATAGCTTTTCTTCCAAGGAGCAAGTGTCTTTTAATTTCATGGCTGCAGTCACCATCCACAGTGATTTTGGAGCCCAAGAAAATAAAGAAATGTAAATAGAATGCCTTTCCTCACCTAGAATGTCTTCCCTGGGACTTGGCACTAGGGACCTTTACTGTTGACCACATCCTTCTTTTGTCTATTTAAAAACATTGAGACAATCTATTAAAAATATATACACATTTTGAAAAGTTACAGCATCCAGCAGCCAAATGCAACTGTTGATTTGGCCACAAGACAGTGATGATGCATAGGCTTTATTGTGTTCTGCTGCTCACTTTATGCATTATTTAGAAACACACAAAAAATGGCCACCTTCATTGTGGTAATGGCTGTATAACACTCCTCCATGTTATATGGCAGTTTATTAAATGTTCAACATTTTAAAAAAAGAACACCTAGGTGGTCTTCTGCTTTTTCGTTGTTTAGTCGCTAAGTCGTGTCTCCTCTTTGCGACATTGTGGACAGTAGCCTGCCAGGCTCCTCTGTCCATGGGATTCTCCATGGCAAGTCTAGTGGAGTGGGTTGCCATTTCCTTCTCCAGGGGATCTTCCTGACCAAAGGATCAAAGCTGTGTCTCCTACACTGGTAGGTGGATTCTTTGCCACTGAGCCACAAGGGAAGCCGTCTTCTGCTGCTTTTCTGCAAAATTTTCTTTAAATTTATTTTCAGGTAAAATGTTGGGCTGCTTCCAACAAGTTCCCTGGAAACTGCACATCTGTGCTTGCCTTTGTCAATGTCATCCTTTCTGCCCATGGAATCTCTTGCCCCTTTCCTTTTCAGTCCTTTTTTGGTTAACTTGTTTATACTTTAAAGCCCTGCTCTGACGCTCTCTTGTTGGTTTGTTCTTCTTTTATCAAGAATTTACTGAACCTAGTGCTGTGCTTGGAGCTGGGCTATGACAAGGAACATGACTTTCATTCATTCATTCCCCAACAGGTATTTCTTGAAGGTCTATGATGTGCCAGCGGCAGTGTTAGGTACAGGAAATCCAGTGGTGAGTAAGCTGAGGTCCCTGCCCTTGTGGAGCTTAGATTACACTGGGAGAAAAAAGGCAGAATTCATTAAGGAGTGGGAAGTGTTCTCCAGTCATTTATTTCCATCCATCTCAATAGCTCTTTCTTACCCGTGTTTCCGACTAGACTGAAGAACGTGAGGAGAGAGGCTGTGTCCTTCACTTCATGGATCTGCGGGGCAACGCTGTACTACTGCGCTGAAGTGGGTACCTCTGGTGACAAAAAAACACCCAGAGTGTGTTTTGTCCTTTAGAGGAAAGGCAGTTTCCTCCTTCAGGAGAACCGTGTCTATGTCTGTGATAGCTGAAAACCTCACAACTCAAACCCAAGAGAAGCTGTTTCGGGTATTCCCAAATAGTCACTTTTCCTTCCTTTGTCAAGAGCAAAGCTCATTTGATTTAGGAAAAGTGGTCTCATTCATGGCCCAAGCACACCACAGGCCCCAGGAGGAGCATATTTGGGGAAGGGCCCAGAAAAAGCCAGGGAGAGGCTTTCTGGAAGCACTGACCCCACTAGTAGGGAATCTTCTAGATGGAATATCCAGAGCGGGGGCCACGACTGCCATGCAGCCAGCATCCCTGGGACCACCCTTAGAACACCAGCCCGTCAGCTGCCGAATTGTGGCCTTTTCTTTACACTGTGAATTGTTAGCAGTTTCTAAATAGACCGTTCATTTTTCCTTTTAGCACAGAAGGGTCTCAGAACTCCGAATACCACGAGGGGCTTGAATGTTTCAACTCAAAACATTCCCCAAACCGCAGCCCTCGGGTGAGATGCAGAGCTAGCCAAGGCTTTGGAGGAAAAACAACTGCCCACCAGCCTGGAAACCACTGGGTACACAGGCAGCTGGGTCAGCTTGCTCCCAGAGGCTGGGAGACTGCGTTTTTACTGGTCAGAGTTAATCTGATAAAACCACCTTCCCTTGACTTCCCCTCTGCTGGAGGAAGCAAACCCAGTCTGGGGGCTGGATGCTGAGTCTGTGGGGCGGAGAACCCAAGCCACTGCTGCCTCGCGTCTTCCTCCCCAATAGTGGGAGGAAAAAAAAAAAAAGAGAAAGAGTGAGAAGAGCTTTTATAACATTCTCACGGCAGCATTTGATTCAGGGAGAAGCCTAATAACACCAAACCGCTGCTCAGACCCTGCATAGTCGGAGGAACAGCTCCCAGGAACACACGAGAGGTGGCGCTGCAGAGAGGCTGGCTGGGGCACCAGCCCACCCAGGGAAAGACTGGATCCTTGGAGTTGAGGCTCCCAAGGCCCTTATGGACATCCAGTGGGTAAAAGAGATCCCAGAAGGCCTAATGGACCCATGCAGTGGGCTGCGCAGTCTCCCAGGCCGCTTTCTAGGGGAAAAGCAGCTTCGCCAAGTGCTGTGACATCTCTATCTTGATGAAGACCCCAAGGAGGCATTTGCGAGCAAGATCTACCTAAGTCGCTGCAGCTCAGGCCGCACCAGAGGGTGACGATGACCTGGGAGAGGTCTATTCACTGCCCCTTTGCCTGCCAGCATCTAGTCTGAGGCTTCCACAGCTTTTTTGAGGATGTGAACTTCATGTTGGTCATGTTGGGGCTCTGCTGCTGGAGATCTGTCTTGGAACTACATCAGTGGAGGAAATCCATAAGCCAGGACGAGACCCGCTGCTACCTGAGGCAGATAGTCCTTGAAAGTGCAAGTGAAAGTGAAGTCGCTCAGTTGTGTCCAACTCTTTGTGACCCCATGGACTGTAGCCTACAACACTCCTCTGTCCATAGGATTTTCCAGGCAAGAGTACTGGAGTGGGTTGCCATTTTCTTCTCCAGAGGATCTTCCCAACCCAGGGATCGAACCTGGGTCTCCCACATTGTAGCCAGATGCTTTACCATCTGAGACACCAGGGAAGTCGATGCAGTCAAGATAGTCCTTGACTGCACCCAAACCAGGTTGTTCACCAGGATCTCAAGCTGGGTAGAGTCTTCCTGAATGAGGATCTGGAGGTGAAAATAGGAGATTTGGACTGGCAACCAAAGATGAATATGTTGGGGAGCAGAAGAGCCTATCTAAATACCTAGTGCTTCCCTAGTAGCTCAGTGGTAAAGAATTTGCCTCCCAATGCAGGAGACCTGAGTTTGATCCCTGGGTTGGGCAGATCCCCTGGAGAAGGAAATGGCAACCCACTCCAGTATTCTTCCCTGGGAAATCCCATGGATGGAGAAGGCAAAGAGTCGGATGCTACTTAGCGACTAAACAACAACAGATTCCTGAGGTGTAAGCAAGAAAAGGCAGCATTTCCAGGTGGTCGTGGGGTCCACTGGGTACGTCATGTTAGTAAGGGCAGCTCACCTTTGAGATCTCTTGCCTAAAACTTACTGACTTCTGGATCAAGAAGAATGAATGCACTGTTCCCAAGCACATAACTGCCTCTTCCAGAAGATGCTGTAGGCAGACGCCACTGGTCACCTGACTGTTCATGAGCAGCTCAAGACCAGTTTTTCTGGCTACGTCCCAGCCGATCCCCCATTACCTGCCCCCACTATTCCATGAAGATTTTCAATCGCTCCCAGCAGACTAGACCCTGGGAACAGGAAGCCTCTCACAGTCCTCAATAAAGGCCCGGAGAACCCTGTGCCTAAGGCTTTCTGGGAAAAAGAGGAACCAATGGTCCAGGAGATCAGAGAAGCGGTCAAGTGCCACCTTGGTGACATGTTGTATTGACCGTGTAGCGTGAATGCCTCCAAGCCCTCTGAGAAGGAACTGGTCAGGCAGGAGGAGGCTGAGGATTCTGCCAGCATCACCATCTTCTGAGTCAGCAAAGTGGGGAGACTACTTGGACAAGTGCAGCCTTGGGAATCAGCCGTGTGACCGAGTGTGGGGGTGTTCTCCAATGACTGGACTCATCTCGTCCCCTAGCCTGTTGGTGTCTGTCTGCAGTAAACAGTGTGTGATGGTGCAGTGCTCCACCTCACCGCTGAGTTCCCATCCCAACTCCTCCATGAAGATCACGCTCCACGTATTTCCAAAACTCCATGAGTGGACTCTTGCTGAAGGTGGGCACCCGTGGGAAGGTGTTGGACTAGTCTAGCTACCTGCGTACCTGATTTTGCATACACAGCACCATCATCCTGCACTCAGTAATGGCTGGGTGCAAATTGGCATCTCCCAGGACCATAGCAAACTCACCCCGTGTCCAGCGTGGCAGCTGTCACTACAGCAACTAGAAGCTGGGTTTCCCAAGAACTGTCCGAACCTCCTGGAGTAGTGCAGCTGCTCCAAGGGTCTGACCGGTCGGCTCCACCATGTCCTTCCGTGGTGAACAAGCTGCTGAGCTCTGGCTTGGCCTCTAACCACCTCAGGACCTCCTCACAGCTCCTCCCCTGGGACTTGTGCCCCTCCTCGCCCTCACCTGCACCTTGGGCCCCTATGGATTAGCTCCCATTGTGCTGGTTTTGTGTGTGTGTGTGTGTGTGTGTGTGTGTGTGTGTGTGTGTGTGAGATATTCCCCCAATCCCCAAACCTGGCAGCTAAAAAGAGAGTATGTCGTCATTACAAGTGGGGTTTGCTATATACATTATTTTCGTACATGTTGAGTTGTAGGTTCTACGGCCATATGAATTGTACGGAATACTGCTATAGAATTCAGGACTGTTTTTCTTTGGCTTTATACATGTTAAACACGTGTGAATCTTTCCAAAAAGCTATGGGGAGTGCTGATTGGCTACTAGTTTTCACGTGCTGATGGCTCAGCCAATCGGCAGCAAGGATTGATTACTCCTGCGGTGCCCCGTGGAAGTGGCTGTGTGGGTAGATGGGAGGTCTACCTTCGCTGGGTCTTAGCCCAGTATGTCAAGTAACAGTGGTAAGCAAATTCAGTGACAACACATTATTAATAAGTTCTTAAAGTGCCTTTCATAAAAGGCACTCCGTCTGCTGAGAGCAGCAGGGCCCCCTGTGCTGGTAGGGCCCGGAGAATGCTGGGCCGACCCTGTCATGAGGACAGGTCTCTCAGGACTGGTCTTGGGGGAAGATTATGGAACTTGTGCGACCTCCTTTGAATGATACGCTGACTCCAGATTATCTAGCTGGCATGCAGAAAAGCTGGGAAGGTAAGTGGAAAGCTTGGGAAAGCAGAGAGGGGGAAAGAGAGACAGGGCGAGAGAGGGAGGGAGAGAGAAGAAAGGAGGAAGGAGAAAAGAAAAGAAAGGAACCCGCAGGGGTAGGTGCTGTGCAGGAAGGGCTGCCTGGGGTCCTGTCCACGTGCTCACAGCAGCCTATGTTCAGTATGAGGAGTACTTGGTGGGTTTGGTTGAGGAGGGACACATTTAGGGGAGCTGTTTCAACTGGAGGAAGGGAAGATGAAAAGGAAAGAAGGATGGGAATACTGGAGGGAAGCTGGAGAAGGTGAGTCAGTGGTGGCCCAGGCGAAGAATGTGATCAAGCAGAGACGACGTGGTGTGCTGAGCCAAGGCACACATGTGAGTGGCACTAAGGCTGAGTGGTTACAGGCTAGGCCTCTGAGTCAGATGACCTGATCCTGCTTCTACCATGTATGCAGTGTGACCTTGGGCAAGTTACTCAATCTCTCTGCAGCTCAGTTTCCCCAACTATAAAGCTTCATAGGGGTTATCTGAAGGATTATGTGAGGGAACATTTAGTCTCTGTTTGGTATGTGGCAGTGACTGTTATGAGGATGGATCAGTTGGGGACCAGTGGATGGCCTGGATGTCACACTGTCCCCCAGTGACGTGGACTCTGCCAGTGTTTGGTAGGCTGGGCTTCTGCTAAGAAGTCCATTTCACCTGGGACCTGAGGATGGGAATCAGCTCTGACCATGACCAAGTTTCAGTGTGTGAAGAGACTTCAGTTTACCCGGGTCTTCCTACTTAATACCAATGACCCTGTTTACTTATAGTTTAGAAAATCCTCAAGCTTTTCCCTTCCAGTTTTGTGTGGGGGAGGAGGGATGGGAATGAGGAGATGTTTGTGGCCCCTGGCAGGAGTCAGAGGGGGCCCCGGGGCACCAGAATTCCACTGAGTCCCTAGGAGCACAAATCCTGAAGATTATGTCAAGGATAAAAGAGGATTTAGGGTGACGATTTAAACCTTCCTTTCTCCTTTTTCAGGCAAGGGCCTGGGAAGAGGGGGTGGGAGCTGAAGACAGAGCCTTGTTGGTGACTTGAATTTTCACATGTAGAATGATGGAGCTTCGGAAGGGAGTTCCTGCTCTGCGTGGCCTGCCCATCCCACGCCATCTAACCTGATCTTTAAATCGGCAACTCCATTTGTATTCCAGTCTGACCATGGGAGACTCATATCCCTGTGGGCCCCAGCCTTGGTTTGTAGCTGACGAGAAGTGTTCAGGCGAGGCTTCAGCCAACACAAAAGGACTGTGGGGAAACCAGCCAGCCCCAGGCTCACCCCACAGCTGGGGCCCTGGGAAGCAGGGAGGAGGCAGACCAGTCTTTACAACTGCTTTTTATAGGATACTGTCTGTGTTGGTTATATTCAAGGCTCTCAGTCCCAGATAGGAGAGCAAACCATGAGAACCCAGTGTCAGGTCAGCGACCAAGTGCCGAGCATACCAATGACCGCAGCTCCGGGAACAATTGGAGCAAGTGCTTGAAATTCCAGCCGTGAGCCTGGCTGCCCCATGTGAGGGGATGCTTATGTCTCGGGTAACATCCCAGCTGGCAATTCCCAAACTCACCAGGGGTTCAACCACGGCAGCCCCAATTATAACCATTATAAACCCCTCCCGCCCCCACACTTCGGCTCTGCCCCACACAAGGTCCTGTTCTGTGTGTTCAGTTGAGAGATGCTGCAGAGAAGATGAGCAGCCACTGCTCCCAGCCCCCTTGCAAAGGGGACCCAGTTCTCCTGGGGGTGGGAGCTGCCTTCCCTGAGGTTTGTCAATTTGAAGGGAAGGGGCTCCTTCCTGAGATGCTGTGTATTAGCCTGAATGTATCTCCCAGAACCAGAGGCATCCTGAGAGCTGAGGAGCAGTGGGGTGAGGAACACCACTAGCCGGAGTAAGCTTAGGCTTCAGCTTGAGGTCAGCGATAACCTGGGGTCAGTGATGAGGGGTAAGTCTCCCGTTCAGGATGGCGGAGTTCACGAAATTCTCTTCCTTCAGAATGGCTTAAGCAAAATCCTGCCTGGACACCCGATGAACCCTTGAGGCCTTTCCCTAGCCTGAGCTCTTCATCTTCTGGGGGTTGATTCATTCTCTTGTCCAGCACCAAGAGGGACTCACCTTCATGTGTCACCCAGAGTCCTCCTCATTCCTCACCTTTCCCGGTTCATTCTCATCATCATGATTGGTAGCAGAGTTGGGTGTTTCCTTTTCCAGGCTCTTACAGCCCCTTGGAGTGTGTGGACGGCCCAGCACGCACTACTATTCCATAGCTCCCTGGAGCCAGGGTTCATTCTGTCCATCTTTGTTTGCTGGTGACCATCTCAGTGGCATACTGGGTGCACAAGTGGCCTGGGGACCCTCCCTGTGCCTCACAGTGGCCTGGGGAGATACCTAAAAATACCCAGCCCTGCTTCTGGAGGTCCTGACTTGAGTGACCTGAGGTCTGGACATTGGTTGTGGTCTGAAAACCTCCCCAGGTGACCTAACCTGTAGCCATGGTTGAGAACCATTCCCCCAGAGTAGACCGTTAATGAAAGCTTGTCTTAGGATGAACCAATGAGCTTTGTCCAAGTGACATCTTCTCTTTTATTGTGTGTGTGTATGTGTGTGATTCTCAAGCCCTACTCACCCCTAGCATTTATTCACTGTTAACGCCATAAGTTTGAGCCATACAACTCTTGGGACTGGTGTTTATACACTCTTGTGTGTAGAATGCATGGCCAGTGGTAAGCTGCTATACAGCACAGGAAGCTCAGCTCAGGGCTCTGTGATGACCTAGAGGTGGTGGGAGGGAAGCTCAAGAGGGAGGGGATATGTTTCTACATAAGCTGATTCACTTCATTGTAGAGCAGAAACTAACACAACATTGTGAAGCAACTGTGCTCCAATTAAGAAAAAAGTTCTGGAAGGAGAGCTACTGGCAGGCATTTCAACTCTGATGTTTAAAACAGCATTGAACGCTCACTAAGTCTTAGGAAGTTCCTTCTCTAGCAAGCAGAATTCTCTTTCATTCTCCAGCATCACTCCACATCTGCCAAGCCTCTTCCTCAATGTTTCCTTGACGGGAGACCATGTTTCTGAGCCTTGAGGGAAGTAGTGGTGGGCAGGTCTGAGGGGCCGCGTGTGAGCCCGCAGGTGGGTTCAGCAGCCTGCAGGGACATGCATGTGGACAGGGTGTGTTATGCCAAATGGGAACACACATGAGGTGATTGAGTTTCATTCACAGCAAAAATGAGAGAAGTCAGATCACAAAACATTTGCTGAAATACCATAGGATATTGCTTACATGTGGCATCTAAAACACCACCCAAATGACCCTATCTATGCAAGAGAATCAGACTCACAGACTCAGAGAATGGACTTGTGTTTGTTGGTGGGGGGTGGGGGAGGGAAGGATTGGGCATTTGGGATTAGCAGATGCAAACTATTACATACAGGATGGATAAACAATAAAGTGCTACTGCATATAACAGGGAACTAAATTCAGTATCCTGTGATAAGCCCTGATGGAAAATAATATGAAAAAGAATGCATATACATATAATTGAATCATTTTGCTGTAACAGCAGATATTAGCACAACCTTCACTAAATTAAAAAAAGAGTTTGCTGAGTCTAGTTCTACGTGCAGCTCACTGCTAGGGGCTGTGGGACTTCAGGGTACCTGCCCTCTGTGTGGGAAAACTAGAGAAGAGAACCTCAAAATATGAGATGAAGCACAGATTTCCAAAGCTCCCAGAGCTCCAAAAGGAGTGGTGTCCATTCCCTGTTAGAGCTTCGGTGTCTCAGCTGTGGCTGACGACAGCCTCTGAGCCTAAATCAGCTGCAGCGGGTCCCTGGCACGAGGTCTCTTTTTGAACATACAAAAAGAGCATAGGGAATATATTCCAAATTCACAGGTACTGTATTTCCCATATTTGCTCCAGTTACTTAAAAAAATATTTTTTACTATGTGTCGGATCTTGGTTGCAGCATGCGGGCTCTCTAGTTGTGGGGCGCAGGCTTAGTTGCTCTGCAGAGGCAACGTGGGATCTTAGTTCCCTGACCAGGGATTGAACCACATCCCCCTGCATTGAACGTGTGAGTCTGCCAGGGATGTCCTTGCTCCAGTTAATTTTTTAAAACACTGAAACATTGTTAACTCACCCCTGTGCCATTTCCCCTTCCCCCCTCCTTATTTTTTTTTTTAAGAATGAGCTTCTATAATTTACATCTTATGTATGCCTAATCATTTTTTAAAATTCATTTTTATTTATTTGGCTGTGTGGGGTCTTAGTTGTGGCATGCAAATTCTTAGTTACAGCAGGTGGAATCTAGTGCCCTGACCAGAACTGAACCTGGGGTGCCTTGCATTGGGAATGCAGAGTCTCAGCCACCGGACCACCAGGGAAGTCCCCCTCCCTCCTTTCTTGAAATTGGTATTTGTCTTTCCCATGTATGTTTCCCTATGCATATTACTATACACATGGGCGTCCACCCACAGTATATGATATGGTGTTACCAGCTTTCAAACTTTATATAAATGGCATCACACTGCATCCTCTCTATGATGTTTGCTCACTTCCCTGTTTTTGAGGTTTATCCATGCTGACCCAGGATTAATGAAACTACTATTTATTCATCCATTCTCTTTTTCATGGGCTTTAAGAGTGCATTCCATTTTTCCCGGTTAGAGACAATGCCACAACCTTCTTTGTAACATGTATTTTGGCACACATATCCATTTCTTTCTTCTTCCCTGCCTTCCTTCCTTCCCTTCTTTTGAAGTATAGTTGATTCACAATATTATATTAGTTTCAGGTGTACAGCATAGTGATTCAGTAGTTTTACAGATTACACTCCATCATAGCTTATCACAAGATAATGGGCATAATTCCCCATGCTGCACACTGGCTTCTTGTTGCTTATTTCACGCCTCTCCTTGCACATAGATGCTTCACTGTCTCCTTAAATGCTGCCTCCATGACCATCACAGCTTTCAGACCTGCGAGCAGCCTGCACAGGGCTCTGCCATGGGCTCAACCTTCTTTAGTACCGGCAACTTGGCCCTTAGTGAGACTCTGAACTTGACCTGGTTTCTGGGCTCCACCTTGCACTTGGAGACCTAGTCTGACACGGGAACTCTCTGTGCCTCAAGCCTCTCAGGGCTTCTGCCCCCCACCCCCACCTGGCCCCTGCTGAAAGGGACGTTCTTTGGCAGGAAAGCTTGGCATATCTTGGGTCCTAAGATGAGATCTCATACACGTGGTCAGTTTTAACTGGACCTCAAAAGAAGTGCAATATTCTGTAATAAGAAAAGGGAGCATCTAACTGAGGGCGATCGGGAGCAGGAGAAGGAAAATGAACATGGCAGAGTGGTACAGGGTGTGCGCGCACGTGTGCTGTCACTTCAGTCGTGTCCGACTCTTTGCGACCCCGTGGACTGTAGCCCTCCAGGCTCCTCCGTCCATGGTATTCTCAAGGCAAGAATACTGGAGTGGGTTGTTGTGTCCTCCTCCGGGGGATCTTCCTGACCCAGGGATCGAACCTGCATCTCTTATGTCTCCTGTGTTGGCAGGCAGGTTCTTTACCACTAGCGCCCCCTGGGAAGTATAGGGTGAGGACTGGGCTAAGAGCAGTGGCTGATGGAAGCTGGGTTCTGTCAGAGAGTGGGTAACATGACATGAATCTAGAAAGTTAAAGCTTCATGCTCCCCACCAGATGACTTTGAGCTTTTGGGATGGGAAGGGTGAGTGGGCAGTGGCAGGTGATTGTGGCCAGGAGACCATGTCATGAGGAAAAACATTATCCCGTAGGGCCATCCCCGGGCCAGGCTTGAGTGTGCGCAGTGCTCACAGCTGGGGCTTGTGGTCTCATTTCCCTCCAATTTGCTGAGCGCTGAGGCACTATCAAATCAGTCTTCCTCTCCCCTCCATCACTCACGTGGGACTTCCGCCACTCTTGCTTCCAAGCAGGTGAACTCCAGGCAAACCATGCACAGGCTTCAGTCCAGCTGTGACCGGTGGGCTAGACCCTGATGTCACCTACAAGAGCTTGGGAGAGCAAACGCGAGGGGTGGTCCGGCATCTTCTCTGCAGCTTGATGCCTCTGTGGTGTGAGCTTATTGGAAGCTCCCAAAGTTCCCTATCAGGGGTACCGGGAACCAGCAGGTGTATGTGTGTGGGGTGCAGTGGGGATGGGGATGAGGTTAGGAAGCCCCTCAAGCTTGGAAAAGACCTTGATGCTGGGAAAGATTGAGGGAAGGAGGAGAAGGGGGGGTGACAGGATGAGATGGTTGAGATGGGAGAGACAGGCTGATTGTTTTTGAAAGAACAAGCTTGGGTCCCAGGTTTACTCTGGGCAGAAGCTTGGGCTTTTGTGGTGGTTGACAGCCCGTAAAACTCAGCAGTGAATTTGAGCTCCCAGACCCACTTGCGGTCAGGAGAAAGTCAGGTATGGTTATCAACTCCTTCCCCTTGGCTGGCAGACCCCCGCTCGCTCTCCTTTCACCATTCCTGCCCTTATTCTCACCACCAAACCATCAGGAAATCGTGGAGAAAATCTGTTCTCTAGAGCCAGGGAGAAGCATGGAGAGAGGCTGGCAGGGCTGGCTGACCAGATCAGTGCTTGTCAGGGGTGAACAGGCTGATGCCACAGGGAAGACAGAGCCAAGAAAAACTGTTTGTGGCTTCACACTTGGAGATTGTGTGTACGTGTGCATTTCTCTCTGGTAGATCCTGGAATGTGAGCGTATGGGAGAGTCGATTGTTTTCAGCCTCCAGAATGTGCTAGATAGCCATGGAGTTTGAGAGTGGGCCAGAGAGAGACTCACACCTCATGAGGTACATACCTCATGTTCACAGTGTTCCTTAAATCTTCCCGTCTCTGTTCCTCTTCTTGGGAGACCCCAGAGCCTGGCATACATTGTGTAAGTGGCAGATGTCAGCTGAATGAGTGCCTTCAGAAACTGAGTGGTTGTTTACTAAGCATTTACTATGCGATCTCCTCAGATCAAACCTATGAGAAAAGTGTAAGGTAAGTAGGTTCAGGAAGGTTAAGTAACTTGTCCAAGGGCTCACATCTAGGAGTGTGTGTGTGTGTGTGTGTGTGTGTGTGTGTGTGGTGGAGGGGGAGGGACACACAAGAGATTTGAAAGGCTCATGGCATCATTTTTTATCATTGTTCATTTTTGCAGCTTCATCATATCTATGATGTTCTGAATTTGCAGAAGCTGAGGGGACAGTGAAGCTCTGAATCTGCAGAAGCTGACTGTCCCTGAAAGCTGAAAGTGATGGAAACAAGGTTGGGGGCTTTCCATGTGGGTGCTTGGCGTGGCACATTCCCTGTAAAAACAGAAGAACCTGAACTTCTGTGCATACA
The DNA here is from genome assembly GCF_027580195.1 of Bos mutus. Lineage (NCBI taxonomy): Eukaryota > Metazoa > Chordata > Mammalia > Artiodactyla > Bovidae > Bos > Bos mutus. The sequence goes on from NC_091632.1 coordinate 20,456,818, forward strand.
ATAGGGAAGAAGACAAAAGAGCAGAGGGACAGGAAGACCCCAAGCTCTTTTGCAGACCATGTCCCTGAGATCCAGGAAAACAGAAAGGCACAGAAAAGAACCGAGTCAGGTCAACTGTTAAAAATTATTTAATAGAAAGTCCAATGTCAAAATGTAACAATAAACAAAAATACACATGTATAAATATGTATATATAATTAGACCTGTACACTTTCTCAGACCCTTTTCAAATGAAACAGAATCATCATCACATCTGTGTGGTCAAATCAAAAATAATATTCAAGCGACGTGGACCCACTGGTGCTGTGGGGAATAATAGTACTGCTGAAGCACTTGGAGGGGTCAAAGAATGTCAGTCATGAGCGAGTTGGGGATATTGCCAAATGTCCTTTTCTGGAGACCCAGAGAGGGAAGATGAGCAACCCCACTGCTCTGTACAGTGTATCTGATCTTCTCTTAGCACCTACAGCCACTACTGTCTAGGAACAGCTCTCCTATTGGATGGGGTTTTGAACTCTCGAAGCTTCTGTGGTTTGAGAGCTTGCTTGCCCTATCTCCCAGACTAGAAGCTCCTGGGTGGGAGGTGGGGGGGTTGCTTCAAGACCTTCCTATTCTGCAGGCTGAGTGCCAGCACAGGGTTTGGGAAAGCATGCCATCAAGTGTGCTGATTTGCTCTTAAAATAGTGGTGTCCAAAGTGGCTGTGCACCTACGAGGGGGCACCCAAACCCTCAGGGGTTCAGAGAGAGAATACGCGAACCTCTTGTCTATAATATTTTTTATCTTATTCTTTAAAAATTTCTATGCTGTGTACTTTAAAAAAATGTGCCTAATATATTAGTAGAGGAGTATATGAATATATACTGTAAATAAATTGATAAACATATGGGGGGTGCATCTCGCAAGGTTTTTGCTGATAGGCATGTGTGGCCCAAAGAGATGGGCACCCACTGCTGCACAGAATCCGTGTGCACGTGGAGCCCTGGGGAGGCTGCCCTGCTGGGTGCTCAAGCCCCTCTGAGAAGCTTTTGCAGGTGCTCAGAAAAGCAAAGCCTCATGATTACCTCCCAGACCTGAATAAGAGCTGAGGCCTTCTGGTCCCACTGCTCGATTTCCCTTAAATGTTAAGGCCTTATCCTCAAGAAAACACACATGCCCCTGGGAAAAGCACAGACACAGCCTTCGACTCTGGCAAGGAAGCCTTTTGATCTCTTCCCGGTGATGGAGAGGGAGCTGGACCAGGGCAGACAATGGGGAGAGGCTGCCTGAAGGCAGACCTGGCCAGATTCCACGACCACACCCCCTCTCGGCGACCTCCTAGGCCTTCACTTTAAAGCAGGTGTATTTGAGGCCACACGCTCTGTCAGTTTCCAGCATCGTGATGACCACAGGCTGAATTCTCATCAAAACGCCTAGGCAGCTGTGAAATTCGCGTGGGAACCACAAGACACAGAATTAGAAAATTCCTCTGCAAGGAGCCAGAGGAATATCTGGGAAAAAGAGTAGGTGTGTGAGCTACAGTCTTTGAGTCCAGAAGGCTGGTGAACGTGCCAGCCTGCAGCCAGGGCGGCAGCTGTGGGGTTTGTGCGAAGAAGGTGAGTCCTAAGCAGCCCTCGGGGCTCTTGGGGATCCCCGGGCAGAAGACCTGAGCCACTCAGCTGGGAAGACTGTTTTCAGCCCCCAAAGCCTTCAGCTTCTCCAGGAAATGATGCTACCTGCTGTGGCCTTTTCTTGAGTTTCTAGAAACCATGCACTCTCACAGCTAGGGTTTGGATGCATCTAATTCTTTTTCTTCTCCTTCTAACAATTTATCCGGGGGGAAAGGGGAAGAGAACCCCAATGCTCTGAGCTCCAAAGTTCTTTGGAAAGCCTAAAAGGCACCTGGAGTTGTCTGCACGGAGAGATCCTGCTGTCTCCGAGCCCCCGGGGGGCCTCCCCGCCCCCACGAGGCTCACGGCTGCTGTCCGGGCTGGCAGGTATTTCCCACGTGCACACAGTCCATCTGTGCTTTTGTGTTCTGTTTGAATTTCCCTTTCTTTGGCAGGACACAGGTGCACACCGCAGACAGAGCGGAGGCTCGGCCGCCAGGTGGGACCCAACCCAGGGAAAGGCTGTCCAAGGGAGGCTGCCTGTGGGTAGAATGAATGAAGGCCTCATACTCAGGGTGGGGAAATCCTTGGCGGCTTCCCACGTATTTATCTTTGGGTGTACCCTCATCCCGAGCTCTAGGCCAGCCAGTTCCCAGGAGGTATTTTTAGTCTGGGTGGCTCTACAGACAGGTCAGGGTGACCCAGAGCTGTCCCCTGTATGTCTCTAAATCCAGCCTGGGATAAAGCCCTTGAGAGCAAACAGCTCTGGGGGAGACGACCAGGAGCTGGGGCACGGGTGGAGGAAACACGGGAATAAATTGTCTCAGGAAGCATCTGTGCCCTTCCATGGTGAGGACGGGACTCCTGGTCCCGACGGGGACCACACTTACCTCTCTGGTGGCCTCAGAAGTGGGCTTCAGAGAGCCGAGCACCACCCACAGCCCCCTTATGCCCCGGGGCGGGGTCCCTGGCTGCCTTGTCTGCATCTCTTCTTCTTCCTCAGCTCCCACTCCAGCTGCTTCTGTGCCTGCGGCCCTGGCCACCCACACTGGCCCTTCTTTCGCCTGTGTCCCGTGCTGTCCCCTCATCCTGAAGGCCCTCTGTGTTGCTTTCCCTCAGGCCTCTGACACACTCGGGCTTTGAAGCCCCCTCTTTTGGAAAGCCCCCGGTTTACAAAGCTGGGCGACTGCCCCTCTGAGATGCTCCCTCAGACCCCGTAGGAATTTCCTGCAGCACCGCTTCCCACGCTGTCTTCCCCACTAACGGTGGGCTCCTCACGGGCGGGAGCTGGGTTTGAGTCATCCGTGTACTGCTGGCCGTTAGCTCAGTGCCTGGAGCTAATAACAAGATGCTCCAAATGATATGTTAAATAACTGAGTCCTAGACACTGGGGAGTGAGTGAGTGAAAGTCTCTCAGTCGTGTCCGGCTCTTTGAGACTCCTCGGACTATACAGTCCATGGAATTCTCTAGGCTGGAATACTGGAGTGGGTACCCTTTCCCTTCTCCAGGGGATCTTCCCAACCCAGGGATCGAACCCAGGTCTCCCCCATTGCAGGAGGATTCTTTACCAGTTGAGCCACCAGGGAAGCCCACTGGGGAAGGCAATGCTAAAAATGCTACATCTGGACCAACCTGGATGAAGGGGCCCAACCCCACTCCCTAGGGCTATTGTGTCCCAGTAGAGCTGGTGAAATGCTGCAATTGGGGCCACTCTGGCTGAGTGGGAGAGTGTGAGAAATGCTGGGGGGTACACCTAGACCTGGCCTGTGTCCTGTATTGCCCAAAGTTGGAAAGACTGCTAACCAGAGTCCAGGTCGGGGAGCCCAGGTGAGTGAAAGATGCTAATGGCAGGCATCCAGACACAGAGGGGGCACGCGGCCAGATGACCAGCAGATTTCCATCCTCCTATTTGGGTCTCACTCAGACTTTGGAGAACGTGATCACTAGCTTTTCCTAGTTTGGTATTATTATAATTACACTCATGATTTCTTAGACATTGTCTTAGAGATTATACAAAGCCAAATGCAGCTCTTCTTGAAGTACTTAAATGATAAAGTATGTATTTTTTCACCATGTATCTTTCCCTGGTGTGTATATGAGTGTGTTAGGAAATTGATCCAAATTTAGAGTCCTAATAAAGCAGCTGCCTGATTCTGCTCCAGGAAAATCGATACAAAAATTCAAAAATGAATTTGCATCTTGCTCTGAATGGAAAAGCTGGCTTGCAATCCACCTCGAAACTTCCCTTGCTCATTTGACTATCAAGGGAGAAGAGTCTCTGAAGATCCGGACTGAAAAGGCAGAAACCAGGGGCTGTTCAATCACTTTTGGGTCCAAGCCCAGTGGTCTCCAACATTCTAGAGCTATTTTCCAACCCGAGGGACCCTAAGGCAGTTTTGGCCAAGTTCAAATTTGTGGTGTTCATTTTTACTGCCTCTAAGTCTTCCTCAATCAGATGCAAAGCCTTGGGCTAAAAATAACCCCTGGAAAGGAAAGAAGAGAGCATTCAGAGAAGAGAGGGAAGACAGTATTAGAATAGGGCCTTTGGTTTAGGGGTGAATCTTGCTAAATTAAAGCAATTTTTCTCTGGCTTCCAAGAGATAAGAGTCAGTTCCGACACCATCTTAAAGGATTTTGACAGCTACCATGTTAGAAAGAGGCAGGAAACTTGGGGACAGTTCTCATGAGAAAACTGGACATAGCACCCCCTTGACACAAGGAAACTCTTGATTCTTTCAAGCTAAGAAAGTGAAGGTGGAGGCAGGTCCCCTCTAGGCAGCACCTTTAACAGTTGCTATGGAGACATGAATCATCTTCTTCAGAGGTTGTTGTGCCTTAGAAGCAAGGAGAGGAACTCTGGGGAATTCTCAGACTCTTCTGACCTTCGAACAAATTATTTAAATGCCTACCCAAGTCACTACATGACCAACTAAAACATTTAAGGTCTTGAAAGAGATTTGCATCTAGTTTCAATGCTTACAGTAGCCTGGGAAACACAGAGCTCCCAGTCCAAAGATCAAAAAGAGATGTCAAACCCTCGCCCACAGGAAAGAATTTCAAGTTAATGGCCTAGGCATTGCCCTTCCTCCACCCTTGGAGATCAGGTTCTCTTAAACTTCTCAGAAGGTTAAGGCTTTTCACTTTCTTCAAAGGATGCATTCTGGGATGAAACAAGACTTGGGACCCAGGAAAGAAATGAGAGCACTCAAAAGCCCGTCCTGGCCACGTTGGATGCCTAACTGTGGACAGCAGCCTTCTTTTCCAGATGCTGAAAATATTCCAAGGAGAGAGAGATGTGTCTAAAACCCCAAAGCCTTTTCCTTCCAGGCACTAACACCCTGCTATCCTCTCCTGGTTTGTGTGTCGCTCATCAGATATGGGAAGGCCAAGAAAATACTCCCCATGGGGAAACCATGCTGGTGATGAGCCCAGGAGAGACTCTGGAAGAGGGAGATGCCCCCAAAGGGTTGTTTTCACAGTGTTACGTTGCAAAGGGCATAATAATAATAAAATTTTTTGAAAAGCACTTGAATGACATCTTTCCTTCTTTCAACATGGGCATTTATGTTGGATAGATGCATTCTACACTTAAGATACACTACTCAGAACATGGGGGTAACTGATTCACTTCCCAGGATTATTGTGACAAGACAGTTATAAAAATGCCTAGCACAGTATCTGGCACAGAGTGAGTTTAAATAATAAATGTTAGTTCCTTTTCCTCTTTCCCTAAGATTAGATTAGATCCCAGGTAAGGTACAAGAGTCTCCTGAAAAGCATGGCATAACTAGTGAGCCCATCCTAAGGTCTCTCACAAAAGTAAATCTATTTACCTACAAACCTCATATTCTTCCATGGCATTTGACTCTCTTCCAGAGACATACAAAAAAGTGACTGAAGTCAAGGGCATTTTCCCCCCTTGGCAAAACATGTCCATTCATTGGCAAAGGCAATTTGTACACCTCATTCATGAGATTCCAAAGGTCGATGGCAGGGACTTGGGCTGTGTGGAAGCTGACTGCCTCACCCGGCTTCACACAAGCACCTGGGGTGGAGAGCGGGGCAGGGAGGGGTGTTCAGTAATCCACCTGTGTCACTGAGAAGCCACCTTCCAGCTTCGAGCCACCTTTTCATTATGCCTTTAAATGTATCTCCCCTCTCCCTGACCAGGCCTTATTCTTCTACTAGGATTTTAAGCAACTTAGTAAAAAGTTTAATTTCTGAGAGGTACAAAGAAATAAAGCTCTGAGCACATCTTCCAGGGGAAAGCAGATTTTATGTAAAATTATACAGTGTAATCTGATACTTTTTTTTTTAATGATGGAGTTGGGAGGAGGAAGGAGAGAGTCAATTGTTTTGCCTTTCATAAAAAATTTATGAGTCCCAGAGTCCAAGATTTAGAGTCAGTATTTTCCTAGATTAAGAATTTGATAATTTTTCTTCCCATCAAACTGACATATTTAACTGAGTTTCTTTTCTAAAACCAGTAGACATGGAAATGCTCTTTTAAATTCTTGCCGATGTCTAAGCAGGACTTGCCATCAATATGCCAAGGGGCCTCATAGGCTACTGAGGTAAACTGCATAAGAGGTATAATTTCTGCTCTTAGCAGGCTTAGGGGAGGGGCTGGCCCTAAGAGAGAAGTCTCAGTAAATTGGGACAAAGTTGTAACTCAAACTAGGACCGAAAGGGGGCGCCATCATCCCTGGGCCTGCTCCTGTTGTAGCCCTGGAACCTGGGGGAGGCCCCGACACGGAGGAGGAGGCTGGCACCGCACAGAGGACTAAAGAACGGAGGTTCCTCCTTAGTCTGGGCATCAGAGCCCGACCTCAGACCCTGGGCACTGCAGACGCCTAGACAGAGACCTGTCTCCCAGGAGGCCGGGGGGTGGCTGCTGCTGTGTCTGAGGGCTGACCTAGTTTTCTGTCCCCAGACTTTGTACCTTCTTTGTCCCTAAATAGACCATAACACCGCCCTGCGCTCCAGCCCGGGGCTCGGAGGCATCACTGAGGTTAAAAAACCTCTTTTTAAGCTTCTCAGACAGTAACAAACACGCATTCAATTATGACAGCAGTACTCCGTGATCCCAAATCTCCGCCAACCAAAAGAAAGATACACACAGACTGCTGAACTTGTACAATTCGACAACTCAGAGCACACAAGGCGTGAGTAATCCCGCAGTAAATCTTGCCGACAGTCCGCCCTGCCCGCTGGCCGCTCATCAGCTGGATCCTGCATCGCACCCGGCCCATGGCCATTCCCTTGACCTGCTCTGTCCTAAATGCTCCTGGGTCCATCTCTCATCCTTTTTCTACCTCCCTCCGCCAGCCCCTTTCCCTCCCTCCCTCCTTCCATCTCCCTGAGGCCTCAGAGATAACAGCCAGCAGAAGCACTAGCTTCCAGATTATTTTTTCATTGTATCTGAGACAGTGTGCTTAACATTCACATACACGGGGCAGCGGGGAGAAAGGCAACAGGTTTTTGCATTAGACCTTTTCAGAAGGCATAAAAAAATCAAATACAAACACAAATCACTTGACAATTTTATGATTAAAGCCGACAAATGGAAAACAGACAGTTTTGAGTGTTGCTAACATAATCAAGCATTGCATGCTAACCGGCTCGGCCGCCCCGTTTCTCAGATCTAAGTGTACCACGCGTGTCTGCAGGTGAAATGACTTTTGCACATCAGCGAGGTAGCCAGTGTTAAACCCGGAGGACAGAACCCAGGTGAACAGCCACTGGTTCACGGAAACGACACTTGAAACCCTCAAAAATCAGATTCCAAGGGACACGTGGTTCTGTGTATGTGTGTGTCGTGTCAAAATGTTAAACGTGACCCTAAGAAAAACGACGTGAGCATGTTTTATCTCGGTTGAAGGTGGTGGTTTTCTGGGAAGACGCTATCTGAGACACCCCATGGAAGGCGTTCTGTGTCTGCTTCGCTCTTGCTTGATAAGAGCAAGGGATCTCGGGAAAAGGTCATTCTCGGAACAGTGACCAAGTCTCCGGTGCACAAGTTTGAGGTGGGGCTCAGCAGTTCGTTTACAGTTGAGGAAAACTATTTTAGTCACTTGGCCAAAAAAACCATACAAAGGGAGGGGATGTAAAACCCTAGGCGACTTGAACTCTCTCTGCATTTTTTTCTGCTTGAAGCAGGATAAAAAGCCTGAAATTTTGGCTGCGTCTCTGTTTATGTAACAACCACAGCTGCTCCCCAAAATAGCTGCCGCTGCCGGCTGAAAGAAGGAAGGGCTTTTGTTGCTAACGTTTGAGTCCGTTTTCTCTAGGGCCTGACTGAGTTTCCTTCCCCTTATGTTTGGTGTGTGCTGCTGGGTCCAAAAGGAGATAAGGAATTTCTCCCTGGACACATTAGTGGTGCCATCAGCTATACGGATGGATTTTCAAGTCAAGGCTCATCTTCGCAGCGAGACCACACTAAGCTTCCTAGTCTATTCAGTGGCAGGTAACCTCTTGACCACCCAGAACGTATTAACTACCCACCTTCGGAGGGCAGTAGAGTGGCTGATAGTGAGGCCCTTTGTGTTCATAACCCCACAAAGAGAAACATACAGTGCTTTTTGTGTGTTGTATTTGTGTGTGTGTGTCTGTGTGTGTGGAACAAATCCAAACCTGGATTGCTGGCGTGGCAATGAACAGGGTGCCCTCCCCCAAAAGTAACAAAGAGAACTCTCATCAAAGCTATCGGACGTGTTAAAAAAATACAAAAGTTATTTTCTCCTTTTGATTGCTACTTACTTGTGACAACATGTGTTAAAAATATTACTTCTGTCTTTGAGAAGAGATCATTCTCTTCATAGAATATGGAAAAATAAACTCTACCAAACCCACAGTTCACGTTCCCCACTACGGCCCGGGGCTTTGGCTTTCGCATCTCTGGAAATCATCACCAGTGTCAATGGAATACTACATGTTCCAGGCGGCAAACGCTTGTCACTGCACCATCCGGTGCTGCCAACAAGAGAATGGAAGTGGCAAGGCTCACGTGACATCTTGAAGGGAGAGGATTAGGAAGTAGGGTGGTTTATTTGCTGACAAAGTGAAAGGGAATGGGGTGGTTTCAGGCCCTCCTAACAAGCTGTGGGGTGTCCCCCTCATCACCTCTGACCACTGCCAGCACTGCACTTGCGTGGTGGGTTGTACATGGGATGGTAGGGAGCCATTAAGGTGCCATTGCTAGGAGGACTCAGCTTCCGCACCCAGGATCATCATAAAACACTGAGCTGGATGAATGGGAGAAGACAAGGATACATAAAAACAGTAAAATGTTTATTTTCTTAGAAAAAAAAGTGGGCAAGAGGGATTCAAAATGATTGTGATCACACTTCCGTCTGCATCTGAGCAAAACTGATGTTGCAAGCTTGATCTTTGATTAAGAGACCCAGGAAATGAAACCACCTGCTGCTCGCTCCTATGTCACTTCCAGGAGTCATGTCACGACATGCTTTGAATTGATAATAGCATCTCTACTTCTTCTCAGCAGAGAAACTAGGCTTGCCATAGCAACCATCCCATCTCCAAAGCACAACACTGCCAGTGAGAAGCAAGGCTCTGGACTGCTGGGGGAGGCAGGGAGGAGGGAGGGGGAAGGAGGCGCTTGTCTTAGAAGCGGAACCAGTCTAGAACAGAAGTTGGATATCTGAGTTCACCACTACCTCGTCTTTTAGAAAATAGGTTGGAGAGCATCTGTAAAACCAACAGTATCTTTAAGGTGAAATTGCAGAATTTTGCTGCAGACCTGGACACTGAGAGAAGTGAAAAGTTGCAACAAGTTTTAACTAGCAGCAACAAAGAAAGTTCGATAACAGTTTTTGTTTGTTTTTAGCAATATTCCTTTGCAAGTTCATTAAGAAACACTGTAATTTAATGGGGCATACGATATGGAACGATCTTCTTTTGCTATAGTGCTGTTCGCTGAAGAGAACCAACCTTTGCAAAGATTTCAACTGGGGTGTAACCTATTTACACAGTAGTAGCTCCCGGTTTGACTGGTAGGATTGGTGCTATGTGATGTCTTCTTCTTCCGAACAATAATCTCGACCCTTGAGAGGAAAAGAAAAGAATAAGATGTGAATGAGAAATTCAAAGCAGAGCTTGAGATGGTTACCTGCAATCCATCTTCTCAGTTTCTGTCTCCCTGCAATGAAACCCAGGCTCCATCAGTGACTGCTGGGCACCAGGTATGTAAGTCATAAATACACATTGACCAACTTGTAAACTGTATATACATCGTCGCTTTGAAGTTTTACCAAGCTTCTAATAAGCTTTTGTTTTGTATTGGTAGGGCTTTCCTGATAGCTCAGTTGGTAAAGAATCCACCTGCAATGCAGGAGACCCTGGTTTGATTCCTGGGTTGGGAAGATACCTTGGAGAAGGGATAGGATACCCACTCCAGTATTCTTGGGCTTCTGTTGTGGCTCAGCTGGTTAAGAATCTGCCTGCAATGTGGGAGACCTGGGTTGGATCCCTGGGTTGGGAAGATCCCCTGGAGAAGGGATAGGATACCCACTCCAGTATTCTGGCCTGGAGGATTCTGTGGCCTGTATAGTCCATGAGGTTGCAAAGAGTTGGATATGACTGAGCTACTTTCACTTTCATTCACTTCACTTTGTATTGGTAAGGATTTATATTATTCTAGGCACAGACAAGACTCAGTCTTTCACCACATAATCACCAAATGGATGATCCATTCAGGAGACCATTTTGTCACAAAGAGGAGAAAACAAAGTGAACCGTGAACAAGACCCTTTCTCCTAGGGCCAGGCTGCTAGCATTCCACAGCTGCATCTCCAAGCCCAGAACTTATACAAAACAGGTTACTTGGAGGCTTAAGAACGACATCCAGTTGTTACTTCTGAACATATATCGTCCTCTCTCCAGCAGGGTATATACTCTATGAAGGCACAGTTAGGTCCAGGATTTAAGTTCCACATGTCCCGTCACTGACTGTCTTGGTCAAAGCACACAGTTTTGTGATCTGTAATCCCTCACAGAGCATGGGAACAAGTCTCTGCCCTGCCTGTCTCACAGTGTCACAGATAAGGGTTTTGAATAAAGTCACGTATCCATACTATTTATATCTTTGACCACTTCCTTTCTTTCTTTATTTTTAAGAAAAAAAAAAAAAAAGAGGAATGTATTGGAAAGATACAAGGGTATCCCGAAGAACAAGAGGCTCAGTAACCAAGGTTGGGAAGGATACATGTAGGATGACGCGGACCCTGGCTCCTGAGAGAGGCTATTAATGTGACCGAGTTCCAGTTACTTTCAGTCTGTGTCTCTGTTTGTTGTTTCTGATTTCCTGGAGTGACAATCATACTGACTCAACAGGACTTAGCCCTTGACCCCTGGATTACAGAGGTGTGAACAGTGAACATCACACGATGCTCAGGTTTCGTGAGTACATGTTGGGTACCGTGTTTGGCACTTTCCAAGTAGTATTGTGGTGGCTTATTCTGCCACCACAGCCCTAGGTGTCATGCACGGTCCCATCTCCCATTTCTCAGATGAGAAAAGCAAAGCCCAGAGAGTGCCAGAAGTTTTCTAAAGTCATAAAGCTTTTACACAACATCCAGTCTTTGGCAGGTCATGCACACATCTTTAACTTTCTTATAGGTGGTATTTGGGGTTTGGTCTCTGCAAACATCCTGTGCTAACATCTTAGGGTTTTGTATAAGTGACCATAGGCCACGTCTTCTTTTCAACAGAAGTGGGAGCCATGTCCTGACTGTCTGAAGTGCTTCTCATCCAAGCCTCCCCATGACCTAGACCTAGAGAAACACGTGGGGGTGGGGCTTGACCATGGCTAGGGGCAGGGGCAAAAACAACTGGCTTAGCGGCAGTGCGGAGAGATGGAGCTCTTTAATGAAATTAAATTCTTATTATTATTTTGGCTGTACTGTGCGGTATGTATGATCTTAGTTCCCTAACTAAGGATTGAACCCACGCCCCCTGCATTGGGAACTCAGAATCTTAACCACTGGACCACCAGGGAAATCCCAACCTCTTCCTTTTTAAATACACACTACGTTTTTCAGTTTGTGGGGGAAACAAGTTCCTTTAAAAATGAAACTTTCTAAATACCTACAAAAAATAAAATTTTTATTTCTAAATAAGTCTAAATAAATAGGCGTATTCCTAAACATATCTAAAACATAAAGAAAATAATAAGTTTGCATACAACTATTTCTCAAATGCATGGCTTGTTTCTTTGTCACAACATCTGTTTGGGAAGTAGCTCACATTCTCTTAATAGTTCAGCATCACCATAGTGCACGGCTGTACCACTTGGCTGGGTGGTCATCCTGGCTCTGTGACATTAACTCTGAGTACGTTATCTCCCTGCGTCTCACTTTCCTCATTTGTAAAACAAAGATAACAACAGTACCAACTTCACCTGGCTGCTAAAGATTAAGTGAGTTAATAGAGTGATTCAGTCCTGCTGGCACATAACTTTATACATGTTGTATGTGTCACACACAAATACACGTGTGTTAGATAAGTAAAATGTTGCCACATGATGAAGTCTTCAGGGCCTGTGAAAGCATGAGGGTAGCCTGTCCCCATGCTAACTGGCCCCAGATGGCTTGTTCTCGTTGGATGATTCACCAATGAGCAGACTTTTGGTTTCTTCTATCACACTACTGATTCTCACCCTTGCTCCTGGCAGAGGTTTTGAACCTGGTGCCATCTCTAGGCTTGTTCTACTTGCTGTATGAAAATGTCTCCTGGGCAGGGTGACCAATCCTGACAAAAGTGTGCACTCAGCAGTCTTCTTCCCGACCCCTCCCTGGTGACACTGCCCCAGCAGATGCCAGCTGCTGTTGGCCTCGACCACCCTGGAGACACTCCCTGAGCCGCACAATGGGGAGCTAGGGAGTCCTCATGGACCCGGAGCATGGGGGGTTTATTCTCCATTGTGGGAAATGGGACACACCCACATCTATCAGAAACAACTCACCGGGCTCAGAGAGCAGACCTGTGGGTGGGTGCTGGGTGGGTGGAGGGGAAATGTGGACTCGCGGAGTTTCCATGGAGGTTTTATTAGGGAAGGAAAGATGACTCTCCCCATGTGTATGTGGACACATACACTGTTATATGACACTGGGCACATCACTAGGCCTCGACACCCTAGGGATAATCATGGTCTCTGTCTCACTGTGTTGTGATCAGGATCAAATGGGAAAAATATAGTATCTAGCGGGTGGTCAATAACTATCAGCTGCTTCTGTTATTACTACTGTTGCTGCTGAATCCCGTGTTTGTTCAGGCCATGGCAGGAGATTAGGGACCACCTTTCCTGTGGCTGATGGGGGGCGTGAACTGTCATCACAAATGGTAATCTGCCAGGTGTCGGGGAACCCCTCCCCCCACCTCAGCCTTGCACCCCAGATGGGCCAGAACTCCATGTGCTCCAATAAAGCTTCTATGCCAGACACCTAGGTCCGTTCCCTTCTTACAAAGCCTCAATCAGAGCAAAGGTCCAGCTGGCCAATGTGGGGTTCAGAGGACACCTCATCCACAAGGAAGGACTTGGATGCAATGATAGATAGACAGACAGACAGACAGACACTCACATGAACTAGGGTACTCAATGATAAAGCAGTCTCCAACTCTGTAAATGAGTTACAGGATTATGCAGAGGGAGTGTTTCAGACCCTCCAAGATTACTGTTACCATAAGAAAGTGCCCGCTTTTAAGGGGTAGGGGGAAAAAAGGATTATTATGAGATTACATGAAATCATGTATGTGAAATTCTGAAAATTGTAAAGCACTTTAGAATTTAAAAAATCTATCATTGTATACAAAAAAGAACGTGCCCACTTTTTAAGGGACAAATCTCTGTAAACCCTGTGTCAACCCCAAGCAGCAACTTTCATTTTCCTAGCATTTGCTCCTCTGAAATTATTATTATGACTATGAGAAGGAGAAAGAAAATTGCATCAGCTGCTTTGAAGACACTATTTCATTGGTGATTCACACCAACCCTGCAAAGTAGGTAGGAGTCCTGTGCGCTGCTACTTGTGGGAAAATCTCAGCGAAGCCCAGAACACAGGGCTAATCCTTGCCTCTTTTGTTAATGACTGTAGTGAGTGGATGACTAAATTCAAATCAGTTTTATTTTTGTTATTTTCACCTGTCAGCAGTTCTGAGAACCAATTATTTTATGAATAGAAAACTTGGAAATCAAAAACATGGAGAGTAAGCACTCCCATATGGCCAAGTGTCATTTTAAGGGGAGCCTGAGAAAACTTACGGAGGCAGCCCCATCTCGGCATCACGCGGGACCCCACCTGCACACCGGCTCTACCGGGCAAGACAGGAGCTTGTTACTGTAGCGTGACTTCATGTCTCACTTAAAGTTTAAAGAACTGTGCTAAAAAGAGAACCTTAAAACCTTCAGCTGTTGAAGACAGGAAGCAGGAGTGAGCTGGGTGTGGGAGCTACACAGCAGTTCTCTCAGCCCAAAGCATGGCCTTTCCCCTAAAAGGGATGGCAAAATGGAGGTCTTTGTAGAGATGCTTTATGCAGCCAGAATTAGGGGCTGGTAGACACAGTTCTGCCCTTGTGCAAAGGATACACTGAAAGCTACAGACAGCCAGGTCCCCACGAGGCCCCCACAGCGTGAAGAATGGACACTCACGATGATGCTGACAAGGAGGGGTTGTTTGAAAAAGCAGAGGGGCATGTGGTGCAGATTCAAAAAAATCTTAAGGAGATTTTGCCTACCATGGCTCAGATGGTAAAGAATCTGCCTTAAGTGTGGGAGACCCAGGTTCGATCCCTGGATCGGGAGGATCCTGTGCAGAAGGTAATGGCTACCCACTCCAGTATTCTTGCCTGCAGAATTCCATGGACAGAGGAGCCTGGTGGGCTACAGTCCACAGGTTGCAAAGAGTCAGACACGACTGAGCAACTAACACTTTCCCTGACCACACTCTTACTCGGTGTAGTTTCCATGTCCTCTTCAATTGTCTGCATGATTTTCTTGGAAACCGGAAGTTTATGTCAACTCCTACATTTCTGAGGTTCTAGGATAAGGATTTTCTACTCGTTGAAAGGTCTAGGCTTACAATTAGCAATATTACAGTGTAGTGAAGGAAAGGGCATGCTCATGATGTTGTATTCTGCTAGTTTAAAGAGGACCAGCTCAGAGACCGACTTCAAATAAAGGAATTATTCCTCCTAAATGCCTACTGTACTTTTTCTCCTCAAGTTAAGTAGGCAAATAGGCTAGGGCTGGCTGTCAAGTTTCCGGTGTGAGTTTATCCCAAAAGTCTCTAGTATTTCTCTATAGACGTGCGCATTTGGCCTAATCCGTACACACTGAGCATGTAACAGACAGCTGTGAACTGAGCACTTCCCCAGTGGGGCAGTCTGGACCGAGATAAAAGTTCCCAAGAGGAAGCAGTGAGCTCATTTTCCCATATGTAAAAGGGGACAGGAGGACCTAGCTTGCAGTGCTGTTGTGAGACTTAGCAGTCATTACACATGGCACCCCACTCCAGTACTCTTGCCTGGAAAATCCCATGGACGGAGGAGCCTGGTAGGCTGCAGTCCATGGGGTCACTAAGAGTCGGACACGACTGAGCGGCTTCACTTTGACTTTTCACTTTCATGCATTGGAGAAGGAAATGGCAACCCACTCCAGTGTACTTGCCTGGAGAATCCCAGGGACGGGGGAGCCTGGTGGGCTGCTGTCTATGGGGTCGCACAGAGTTGGATACAACTGAAGCGATTTAGCAGCAGCAGCAGCACACATAGGTGATCAGCAAAGCTTGGCACATGGGAATTAATAAATTATAGCTCTTATGATGATACTGAAAAATGAGATCAGCAGATCCAACTGTTAGTAAACTGACTATGTGAGAAATTGGGCTCACCGCTGGATCGCTTCTCTGCATTCAGGGCCTCACACAAGTGGGGCCTCAGGGCCTGGATGCTATTCCTTCCTTCTCCTTTCTGGCTGACTCCTCCTGCCCTCAGACCTCACCCCATCTGTTACTTTGCTTTGTTTAGTGAAAGTTGCTCATTCATGTCCGACTCTTTGCAACCCCATGGACTATACAGTCCATGGAATTCTCCAGGCCAGAATACTGGAGTGGGTAGCCTTTCCCTTCTCCAGGGGATCTTTCCAACCCAGGGATCAAACCCAGGTCTCCCACACTGCAGGCAGATTCTTTACCAGCTGAGCCACAAGGGAAGCCCAAGAATGGAGTGGGTAGCCTATCCCTTCTCCAGTGGATCTTCCTGACCTGGGAATTGAACCGGCGTCTCCTGCATTGCAGGCAGATTCTTTACCAACTGAGCTATCAGGGAAGCCCCTGCTTTGTTTAGACCTCTGCTCAAATGTCACCTCATTGTCTTCACTGAGCTTGTAACATAAAACAGCTCTCCTTACTCTGCTTCATTTTTACTTGTATTACCTATCTTTACCTGACATTATGAATATATGAATTTGTTTCTTTACTGACTGTCTTCCCCTTGAATAGAAGTATCCAGTGGCAGAAACTGTTTTCTGCACTGCTGCATCCCCAGGGCTTAGACGAGCACCAGTGACATATTAGATGCTCAATAAATATTTGTTGAATAAATGAAAGCAGGAACAGTATCTAGAGAGATCTGAGATTCTGGAGTTGGAAGAGGACCTGGAGGTCTTCCTCTCTGACCTCGCACCTAACATGGAACAGACCTCCAATGACCACATTATGGGCAGGGAGCCTCCTCTTTTTCACTGGAATATGTCAGATACTTTCCCAAGCTGCCCGTTAAAGTGTTTGAGAGCTGAGCCCAAATGCTGCCTCCCTGTAATTCCCACAGAATGGTGGACTTGGGGCCTTAGCAACCGGAGGCTGGGTCCTCCCAGACTGATAGCATCCCCTGGTCCGTTACCTGAGAATAACAAGGTTTCCTCCCAGGTCTCCCTCTCTTGCATATGTGTCAGTTTTCTCATTCCTAGTGCACCCATCAAAAAAATCACTGGCACAGAATCAGATATCCTAGTAATACAGCCTAAAATAGGTAAGCATTAAGTATTTGACAAAGGAGGTCACCAGAAGTGACAGATTCCAAGAAAAACAATGTTAATTCTTAACAAGACAAAACAGAAGATAAAACTGAACTGCTGTCAGAGCTCTTGAGAGGGAAATAGCTTCAGTCTCAAAGGCACGGACAAAGATCACAAAGAAAAATAAAAAGATGGACATATTTGATCATGTAAAAATGAACCTTTGCATATATCAAAAAAAAAAAAAAAAGAATGAAATAAAAAGGCAAACCTCAGTGGGGAAAATACCAGCAGCATACAATATGTAAATGACAAGTTATATGAGAAGCTCATACCAATAAAAAATTAACTTAAGAGGATCTCAGTAAGAGGGAAGGGCACAAAGTGGAAACAGAACAAATAAAGTCCGTAAACACACAAATAAAAAAATGGTCTGTTTCTGTCATCAAAAAATACAAAGGAAAACAATTAGATACTATTTAAAAATTCTTGAGAGCACACAATGAAATGCAACTCTACAGTCTCGTAAAATGGTATGGCTGCTTTGGAAAGTAGTTTGTAATATGTATTATGAGTCATAAAGTTGTTCACACCCTTATTACAGCAATCATTGCTACTGTTAATTAATAGCAATGATAAAACCTAAATACATTTAAAAAATATATATACAGATTGGTTCTCTGGGGCTGGAGGTAGGAAAGGGGACTGGCTGTAAGCAGGCAGGAGGGATCTTGCTGATGTGATGGAAATGTTCTAAAACTGAGTTGTACTGATGGTCACACAGTTTGGTAAATTTACTAAAATCCAAAGGGCTTCCCTGGCGGCTCAGACAGTAAAGAGTCTGCCTGCAGTTCGGGAGACCTGGGTTCGATCCCTCGGTTGGGAAGGTCCCCTGGAGGAGGGAATGGCAACCCACTCCAGTATTCTTGTGTGGAGAATCCCCATGGACAGAAAAGCCTGATGGGCTACAGTCCATGTGGTCGCAGAGTCCAACACGACTGAGCAACTAAACACAGCACAGCAAGAGAAGGCTGAGAAGGAGGGAGTATGAGAGCGAAGCCCCCGCCTTCACTTAGCTACTGAGTCTTATGATCATGTTCCAACATCATCAAGTAAGAGCTCTAGGGAGACTTGGTCTTTTCCCTCTCGGTGGTCCTTCCATCCCACCACCACACCTTATAGTAATTGTAGCCCAAATGTTTGTTTCCCTTACTACAGGGTGCAGAACAGAGCACGTCTCTTATTCATCTTTGTTTTTTATCTTGCTGATAAAGTAAAAGAGTTCACTGGGAAGGGGCACCGGGGGAGAGCAGCAGAGTAAGGGAACCGAGGAGAACTGCACTCTCATCTTTGTCTTTTTGAACAGTTAATGGAATCCTTGTGCAGTTCAGAGAAGTTTGCTTTAACAAGGCTTATTTTTATATGGAAGCACACTTCCCTGGAAGCTCCTGTGGTAAAGAATCCACCTGCAGAGCAGGAGACCCTGGTTTAATTCTTCGGTAGGGAAGATCCTCTGGAGGAGGGCATGGCAACCCACTCCAGTATTCTTGCCTGGAGAATCCCATGGACAGGGGAGCCTGGCGGGCTACAGTCCATGGAGAATTCCATGGAGAGAGGAGCCTGGCAGGCTACAGTCCATGGGGTCGCAAAGAGTTGGACATGATTGTAGCAATTGGGCATAGCACAGCACGTGCGTTGTTAAGCTCATCATAAAGCAGGCTACCTGACAAATGAAGAATTCCTCCTCCTCTCCCCATACCCCTCTGAAGGACACTGGGAACCTCCGTAGGTTTCTGGCCTGTGCATTATGTTAACTCTCTTACCTCCTGCCTGCTTCCTTTACGTGATTCATCTTCCTCCTCTCTCTTCCTAATCGTGGGCTTACTGAGTTTCTGTTCCTTGATTCAGTCATCCTTCTTTGGAAGCCTTTTACCCTGCACTGGGGGACGGTCTGGCTTTCTGGGCACTAAAGAACGTCTTGATTAATGAAACACGATTGCCCCAGCTGTATTGCGGTGCAGAATTTAATGGGCCATCCTGATTCTCTGTCCATCAAATACCTTTTCCCACAGAAATTTTCCCATGTATCACCATCTAGCAGCAACTTTGAATCTAAGTTTCTGTGGGAATCTTGACATTTAAGCTCCATCCTTGAACCAAGAATACAGGGCCATGAAAGCTGCATTCCACACCTTGAACATGTGTGAACTACCAGCCAGAATCCAGAACAAAGATGATGCGGAGGAGACAGGAAAAGAGTGGAACAGTGAAACGCAGGACACCCCCAGGGGCTGCTGTTCACTCCTCCTCCTGTAGGGCTGTGGGCCAGGAGCAGATGCCCCCCAATCCCCCACCTCTTCCTTGGGGCTGCAAGTGTCAGAGCCTCTTCAACCAGGGAGTGTTTCAGCAGCATTTTCGTTTACAGCCCAACAGCAATTTATAACAAGTTTTGAGGTAATGCTGAAGAAAAGCAGACATAATTAACTGCGCTGTTCAAGTCTCCTCCCCCGGCTTATTTCATTAATGCCTCAATCGAGGCATTAATGGCCATGCCTGTTTGTAATGAGCTTTATTCTAATTAGACTCGCGCGTTATTATTTCAGTTGGAAAAAGATCTCGTTAGTAATGAATGGGAGGAGTATGACAGCCTCTGACTGCTTCTTTGACCATATATAGGAATGATTACCATGATAATAAGCACAGTGACAAGAATCCTAGTAGACTGACCTTTTCATTTTCAAGAGAGAATGTATTAACTAAACAGCTTAAAAAACCCCCATGAAGTATTTATTGGGCTTCCCAAGAGGCTCATTGGTAAAGAATCCACCTGCCAATGCAGAAGACTCAGGAGACTCAGGTTTCATCCCTGGGTCAGGAAGATCCCCTGAAATGGCAACCGACTCCAGTATTCCTGTCTGGGAAATCCAGCCAGGTGAGTTACAGTCCACAGAGTCACAAAGAGTTGGACATGACTGAGCGACTGAGCAAGCACACATGAAGTGTTTCTTAAACCCAGATCTTCATTCTACTGGCAAAAAGGAGGATATTTTAGAAGCTGTAAGGGAGCTATTTCTCAAGTTTTGTTAGATGTTGGCACTCAGGTGACTTCAATGATTTTCTTTTCCCCATGAGGAGGTGAGCAAGACTGAGGACAGAGCAAAGCAAGGATGCAGGACTCGGGATGCCATGTCCCCGGGCCATGTCTTAAGCCAGGGACTGGAGACTTTCTCTGTGAAGGGCCAAACAGTAAATATTCTAGGCTTTGCATTCCAAAGGGTCTCTGATGCAACTCGACTTCAGCTATAAGCATGAAGGCAGCCAAAAATGCAAAAGATAAAAGTAAAAGAAACAGCATGGTTGTGTTCCAAGAAAACTTTATTTGTAGACACTGAAGTTGGAACTTCACATAATGTTTCACATATCAGAAAAGATTATTCTGCATTTTGTTCCCCTCAACCATTTAAACACATAAAAGCTATGCTTGTCTGGTGGGCTAGATTTGGCCCATAGGCTCTATTCTGCCCACTCTTGTCACAGAAAATACAATTATCATCAGTGGGTTCAGAGGCCCTCTTCCTAAGAGCTCAAACAGCAGATATGATTTTCATTTTAAGAAAGATTTCTCTCCAGATGGGACCAGACTTCTCCAAAAGGCCATTTTATAAAATTGTTCTTGTTTTATAAGAAAACCATCAATCAAAATTGAAATTAAATTAAACAATTTTCTTGGAAACCTGTCTTCCTAATAAATCAGAAGGCTTTCAAAGTTTCACTTAAGTCTCTGACCATATGTGTACCATTTTTATATAGTTTCAGTCCTATGATAGACACAATTAAAATTTTTTTTCACGTAATATTATAACAATTTCCCCGGTTATACCTGATTCCTCACAATGATAAAATGAAACACTATAAACATATGTGGTATTTTTGCAGAAGATTTCCAGGTCACTTGATGGATTTAATTCAAAGAGATGTCTTCAATTAGTCTATTCTCAGTATTCTTGCCTACAGAATCCCAGGGACGGGAGCCTGGTGGGCTGCCGTCTAAGGGGTCACACAGAATCGGACACGACTGACGTGACTTAGCAGCAGCAGCAGCATGTATTAAGAGTTAAGATTTCAATACCACGCCCTCGCCCCTCACCAGGGGAATGCATTTGGTGGACTGGAGACTCATGGGTTCCCCCTAGGATTCACTTCCTGTAGGACACGAAGCCTTATACGTCTCCTTTAAGACTCACTTCCTTCAGGACAATGGCTTTAGCAAGTCTGGGATTTCAACCCATATGCCTTAAATTTTTTTTTTTTTTTTTTTTTTTTATTCCTTTATTTCTCATGTGTTCCCCATCCTGAACCCTCCTCCCTCCTCCCTCCCCATACCATCCCTCTGGGTCGTCCCAGTGCACCAGCCCCAAGCATCCAGCATCGTGCATTGAACCTGGACTGGCATCTCATTTCATACATGACATTTCACATGTTTCAATGCCATTCTCCCAAATCTTCCCACCCTCTCCCTCTCCCACAGAGTCCATAAGCCTGTTCTATACATCAGTGTCTCTTTTGCTGTCTCGTATACAGGGTTATCGTTACCATCTTTCTAAATTCCATATATATGCGTTAGTATACTGTATTGGTGATTTTCCTTCTGGCTTACTTCACTCTGTATAATAGGCTCCAGATAAATCAAAATAAATAAATTTTGATTTATTTATTTGACTGTACCAGGTCTTAGCTGCAGCACATGGGGTCTTCTATCTTCGCTAAGGCATGCAGAATCTTTAGTTGTGGCATGGCATGTGGAATCTAGTTCCTGACCAGGGACAGAACCTCCCTGCATTGGGAGCAGAGCCTTAGCCACTGGGCCCTGATATGCCTCTTGAAAAAGATGTGCCTTCCAGACAAATTTTAGAGCTCTTTGTTCTGAAAAAATTTCTCATACCCTAGAATTTGTTTTGAACATGGCTAGAGGTTTTGGGAGCTAAGCACACACCTCCTTTCCTTACAGTTTTTAACTGAGAGAAGTTGGTCAACGAGAATCAGAGTTCTTGCTGGATTAGAGAACCCAGCAACCTCTCCTTATTCCCTCGCCTACCTCCCGTCCCCCAGCGAGGCCTAATGGATGGCCACTGGCCCACCCAGTCACAGATGGAGAGAGTGGAGAATGTTGGGTTTGACTCTCTTCCTGCTCCATGGGCTAGCCAACCAGAGACAGGAGAGTATGACAAGCTGGTTCCATTCCTTTCTTCCTACACAGAGGGGTGAGGAAAAGGCACAGGAAGCAGGACTGCTTTCAGAAGAGGAAGCACATGCATTTGGCCAGGAAGAGGACTGCAGCTACGGATGGGAGGTCCCTGCCTGCAGAAGGCACAGGGCAGTGAACGAGCCAGATACAAAGGAGAGAAGGCCCGGAGCGCAGCGAGGAGCGCGTGTCCTGGGCCCACGGCTGGGGAGAACGCGTTCTAACCCTCTGCTAGGCCTTCTGCTAGGTTTGAGGGAAATACACACGAATAAGATCCAGTGTTCGTCCTTAGGATACCATCTGTGTAAAGCTTCGAGTCCTTTTCGAGATTCTTAAATAAAACATCAGCAGTTACAGAGGTTGGCACTCTCCTCTCTCTGTCTCCTGGTGTTCTCTGCATGGCTAAAGCAATGTCCCCTGGCTGCTAGAGGCGAAGAGTGGAAAAGCCATGGGAGGAAGGGAAGCAGACAGCCGAGGAAGAGGATGGGAAGGAGAAGCCAATAGGGAACAAGGCAAGAAAATGACTCAAGCCTGCGTCACTGTCTCCCTGCCGAGGGGCTTCTCGGGCGTTCTTCCCTTGCACATCCAGCAAAACGGCACCATTCACCAGCTGTGCCCCATGTTGCCGCTGAGTTCAGAGCACAGTCAGCCTCACCACATTCATAAAAAAGGCATGGTTTTTGTCTGCATTCTTGTACTCCCTTGTTCTGGAACCTGCACTCTTCTCTCCTTTGCTACTCTCTCAGGTGCCAGGCTGACAGAACCTCGAGAATTCTCTGAAAATCAAGCCCTCCAGAAAAAAAGAAAGTGAGTGGAGGCTGGTTGTGCTGTATTTCTTCTAGGCTTGCCGCCCGCTTTATTTTCCTTGGCTGTGTCCCCCATGACTAGTAGCTACCTGGGATGCTGCGGAACGCGGGGATCCTCAAAGCCCACGGTGTGCATACACATCACCAGTGGTTCCTGCACCTATTACCATCGTGACTAAGTGGGTGGCATGAGTGGTAAAGAACCTGCTGCCAATGCAGGAGATGTAAGAGATGCAGGTTCGATCCCTGGGTGGGGAAGATCCCCTGGAGGAGGAAATAGCAACCCACTCGAGAACTCTTGCCTGGAGAATCCCATGGACAGAGGAGCCTGGCGGGCTATAGTCCATGGGGTCACAAAGAGTCAGACATGACTGAAGTGACGGCACGCAGGCACGTACGTGGTCCATTTCAACTTGAATTCCAGTAAGAAGTCACCTGCATAAAGCTATGTAGTAGGGAGAGAAACAAAACAGGGCTGAGTCACGTCCTTACCGTTGTAATCACAGCTTTAATTTGGCCGATGAATGAGGCAAGATGCATACAGGGCAGAGAGTAGGCGAGGCGGGGGATGAAGGGAAAGGAGACACAGGAATGGTCCGGTTATTAGCAAAAGCAGGGCCCTGTTGTGTTTGCTGTGGAGCAAGGAACTGTTCGATGCAATGATACTGGCAGCCCAGCCCACTTCCAAAATACGCAGGCCGCCAAAAGCATCTCTTTGCCAGTGTTGAAGGTCCGGCAAGCTGGCTGGGAGGGATAAGCTATGACTTCATCTGTACACATGGGGCAGGCCGGGTGACACTGTTCAGGATTTGATAAAACAGTCCCGTGTTTCCCATCACTGGTGGGCAAACCTCTAAATGCACTGCCTGAAGGTAAAGCCTATCATCACCTGCCGGTGCCAGACAGCATCTTCGATTCTACAGCAGCTCTGAGGTTAAACTCTCTACTACAGGAATGGTTTATACATAGAACCCAGAATCACAGCTCATAATTACACACAAGTCAGTCTCTTCACCAGATGGAAAGCAAACACCTTTTGATCTGCGACACACTGATTCATAACGGAGTTCTGACATAATATTAAGAAAAGGAGCCCTTGAAATAAACTTAGAAATGCAGACTTATCGTGATCTTTCTCACCAACTAGTTCTGGGGCCAAGGAACTCAGGCCATTTCACAAACCCAAACATTTTCTGAGTATAAATGATTTTGCCATAGATGTAGAGGTCTACAGATAAGCATCTTTAAAAATCAGCTGATTTAAAATCCACACGCTGCTCTTTCTCAGACATTTCCTCAAAATGTCATATTGAATAGTTCCGGTCAACAGAGGCAGAGTCTTAAAATTGTACAGGAATATGTGAAGTGCAGTGCATGCTGACGGCTCACCCATGGCGGGGGGGTGGTGAAGTACTATGAGCTGTTTTCAAAGAGGAGAAGGGAGATGAGAAAGGAAGCAGACAGGGTTGTGTTGGAGTTAATCTGTGCTTGGTTTCCTAATTTTCTTTTAAGTCAGAGATACACATGAATAAGACGAGATGCTGATGAGACTCATGGGTGCTCATGGGTGTCATCGGGCCCTGGATCTGAGCAAAGCATACCAGTGAAATGCACAGGTTCTTTGCCTGGGGACCAAGGGCAGGCTCCAGAGAGATATAAACTCTAAAGTTTTACTTCAGAATGTTGTGTATATGATAGCATGTGCCTTTTTATAGGGAGTGTTTTTATAACTTTAACAAAATTCCCAAAAGATGCCCATGATGCAACACTTAAGATGCCTTGCTTGAGGAAAACTAACTAGATGCAAATAGCTCTGTGCCGAGACATTCTTTATTTAATATTCAGAGTTCTCTTTCAGAAGGCAAAAGATTTCCCAGTCATTGGCTGCTGTTCTTAAATCTTCCTAAAACAAAACATAAATCCCTGTGTTTGCCTGGAAAAGATACTCTTAAGGCAGATACTTTAAAAATGTATTTACTTTTTCTTCTTCTTACAAGTAAATTTAAATATTTTATTTTAGAAAGCATATATTAAAATCTGATGCGATCTGTCATTGGTATCATATTCAAAAACTCCTCCACAGGGCCACGTTTTAATAATCTAGATCTCTTCTTTCTCCTCTGATTATACGGAAAGACAAGTTTAAAATCATTATCTTCCTCTGCAGTGAACCGTCATTTTCTTTAAGATGCAATACTAGGCAAATGTCATCACTTTACATAAGATTCAGGAGCCTGTGAATTGTCAGGCACAACTACAGATTGTCACAGAATAACAGGTAAGTACTTGAGTAAAAAATAATGAGGTAAAGATAAATGAGGTGCTCTCATTGTTTCACAGGATTTTCACTTTCCAAAAGGAAAAGGAAATGTAGATCAGAGGTTATAATGCTCTTGTGAACTCTCATTGCTCTCCTGATAAAAATTGCTCCCATGGTCATCTTCAGATGCAGCTCAGTGTCTTCGCTTTCCTCATGCCGGCAGAGTGAGACGGTGTCAAGGGGCCAAAGAATCCCAACTGCCTGGTTCATGGACCTCAAGTTTCAGCACTTGACTCCTGAAACATCTGCATTCAATAAAGGAACACCTGACTCTCGGTGATAGTGGAGGTGGGGGTGCTGGGTGAAGGACTCCTCCATGCTTAAAATAATTACCTTTTCAAAGACATTTGCTTTTAGAACTGAGCTCCTCAAGGCAAGGGACTGTTTCCTACTTATTTTGTATCCCCCATTTCCTGTTTTTCTATCCTGAGTCATCGCATAATGCCTGGTACTCATAAGTGCTAAATAATTAATTCATTTTTGCTTCTTGCTTTTCTTTGCCACAGATAACTTCTTACAATACTGCTTGCCCAGTTGTGGTGCAGAAGTAAACTGCAGCTTGGCACCATGATTATTTCTGAAGTTGTGTGTGTGTGTGTGTGTGTGTGTACATGTGCGCGTGCTCAGTTGTGTCCGACTCTTTGCGACCCCATGTAGCCTGCCAGGGTCCTCATCCACGGTATTTTCCAGGCAAGAATACTGGAGTGGGTTGCCATTTCCTCCTCCAGGGGATCTGCCTGATCCATGTCTCTTGTGTCTCCTGCATTGGCAGGTGGATTCTTTACCACTATGCCACTCGGGAAGTAGAGTCGTCCATATGAAATTTCACAATAAATATCATCTTTGTTTCCTTATATCAATGGTACTTTTGCATATACCTTGAGGAGACAGAGCAGAGATTTCTTTTGGTATGGAGAGGAGAGCTGAAAGGTATCATGCCCTGGAGACATTCAATAAATACAAAGGATGAATCAAGGAAGGGCAGGTTTAAATCACTACAGATTCACTCAGCTTTGCTTCTTAACAATTTAAGGAAGAAAAAAAGGAATCCAGAGAAAAATTAAATCTCAAAAATCAAGCCCTTTCAGAATGAGTCCAATTTTCAGCATGAAGCTCTGAGTTTAATTTTTTAAGTCAACCCCATAAAACAAACAAAGGTAGTGCTAGTGGAGATGATGGAATTCCAGCTGAACTATTTAAAATCCTAAAAGATGATGCGGTTAAAGTGCTGCACTCAATATGTCAGCAAATTTGGAAAACTCGGCAGGAACCATGGACTGGAAAAGGTCAGTTTTCATTCCAATCTCAAAGAAGGGCAATGCCAAAGAATGTTTACACTACTGGACAATTGCACTCATTTCCCATGCTAGTAAGGTTATGCTCAAAATCCTTCAAGCTAGGCTTCAATAGTATGTGAACTGAGAACTCCCAGATGTGCAAGCTGGATTTAGAAAAGGCAAAGGAACCAAAGATCAAATTGCCAACATTTATTGGATCATAGAGAAAGCAAGGGAATTCCAGAAAACATTTACTTCTGCTTCATTGACTGCACTAAAATCTTTGACTAGGTAGATCACAACAAACTGTGGAAAATTCTTAAAGTGATGGGAATACTAGACCACCTTACCTGTTTCCTGAGAAACCTGTATGTGTGTCAAGAAGCAACAGTTAGAACTGGACATGGAACAACTGGCTGGTTCAAAACTGGGAAAGGAGTACCTCAAGGTGGTATATTGTCACCCTGCTTATTTAACTTCTATGCAGAATACATCATGTGAAATGCTGGGCTGGATGAATCACAAGCTGGAACCAAGATTGCCGGGAGAAATATCAACAACCTCAGATATGCAGATGACACCACTCTAACGGCAGAAAGTGAAGAGGAACTGAAGAGCATCTTGATGAAGGTGAAAGAGGCGAGTGAAAAAGCTGGCTAGAAAATCAATATTCAAAAAACTAAGATCATGGCATCTGGTCCCATCACTTCTGGGCAAATAAATTTGGAAAAAGTGGAAGCAATGACAAGTTTTATTTTCTTGGGTTCCAAAATCACCGCGGATGGTGACTACAGACTTGAAATTAAAAGACGCTTGCTCCTTGGAAGAAAAGCCATGGCAAACCTAGATTATGTATTAAAAAGCAGAGACATTACTTTGCTGACAAAGGTCCATCTAGTCAAAGCTATGGTTTTTCCAGTAGTCATGTATGGATGTGAAAGTTGTACCATAAAGAAGACTGAACACGGAAGAAGTGATGCTTTTGAACTGTGGTGTTGGAGAAGAGTCTTTAGAGTCCCTTGGACTGCAAGGAGATCAAACCAGTCAATCCTAAAGGAAATCAACCCTGAATATTTATTAGAAGGACCATGGCTACAGCTGAAGCTCCAATACTTAGGCCATCTGATGAGGTGAGCTGATTTACTGGAAAAGAGCCTGATGCTGGGAAAGAGTCAAGGCAAAAGGCGAAGGGAGTGACAGAGGATGAGATGGTTGGATGGCATCACTGACTCAATGGACATGAGTCTGAGCAAATGCCGGGAGATACTGAAGGACAGGGACGTGGAAGTTCCTGGGGTCGCAAAGAATTGAATACAACTTAGCGACTGAACAACAACAACATAAAACCTAAAGAATAGTTTTGAATTGCATTTATGATTGTCCACATGCTAATTGGAGCAAAGAAATACTCAGCAATGGTTAAAAAGTCAGCAAAATAGTTCACAAGAATGCAACTTCCAATTTTGGTTATGTAAACTATTGTGAAGATTATACTAGGCCAAACATATATATTATGACAAAATATTTTAATTTGAGGGAGGCTTAATATTTAGATGATACAAAGGATAGCATATTCACAAAATTCAGAAGGATGAACTTTAGGTAAGGGAGGAGAAACAGGAAAGTTTGGCTCAGAGTTGATAGAAAACTCCCTTAGAAACCTGTAACTGGGCAATAATCACAGATTATATAACCGCTCCTTTTTTGAATATGAATGTGTTCAATATATAGTGGGAACACTGTTTATGCTGAATCTAATTCTCCTTTGTCCAAGGAAAGTTACACCAAACAAATGATCAAGTTATAAACTTCGCTTTTGTTGCACTAAACACATGACTGTCTACACCTTAGATGCAAAGTAAGACAGGAAATTGAATTCCAGATGAGAACAATGAATTTCAGTTTTGAGTAACAAGAGGTAGAATTTCAATTATGGAGACACACTGGAAAGAGATTAGATAATTTTAAACACTTTTTCAGGGTTTATAAATGTTGCTTAAAAAGATAACTTACAATTTAGGTTTCAATTTTTGCAGATTACCTCTAACTAATAAGCATATATTTTTATTGCCAAAATGTTAGTGCAGGAGAAATAATCCAAACAGAGAAAAAAAATCTTCACCATTAGAGTGGGAACAAAATGTTTCTTTTTAGGTTTCTCTTTACTGAAAACAAAATGCTATCAGCAAGTTAGTCAGCTTTTGAATCAATATGTGAAAATTGCTAATTATTCTTAGATGATGTTTTCAATCTAAAAAGTCATGCATAAGCTAAAATTTCACTAAAAGTAAAAAAGAAAAATATGTACTCAAATGAGTATGTGAGCACAGCCGATGAACACTATAGATTAAATTATTATTTTAATTCATTACCCATTTCTATTTTTTACATTGGTAATATATGCTGGTCTTTTAATGGTGCATTAGAAAATTTTATAATGATTCTTTTGGGGCAGGGGTCTACCTCAGAGTGGAGTCTGCTACTGAAATAAACATCAATTTAAGACTTTCTTCATTATCTTCCACTGACTGATAAATACATAACCTAGGAATTCATGAAGAAATACTCAAGGACCACAAACCATAAAAAAGAAATAAAAATTAAAATGGAAAACATTTCAAAAGTAAACTTGGTCTGTGATGCCTTAACCATAGTTGGGATATGTTCTGAATTTAGAATTTAACTCTTCTTTAGAATAAGGCTTTCAAATTACAGTTCTCAGATGTATGACTTTAGCATTTAAAATTCACTCCCTGCAGTGATAAATTGAAATTCTATGAGCATGCAAACCTTTAATGATTACCATATTCTACTCTTCATTCAGTTGATTTGCATATGGCACTCTGAGAGCATAAATATGGGTTAAATTTCCACATGGATCAACTTTGAATCTTCCCGTCATTATAAAATCCACACCCGTATGGAGAAGTGACTTGGAGGTTCTGCTTTGGAGTCAGACAGACATGGGCTGGAATTCTAACTCTACCGCTATTAGCTTTGCAAACCTGGCTAAGTTATACTCAGGCATTCTAAGCCTCAGTTTCTTTGTAAAATACACGTATTACTTGTCTCATGGCCAGCTCCCTCAAGCAGGTATCGACTGCAACATGTTTGTGACGTCTGTAAAGAAGTCAGAGAAGCCCTGGGCATGTAGTAAGCAGGCACTAAGGACCTCCTTGCCTGCAGCCTGAGAACAGAGCAGGGCATCAGGGGTGGACAACACACAATGATGGCAACACTTTTTAGGCAAAGGCTCTCACCAGTCTCACTCTGAGTTTCCACCCTTCAGTGAAAGATCAGCCATAGCCCAGGATCCTGGGAAGCTCAGTCATACATTAACCCTTCTCACAGCCACCTTCTGAGTTGTGTGTGTGGGGTGACTGCTGTTAATTCTAACCATCCCCTTGCAAGAACAGCTTTGTACCACAGACACCAGAATGTTGTTACTCTTAACTCATGAGGCAACAGTCCCCTTGAAATATGCAGTTACTTTACTTCTTACCTTTTCAATTTTTTCATCCAGCATTCTGAAGAATTCTTGTTGGCTTTCAGAGATGTGCATGCTGAAAAACAAAGAGTAGTTAAGTGCATATTTTCAATGTTTCCCAGTTCCCTCAGGTCAAAAATGCCGAGCGTCTAAACTTTGGGACAGTCATTTATTTTTTGCAGACTTTTCCACTGAAGTGCTCTGAAGTCATACTAAGGCTAAATGTCATGAGAGTAATCCTACACATGTGTTTCATAATAGCCTATCAGTTTCCACAACTTAAGGAACACAATTTCCTTTCAGTGTACATATTATTTATGTTGGTGTTACTGGGAAGTGTGTGCCCTTTTTTTTTTTCCCTTGGATACACATCTGTAATTAAAACAAAAAGGACAGGTAAGCAGCACGTGGCATATTTCAATGCTGTGTGTAAGTATAACAAGAAAATATATCCTGGGATTTCATTGGCAGTCCAGTGGTTAAGAATCCACCTTCCAATGCAGGGGACGTGGGTTCGATTCCTGGTCGGGGAACTAAGATCCCATATGCCCTGGGGCAACTAAGTCTGTGCTCTACAAGGAAGAGCCCGCATGCCACAACTAAGACCCAGTGCAGCCAAAAATAAAATACATAAATATTTTTTAAAAGATTCATTAAAAAACATATCCTAATTATGATATTAAAATGTGTATTTTACAAAGGTGTGAGCATGGTATTCAGCTGACTGTATGGCTGTGCGCTGGCTGCAGACGAGCCAAGAACCTGACCTTGCCCCTAAACGTCTTTGATACTGGTGACAGCAAATGTGCCTTTTTGGAACTGAAATTCCACTGTAATGTGGAGTAAGTGAGGACGCATGTCTGAGCAGCCCTCGGCCCTGATTCCCTGTTCTTTGCTATTTAACAGTATCCTCAGCGAGATGGGCATGGTTGGTGGGGGCAAAACTAAGAAGGTAAGGAGAGAAGAGAAGATCACGGATGGGAGGGGAAGGACTTGGGGGCAATGTGGTCTTAATGACAGTAGTTTTGACCTGGCAAAGAGCTGTGGGTGTTCCAAGGCGGTTCAGGCTGCTGGGGTAAGAGACACATGGTCCAGAATTTCTTTCACTTGACATTACTGCCTACTGGTTTAGTGGCTGGGGGTGGGGGGAGGAGAGGCTCTGGAAGAGCCTCTTCCACTCTCGTCTAGGTGTGGTGGGCAACCTTACCTGACATTCCCTGCAGGGGCCATGGAGAGGGGCACGAGTGACTGGAAACCCTTCAGGCCTCCCAGGACAGATAATAAGGCTTAAAGGAGGTTTCCCCTGTGTGTAAGACCTAGGTTTAAAATAATATCAGCTCTGATATAAAAGAAAAAGAATGAAAATATCTGATATCAGCATCAACTTTCACAGTTCTAAGGCACTTTCATGTATATAATTTTTGCCATCCTTTCCAGTAGTCAGGTATGGATGTGAGAGTTGTACCATAAAGAAGGCTGAATGGCGAAGAATTGATGCTTTTGAACTGTGGTGTTAGAGAAGATTACTGAGAGTCCCTTGGACTTCAAGGAGATCCAGCCAGTCCATCCTAAAGGAAATCAGTCCTCAATATTCATTGGAAGGGCTGAGGTTGAAGCTGAAGCTCCAATACTTTGGCCACCTGATGCGTGAGCCGACTCACTGGAAAAGACTCTGATGCTGGCAAAGATTGAAGGCAGGAAGGAGAAGAGGATAACAGAGGACAGGATGGTTGGATGGCATCACTGGTTCAATGGACATGAGTCTGAGCAAGCTCTGGGAGATGGTGAAGGACAGGGAAGCCTGGCGTGCTGCAGTCCATGCAGCTGCAGAGAGTTGGACACTACTGAACAGCAACAAATATGATCATTCAAATAAGGCAGACGTCCTGTTTCAGAAACAGGTCCTCTCTCACTGCATTTTACACAGGCAGGGCAGAATCTTGGATGATGACAGAGATTAAACAGTCTCCTCTCTTTTTCTGGGTGGACAGAAAAGCCATTTTGCAAAGTTGAGTTTTTCCAGATTTCTTACGGCTTTCCTTCTTTAAGTGCCAAAATGTCGTTCATTTGAGCCACTCTGGATGCAAGTCTTCTAAACCGTATACTCTTGAATAGCTGTATATCTCAAACATCACTTAGCTTTCACTTGACGACCAGCAGCCACTCTCCTCACCTTAAATCACAACGCTCTTCTGTAATACTGGGATAGCCCCGGAGCCTCTAAGATGGTTAGAGCTGGCTCTCTTTAAGCAAAAGGACCTTAAACTCCAGGCTTTCTTTGCCTGCTTTTGAGCTCTTCCTTTCATTTCTCCTTGTCAGAGAAGGTATCAGTCCTCTTTCCACTTTCTTCTTAGTTTCTGCTTTGATGCCATGCTTCAGAGCAGCACAGGCAACCTTGTTAGAGTTGTGTCTAAAGTTAGCATAACAGGCTCCAAAGGCGAGCCCGGGGGGATTCTTGTTAGTGGGAAACATGAATATTCTGGTACCCACCATGGCTGCTCAGACACTTTTGGGGGCATCCTTCCTATTCTTAGCCAAGTTTTCAGCAGATGAGTTTGTTGAATAGCTCTGGGTCCCAGACAGGAAAGGCATGAAGATATTTATATATAAATCTTAGACCCAGGTTCGATCCTTGGGTCAGGAAGATCCCCTGGAGAAGGGAATGGCTATTCACTCCAGTATTCTTGCCTGGAAGATCTCATCTGGTAGGCTACAACCCATGGGGTCACACAGAGTTGGACATGACTGAGCAAACAATACGTTTATGTATCTTAATATAAATGCCTGCCGGCCTGCTGAGTCACTTCAGTCGTGTCTGACTCTTTGTGACCCTACAGACTGATCCCACCATTATCCTCTGTCTATGGGCTTCTCCAGGCAAGAATACTGGAGTGGGTTGCCATTTCCTTCTCCAGGGGATCTTCCCCACCCAGGGGTGGAACCCGCATCTCTTATGTCTCCTGCATTGGTAGGTGGGTTCTTTATCATTAGCACCATTAGTTTCCCTAGGAAACTCCAAGATACTTCATAAAGATGGCACTTTTAGGGTTTTGTGTTCCCTGTAGAAATTTTTGGGTTAGAGTTTTTAGCATTTATCGCCTTGGATACAACAGGAGGGTAATGAATATTTAATTAGTTAATCAAGTGGTCTCTATTTAAATTCATGTGATTCGTGATCCTCATAGAGACAGCACCATTTGTTAGCATGGGTGAGGTGCAGGCCTCAGATTCCTCATTTTAAAACAGCGAACAGGTCTCTGAGGTCCTTTTGGCACTAACGTTCTGTGATTGCTACTAACTTCCTTAACTCCCTTACTGGAAACATCAAAGCATGGAAACGGGGATGTTTGGTTAGTACTCAGACATATGTGCATCGCATGGACAAGAGAAGAGTTCTCTAGTAAAAGCGACTCTGCAAATGTGTCTGCTATCCCTGTGAAGGAGGACACACAGGCTCAGGGGTCCTTATCACGTGCTTAAGATCAAAGGTGAAGGACCTCAGATTGTCTACACAACCTGAGCATGAAACCTCAGGGAAGTGGGGCAACTCTAACCCTCACAGCAGGACACACCGTTGCTAGTAGTTCATGACTTGCATTTCTTTAGTTGATTATTTTTTAAAAAATAGTAATATTAAGCACCCATGAAACCAAAACAAAGAAAGCAAAGCTAGGATCTTAACAACAACCTAGAGGTTAGTTACTTCCCACCCATGCCTGTGTTCCTCCACCTCAAACATCATGTCCCCACTTTCCTTTACTCCATCTCTCTATGTGCTTAAAAAGCAGATGATTAAAAAAAAAAAGCAGATGATTTATTTTAGATTAAAAAAATTAATTTATCTATTTGGCTGTGTCAGGTCTCAATTGCAGCATGTGGGCTGTGACATATAGGTTCTAGAGCCCGTGTGCTCAGTAGTCGAGGGACGCAGGATCTTAGTTCCCTGACTAGGGATCGAACCTGTCTCTCTTGCATTGGAAGGCAGATTCTTAACCCTTGGACCCCCAGAGAAGTCCCTATTTTGGTTGTTGTTAACTTTATAGTGTGTATCATGCTCCGTGTAATGTTTCAGGACTTACTCTTTGTTCTAGTTGCTAGAACTAGCTATGCTGCTAGGGGGCATCCAGGATTGTGTCTTGCTGCAGTGCATTCGTTTTAGCTGCTAATACTCCGCTGTGTGAATACAGTGCGGTTCCTTTACCCAATTTCCCGTCAAAGGGCATTTTTGGGGTTGTTTCTAATTGCTAAGGCGTTCTTACCAAGTGTCAGACACTCTGATAAGCACCAGGGATACATTATTTCACTTAAGCCCCAGTCCTATAAGATAGGATTTTTCACCTCTATTTTTCTTGGAGAAAACGCAAGTTCCAAGACGTTAGTTCACTGGACCAAGATTACAAAGGCAGTAAGAACGCTCTCTACGTGGCGCATCAAACGAAGGTGTGAGCACTACTCGGCTTCATTCTTAATAAATCTGCTGTTAGCAGGTATGGGATTGTCCCTCCACTCAAGGGGGAAACAAACTCATTTTATACAACTGCATGTGCTGTGCTTCATCGCTCAGTCGTGTCCAGCTCTTTGTGACCCTGTAGCCCACCAGGCTCCTTTGTCCGAAAGGATTCGCTAGGCAAGAACTGGAGTGGGTTGCTATACCTTCCTCCAGGGGACCTTCCCAACCCAGGGATCGAACCCAGGTCTCCCTCATTGCAGGCAGATTCTTTACGATCTGAGCCACCAGGGAAGCCCATACAACTGCATAATAAATAATAATTTCCTGAATCCTATGTATCAGTATGTAGGAAAAGTAAATCTTTCTCTCAGACCTTCAGAAAGATTTCTTAGTTGAATTCTGGAAACCCAATGATCTGATTCAGTTTTAAACACAGACACACAGGCATTATGCTATGTGAAAAATGGGATTCTCTTCATAATTTTAGTGTAAACACATGAGCCAATTTAATCAACTTCTCTGGAAGCTTTAGCACATGCCAGACTGCAAAGCATGCTATTTCAGTGTGTAAAAACTAAGTAAATAAGTATTTTCTCTAAAGGAAAAAAGAAACTCTCCTTAGTTCTCTTAATAGAGTTTTTTCTTTAGAACTCAGAGATAAGAGAAGCATTTAAAAATAGTACACATATAACAGCTTGATGAAAAGATGATTGGATAGTATCTTCAGATACCTGTTATCCCCAGAGGCAGAAAAAATTAGTGTAGATAAAAGTGGTTACTAGTGAAGTTGATTAGGGAGGTTGTGATTATAGTATAACACTTACCTGAGGGTGAAAAAATTGGCTCTCCCATTATTGGGGAAAAAAAATTGGCTGACATTGTAAATGATAAATGAATTTTAAAATGTCCAGTTTTCATTGGAAGTAAGAAATTAAATCCCTGAGCTGATGGACCGCCCCCTGAAGAGACCTAACCACCATCTCACAGTGGCCATTGCTGCAGCAATTCTACAGACAGTCACCCAGGTTAAAGTGATGATGTTATTTTTGTCTCACCTTCCCAGGAAGAATCAAAGAACACAATTCTTTCCACTTATGATGTTAATTTACAAATATGTCCTCATTAAACTTATTGGGGGTGGGAGTGACTGTATCAGATTCACTCATATGATCAGCACCCTTAGGGAATCTGTTCATAGTTAGGCAGAACAGCACAAAAGAGATTTGCAGCCTTTGGGATAATAGCCTTTTTGAAGAAAGGACAGGCAGTTTCAAAGTCACAGAAATGATAGACTCAGCTTCAGAATAATATAGAAAACTACTCATTATTTTCTAACATTTTAATTGTGAAATATTTAACACATGGAAAAGGAAACAATGCTATTTGTACATTTTTAAATAATAATAATTAAAGGAACATGCATGTAACTACAACTTGGATTAAGAGATAGAACCTTTGGTTCCACTGTCTTCTATCCAGGAGAAAGAAGCACTATCCTGAATTTAATGCCTTTTCATTTCCTTGTTTGTCTTTATTGTTTTATCATTTGTGTTTAATCGCTCACCGTGTCTGACTCTTTGCGACCTCAGGGACTGTAGCCCACCAGGCTCCTCTGTCCATGGGGATTCTCCAGGCAAGAATACTGGAGTGGGTTGCCATGCCCTCCTCCAGGGGCTATTCCCAGCCCAGGGATTGAACTCAGGTCTCCCGCATTGCAGGCAGATAATTCTTTACCAACTGAGCCACTCGTAAGAACGAGTGGCTCAGTTGACTGAGCAATATGTGTATATACATATGTTTAATATATGTATATACAAATATTTCTTCTGCCTGTTTTTGAATTTTTATATGTATGAAACTGTACATAAGCAGGTTCTACTACTTACTTTACTGGCACACTCTGACATTTCATGAGATCCCTCCATCTTGATCTATGTAGCTATAGGTCATTTATTTTCAGTGATATGTAGTATTTCCATCATAAGACTATACTACATTTCTGTTATTCATTTTATGTTTGATGGACATTTGGGTTTTATCACAAAGGTTTTTTTTTTTTTGGCCGTGCTGCATGGCATGTGGGATCTTAATTCCTCCACCAAGGATCAAACCTGTGTCTGCTGCAGTAGAAATGCAGTCCTAACCACTGGGACACCGGGAAGTCCCATCCTTTCAAGAACTTTAAGAGTTCATATAAACAGTGCTGCCATGGATATTTCAAAATATGCCTACAGGCACACCTCCATAAGAGTTTCTCTAGGGTATATACCTGAGAGTGGAGTTGTTAGGCAGCCACGTATGTATGCCCAGGTACAATTTTACTAGATAATGCAAAGTGTTTTCCAAAGTAATTGTACCAGCTTATACTCCCACCACCAGGAGTTAAGCGTGCTGGTTGTCCCACAGCCTGGTAAACTTTTTCTGTCTACAGACTACTATATTTTTGCTAATCTTGTGTGACATGGTAGTTTTCCCTGACACATCAGCTATTCATTTTCCTCTTCAGTCAAGTGGTCTTTTATGTCTTTAGCCTATTTTCCTGTAAGTTCTATCTTTTACTTATTGACTCACATAGTTAATTTATATATCCTGGGAATCTAACTGGGCTTCCCTGATAGCTCAGTTGGTAAAGAATCCGTCTATAATGCAGGAGACCCTGGTTTGATTCCTGGGTCAGGAAGATCTGCTGGAGAAGGGACATGCTATCCACTCCAGTATTCTTGGGCTTCCCTGGTGGCTCAGTTAGTAAAGAACTGGCCTGCAATGCAGGAGATCTGGGTTCAATCCCTGGGTTGGGAAGATCTCCTGGAGGAGGGCATGACAACCCACTCCAGTATTCCTGGGCTTCCCTTGCGGCTCAGCTGTTAAAGAATCCACTATTGCTAATTATATGTTTTATAAATATATTCCACCCTTTGTGGCCTTTTACTCTCCTACAGTATATTTTGAGAAATAGAAGTTCTTAATTTTATCATAGTCATAAAAATTAATCATTTTTCTTACAATTTGTATCCTTTGTGACTTATTTAAAGTTCTTCACTACCCCACGGTCATGAAGATACTCCCGTCATTGTCTCCTACCTGATGGGAAGTGTCAGCTCTGTCATATACTGTGGGTCTGCTTTGGCTCTCTATTATGTTCCATTAGACTAAATCACGTGTCTCAATTACTGAGGCCTTTTCTTAAGTCTTGGTTATCTAGCAGGCAAAATGGAGCTCACTCTAAAAACGTTTTTATCTCTCAAAACAAAATAGGCAAATAGGAACTGGAACTTACTTTGCTCTGGGTTGATGAACTAATCCTGGGATCTCTTTATTAGTTTTAAGTCTTACATTTGAACTGGCACTTTTTTCCTGAAACACATAAACACACATGGAAAAGACAAGGTAAGAATCAGCAATTAAACAGGAGCATGAATTTTCATTACCAAAATGTGAAATTTGTTTGGGAGCCTTTACGGCCGGTTATCTCATGCAGACAAAAGTCCTTAAAGATGTTACACAGAACAGGTAGAACCGCCAGATATTTTAACAGGGAACACTATCGTGAAAAGAAGAATGAACTTTTATAACAGCTATAAAATGGCTCCTTTTAGAAAATTACATGTGAGTAGTATTTGATTTTTCGGTGGAGTTGCTAAAAATAGCAAGAGAATCAAAGATCAGAAGATCCTAGTATGAAAAAAAGCACCAGTAGTATAATCACAGTCACTGGTTGCTTGCTCAGGATAAGTAATTTTGTGCATTTTGTTTGTGAAAGACAATTGAAGTTACTGAGTTTGCACGAGGCCCTTGCAGCGACAGGGACATGACGAAAAATAGCTAATATTTTCCACGAATGATGAATATTGAGATTGAATTCAATTAAATTAATAAAACTCAACCTAGCCTGTATTCCGGAAGTACTTTGGCTTTTAGCCTGATCTGATCTCTTATTCCCCGTCAACCAGCCACATAGGAAAGGAATACCTTCAAATCTTAAAATACAAATATTATCAGCAAGCACACTATCTCAATAATACTACTGCTCTGCAGTGATGTGGATGGACATAGAGCCTGTTATACAGAGTGAAGTAAGCTAGAAAGAGAAAAACAAATATTGTATACACTACCCTGTGTAAAACAGTTAGTGGGAGGCTACTGTATAGCATAGCAAGCTCAGCTGGGGGCTCTGTGATGACCTAGATGAGTGAGATGGTGGGGGTGGGAGGGAGACTCAGGAGGGAGGGGAGATATATATATATATACATAAGGCTGATTCACATTGTTATATGGCAGAAACACAGCATTGTAAAGCAGTTATAGTCCAGTAAAAATTTTTTAAGGCTTTAAAATTTGCTCTCTAAATATACCCACCAAAATGAAATGTTAAACCCATTTAACAGGTGACTACATACACTCAAGTAACCTGAGGTGTGGCAATAATTAAAGACCTGGGCTAGGGCAAGGAGTAAAAAGTTCTGTGGGCCAACCCACCATTCTCACCAGAGGCAGAGTGGTATGGGAGGGCACACAGAACAGATGGTCCTCAAATGAGCTCTTTCAAGAGTTCCTACTTCCCCTAGGATAGCACAAGCCATGTAAGAAAAACTACATGTGAAATGTACAATCAGAGAAACTACAGTGACTTGCACGCTAGGCTGTTTGCTATTCACCATCAAACAGCAGAGTGTCTGTATAATGTCAGTCCTCCAAAATACAGGGTAATTCTGCCTGTGATCCTCCAGGAGAAGAAAAAATCATTACAATCCTTTTGCAGTCTAGCTACCTTCTCTACCTCACACTAAACTCAAAACCGTTTTCATGAACATTTGAAAAGTATAAAATATATACTATTCCCTCTGCTGATACAGTCAGAGAACAACAGATGAACCATCTATTTTTTTACAGAGAAAGTGGGAGAGCAATTAGGAAACTTGAATGCACTACCTCCAGGAGGGCGGGACCCACAACTCTTCTTTATGGGCCTGGTTAGGAGCCTGGCACTTCATAGGAGGCATTCACCAAATATTGGTAGAACAAATGAATGATGTCAGCACATAATTAACTTTTTTAAATAGAGATAAAAATAGCTCAACTATAAGTCCCATGGATGGAGGAGCCTGGTAGGCTGTAGTCCATGGGGTCACTAGGGGTCGGACACAACTGAGCGACTTCTTTTTCACTTTTCACTTGCATGCATTGGAGAAGGCAATGGCAACCCACTCCAGTGTTCTTGCCTGGAGAATCCCAGGGACAGGGGGGCCTGGTGGGCTTCCGTCTATGGGGTCGCACAGAGTGGGACATGACTGAAGTGACTTAGCAGCAGCAGCAGCAGCAGCAGCAGTCTCTCTGAAGAACTGAAGATGTCGGTTCCCTCCAAATTAGTCATTTTCTCCCTAAACTTTCTGTCTGCTTGGATTAAGCACTGAAAATGGATTTTTTCTGTTTGAAAAAAATATCTATTTGATATGGCAGACAGAACCTTATACTTTTTGTCTAGTCATATAATTTCCTAAACTCTTTTAACTTAAGTGATGCATCACAATTTTAAACACTGCTAAGGCAGGAAAGAGACTTCTAAGAATGACATATACTTGTATCCTATTTCTATTCAGTTTATTAGACTACCCTCTAAAATTATACGTCTTGCCAAATCTTCCTTAAAAATGTATCATGTGGTTGCTAGAAAGAAGGATCCCCATCAAATATAACAGAGACTTAATAGATGGGAAAGATACTTTAGGATATCAGGTAGACATGCCTTCCCAGGAAGTGAGAAGACCAAAGGTGAGGCAGAGGCATGGGCGAGGGGCAAAGCAGCTGGAGATCCCCAGTTACATATATATATATATATATATATATATATATATTTACATAGAGATTTATATCTATTTTGTATTTATAATGTATTTGTTTTTTTACAAGTTACCACCCATCAAGAAATCAATAATAACAAATCATGGAGCATTTACTATAAGTCAGGTCCTAACTGGTTTGCATACATCAACCCATTTTGATGTTCACAAGTATACACATATTAACTCATTTGTATGCCCACACACCTCTCTGCAATGCGTACCATTATTATCCCCATTTTATAGATGAGGAAGCTGAGATACGGCGAGGTGAAGCACTTACGGGGATTCTATAACTAACAAGCAATAGCATTGGGATTTGACTCTATGCAGAATGGGCCCAGGGTTCATGCCATTAGTCACTAGGTCGGTAGCCCTCAAACTTTTTAGTATCGAGACCCCTTACCTATATTCTCCAAATTTTGATACATTTCATTATACAGTGTGAAAAAAAATCACATTTGTTTAAATCAGCATCAATCTCACAAGAAAAATCTTGACAAAAACTGTCAGGCTTATGGTGGTGGACATAAGTTCTCCAACCTTCTAGTTCTGGTTGAACATTTGAATTTGATAAGCAGCAACGATAACTCACAATTGTTTTCTTTGGAGTAACAGGCTCCCTTCATTTGTTTCTGAGAAAACATGTGACAGATACCCAAGTCTGAATATCCAGTATTCTTCAGTAGAGATGGTGACTCAAAAAAAACAACAGCTCGTTCAGCTTGCAGCTCAATCAACTGCAGAAGTGCTTTTCCTGAGATAACCATCTTATTTATTCGAAAATAAAAAGATATGCATCTAAGGCATAAGAGTTAATAAAATTAATTTCTACTGAGTCATTTCTAAAAGAAATGAAGTATGGTCATTGGTAGAGATATGGATGGACCTAGAGTCTGTCATATAGAGGGAAGTCAGTCAGCAACAGAAAAACAAATATCACATTTTAACACATACATGTGGAATCTGAAACAATAGTACAGATGAACCGATTTGCAGGGCAGGAATAGAGATGCAAATGCATAGAATGGCCATGTGGACGCAGGAGGGGAAGAGGGGTGGGATGAACTGGGTGATAAGGATTGACATACATTCTCTACCATGTGTAAAGCAGCCGGAAGCTGCTGTATCACACAGGGAGCTCAGCTCTGTGCTCTGTGATGACCTAAAAGGGTGGCAGGGAGGGTGGCGAGAGGGAGGTTCAAGAGAGAGGGGAGATATGTACACATATAGCTAGTTTACTTCATTGTACAGCAGTAACTAACACAGCAGTATAAAGTAATTATGCTCCAATAAAAAAAATAATAGCACTACTATGATGACTAATAAGATGTGCCTGGATTTGTGCTAAGGCACAAGCAGTTTTGCCCATCGCTGCTTTTGCCCCATCAGCGCAAATGTCAATAGAGTGAAAAAGGCAAATAGCTTCTTTATTATTAGGAAAACGACCTTGAAGACTCCCTGAGAATGTCTCAGGAACCTCCAGGGGTCTGCAGGCCATGCTTGAACTATAGGGTCTTTCTATTTCTTTTGTATAGCAAAGAATTGTCAATTATTTGATTATGGTATATACTTTAAGAAAAAATACTTACCTTCCTTACTGAGATAAAATCTATATTCAATAAAATTTCCCCATCATAAATGTATGATTAAATGATTTAGTGGGGGCTAAATCAGCCACCCTGGTGGCTCAGATGGTAAAGAATCTGCCTGCAATCAGGAGACCTGGGTTCCATCCCTGTGTCAGGAAGATTCCCTGGAGAATGGAATGGCTACCCACTCCAGGATTCTTGCCTGGAGAATTCCATGGACAGAGAAGCTTGACTGGCTACAGTCCATGGGGTTGCAAAGAGTCGGACCCAACTGAGTGATTAACATTTTCACTTTAATTAGTCAGTTTATAGAGGTGTGTAATTATCACCACAATTCAGTTTTAGAACAGTTCTATCAGCCCCCAAAGTTTCATCATACATTTATGCTCTCAGCAACCCCAGATCTACTTTCTGTCTCTACAAATTTGCTTTGTCTAGATTCATATAAAAGGAATCATATAATATATAAGTTTTTGCATCTGGCATTATCACTTAGCATAATGCTTGAGGTTCATTTATACTTTAGCATATTTCAGTATATCATTTACTTTAATTGCTAATACTCCAACATATGGATATACTGTGTTTTGTTTATACATGCAAAATTAATGAACATATGGATTGGTTCCAGTTTGTGGTTATTATGAGTAATGCTGTTATGAACACTCATATACCAGTCTTTGTGTGGACATATATTTTCATTTCTCTTGGGTGGATTTCAAGGAGTGGAATTGCTAGATTATATGGTAAGTTTATATTTGACAATTTAAGATATTAGCAAACTGTTTTCCAAAATGACTGCACCGTTTTTACATTTCCACAGTACATGATGGTTCCAGTTTCTCCACCTCCCCACCAACTCTTGGTATTCCTTTGGATTATAGTCATTCAAGTGGGTGTTTCATTGTGGGCTTTATTTATTTTACAAATGTGACTTATTTGGATTTGTTCTTTGTATCTATCAGAACACCTACACCTTGCAACATTTATGGGCTTACATGTTCGCTGTATTTGCACCAAAAGTCTGTTTTAGGGCTTCCCTGGTGGTCTAGGAGTGAAGAATCCGTCTGCCAGTGCAGGAAACACTGGTTCCACTCCTGGTCCGGGAGGATCTCATATGCTTCGGAGTAACGGGGCCTGTGCCACAACTACTGAGCCTGCTGCAACTGCTGAAGCCCATGTGCCTAGACCTCATTCTCCGCAACAAGAGAAACGACCGCAGTGAGAAGCCTGCGCGTCGCAGCTAGAGAGTAGCCCCTGCTTACCACGCCAGTGGACGGCAATGAAGACCCAGCACAGCCAAAAAATAAATAAATACATCTTTTAAAAAGTCCATTTTATATTTGCATTTAACTTCCACTTCGGGTTTGTTTGTTGGACAAGAGGTTTAAAGAGATCTGCCTTTGAAGAAAGAAACAAGCAAACAAAACCAAGAACGGCTGGAGGAAGGCTGAGGCTCAGAGTCTCAGGTGGAGCAGATCCGACAGGGAGGGCGGAGAGCCATGCCACCTCAGGGGCGCTCCAGGAACAGGAGCAGAGAGTTAAACGGGGAGATGACGGAAGAGGCAACTAAGATATTACTTCCCGTGGCAAGAAAAAAACCATTTTAATGGCATTTGACATTCATAAACTAAGTACCTAAAATAAACTGGGACCAAGTGGGATTAAGATGAAGCCATTAAAGGGGCCCTCAGCAGGCAAGTTGCTCAGTCGTATCCAACTGTTTGCGATGCCAGGGACTGTATAGCCCACCAGGCTCCTCCATCCATGGAATTTTCTAGGCAAGAGTACTGGAGTGGGTTGCCATTTCCTTCTCCAGGGGAATCTTCCCAACCCAGGGATCAAACCCGCATCTCCTGCATTGCAGGCAGATGCTTTACTGTCTGAGCCACCAGGGAATCCCTTTCTTTTCTTTCTTTCCTTTCAGCAGGCAGTTGGTAGAGCTGTGTTTTTATGATCTATCAATACTGGTATCAGAATCATTTGGGATGCTTGTTAAAATACAGATTTCCAGGCCCTATGCACTACCTCCTGAGTGTGCCTCTCTGGGATTGGATCCAGGAATTTGCATTTTAAACAAGAATCCTAGATGATCGTTAGCTCAAAAAAGTTGGAGGACTTGTATTCCAGAGAAAAGAAACTTCTGTGCTTAGAATTCCCCCTCTTGGCCTTCCATAGAGCAGTTTTCAAACTGGGCCTTGGGTTTCTGCAGGGTTGCCTCAGGGGTCAATAGCAAGGCCTCCCAGAGCAGCAATCCTTTGAACTCTACCATTTGGGGGCTTTCGATTAATGCTGCAAAAAAGCATCCATTTCTCAAAAATGCTTGCAAACTGACATCAGGTAGTGACAGGTTTATTTAAACAGCAAATCAAACAACTTCTCCTTTGCTTTGAATGATTTTACTTCTTTATGAACAGAACACACTTGTCAGTGTCTAGGTAAACTTACCATTCTCTTCTTAGCTTCTCTCACGTTGTGTGCAGGCATGCTCAGCTATGTCTGACTCTTTGTGATCCTATGGTCTATGGCCCTCCAGGCTCCTCTGTCCATGGAATTCTCCAGCAAGAACACTGGAGTGGGTTTGCCATTTCCTTCTCCAGGGGACCTTTCTGACCCAGGAATCGAACCCACGTGACCTGCATCTCCTGCATTAGCAGGCAGATTCTTTACCACTGTGCCACCTAGGAAGCCCTACTTGGAGACCGTCAAACCAAAATATGGACTGCAAGGAGATCCAACCAGTCCATCCTAAAGGAGATCAGTCCTGAGTGTTCATTGGAAGGACTGATGTTGAAGATGAAACTCCAATACTTTGACCACCTGATGCGAAGAGTTGACTCATCTGAAAAGACCCTGATGCTGGGAAAGATCAAAGGCAGGAGGAGAAGGGGATGACAGAGGATGAGGTGTTTGGATGACATCACCAACTCAATGGACATGAGTTTGAGTGG
Organism: Bos mutus; assembly: GCF_027580195.1. Lineage (NCBI taxonomy): Eukaryota > Metazoa > Chordata > Mammalia > Artiodactyla > Bovidae > Bos > Bos mutus. Next base: position 20,501,396 of record NC_091632.1, read on the forward strand.
ACTCCGGGAGTTGGTGATGGACAGGGAGGCCTGGCGTGCTGTGGTCCATGGGGTCGCAAAGAGTTGGACACAACTGAGCGACTAAACTGAATTGAAACCGAAATATATTTATCCTGATGCTCCCAACCCCTGGCGGGTATCTCCCAAAAGGAAAGCCAGAATACCAAGAGAAACGGACAGCTTCTTTAAAAAATCCTTTCGACCTTTAGCTCCTTAATTCTAAAGAAAGCAGCACAATGCCTTTGGGCAGTGGAAGACAGCACCCTGCTTCCTGCTGGTAAAGGAAGGAGCTTCTTTGCTCCTGTTACTTCTTTGCCTGAGTCATCCCTGAGTCTGATTGCAGGGAAGTTTCAGAGTTGGTCTGGGTTGGAAGTGTGAGGAGGGATTTCATTTTCTTTTCTCTGGGCCCAACAGCAGGAAATTCTGTCTATAAAGAAATCCCAAGGGCCTGACAGATGGCCCTCCTGATAGATGGAGGAAGCTGAAGGGCTGGAGAAAAATACTGGAAGTTGGAGTACTAGCTTCTGGGACTGCTAATGAGGGGCTGCCACAGAGAAAAGATACAAAAGCAGTATATGTAAACTCTCAGCGGGTTTCTCTCTCTACACAGACGCAGTGTGTGTATACATTTCAACCACTGCTTTTCAGAAAGTACCTGAAAACTAGAAAAGGTAAACACTGGGTTAGCCAAAAAACGTGTTCGGGTTTGTCCATAGGATGGTGCAGAAATGTATGAATGAACTTTTTGGCCAACCCTATACGTTAACAAGAATTCAGAGGGTTCTTTTTGTGGGGGTGGGGGATACACCTACATTTTAAAAATGAGAACACGTTCAACTGTGACTAATGAAGAATCATTCCAGCTTTGGGGGAGTATCCTATAGGATATACTCTTTGAGAAAACAACCTCATCTGATGTTTTATGTGTGATTTCTTCAGTGATATTAGCATGAGACAGGACACCACCTCCTTCAAATATAAAGGAATTTTATCTTCCATCTTCTTAGTGATGATGATCAGCTGAGCCACATTGATTCCAACAGAATTTCTGGATGTTAGCAAATGACAAGGCCCAGGTGAACCAATGCAACTGTTGACATGGGCCCACCTGTATCATAATTAGGTGAGGTCAATGTAATAAATTACTTGGCCATGGAGATTATTAGAATTATTAGTATTTTGTTAGAATTACTTAATACTGATAAAATTGGCATGGCAAGTCTCAGATTTATGGAAATTCTTTTTCTATAAATTAAAATATTACCATGGAGCTCATTTTATATCAAGCAAATGTTAAGTGGAGCAAATCAGTTTTAAAGTACCTAATATATTTCACATAGTTGTTTCACAAGGTATATGGAAACATTTAAAACAATCTTTAAAAAGTAAATAGAGTTGTAAGAAATTGCTCAGATTTCATTGTTCACCAACAAACCTAGAACCAAGTCACTAAGTTACTATTTTGTTGTTCATTCACTAAGTCTTGTCTGACTCTTTGTGAACCCATGGATGGCAACATGCAAGGCTTCCCTGTCCTTCACCATCTCCCAGAGTTTGCTCAAACTCATGTCCATTGAATTGGTGATGCTATCTAACCATCTTATCCTCTGCCACCCCCTTCTCCTTTTGCCTTCAATCTTTCCCAGCATGAGGGTCTTTTCCAATGAGCTGGCTCTTCACATCAGTTACTATGTCAGGAATTAAAAGAAACAAGCTATAATGTTGTTATAAATCACACTGAGAATTATAAGTTAAGGATGTTTTCAACAAGATGATGTATCTCCAGGTTTTTCTAATTTAGGGGGGGACCATATTTAGTTTTTGACCTAGATGCTTGTTTCAGTTAGGACAGGGTAGGTTTTGCTGCAGTAAAACAACACCTCCTTGTATCAGTAGTTTAATAATATACAAGTTTATGAATTACACCTGCTGCACATCCTGTGCAAGGTGGCAGAGGGGCTCAGCTCATTCTCATCACTCAGGGACTCAGGCTAGTGGAGGCCCCATGTCCACATGTGCTCTCATAATCAACATGACAGGGGCTGCTGCCGCCGCTGCTAAGTCACTTCAGTCGTGTCTGACTCTGTATGACCCAATAGATGGCAGCCCACCAGGCTCACCCGTCCCTGGGATTCTCCAGGCAAGAACAGTGGAGTGGGTTGCCATTTCCTTCTCCAATGCATGAAAGTAAAAAGTGAAAGTGAAGTTGCTCAGTCGTGTCTGACTCTTAGCGACCCCATGGACTGCAGCCTGCCAGGCTCCTCCGTCCATGGGAGTTTCCAGGCAAGAGTACTGGAGCGGGGTGCCACTGCCTTCTGACAGGGGAGGGGAGAACAAAGGTGAACACCAGTTAAGTGTTCATATTTACTCCACCAAAGTATGTCACAGGACCACACTGAAATTCAAGAGACTGGAGAATGTCCAGTCCTACTATGTGCTTGGAAGGAGAAGAACTGGAATGTTGTGAAGTCAGAGAAACAAATGCATGTATGTGGAATCTAGAAAAATGGTACCGATGAACTGATTAGCAGGGCAGGAACACAGACGCAGACACAGGGGACAGAGAAGTGGACATGGAGGGGAGTGGAGGGTGAGCTGAACTGGAAGAGTAGCACTGATATAAACACACTACCATGTGTAAAATAGAAAGCTTGTGGGGAGCTGCTGCGCAGCACAGGGAGCTCAGCTCGGTGCTCTGTGATGACCCAGAGGCGTGGGTTGGGGAGGGAGGGAGGTCCAAGAGAGATGGGATATACAGCTGATTCACTTCGTTATAAGCAGAAACTAACACAACATTGTAAAACAATTATATTCAATAAAATTTTTTTAAAAATAGCCCTAATGGTGACCATAATGCTAATTTTTAAAAAAGTTATTATTTTTTTTTATCAAGAACTACCTAACATTAATCACTGCAATCTTCCTATCCAGACAGTCTGATGGGTAAATCTATTAAGCATCTTACTTTACTCAACATGAAAAAAAAGTTACTGAAAGTTTAAGTTGGTCCAAAATGCCAAAGTTTAGATTTCAAAACAAAGCTGAAACTGGTTAGCTGACATTAGCATATTATGTTAAATGCCACCTGGACACAGTAAGACAGGATAAAGGCAAAAATATGTGGTTTATTCCCCACTCGGAAAACTGCACCCACACCCACCCACCCCTTAACTTTTCTATTTTCACTTCTCCTTTCCAATCATCAAATACAACAAAATACATAGGGATGTGAATCATAGCCATTGTGATCCATGATAAAAAGACCAAAGATTTTAAGAATCCAACTATTATAACTATGGTCCCTAAAAGATGGTACTTAAGAGCTGAGTAGCCACAAACAAACATCTTTTTCGCCAGATTTTTATGGTGGGTAGAAACACAGGCAAAAAATTCAAAGTATATTTCATCAAAGTTAACAAAATATTAGAACAAAGAAACATATCATCCATCACATCTTTAATATTTTAACAAAAAACCACCATTTGTGCAGAATTGCTAAACTTTGCCTGTGATGAACCAAAATCTTGACAGGTTTTCCTCACTAAGTTAAGAAACTGTAAATGTCAAAGCTAAAAACAAAAACTTAAATGATCTAGTTTTTCTTAGAGGCATGATCTTTTTTCTCGCATTCACTGTGGTGTATAAGCTAGCCAAAAATCAGACTCCAGCATTCCTGATCTAGCTGACATACCCACGACTCTCTTTAATCCCAAATTTGTCAGTGTCCAGAAAATCTGATGCATCAATTCCCTACTGTTGCTATAGCAAATAAACACAAATTAGTGACTTAAAAGAACACAAATTTATTATCTTACATTTCTGGAGGGCAGAAGTCTAAAAACAGTCTACAGGGCTGCCTTCCTTCCTAGGCTCTAGGATAGAACCTGTTCCCTTTGCTTTTCCAGCTTCTAGATTTCACCTACATTCCTTGGCTCATGGTCACTCCCTCCATCTTCAAAGCAGCAGTCTACCATCTTCTCTCCTCTCCAACCTCCACTTCTTAAGCCTTCTTTTTCTAACTCAGATTCTCCTTCCTCACCCTTACAAAGATCCTTGTAATTATATCGTACCCACTCACACAATTCAAGATAATTTTTCCAGGTCAAGATTCTTAATTCAATCCTCTTTCCCATGAAGGTAACATATTTACAGGGTCCATGGATTAGGATGTAGACACCTTTGTAGGAGCCTTTGTTTAGCCTACCACAGTGTCGCTTTGGGCCCCAAAGATTTACACCTATCCCACATGCAAAATACCCGCACTTCATCCCATGGTGCCTGAATCTCAACTCTCTACAGTATCAATTCAAGTCTCAAGTCTTATTTAAATTTCATCAGCTTAAAAGTTCCATTATGTAATTATCTTACTACCTAAATTATCTAAATTACATACAAATGAGGCTCTGGGTATCATCTATGCTATGGCAGAATTCCTTTCCATCTGTGAACCTGTGGAACTAGAAACAAGTTATATAAAATAACAGCTATAGGTGATCCCATTCAAAAAAGGAGAGAATGGAAGGGAAAAGGGAGTCATCAGTCCCAAGCAATTTCAAAATGTGTGCAAACTCCATTAGGTTTTAAAGTACTGGAATAATCCTCTGTGGCTTAAGACTTTGCCCTCTGGGCCTGTGGCTCCTAGCTTGTAGTCTTCCTTCCTTTTTTCTTGAAGGGAGCACAGGGTTACAGCTGAGTTTTTCTTATCAGATTGTTTCCTACCTATAGAAGGTTGGGAGTGCAACAACCTTCTTTCAGTTCACTCTCTGTTCATTTTAGTTCAAAGAAGCAGTATTTCTGTTGGTATAACTCCTTGAGATCCTCATGGGTCTCCTGTGTATATCATGGTATTCACTCCATAATGCAGGATGTTCCTGCACAGATCTTTCCTGGATAATCTCACCTCTATTCCTGGCTTTGGCTGAGATGGCTGAGGGAATTCATGCCTAAATCACATGCCAAGTCTATTCAAAGAGACATCTGTGTGATTAAATACTCTGACTTTTTAATCCTTTCCAGAAACGAGCACAATATTGTTCAGTTACACTCTTGGCTTTCTTTCCAGAGCATGCTTTCCTGGTAGTGAATCTCCAAGTTTTAGTGTCTTTTGCAATATGGATAGGCTGACAATTTCCCAAATCATCAAATCTTGGTTTTTTGATTAAGGAACAGCTTTCTCTTCAATTTATCTCTTTTCTTTTCCATTTTACTATAAGCAGCAAGAATAAAGCAGGATGTGACTTCAACACTCTGCTTGGAAATCTTCTCAGCTCAATAATCAAGTTCACTGTTTACAAATTCTGCTTGCCACATTCCTGTAGGACACAATTCAGCTAACTTTTCACTACTATATAACAGTGGTTTTCTTTTCTCCAGTTTCAAATAATATATACCTTATTTCCTTCTGAACCCTCACTAGCAGTCTTTAATATCCACACTTCTGCTAGATGTTCAAGGCAATCTAGGCTTCTTCTATTAGCTCTTCAAAATTCTTCTAGTCTCTGTCCACTTCACAATTTCAAAGTCACTTCAACATTTTTAGGTATTTGTTACAGCACTGCCATGTTTCAAGGTACCAAAACATATATAGATTTCCTACCACTGCTTAACAAATTACCACAGACCTATTCAATAAAATATAAATTTGGAAGTCAAAGTCTAAAATTGGTATTTGAGTCTTTTTTCCTTCTGGAGACTCTAGGAGAGAATTTGCTTTCCAGTTTCTGGAGGCTGCTTTTGTTGACTCATGGCCCCTTTCAGTTCAGTTCAGTTCAGTTCATCCGTCGTGTCCAACTCTTTGCGACCCCATGAATCGCAGCATGCCAGGCCTCCCTGTCCATCACCAACTCCCGGAGTTCACTCAGACTCACGTCCATCGAGTTGGTGATGCCATCCAGCCATCTCATCCTCTGTCGTCCCCTTCTCCTCCTGCCCCCAATCCCTCCCAGCATCAGGATCTTTTCCAATGAGTCAACTCTTCGCTTGAGGTGGTCAAAGTATTGGAGTTTCAGCTTTAGCATCAGTCCTTCCAATGAACACCTGGGACTGATCTCCTTTAGGATGGATTGGTTGGATCTCCTTGCAGTCCAAGGGACTCTCAAGAGTCTTCTCCAACACCACAGTTCAAAAGCATCAATTCTTTGGTGCTCAGCTTTCTTTATAATCCAACTCTCACATCCATACATGCCCACTGGAAAAACCATAGCCTTGACTAGACGGACCTTTGTTGGCAAAGTAATGTCTCTGCTTTTGAATATGCTATCTAGGTTGGTCATCACTTTCCTTCCAAGGAGTAAGTGTCTTAATTTCATGGCTCCAATCACCATCTGCATTATTATTGTTATTGATGCCCCCTTTATCCATTTTCAAAGTCAACCCCTTAGCATCTCTCTTCTGTGACCTCCTTTATATCTTTTTTTTAATATATTCTTCTTTATATCTTCTTTTTCTAATTCTTATCTTCCTGCATCACTCTTGTAAGGATCCTTGTGATCATTCAGAATAATCTTTCCATGTCAAGATCCTTAATTTATTCAAAATTACTTCCTTTTTTCCATGTAAATGAACATATTCACAGGTTCTAAGAATTAGGATGTAGACAAACCAGGAGGTTGGGGGGGGGTCATTATTCAGCCTATCACATCTGTAAAACTCCATTAACTAAGGCCAAACCAATATCAAAATGCAGGTCCACGGCTCTCCATGAATAGTCACACAGGGAGAGAAACATAAACTAAAAGAACTAGTGGAAAACCATCGCAGAGAAACACAATGGCCCATTCTTCACTAAATCGCTATTGCATGGTCCTTCTGTGGCAGGCTGTGCTAGGGAATCAAAGGTATGATCCCTATCCACTAAAAACAAAGAGAAGAGACTTTAAAAAAGATAGACATATGTGTGTTGCAAGCACCTGCAATGACACAATTCGGAGGAAGGATCAGGGGAGTTTCCTGGAGAAGGAAAGGCAGGGTTGGGTCTTGAAGGGGGAAGAATGTATACCTGGCAGGGAGAGAAGAGAACCAGGGGTGCAGAGCTATATGGAGCCCAGCAGATCCAGAGAGAACGTGGGGTGCAAAAGACAAGGTGGTGAGGTGGGCAAGGGCTGGCCTATAAGGGGCTCATGCTGGGCGCTTAGATTTTGAAACAAGGTGGAACTACCGAAGGGGTTCATGAAACTTCTGTCGTGTCTGAATTGTGTTTCAAAGATGGAATCGGAGAAGCTGGGTAGGGGAGGGGGGCGCAAAACAGGGGAAGAGGATTAAGAGGTACAAACTAGTAGGTATAAAATAAATAAGATACAAGGGTGTAAGGTACAGCACAGGGAATACAGCCAATATTTTTATAAACATTTTAAATGGAGTATAATCTATAAAAATATTGAATCACTATGTCATACACCTGAAGCTAATATAACACTGTAAAACAGTAGTACTCCAATTAAAAAAGAAAGATGGGATCAGAGAGCTGGTCAGGAGGCTGTACCAGCAACTTAGAAGAGATGCTCTGAGAAGCTAACAAGACGAGAGGGGACAGCCCAGCAGATAACAAGACTGTGGGTTCTGGAGTCTTACCGCTGCCCCACTTTCTACTTGCGTCACCTTGAGCAGATTACGTAACCACCATGCTGCAGTTTCCTCACTTACGAAACGGGGGGAAAAGCTGCATCTACTTCCCTGGCTTGCCTGTTGTACAGGAAGTGCATATCACATGCCAGCTTGTATTGATAAGATAACCAATTACTCTGGGAATTAGAGACAAGGGAACAGATTTGAGGGTTGTCAAGAAAATCACTGAGCGTCCACTAGGTACTAGGCACGTTGTTAGGCTTTGAGGATAACAGTAAGAAAAGATCAATGAGAGTCCTAGCCTCAGGGAGCAACTGCAAATACGTGAGGAAAAACCCCAAATGCAAAACAATAATAGAAGAATAGAAAAGATGGGAGGTCAACTGGGTGCATACAGGAGATGGAAAAGTATTGTGAAGGATGGCAGCCAGATCTCTGGCTTAGCTGACAGTAGGAAATGGTGGTGACTAAATGGAAAATAAAGAAGGTTTAGGGTTACTAATGAAAAGGATGGACTATGGATATAAATAAGCACTTTTACTTTTCTGATACAAATAGTGGATGGGTTGACATTCCAAAATAAAGGTATCTTTCTCTGCAAGCAAAGGAAAGCTGACACAGCTATTAACGCAGAAATGGGCTAGGCAGTGGTGCACTGTTCTTGAAGGGAATGAAACTGAAACTTGAGAGCCTGGATCATGATGTCCTAAAGAATCAAAATAAATTAGGAGAAAATGTCTTTCTGAATGGATACAGTAAAATGCAATTATTTTTTAGACACATCCTTTACTTATTATGGATAAGTAAACATACGGACTTTAAAAAGTGCTTGCTCCTTGGAAGAAATGACAAGCCTAGACAGCATATTAAAAAGCAGAGAAGGTCCATATAGTCAAAGCTATGGTTTTTCCAATAGTCAGGTATGGATATGAGAGTTGGACCATAAAGAAGGCTGAGCGCCAAAGAATTGATGCTTTTGAACTGTGGTGCTGGAGAAGACTCTTGAGAGTCCCTTGGACTGCAAAAAGATCAAACCAGTCAATCCTAAAGGAAATCAACCCTGAATATTCATTGGAAGGACTGATGCTGAAGCTGAAGCTCAATACTTTGGCCGCCTGATGCAAAGAGCCATCTCATTGGAAAAGACCCTGATGCTGGGAAAAACTGAGGGCAGAGGATGAGATGGTTGGATGGCATCATCGACACAATGGACATGAGTTTAAGCAAACTCTGGGAGATAATGAAGGACAGGGAAGCCTGGCATGCTGCAGTCCATCAGGTAGCAAAGAGTAGGACACGGCTGAGTGACTGAACAACAACAATCCATATGAAACGTAACCAACATTCATGTAGGAGCAAGGCAGTGAGAGGGAGGTGCTTGTGCCAGAGGGATGGCAGGAACGCACTACCGATAGAGAGAACACCTGTCTGAAGGCCCAGCATTTATTGGTGTGAATCTGACCTTGGGCCAAAGGGATTGAGGTGGTCAAGCAATGGCCCCTCTCTCCCTGGCTGTCATATTTGCTTATCATCTTCATTTCACTTTTCAAGACCCTACGGCACTCTGTAATGACCTATACGTAAATACCTATATATGTAGAACTGATTCACTTTGCACTACAGCAGAAACTAACACAGCATTGTAAATCAGGGAGCTTGCTGGTAGAAGAGAAGTAAGAATGACCACAACATCTTTTATTCTCCTGCCTATGAACTCTTGATATGAAAAAAAAAATTCTAACGCTATATATATTTGTATAAAAAATAAATTCTGTTGCATCTATTGTAATTTTTTAAAGTGTGCTTAAAAATCTTTTTACATTTTCCCATATAGGAGCTTTTAATTTGATGACTGGTGGAAAAGAACTGACTTATTTTTTCATTTATCATCTCTTTCTTCATTTCTACCATGAATCCTAGCTAATTCTAAATTTAGCTCCCAACCCTTATGCTCTCTCCTATACTCTTCTGTAACCTCTTCCCACCAGAAGTCAGAGTAAATGAGGGGAAGTTGCTGCTTTAATAGTAACCCCCAGGCTGTCTAGTTAATACAAGCATTAGTTCTGTCATGGTACAATTATTTTACAATGTGGACTCAGTCACTAGATTTTTATACACAGACTTGACAGTCAATAATCAAATCTGGTGTTGTTTCATTATTGATGTCCTTTTAGCCCAGGGCGAGGAAGGCTGGTTGGTTGCAGCTAGCATTTGGGTTGAACAATCTCTTTAAAATTGAAATATGGCACTTCGGGCAATAGAGTAAACACATCTTTTTATTTTCTCCTTTTAGAGAAATGTGCTGCTAGAAATATCTTCATTCGAAATGTCACACATAGAATGGACTCTGAAATGTTTTAAAGGGGGTGTGTTTAACCATGACTGTCTTTATCTCCTCAGTCTTTTGGAAGCTTTCTAGAAAAGCCTTCTTTCTGATCTTTCTGTCCATACTGACCCTCAACTTGGGTGTTCATTCCCAACGAACATGCAAGCTGAGCACTTTCCACTGATGTGGACCATGATGGAATTGGACTGGGCCCCCTTTGGCAATGCCACCAAGCTGGGGAGACAAGGTAAGAACAAGTGAACTATGTCCCCGGGTCTTGTCATTTCTTATTTCTTCAAGGTTCCTTTATAAGGGGGCTTCCCATGTAGCTCAGTCGGTAAAGCATCTGCCTGCAGTGTGGGAGAGACCTGGGCTCAATACCTGGGCCAGGAAGTTCCCCTGGAGAAGGAAATGGCAACCTACTCCAGTATTCTTGACTGGAGAATCCCGTGGACAGAGGAGCCTGGCAGGCTACAGTTCATGAGATTGAAAGAGTCAGACATGACTTAGGGCTATCTTTGGAGGCTTTCAAATCAGGGGCTTCCCAGGTGGCTCAGTGGTAGAGAATCCACCTGACAATGCAGGAGATGTGGGTTCAATTCCTGGGCTGGGAAGATCCTCAGGAGAAGGAAATGGCAACCTGCTCCAGTATTCTTGCCTAGGAAATCCCATGGACAGAGGAGCCTGGTGGGCTACAGTCCACAGAGTTGCAAAGAATTGGACAGGACTTAGTGACTGAACAGCAGCAAACAACAGCAATGGTGTAAAATAAGCTTTAGGACACAGAGTCACTAACTTTTTGAGTCCTCTAATGTTTTCATCTTCACTCCTAATTTGTTTGAAACAGAATGCATTTTGAATTTTTTATGTAGTTGTCTTGGTGGCTCAGATGGTAAAGAATCTGCCTGCAATGTGGGAGACCTGGGTTTGATCGCTGGGTCAGGAAGATCCCTGGAGGAGGGCAGGGCTACCCACTCCAGTATTCTTGCCTGGAGAATTCCATGGACAGAGGAGTCTGGCAGGCTACAGTCCATGGGGTTGCAAAGAGTCGGACACAACTGAATGACTAATACTGACATTTATGCTGGGCAAATAATACACATATCCAGTGGTATGCTGAAGCTGGCTCTTACTACGGTGAGTCAATTGTCCTTCAGGAATTCTGTGAATGAACTGCTGGAGACTTAAAATCAGTTTTGTGGGACTAGTTACACTATGGAAATTGGCAAATGGTATAAATCAGGACTTTTCTCCCCAGAGACCTGGTTTATTAACCCTCTGTGTGTATGTATGTATGTATGCATGTGCGCATACATGATTCTGTGTGTGTGTGTGTATCCTCTCCTCAAAATAAATACTCTTTATATGTGGTTGAGAAGAAACCACAGTTCAGGGAAATATTTTGGATGAACCAGACTGGAGTATCATCATGGTACTTAAAAAATTTGGGTTCAGGGGACCTAAATTCTTGTCTTTCCTCATCTTCAGTCCTTGGACGATGCCAAGGCCCTCTCCACAGCATAGCAACCTTTCTGTGCTAATGCCAGTGAGATTCTCCTCCATCCTTAACTCACCGTTCTGTCCCCTTGGTTCCCATCTTCAGATTACCACCTAGCCAAGACCCATTTCTAGCATCCTTATGTCTTGTAGAAAGCTCTAGTTTTCCTCCTCTAAATCAGGCAGCTGTCTATTTAGGAATGTTCTTTGAAAGAACACTGTAACCTGGATACGAATGTGTTTCCTTGTTTAGCCTTCTGAAGCAAAGTTAAACCTCCAACAAAATGTGAGGCCAATAACAATTTAGCTAGTGTGTGTACAAGAGGACTTTCAACCCTGCTCTGGAAAAGTCTTACACTTCCATTCAGTGACTGGAAGACGGAAATGTGAGACAAGTGGCAATGGGAACTGCTGCTTCCCTGTCCAAATGAATGAACCGCCAGCTGCTCTTCAGCTTCGCTGTCTTCCTGCCAACTTCAAGTCCACCCAGAGACTATGAACAGGAGCTGCAGAAGCAAGTCAAGGCATCATGGCATACCACATCAGCCTTGCGAAAACAGGGCAAAGAAACACCATGATGACACCCTCACCCTTCTGGGTAAAGGCATTTCCTCCTTCACTATTGTTGGCACAGACTTCAGTCATGGCACCTCAGCTTATCTGTTTACACAGCTCTTTCTTTTTACCACGTGCTGTTCCACACGCTTCAGTCTAATAGAATGTAAGCCAGGTGACAGTGGTAGGTGTTCAATAAAGGTTTGTTTGAGGAAACAATCAGTGAATATTCGTCCTCCTTTATTCGAGTGCTACACTGTTTGGCAACATGAATTCCCCCTCAGAACATGAGCCTCCCTGGTGGCTCAGACGGCAAAGAATCCACCTGCAATGTGGGAGACCTGGGTTCGATCCCTGGGTTGGCAAAATCCGCTGGAGAAGGGATAGGCTACCCACTCCAGTATTATTGGGCTTCCACGGTGGCTCAGCTGGTAAAGAATCCGCCTGCAATGTGGGAGACCTGGGTTCAATCCCTGGGTTGGGAAGATCCCCTGGAGGAGGGCAGGGCAACCCACTCCAGTATTCTTGCCTGGAGAATTCCATGGACAGAGGAGCCTAGTGGGCTACACAGTCCATGGGGTCACAAACAGACACGACTGAAAAACTAAGCACAGCAGAACATCAGGCTGGGCATTGAAAGGGCAGGAGGGTCTTGGGAATGAACTCTGGAGCTGGGGGCATAGGGCTGGGGGGCACCAAAGGGAAGAAGGAATGGTGCTTTTATTGCAGTTTTCACTAAAATTGTGATTGGGGCCCCATGGGAGAAAAGAGCGAGGAGAAACATCTGTCTGAGCACATGGGCATTGTCACATATAAGAAGCTAAATTACAAGAACATCAGGAGTTTTAAAAAATAGATTTTTACTTATTTCAAAGAAGGATAAAGAGCTTAGCGTATGTCATTTTACTCTAAATACCTTTGAGATATTTTCACCATAAACTGTTTGGATACTAACAGTAATCCATGTCAGCTGTTACTCTTAATTATAATACTGATCATGGCATGCAAGACCATCTACAAAATGTATAGCAAACTAGAGTCATCAAATTCATGGAGATAGAAAGCAGCCAGTTGTTGCCAGGGACTGGGAGGAGGGGAGACAGGGGAGTTAAGTGTTTAATGGGTACAGAGTTTTGGTTTTGCAAGATGAAAAAAGTTTTGGAGATGGATGATGGCGATGCTGCACAAACATGTGAACATGTTTAATGCCAACGAACTGGCTACTTAAAATGGTAAACTTAAGCTATGTACAGTGGTGAAAACCATTCAAGTTTTCCACCCAGTTGAAAAAAAGTGCATAGCAAAATTTGGAAGTAGTTCTCATCTCCAGCCTCAAAAAGATTTTCTTGCTTGCTTTGTCAAATCTATTTTATGTTCTTTCTTTATTTTTATACACTTCAAAATCAATATTAAACAGAAAAGACATTTATATACAAATATCTGTTAAAACATATCCTTATATGTTTATAAAGTCTGCAGTCCCAAAGGACAATAGGCATGTTACATAATCCATTGAAATGCGGTGATCCGCAAGTCTGGCTGCAGTGGGAAAAACTACACATCCCGTTAACAGTCCAGCTACGCAGGAACTTTTACATTGCTTTATGTCACACGTGCAGAATACTTTAACTGCCCTTGGACTTTGGGAACTCCGTGCAAATGAACTTTGTGAAAAGCTGGTAGGTCTCAGTTTGTTTATGACTCCAATGCCAATCAACTTTACAGGGAAAAATATAATTTTCCAGCGGAAGGCAATAAAGCCAGACTAAAAACTGACAGCAGCTGAGAGGAAACTAGACTGAGTGTAAGGATCTTATTGGGGAACAACCAGAGTTCAGAAAAGAGGTGCATGGTGAGGTCTAGAGAACGGGGGCTCTAGACACGGCCAGATCTTCAAAAATCAGACTCTGCCATTTAGTGTCCATAAATTTTGCACACGAAAATTCTCAGAGCCTCAGTTAATTTCTCTACAAAATGATGGTAACAGAATGTCTTTCATAAAGTAGTAGTAGCTCATGAAATGAGATTAAATACAATGATGCAAGCATCTGGAACATGGTAGATATTTAATCATTCTTAGATATTATTATTACTTATCTTCATGATATAAGTTATTTATTACTATGATTACATTTTTAGGATTATAGTAGTACGTATGTACACTTCTGAAAAGTAACCAGGTCAACCTCAAAGACTTGGTCTTTTTTTTCACATACTGTACCATACAATTTACTCATTTAAAGTATGCAACTCGGTGATTTTTAGTATTTTCACAGATATGTGCAACCATCTCCATAGTCAACTTTAGAACATTTTCTATCATCCCCAAATAAACCTCTGTACTCATTAGCACTCACTGCTTATTCTCCCCTAAACCTTCCTGCGCCTTGGCAACCACTAATCTATCCTCCATCTCTGTGGATTTGCCTGTTCTGATCATTTTATTCACATGAAATCTTCCAACATGCAGCCTGAAAGACTTGTTCAGAAACACTTTTTGTTGGAATGTTTTGGGGTATTTTGGAGCAAGGAAGCCATCTCTAAAGATGGTCTAGTCTCTCCCCTTTACATCGGTAGTAACCACTGTCTAGAGAGATAAGAGGATGTGGTGAATGTCACACTGTAAGAGGCAGAATTAAAAACCTATCCTTGTTGAAGTCTGACAGAAAACAATGAAGTTTTGTAAAGCAATTATCCTTCAATACATTAAAAAAAAAACACCTACCCTTTAATCCAGGGCTCCCCCTCTCTGCTCTAGAACTTTCACAAGTGGCAGAGTCATAAAAGCAGCTGAATGTTCAAACCGCATCTTCTCCTTCTGGAAGTAGGTGAAACATGGGGAACTTGCTCTGTCCTGAGATGGTTGAATGAGTGATGATGCCAGCACCTAGAGTGCCAGCTAGGTGCCAGGTATGTTGTTGTTCAGTCGCCCAGTCGTGTCCGACTCTTTGTGACTTCATGGACTGCAGCACGCTAGGCCTCCCTGTCCCTCACCATCTCTTGAAGCTTGCCCAAGTTCATGTTCATTGTATTGGTAATGCCATCCAGTCATCTCATCCTCTGATGCCCTCTTCTCCTTCTGCCCCGAGTCTTTCCCAGCCTTAGGGACTTTTCCAATGAGTTGGCTGTTAAAATCAGATGACTAAAATACTGGAGCTTCAACATCAGTCCTTCCAATGAGTATTCCGGATTGATTTCCCTTACGCTTGACTGGTTGGATCTATACCTGAGGACGAATCTAGGGGTATGTTTGGCAACCCACTCCAGTGTTCTTGCCTGGAGAATCCCAGGGACAGGGGAGCCTGGTGGGCTGCTGTCTATGGGGTTGCATAGAGTTGGACACGACTGAAGCGACTTAGCAGCAGCAGCAGCAGCACTGAATCCACCTGCAATGCAGGAGACCCAACGAATGGATCCCAAACTTTAACAAACGTACCTAAGAGGCCTGAAGAGCACGAGCAAATGATCTGGTTCATGTACACCCCGCTATGATACAGCCTCAGGGGACCACAGTTGAGGATCCCTGGCTGTCTGTCCTAATGAAGTGTGGGACACTAGGCAGCCGCCTGGAAGCTCCGTGCACACAGGATGGGTGTGTGGACTGCGGGCTTCAGCGATGCAACAGGACTTTTCAGTTCAATAACTTTCAAGGGCAGCATACTTGGATCTACTGACTTGGGCTGGTAGGGATCCCAGAGAAAGGCACATGTCATCTCATCGTGGAGAGTCCAATCCTCCTTGCCAGCACTCTAGGAGCCAGACAGGGAAAAGCAACAATGCCAAGGACCTTGGCACTCAGGATGCAGACTTTCACTTACAAGCCCTGAGTTCATCTTGGCGTGCTAGCCCTCAATAGTGCCCAGCTGGAAAGAGCGTAGAAGGAGGCCCAAGAGTCTGATTTTCACACCGACTTGCAATGAATCCTCTTGTTTTCAGCTCCACTTTTCCCTCCATTTCCAGAGACATCTGTGCTAGCAATTCCTGTTGCTCATTGTGCAGTGTGACTGGCTTTCTTGGGTTTGCTAAGTCCATTTCCACTCTCTTTTTTCTGTTCTTAGTCATAGAGGATTATTATTATTGCTCTGCAGAATCTTTAACTGTTTTTTTTTTTTTTTTTTAAATCAGCGTTTCAGAAGAAATAAAAGGTAACAGCTATGATCCGCCTGTCCTACCCAGTCTAATCTAAGCATCTTGCATACTTTGTCTACTTAGACAATGTATGCAGTAGTTGTTATTATTATTCCCATTCAGAGGTGACAAAATGAGTTTCAGCAAGTTGCCCAAGGTCTCTCAGAGAATTTGAACTCAGGAATTTCTGATGTCAGATCCCAAACTATAGCTCATGACCACATCCAAGCATTCACAGTGAAATAATGATAACCATGACCATTGATCATCACTGAGCTTTCACTATGTGCTAGGTTTCCAAGATGCTTGCATTAACTGCAACAGCTCCCTGACACAGGTACTATAACTATTAACCTGTTTTACAGAAAAGAAAACTAAGTCACAGGGCAGTTAAGAGCCTGCCCAAGATCACAAAGCTCACAGTTTGGCTTCAGAGGCTGTGTTTTTAACATATACCAAAGGCGGTTAAACATACTACGTCCACCTTGTGGATTTCCAGAATCACCCAGCTGCGCTTTTCCTCTTTCCTAGATGACTTACTCCAAAAGAAAACAAAAATCCCTTTAAACTAGCCAACTAAAGCACAGACAATGAATAGAAGACAGCCACAGTTAGAGCAAAATCATTTCAAAAACATTTGCAAAAGAAATTATTCCACTAGAATAACCTGTCTGCTTGCTTCTGCTCAGTCACTCAGTTGTGTCTGACTCTTTGCAACCCCGTGGACTGTAGCCCACCAGTCTCCTCTGTCCATGGGATGATTTTTTTCAGGCGAGAATACTGGAGTGGGTTGCCGTTTCCTCCTCCGGGGATCTTCCAGATCCAGGGATTGAACCCGAGTATCTAGCATCTCCTGCATTGCAGGAGGATTCTTTACCCACTGAGCCATCAGGAAAGTCCACTAGATTACTCCATAGTTACCTTCAGACATTCAAGTCAGGAATAATGTGAAGAATGTGCCAATATAACTGGACATGTGAAAAACATATACTTTTTAGACAGGAAATGAGAGCTAGAATTTGCTTCCTAGTATGAAAGCCTAAAGTTATGTATGCTAGGGGGTGTTATTGAACAATTTTAGGGTTTGCTTCCTTTTGGTGTTAGATTTGCATGTGGCAGTGCCATGGGCTTGTAGTTTTCAATTAAAGTCTGTTTAACCTCAGTCTGGTAACTGTTAACCAACATAATATTTCACTGCAGAAGAAACTGAAGAGTAAGTTATATTCATTATAGGTACAGTTAGTTCTTACTCATGACAGAAGCATTAATCACCCATTATTTTCTTTTCCACTTGCATGTCCAAGAACTCAGTTAAAAGATAATGAGATGTAGGTGTTAAACCCAAAGGAGGTGGAAATGTCTCTGGAGCATTATTGATGGTGTAAAGGCTTGTGTCCTGGGGTAGTGAATGGAAACTGTGAGCTAAAGGAAGCACAAAATCAAATTAGTGGAACCAAAACATTAGCAATCAGGAAATCTTAGTTCTAACTCCCTTGCTCCACAATTAAGCTAAATTAGCTAAATACTTGTTAAATAAATCATGATGCAGGAAATACATAAGATTAGGATGGTGAGAAAGCACAGCAGTGCTTATGCTGAACTGACACAATTTTGGCCACATGAGCTCAGTCCAAAACAGAAAGTGGGATATAGTTAAAACATATGAAAGGCCAAACAACATGCAGAACCACCCCTAGAGGCCACCCAATCAGGAATTAAGCATTTGGATAAACAGATATCCTTCTCTGAACTTTTAATAGTGGTCTAAAACATTATTTATTCTGAAACTGTTCCTAGTTCTACATAAAATAATTTTAGTAGTGGATGTTTAAATTTTTTTGAATGCATAAAAATTATCTTTTAACCTCAGCACTTACAAGTTTGTGGCATTTTCATATTTGCTTTTTAAAAGGAAATGAAGAAAAATCATCTGTGTATGCCAAAAGCTACAACGTGATGAACGACAATTTAACCAATCTATGACCATGTGACCTTGATTATTCTCTTATAATCTCTCCCACATGGACTTGCTCTGATATTTTAGGCAGCTGCTAGTGCAGTGCTGCGCAAACGCTGCTGGACAAACTGAATGGACAGCAATGTGCGCCAGCTCCTATGGAGCTTATCCGGGTTGACGGGCCATTCCTAGAGTTCAGGGAGAGCCATTAGTCTATCACTGCAGTTTAAAGGTGGCAGAACAACCTAACACCACTCTGCTAAAAGAACCATTTATTTACCTTCTTGGAAATGACTAAGTCAAATATAATTTTTCTCCTTTCAGCTCGCAAGTCCAAGGAAACGACTGCTCACAATCAGAACATGTGACAGCTTCTAAGGACTGAGGTCAAGTGGTTTTTCCTGCTAAAACCACGTGACATACTCCGTGGACTAGTTTTCTAAACCTATTTAGGGTGCGCTTGGGAATAGCTTGCAGCAACATACACAACACACAGGTCCTTTTTCAGTTGGCAACTCTGAAGCTACTATTCTGAGATACAGACTAAAAAAAGAAAACTCTAAAAGCCTTGCAGTGGGTGAAAACTGATTCTAAGATGATTCTTTTAAAAAAGAAACTGGGTGAAAATTCCCAAAATGTATTATCTAAAAACATCCTAAAAATATATCTATTAATTGGCAACGTCAGACTTTTGGAACCCAAAGTTACTTTTGAGGGACCAATTTCAAGGATTTAGGAGAGCACACACTTCAGATATGATATTGGAGCTGAGGCAAGTAATCAGCTTATGTCCTGTAACCAACACATCTGTTGATCCCAACATGCCAAATTGTGGTTTCATCTTGTCACTGAATGCATGCTGTTACCTGGGTATTATCTACCTGACTTTATCAGGCCAAGGGCCTCTAGCCCTGCCCAAGGTGGTCTGTCAAGGTTTACCAGATGTCTGCACCCCCAGTACTTGCTGCCATGGAAATTGGGGGGTCATACTTGTGTATCTCTGAGGATGGCAGAGGGTTGGGTGAGGGAACCAGCTCTGAATTTCATGAAAATGCCTTTGTGTTCTGCACTGGTAGATTCTCCTTGGACTAGGCAAACCCACTGACCTGCAATTTATTCTAAATATGGTAAATGCTCTTGTCAAGATGATCTCCACTAAAACTGAATTAGTCCATAAAGGCTGGAAATGATCTCTACTTAAAAGATTTCTCATAGAGAACACAAATAGCATTGCAAACAAGTGATGTTTAACAAAATTAAGAAAATAATCGCTTTTCAAAAGGCCCTTAAGCACATTAGTGGGTATCGTTTACATATAGACAACTGAAGCACTAATTAAAAATAAGTCCCATCTAGTCATTAAACCAATGGCATCCCATTCCAGTACTCTTGCCTGGAAAATACCATGGATGGAGGAGCCTGGTAGGCTGCAGTCCATGGGGTGGCTAAGAGTCGGACATGACTGAGCGACTTCACTTTCACTTTTCACTTTCATGCATTGGAGAAGGAAATGGCAACCCACTCCAGTGTTCTTGCCTGGAGAATCCCAGGGATGGGGGAGCCTGGTGGGCTGCCGTCTATGGGGTCGCACAGAGTCGGACACGACTGAAACGACTTAGCAGTAGTAGTCATTAAACCGGCAATGTAAAAACTGCTATTAGTCACCATCTCTTTAATCTGTAATCAAAGATCATTCAAGGTAAAGAGAAGAATTAATGTCATGGAGGTCTCTGCCAGGAACTGGCTCCTTTCAGAGGTGGTGAGCCAGGGATCATCCTGTTTATAGTTGAGGATTCTGGAGAGTCTGCCCCTGGGGGTCATGACTTGCTGGTCTGGGATGTCTAGAGTTGATGGGGAAGGAGACTTGGCAGGGGTGGAAAAGAGGCTGGTAGCCCCAGCTCTGAGTGTGTGTGTTAGTCGCTCAGTCGTGTCCAACTCTTTGCAACCCCATGGACTGTAGTCTACTAGGCTCCTCTGTCCATGGGATTCCCCAGGCAAGAATACTAAAGTGGGTTGTCATGTCCTTCTCCAGGAGATCTTCCGAACCCAGGGATCGAACCCAGGTCTCCTGCATTGCAGGCAGATTCTTTACTGTCTGAGCCACCAGGGAAGCCTGGGAGCCTCAGTTAGGTGCTCCTTTACCGAAAAAAAGACACCTAACAAAGACTCTTGCAGCTTGAGTCTCCAAAAGGGTTTATTATAATACTTGAAAGGAAAAAAGCCTATAAGTTGCCTTTTCTTTGGCTCAGATGAACCAGTATAGTTTTGCTAGCATTGAAGAGAAACATTACTAGAAATTCTGAGTTTATACACATCAGAGAACCTTATACATTCTAGTAGGTTAATGTAAAAGGCTTTTCATTTCTAGGTTTGCAAATATCTATCACACCTTTTCTTTGGTGCTTAGAAGCTCCAAACCTGAATTACTCTTCAATTTCATCTTTACTCCCCTTTGAGTAAAATAATCCAATATCTATTAGGCACTAATACGACAAGCACAGTGCTATATTGTCTCCTAAGGCAAGGCAAACAGAACCTTCTCTTTTGGCCTCTTCAGCCAAGCAGGAAATGTGATTAATCATGATTGTTTAATGCATGTCTACTCTGTATCGGGCGACTTACATGAATTCTCACTAACCCTTTAACTCACTTGGCATTTTACTGACTGCCTGCAACAGCAAGTACATACAGGAGACTCCTTATCCAAATGTTACACAGAAGGAAATTGAAGCTCAGAATGTATTAAGCAGGTTCACAAAGCTAGGTACTGGCAGAGTCTGAACTCTGACCTCTCATCTGTCCTCTCTCTGCTACTCCTGGCTTCCAGCTACAGAGACAGCATTACCCAGGAGCAGTGAGCCCCCACTTAGCTCTTACCAGGCATCGTCCACCATTTTTATGTCTATCAGGGGCTTCTCTGATGGCTCAGCAGGTAAAGAAACTGCCTGCAATGCAGGAGATGTAAGTTTGATTCCTGGGTCGGGAAGATCCCTGGAGGAGGGCATGGCAACCCATGCCAATCTTGTCTGAAAAATCCCACGGACCGAGAAGGCTTTTGGGCTACAGTCCATGGGGTTGCAAAGAGTCAGACACGATTGAGCACAAGCACCTTTAGGTGTATTAACTGACCTGACACTCTCAACAATTCTATGAGGAAGTACTGCTATTATCACAGTCACCATTTCACATGAAGAAACAAGAGCACATAAGACTCTGACCTCCGCTCACAAAAGGCATCTGCCAACCCAACAACCGGGGGCGGTGGGGGGGGTGGCAGCCTGGTGACTGGGACCTTCCTCCCCTCACCAGGGGTGGCAGCTGGCTGCCAAGGACACTGAGTTGGAGGTATTGGAAAGACGTCCCTCTACTGGAGTAGATGGCTGTCCTTGACCTCAGACCTTCTTCTAGCTAGAAATTCCTAGATGCTTGTGTTTACAACCTAATGGTTTATGTATATTTTGACTTTGGAATTCCTGGCACAGAAAATGGATGTTAAAAAAAGAAATTCTAGAGATTATTCCAGGAAATTAAAAAAAACAAAACAAAACACATAATTTGTCACCTTGCCAATATTCAGAGAGCCCGAGTGAAATTAGCAGTCATCACTCACAAGTCAGGGCCACAGAAGTCAACTACAAATGACCATTAAAGATTGTATATTCAGTGATACAGGTGCTGGAAGCTTCTTATTAGTCTTGGGGAAGATGTAAAAAGTGGTAGCTGAAGAGGAAAACAGAAAGCTCGGGAAACACAGTAACTAACTTTCCACTTTAATGGCTGCTCATGAATTAGTGAAAAGGGAAGGAAGAGGAGACAGAAACTGGGCTGCCGTGGCCAGTCCTGAGAGAGCTGGACCCAGGCTCTGTAGCCAGTGGCCCTAAACTCTTTACATTCTGAAAACCAAGCAGATAAAGCAGGACACATGTTAGACTTTGTATATAGACTTGTGCCTGAATTCAGTTAACAAACAGGGGCTTATCCTGATGTCCTTTAGGACAACTGCATGCTGGTGAAGTCCCACCAGAATCCCCACTTCATGAGTGAATGGCTGTGCCCAGATCACAGTGGGGTTATTGAACACATAAGGGTCCATCAGCTACAGTCTGGGGTAGTACTGCAAGCTACTGGTGGTAATTTTTTAGAGTTGAAACAAAATTACTTAACAATAATCCAAACTAATGTATAGTCAAAGAGCACCTTAATGATGTGTAATCAAAGAGAACCAGAATGAATCTAAATACTTCCTAAATGGAAATTTAAACTGTATGGAATGATGTCAGTGGGGCATCTCAGGCTAACTCAATACTACAAGAACAATGTTGGATCAATTCATGACCCCCCACACTGGTATTCTTGAGAATCAGGAGGCCAAGGCATATACAGTTAAGAATTCCAATTGGTTAGTGCAAAAATCAAACCAGTCAATCCTAAAGGAAATCAATCCTGAATATTCATTGGAAGAATTGACACTGAAGCTGAAGTTCCAATTCTTTGGCAACCTGATGAGAAGAGCTGACTCACTGGAAAAGACCCTGATGCTGGGAAAGATTGAAGGCAGAAGGAGAAGGGGACGACAGAGGATGAGATGGTTGGATGGCATCACTGACTCAATGGACATGAGTTTGAGCAAACTCCGGGAGACAGGGAAGCCTGGCGAGCTGCAGCCCATGGGGTTGCAAAGAGTGAACACGACTGAACAACAAGGTGGAAAGACAGGAGCAGAGGGCAGAGCACATGCACGCAAAAGAGAAAAAAAGATCAGGGACAACTCATAAACAGAGAACGTCTGCCAATGAAGAAAAACTCTTTACTGTTTGAAGCAAGAGAAAAGCCGATAGAACAAAAACATGAGCATTTTCGGGAACAGAGTGGGAGGGGAGATGACATAAAGGTTACAAGTCTTGTGATGCTCAGGCCACTTTTATCACAATGACTCAGTTGGACAAAAAATAGAAATGGATTTCCTAAGCCAAGACACTCCTCCATTCATCTTCTCCTCTCTAATATTACAGCCAGCCTTCTTAACAGGAAGTACCATGTTTTGCAAAGCATGGAGTATGGCTTTCCCCCACAGGAAAGGGTGACCGTGCCCTGTGCCCTGTCACTAAGCAGACATCACTTGCCCCGGATTTCTAAGGCGGGTTCTATCTTCCCTTCCTTCCTCTTCTTCAACATACTAAATTGTTTCAAAATAAAACATACTAGCCTTTTCTGGTTAAAAACATTATGAAGCAAAGCAAGTGAAAGTGTTACTTGCTCAGTCTGTCTGATACTTTGCAACCCTGTGGACTGTAGACTGAGAGGTTTCTCTGTCCATGGAATTCTCCAGGCAAGAATACTGGAGTGGGTTGCCATTTCCTTTTCCTTGAGACCTTTCCAGCCCAGGGATTGAACCTGAGTCTCCTGCATTGCAGGCAGGTTCTCTACTAGCCGAGCCACCGGGGAAACCCAGGAACATTATATGAGTACACAAACCTGAAAAAGTAGTGAGCAGCGGTCACAGTGGTAGTGATGATGGAAGGTTCCTTCCTTCTTGTTTTTTCTTTTAATAAATCAATAGTGGGCAGCCCCCCGATTCCCTTTCTTTTGGTTGGCCTGACCTCTGGCAGAAGCCCCTTGCCCCTCTTCTCTGCCCACATCCATGAGAGGCACGGGCCTTCTTCGGACAAGGCCTCTGTTACCAGCAGATGCTCTATGACCGCTCTGAAAGCCAGAACAGGTTTCTGGATGTGCTTTGTTAAGTTGCATGAAGCATGCACAGAACAAGGCCCTGCATGTCAACAGGCACTGCACGTTCCTTTTCTCAGGCTGACATACCCCACGGCTTACCCAGCTCTCATCTGCCTCGGTTTGTTTGTCCAAGAAGCCAAATAAAACTGTCAGAATATAGACTGCGGTGGTGAATACTGTGAATCCTCTTCTGAGTGTGTGTGGTGTGTGTAAGTGTGTGTGGTGTGAGTAAGTGTGTGTGCATGTGTATGTGTGTGTGTGAAGTGAGCCATTACTAATTAGGATACCATTTCTTACATACCTTTCTAGAATACAGTCCAACACAAAGCAGAAAGGAAACAGCTAAGCTTTATCTCCAGCTAGCAGCCATCCCAGCCTGGAGCTAAAGTGAGTTCATCTCAGGGGTCCATGGTATCCAGATGGCCTGGAGGGCGAGCAGGGTGCTCCCTGTGTGCAGGAGGTATAAGGTTGCCTGCAGGGAAGTTATTCTTCCTGGAGGAAGCATTGTTAGCTAATGCTTCAGTGCTGACATGG
Organism: Bos mutus; assembly: GCF_027580195.1. Lineage (NCBI taxonomy): Eukaryota > Metazoa > Chordata > Mammalia > Artiodactyla > Bovidae > Bos > Bos mutus. Next base: position 20,525,686 of record NC_091632.1, read on the forward strand.
AGTGTGATGCATTTTTCCTCACTCAGAACTTCTGATTTACCCAAGCCTCCCGCCCCACCTTACAATCATCTCTCCCCTCAGTCCAATCCCTGCTCCAGAGGTAAAAATAGAAAGGAGGGTTTCCCCCCAAACCTGAGAAGAACGTGAGCGCGCAAGGTAGCCCTGGCCCAGAAAGCTAACAGGTGTCTCTGCGTGTGGGCGGGAGAGTCTGTGTGTTCATCCCACATTGGCAGAGAGGACTCTGAGACACGGAGCGCAGTTCCATGAAATGGTGGACTCCGGTGAGTATTCTTCCATAACAAAAACAAGCAGTCTCTGGCCATGGACGTCAGTGCCCTCCACTTGAGCTTGGAGGGGCTATGCATGTGGAAGCAGCAGCAGCAGCTCATGGGGGCTCTGCCTGGCACCAAGGACTTTCTGGGTGTAGGGCTGCAGCGGCAAGTACCACAAGAAGTCAGAGCAGGGTGAGGGGTCAGGGGAATGTGCAACGTGGTAGGTTTGGGACAAGTCATGCATCAGGTATCTCCTGGAAAGCCCAGGAACAGCTTAGGAACCTCAAAAATGGGGGTGTGTATGGTCTCTGCTCCCACATAGCAGATAGAGGTAGGGAAACCTATTCATCCATCAGTTCATTCATTCTGAATAAATGGAACTAAAGAGTAGTTCTGAGGAGGGGAAAAAAAATAGACAAAAAAACCATGTGGCCTAATAGAGCTTTTGAGAGTCTCTTGGACAGCAATGAGATCAAACCAGTCAATCCTAAAGGAAATCAACTCTGAATATTAATTGGAAGGACTGATGTGCTGAAACTGAAGCTCCAATACTTTGGTCACCTGATGCGAAGAACTGACTCATTGGAAAAGACCCTGATGCTGGGAAAGATTGAGGGCAGGAGGAGAAGGGGGTGACAGAGGATAAGATGGTTGGATGGCATAATTGACGCAATGCACATGAGCTTGAGCAAGCTCTGGGAGACAGTGAAGGACAGGGAAGCCTGGTGTGCTGCAGTCCATGGGGTCACAAAGAGTTGGACACGACTGAGTGACTGAACAACAACAATAGAACTTTCATTGTAAAGCAAAGAACAATAAAAACGAGCAACACACAGATAATATCAAGTCAGGTAGTGAGAAGTAGTAAGAAGTCAATTTTAATACAACTGGATAATAGAGAGTGGGGGCTGGTGGAAAAGACTACTCTATAGCTAGAGGTCAAGGTCTCTAGAATTAGAAAAATTTTTATGTTGTTGTTAGACATACACGCCTATCTATATTTTTGAAATTTACAGTAAACAATAAAAAAGCTTCTTTTTGTTTCCATGTCCAACCATTACAATTAAAAAAACCCTATTATCAGCCGATTTAAGTTACAAGGAATTTTTAAGGGACTGTTCATAGTTTTTTATTGTCCTTAGATTTTATTTTATAAATTGATACAAAGGAAGTAGATCATAAAGTTTGCAAATCTTTGTTGTACATAGACTCCCTTAAGATGATGTGTTTTATCCATTGAATGAGTGAATAAATGAATGAATGAATGAGGCATGATAGCTTGGTTAAGCAGACAGATTTAAAGCCATCGCTTATTAACTTGATTTTGAAGCTTCTATTTCTGTAAAATGGGAGTAAAAACCATAAGCATAGACTTGTGAGGATAAGACAGTGACTTCAGAGTGTGTAGTACAGAGCTAGGCAAAGAGTAAACAGGCATTGACATTTTTTGATTTAAGAATAAACAGCGAGATGTAATTTTTGTTAATTCTGAGCTAGAAATTTAAATAAAAAGGCTTCCCAGGTAGCACAGTTGCTAAAAAGTCTGCCTGCCAATTAAGGAGATGAAAGAAATGCAGGTTAGATCCTTGGGTCGGAAAGATCCCTTGGAGTAGAAAACATCAACCCACTCCAGTATTCTTGCCTGGAAAAGTTCATGGATAGAGGAGCCTGGTGGGCAATAGCGCAAGGGTCGCGAAGAGTTGGACGTGACTGAGCACGCACACACACCAAAGACAGATGGTGAAAAAACTACTGAGTCTAGGATTATTGGTAGAAATCCGGCAGATATTCTCAAGAAAAAAATGGAATTAGTTTATTTCTCCTGGATTTATTAACAGAGTTTAAATCTGTTTTTTCCCAATCTAAAATAATAAAATATATCTTTTTTCATCCTGGTACCTGTAAAAAGTGACAACCAGAATGCATGAAGAGTCAAGGAGATACACACAGTAGGGTTTAAATCCTCTGCACATGTACAAACAGAGATTTGAGATCTGAATGTACAGTGGACGTTTACTAAGTACTATGATGAGCAGCAGGCATGGACCAAGATCCTTCGAGATGGGTTTCTGAATTTAATCCTTTTAAGACAACAGGCAGAAGTAAATGGCAAACAGCCCTCCTGGACAAGAGAGCTCTCCTGGACCTTCTCTAGGTCAAATGATAAAAATGTCTATTTTACGTCAATACAGATGTCAAATATGTCACTGCTGTGGTTCTTCTGATAAGCACAGTAATATTTTCATTGTAGAAAATAAATATATTGTCCTACCAAGTGCCATTAACAGTTGAGAATATTTTATGTTAGTTTTACATGTCTTTGTTTCTCTCATTTTTTTTTCTCTCTCTGCTGTTTACTGACAAAACTGGAATTATGTAAATAAATATTCTTGGAACAAATGATTTTTAATGGCTTACACTATTTCATTTATTTCATCTATGGATGAACTATTAAGTAACAATTAGGTAATATTGGAGATTTAGGTTATTTTCAGATTTCTACCATTCCATATAATGCTACAAAGCTATCTTTATACATATCTTTGACTGCCTTCTTCTTAGAAAAAATTACTTGATCAATTTGAACATGAGCATCTATCTTCATGGCTCAAAACATTTTCATCCAGAAAGGTAACAATTTGAACATCAACAGAAGGATATGAATGTCTAACCCATTCTACCCTAGCCAGAAATGACAGTATGATTCGAAAAACGCAAAAAATGTCAGTTACTTAGACCAAAAAATATATCTTATTGTTTTCTCAAATTTGTCCCTGCTTTTGCTACTAATAAGGTTAATCTTCTTTTTCTATATATAGTATTTTCTTTTTCTTTTTTTGCAAACTGTCTATTCATGTCCTCAGTCCATTTGAAAAACTGGGTTGTTCGGGATACTCTTATTATCTGACAAACCCTTTTCTATGTTAAGGATACTAAATCTTTTGGAGTAATATTTGTTGCAATTTTTTTAAACTGGGTGGTGTTTATCTTTTAAATGTTTGCTGTCTTTTTGTTCTAAGGAGTTTCCAATTTGCATATATTAGTCCTGAATCATGCCTGCCCTGCCCTTTTCTGTCCGACTCATATCCTCTTCTCAGAGAACTTGCTCCTGTCCAGAGACATTGGCCTTCCTGGTGATGCAGTAAAGAATCCGCCTGCAATGCAGGATATGTGGAGATGCAGGTTCCATCCCTGGGTCAGGAAGTTCCCTTGTAGAAGAAAATGGCAACCCACTCTAGTATCCTTGCCTGGAGAATTCCTTGGACTGAGGAACCTGGTGGGCTACAGCCCATGGGGTTGCAAAGAGTTGGACAGGACTTATCAACTAAACACAAAAAAATAAGAGAAGGCAGTGGGTCCTCCCGCCTACTAATCAAGGCCAGCTGGTTCAGCGTGAAACAGCTAGACAGAAAGAAGCAATGGCAATAGGTTGTGTAACAGAACTCAGGTCCAGTGCTCAGATCCCTGGTCTTTTCAGAAGCTCAAGTAGCGTCTCTATCTTAGCCTCAGGAAGGCCCATCCCAATCACAATCCTTGTGGACTGTGGATTAATCCAAGATCCCTTTCCAGTAAACCCTCCATTTATTTGTGATATTTTAAGTTGGTTTAGTTCCTCACACTCCTAACTATCTTTAATAAAACAATGGTGAAGTAAAGTAATACTTTCCCTTGTGGTTTCTTACACTGCTTTTAAATTTCAAAATCCTTTCCCATCCCAGTATTGGTTAGTCACCTACTTTTTTCTCCTAGATTTAAAAAAAAATTTTTTTTTAAACCCCATGTAATTCCCTGGTTCCCTAAAGTATATTTTGGTATGTGGTTTGCTGAATAATCCATTTTTCCCCTACTGGTTTGCTGTGTTCCACATGATCATAAATGCATATGAGTGTGTATATATGTGTGTGTGTGTGTGTGTTTGTGTGTATTTCAGGGCTATTCATTCTGTTGCTTTAATTCTTATGCCTGTAAAACATTGTTTTATTTATTGTAGATTTATTAAATATTTTGATACTTGAGATACTAAATTCTTCTTCATCACTTTTTAAAATTGCTTCATAGCAACCCTATCCTAAACTACTTTGTCACCAGAAGATATTTTGAGAGGGAGGGGCTGTGGGATGGGGAGGGTGGGGAGATGTTGGTTAAGGGGACAAATCCTAGTTATAAGATGAATAAGTTCTGGGAATCTACTGTTCAGCATGGTGACTATAGTAAATAATACTGTATTGCATACTTGAAATTTGCTAAGAGAATAGTTCCTAAGTGCTCCCACTACAAAAGTAAGGCTGCTGGGAGGTGAAGGATGTGTTAATTAACTTGACTGCGGTATTTCACAATGAATACATATGAGGGCTTCCCAGGTGGCACAGTGGTAAAGAATCTGCCTGCCAATGCAGGAGACTCAAGAGACTGGGGTTTGATCCCTGGGTCAGGAAGATCCCCTGGAAGAGGAAATGTGAACCCACTCCAGTATTCTTGCCTGGGAAATCCCATGAACAGAGGAGCCTGGTGGGCTGCAGTCCATGGGGTCGCAAAGAGTCAGACACGACTGAGAGATTGAGCACATACATCTATCAAATCAGTTTGTATACTTGAGTATAGACACATTTTATCAAATACACCTCAACAGAGCTGAAAAAACCTATTAAAAATAGGTGTTCTTGTCTTTCATCATGTCACTAACTAGACTATCTCAAGCTCTCAATAGCCAGTTATGTTTTCACCAAGTCCATCTTCACAAAACTAGAAGACACCTGACTTCTGGATGGCCTGATTTACTGCCATGAATTCTGCTCATCAGCCCCTCTGTAAATCCAGAAGGTAGTGAAGAGGAATTTAGCAAACATGCTGTGGGCGGCATGATAATTTGCCTCTTTCTAAAAAACTGAGTGAAGAAAATTGGGTAGTCCGCACAATTAAAACAAACGAATGTGAAGGGAAAATGTTAGTCACTCAGTCGTGTCTGAATCTTTGCAACCCATGTACTGTAGCCCACCAGGCTCCTCTGTCCATGGGATTCTCCAGGCAAGAATACTGGAGTGGGTTGCCATTCCCTTCTCCAGGGGATCTTCCTGACCCAGGGATGGAACCCAGGTCTCCTGCACTGCAGGCAGATTTCTTTACCATCTGAGCCGCCAGGGAAGCCTGCACAATTAAAACAGATTAATGTACTTTCTCTCAAATGGCTTTTAAAAATAGACATTAACAGTCTTACAACCTGATCTAGCACAGTATGCTTCCCTTGATATTAAATCTTGTTAATATTTAAACATCTATTTATATTATTTATTTTTATATAACAATATACAATTGGTACTAGTACCTTAGGGAAAAATAACCATTAACATCTCTAATCACCTAATACATTTTGTTTTTTAACCATCATTCTAAAAGCACTCTCTCTATATATTAATAATTAGCTTTCTCGATGCAGTATAGGAATACAGAAAAATAAACAGAATAATTTGGGGACTTCACTGATTAATTTTTCATTAGAAAGGAAAATGATGGATTAGGGAAAAAAACATCTGCCAGGAATGTCCCAGAACTGCCTCCTCTGCAGTACTTTCCCTACAGCTCCTTACTTGAATCTTTACACATCACAAAAGCAATCAAACAAAAAGGCCGACAAAGATTACCTCACATGCAGAGAATGGGTGGGGAATGCAATGTTATTCCCTTACACATCACAAAAGCAATCAAACAAAAAGGCCGACAAAGATTATCTCACATGCAGAGAATGGGTGGGGAATGCATGTTATTCCAATGTTATTCCCTTTAGTTTGAGAGACAGACTAAGATATTTTACAATGCAACAACTAAAAAGGTAAAAATGTTAGTGTATATAATACTTTCCCTGACTTTATATATTTAACACTGTACTTAAATATATTTATTATATTTTAAATGACTGCTGTTAACAAGAAACAAAAAGCAAAGGAAACAAAGTTGAGGGTTGTATAAGTGATTTCTTAATGAGTCTATTTTTTATCAATTTATAAGCACTCTAAACAAGACCTCACATTTGTTGGTATAACAAGAGGGAAAAGAAAAAGTTTTTTTCTTAACTAAGATGTTCACCTGCTTCATCACTATTATTAAACCATTTTGTAGATGATGAAACTGAGGCTCAGAAGTTACTATTCTAAGGTTGTGCAGCCAGGGGACTGAGCAGGATTTGAGCCTAGAGCTCAAGCGCTTTCCAGCCCGAGGAGTTCAGAATCTTTTTGTGTCGGGAACCCCTCTGGTAGTCTGGAAAAGCCAATGTACCTTTTCTCAGAACTGTGTCTTAACATTCTTAAATAAACACATGGAGGTATAAAGCACAAAAATTGTAACAAAACACATTATCAAAATATTTTTAGGAAAAAAATGTGATATAGCAATGTATATTCTTTATTAAATACTAAATAAGAAGATATACTATAGGTTCTGATAACTATAGTAATTTTGAAGCATTGAAAAGCATTAACATTTCAACAACTTTAACAAATAATAACATCTACAGTGACTTAACCATACTATAAAAACATCTGATTACTGTTGAAAAGTCACAGGTACCACTACTGGTTTGTATCCCACGTTCATAATTATTCTATTGTTTTCCTAGACACCTTATTTCCTTCTCCAAAGGAAAGTATCCTACATATCTGTCCTATTCAGAAGTCTGAATTTTAGCTCAAGTTTAGTGAAAATAAAGGTGTTAATGTTTTTTCTTGGTCAAGTTCATAGACACTCTGAATTCTGTCTGTAGTTGTTGTCATTCAGTCACTAAGTTGTGTTTGATTCTTTGTGACCACATGGACTGTAGCACACCAGGCTTCCCTGTCCTTCACTATCTCCCAGAGTTGCTCAAACTCATGTCCATTGAGTCGATGATGCCATCCAACCATCTCGTCCTCTGTCACCCATTTCTCATCTTGCCCTCAATCTATCCCAACATCAGGGTCTTTTCCAATGAGTGAACTCTTGGCATCAGGTGGCCAAAGTACTGGAGCTTCAGAATGCTGCCTGTAGACCCCTCAGGGACTGATTAAGTACTGAACTGGTAGATTCCATGTATACACTGAGTGGACTCCTACAGTGAAACTGTGATGAAGGTGGGTCAAACAAATGAACAAATGGAAGTTCCCATTAAAACACTGAACGGAGTCAGGCACTATAGGTTGACGGATTACTTCTTGCAGGGCCAATTTAACCAGCCTGCCCTTGCCAAATAGTGTGGGTTTGTGCGTGTACATGCGTGTCTATGTGTATCTGTATGTGTGCATGCCTGCCTGTATGTTTGTATGTGTGTGCTGGAGAGTTGAAAATGGGAAATGTGAATGGCTACACTTTCGAAAGGCACTTTCATTATCCTACCTGGCCATTATCTGATACCCGCTGACTCTCTCCTTCAGAGCATGCAGCTAAGGTACCACCAGGAGGGGTCAGCAGGTCTTTGGGAAACACACCTGGAGGAGGAGGAGGAGGAGGAGGAGGAGGAGGAGGCGAGACTCAGCAGAGAGTAACAGCCTTCACAGGGCTGCAGCAACCTCCCAGCCGTGGCAGTTGGTTAAGAGGGGCAGGAGCCAGCAGACTGGGTGCTGATGAGGCAGCAGGGGGCAGGTGTCTTTTTCTAACCACCTGACTTGCCTACCCGGCACCTGTATGTTCTGATGCCCTAGGTCAACATTTCAGATGGTTCTGAATGTCAAACAATGTCTGATATTCATCCACACCATCTTCCCAGAGAATAGTGTATTCATTTGGATTGTTCTCCTCCTCACTGATGGGATATGTTCGCTTCATGCATTCAAGTTTAATTAACTTAAGATGTTAGCTAAAAATTTAAATATGCGAAATGCTGCCAGAGTGAAACATTTGGCTTCCTTTTCTTGATGTGATACGTGGTAGAGAACACTCCTGTGGTTGTGTGCAAGTGTGTATATGTGTGTGGGTGCTGGTCACAGGGAAGCACACAGAGTTTCCTTATGATTTCCTCCATGTGGTTCTCAGAAACCATGTACCCAGAAGCAAGCCCAAGAACTTGCCTTGAACATGTCTGCCATTTGCAGTTCTTTTTTTTATTTTATTTTATTTTTAAACTTTACATAATTGTATTAGTTTTGCCAAATATCAAAATGAATCCGCCACAGGTATACATGTGTTCCCCATCCTGAACCCTCCTCCCCCCCCCCCCCCCCCCCCCCATACCATCCCTCTGGGTCGTCCCAGTGCACTAGCCCCAAGCATCCAGTATCGTGCATCGAACCTGGACTGGCAACTCATTTCTTACATGATATTTTACATGTTTCAATGTCATTCTCCCAAATCTTCCCACCCTCTCCCTCTCCCACAGAGTCCATAAGACTGTTCTATACATCAGTGTCTCTTTTGCAGTTCTTTAAGAGAGGGAGAAATAAGCATTTATGTACCTTCCAGTGGCAAGGAAAGAAGATGATAAACAAACTTAAACCAGAAAAGAATGATTATACTTAAAGACAAAAAGGAAGCAGAATAATTCAGACCCTCCATAAATAAAAGAATGGTGTTCCAGTTCAAACTCCTTAGCTCAGCATTTGAGGCCATCCTCAACTGGGACCTGCTGACTGGTCTAAGAAGACCCTGCCCTGTGTGGTCTGGCCTTTTCTGGCTGTTCCGGCTTCAGCTCAGCCTATGTGTCCATCCACTCTTCTTCTCTAGTCTCTGTTCCTGGAATATCCTAGGCCGTTTTGTACTTTGGGGACCTTAGCATGCAATACTCTCTGCCTGGAAGGCTCTTGAGCATCTTCCTCATCATCCCCTCCACCCCCAGCTTCATTGTCTGTGTAACTTAGCCTTTAGGTTTACCCAGTCCTCCAGACCAGCCAGCTCCCCTTGGGTTGGGCAGACTGTGCTTGAAACAAGGGCTCTAATCAAGGTGGGCAGGGGGAAGGCTGCTGTACTGGCCAGTCACATACCCTGATACTGGGCTCTACCTGCCTGGAAAAGGTGATCCCTTTGTGTGAACTAAAAAAAAGGCTCCATCTGTTGCCAAATTCTGTGCCTACAGGTTTGCATATACCTGGAGGGGTTGCCTTTTAATTTGTCCACAGAGAGGGGATGGCTTTTTCTAACTTGCATAGACACAATGTATATCCTATCATTGGCCCTGCACGTCTGCCTGCTTGACATATGCATCTGGGTTTCTCATTTGTAGCACTTGTCAGTCTATAGTCAATTATTCGTGCACTTAATTAGGTATAATAGTAGCAGTCATTCGAACTAGACAGTAAGGTCTGTAAGGGGAGGGGCCGTGACTTTCAGTTTACAGTTCTCTCCCCAGTCCCTAACACTGTGTCTGGCGTAGAGTTGAGGCTAACTGCACACTCATGGAATGAATCAATAAGGAGGGTCATGGAGATGGGTAATGGAAGAAATAACCAGACCCAGGACAGGATGGAGGTATCTAGCAAATTTACTTCCTCTTACTGAGTAAACTAGGATTCAAAAGACAGCAAGAAGCAGAAGCTGGCAGACCAAGAGACTGATTTCATAACTTCACAACTGAAAGCAGAATTTTCACTGAAGCATTTCACCCCAGGGCTAGAAAGGAACAAGCTACTTCTAGAAGAAAGCAGAGTCAGGCCACTTGTGCCTCAAGAGACTGCCGCGGAAGAAAAAGAGTTTTAAGACAAGACAGCCAGCTGGGAGGAAACCTCAGTGAGACAGAAATCTAATGATTCATGAGATTCCAGGTAAACCAGGCATCTTGGAACTTGCAAAACTTGTTCAAACACTAATTCTTGCCCAGCTGGCTGAAGACACTGAAGCAGAAAGCATCTACATGCCACCCAGTCCACGCACAGCAGTAAAGCGGGCTGCAAATGAACAGCTGAGGCCAGTGTAGGAACACTCACAGCCCAGCAGCTCCTGCAGACCTCAGGCACTTGGAAAAGAAAGAACAGAACGGGGGAGGGCCGAGGTGCTGACGGTGAACGGGTAGGACAGCAGGAGTGTCTGCAGGCATCCGTGCCCCGATTCCAAATTTAAAAAAACTACTCAACGGGGAAATGGATAGAAGGGAAAAAATGGAAAATCCATCACTGGTAACAGGTTTTCATTCTAGGAAAACAAAAGGATGCTCTACCAGAGGGGTCCCCACCCCTTATTAGGAATCGGGCTGCACAGGAGGTGGTGAACGGTGGGTGAACTCCCCATTGCTCTCATTACTGAGCTCCACCTCCTGTCAGATCAGCGGTGGCCTTAGATTCTCATAGGAGTGTGATCCCTAACCCTAAGGTCAAGGTGGAATAGCCTGAGATTGCCATGAAACAGAAAGAAACAGAAATAAAGTGCACAATAAACAAAGTGCACTTAAATTGTCTCTAAACTATCCATCCTTCTCCCCTACCCTGGTCTGGGAAAAGTTACCTTCCACGAAACCGGTCCCTGGGGCCAAAAAGGTTGGGGATTACATGTATACTTTGAAAATATTTATAGAAAACATCCTACACAGCCCTCTCTACTAGAATTCTTTATTTACCTAATAGTGTATTTTAAAGGTTTTCATATCTACACATATAGATCTTTTTCCTTTGTTAACAGCTGCAACACATGCCATAGTACAATGTATATTGTAATTTATATAACACAGAGTTGGGCATTCAGGTTGGTGTTATAGGTCAGGTTTCGGTCTGTTTCAAAGTAGCCACGTGTGCCTGGCAGCCTCCAAGGAAGGGGGCGAGAATCCACCCCCCACTGGTTTTCGTACCTGGGCTTTCCCCTCCCACACTGGACCTGTGTTGCTCTGTGTGACCCAGTGTCTATGGCAGAAAGGACGATCTGTCACTCCCAAGGTTAGGTTTTAGAAAACTGTGGCCTCCCTCTTGGGTTTCTCTCACATGCTCACCCTGTCTCTCTTGGTTCATATGTTCTGGAGGAAGCCAGCAGCTATGGTATGAAGACACTCAGGCAGCCTGTAGGGAGGCGACCCATGTGGTGAGGAACCAAGGCCTCCAACAACCAGGGGAGTGAACTTGGAGAGGAACTCTGCAGCCCAGGTGACTCTGCAGCCCCTGCTGACAGTTTGACAGAAACCTCATGAGAGACCCTGAGCCATAACCACACAACTAAATTGCCCTCAATTCCTACACGCTGAAACTATGTGAGGTATTTGTTTTAACCTGCTAGATTTTGAGGTAATTTGTTGTGCAGTAACAGATGACTGGGCTTCTCAGGTGGCTCAGTGGTAAAGAATCTGCCTGCAATGCAGGAAACACAGGTTCAATTCCTGGGTCAGGAAGATCCCCTGGAGAAGGAAATGGCAACCCACTCCAGTATTCTTGCCTGGAGAATCCCATGGACAGAGAAGCCTGGAGGGCTACAGTCCATGGAGGTCTCAAAGAGGTGGGCATGATTGAGTGACTAAACAACAATAGATGACTAATGCACCACATAAAGTCTTAGCCGTGGACTACTTACAACAAAGGTAAATGCCTTCAAAAACTTGAAAGATATTGCCAAATTGTCTACCAAAGAGTGGTGGCAATTTATAATCACACCAACAAAGCATGAGAGTTGGTTTCTTCACACCTCGACATCTCCAGGTATGATCAAACTTAAAACAATTTTACTAAATTAATGGGCAGCACCTGGCATCTGGTTGCTTTGATTTGTTTCTTGAATTTCAATTTTTTCTGGACACATGCCATGCATCATCAGAAATGAAAAGAAAAAGACGCACTGCAGAGTTCTAAATGATTTTAAAAATGACAGAGTGAGCTGCCATGCCTCAAGCTCTAAGCCACTACCTCATCATTTAAAGTTTCTACTAAATTATTAATTTTATAAAATAACCACTGAAATTTGAGTCTGGCAGGATAAGTCAACATCTTGTTTTGACTATTTTCTCAGAAATGCTCAGAACATTAAATGATTTCAATAAGAGGCATGACCTTGAACTTTAAAGCTATCAGCCCTAAGTCAGAAGTGATATAAATTCAAATATTAATTCCTTTTAATGTTGCTGAACCAGAAGCTTATAAACAAAAATAGAGTGAGTGATTGGGATCAGATGGGAACTAAATGTCTGTATTTTCCAAAACTATGTAAAAGAAACATCATAATTGTCTCAGGACAAATACGAACTCAACTAATTCCTTATTTGGCTTCAATTCCTGGGGAGAACAAATGGTTCTGGAAAAAAACTTCTTATCTTTTATAAAAACCTATAAAAGGACTGGAATTCAGTGATGTTTGAGATAAGTAAAAATAATGTTTCTTACCAGGGAAAAAAGCATTGGAAATCATTATAAGTCTCCCACTACCAGCACACTTTGAGTTTCAAGAAAATGTAGACAAATGTATATTTAGTTATCTTTTACAATAAATATTATTCTTGGTGACATTTCACCAAATTATTAAATACATCTATCTGTTTCTACCACCAGAAATCATAAAAAAAAAACATTTTTAGAAAAAAAATCTACTGGTCAACAATACAGTGGATATACTATACCAGGGAAACTCTAGAAAGCCTTCCTAAATATTCAGGTGTCTAAGAGTGGAAAACCAAGACAAATTGGTTGCAGATCAAACGATCTCTTTAAATGTGCAACTCAGAAGGTCCTGAATGGTTATTAAACCAACCAGTTGACTCCTCATCTAGTACATGACAAATAAGTGACAATATAATTTAATTATCATTGCTGTTTCTCAGGCTACACTGCTCTGAAGAAGCAAAACCAAAGGACGTGGGTAAAACATGGCTTCCTCTCAGGAGAGGTTCTGGGGCCTGCAGGACTCCCCCCAGTTCTCCTGGCAGGGAAACCCAGGGTGGGTATTAGGGTGCCAAGGTTTTCTCGCTGCCCTGCCCTGCCCCAGAGTCACCTCTAGTGGGCAGCCTCCTTCCCAGTTGGCCCTGACTCGGGCCAGCTTAGCTCTTCCTGACATGGTCCTGGGCGCCTATGACAGGCTCCAGCCTTCCCCCCATACACCACCCGCTCTGTCAGCACTCAAGTATGTTCTTCCTGAGGCAAGTGGGGGCTCCTTCCCCAGCGGTGGGCCACTGCCCAATGGTCCTTGCTCTTTCAGGGACCCTCAGCTCTCTTCTTTGGCTCCTACAGTAAGGCAGATACCATGCTCTCAGTCCTCCATAGTTTGGGTGGGAGAACATTCTAATCATAATACATAGTGTCATCCTTAAAGCATTCCTCCCTGGTCATAGTCTAAGAGAGTTTCAGGTAAGACTATGGAACTGCAACTCTTTCTTCTCTCTCTTGGGAAGTTGTAGCCATGGAGCTGGCAGTCTGAGCTCTTCAGGAACTCGGGGTCTGCTACAGCAGACTTGACTCCTTCTCCCCAAAGCTCTGCTGGATCCTCAGGCAAACACAAAGAACTATCACTCCTGTCCTGTCATTGCTACATGATCCACAGACATGTACTCTGTAGAGATTTTCTAATGGGCTCTCTCTGTATAAGCACTATCTGTTACTATACCACAAACTCCATGACTCTGCATGGAGAGGAGATAAAAGCTTCTCCTATGTGAAACGATCTTATCCAATAGCAGCTCAGAATCCTGACCTGCTTTCCAGGTAATCATCTACAACTTTCTGCTGATTAAAAGTTACATGTTTTGCTAAAATGCTTCCTTCCTCTGTATTACTATCTATCTATCATTTATGGTTGTACTGGGCCTTCATGTTTGAGTTTGGGCTTTCTCTAGTTGCAGCTAGAGGGAGCTACTCTTCGTCGTGGTGCACACGTCTCTCATTGCAGTGGCTTCTCTTGTTGAGGACTGTGAGCTTCAGTAGCTGAGGCATGTGGGCTCAATAGCTGCATTCCCGGGCTCTAGAGCACAGGCTCAATAGCTGTGGCCCATTGGCTCAGATGCCCCCTGGCATGTGGGATCTTCCTAGACTGGGGGTCAAACCCATGTCCCCTGAATTGGTAAGCAGATTCTTAACCACTGGACCATGAGGGAAGTCCCCCTCTGCATCACTATCAATCCAATACTTTCCCATCGTCTAGTGAACGCTTCTGTGAACTGCGACTGGATTATTTCAGCTACTAGAGCCAGACTTTCTGGGTTTGAATCCAGGTCTGACTTTTACTGGTTATACTACCCCAGGCCAGTTACCTAAGTGCTTAAAATTCTCTTATCCGTAAAGAAGAGCTATTAAAAGAATCTTCTCCATAATTTGTTATTACTAAAAAATGAGTGAAGGCATGTCAAGCGTCTAGAACTGGGCCTGGCACAGTGTTTGCTCACAGCATTACTATATGAATCACCCTGTCCTGCACACGCTTCAGCATCCCCACATCTGGGGAGATCTGCAGGTGAGATCCTGCAGAAGGGCTGGGGTTCTCACTCCACCACCTGCCTAGCTCTAAGTGGCTAAGCGGATGAGTCTCCCAACATGTTGTGACAATTACATGCTGACAGACTAAGGATGATTGCACGCAGTACGGAGAAGGAATTTGCCTGAAAGCAAAAACAAGAGCACCGTTCAGGCAATTAATCACCCTCATTCCTTTCCCCCAGAACATTCAACTTCAGCAAACTCAGCAATTTCTGCAATTAAGAAACTAAAAGGATCGCTGGCCATGCGGACATGCACACCTGACAGTCGCCACGTGGAGTGCTGTTACCTTCCTGCTCGAGCTCTGATGGTTCTGACTTACTTGCTCTGCACACCAGCCTGTGACCCCTCCCTGGCTTCCAGATCATTAAATGGAGACACACCCCTTGACACACCTTTCTCAAAGAGCTCAACCAAGATCATGCACTTCTCATCTGGACTGCCAAGTCTGCTCTGCTTATCATACAAAAGAAAGAAGCCAGGCTTCTGTTTTTAAAGTTTTAACTGGAGAATGCCAAGAGCAGTTTAGGCTCTCTGCATCTGCAGCATCATCAGGGCACCATGATGAGATCTTGAAGTAAATATTTAAGGATCTGATATTTTCTTTCTATCATTTCTGCTAGGGTCTGAGCACAAGATCTTTTTTAAAAAATTACTTATTTATTTTTGCTTATGGTCTTTGTTCCTGCTCACAGGCTTTCCTTAGTTGCACTGAGTGAGGGCTACCCTTCGTTTTGGCGCATGGCCTTCTCATTGGGGTAGTTTCTCTTGTTGCAGAGCATTAGCTCTAGGTGCAAGAGCTCAGTAATTGCAGTGTAAGGGCTCAGTTTCTGCATGGCATGTGGACTCTTCCCAGACGAGGGGTCGAACCTATGTTGTCTACACTGGCAGGTGGATTCTTATCCGTTGTACCACCAGAAGAGTCCTAAGCATAAGATTGACATCCTTACTGTCACCTGATGATATCCAGGCAGGCCACCTGTAAATGTCCTAGTCCAGGACCTAAGGGAGTGAAGTCATGATTCTATCTGCAGGGATGAGAAGAGCTGGCCATATGCACAGCAGATCACCTGGTCAAGGCTTACTCCAATGAGGATGCAAGCATAATCACTTGGGATGCTGCTGCAAGTTAGTCCTTTAGAGAGCTATATTTAAGTAAACAAAAACCAAACTAATAAAACTAGTATTTCTGGGAGGTGGGGGGTAGGGATCACATACTAGTTACAACTGGAAAATGAGGAAAGAGGTGTAATCAATATTTCATCTGCCCTGCTTCTTACACAGGTGGGCAAAGTCAACAATAGACAGGAGGACTTTGGGGATCCCCAATACCCCCACCCCCAAGGAGGCAGGATGGCACCGTGGATACAGACAGAGGTTCAGGAGGGCAAACAACGTGGGTTCAAACCAATTCCTTCATTCACCACTACTTATAACACGGGCTTCAGTAAATCCTTAGGTTTTCTGCGCCCCAATTTTCTCATGTGCAAGAGGATTGTTATGAAGATTTAATGACATAATTTACGGAATCACTTAAATACCTGGTGAATAGTAAGCATACAATGAATGTTAGCTACTATTGTTTTTGGAGCTGGCTTTCAAATAAATGAAGTACTCTTTTTAAAGTTACTTGAAAACTTACAAGTTTACTTTGATACTTCTTTTAAATGGTTAAAAAATGATAAATATTTTGGGGGGAAAACTGGTATGATGGCATTTAAATTGTGGCAATGCCATTCACAAGTTTACAGATCAAAAAGTCACCATTTTGTCTCCAAATTATAGGACTTCAGAACTACAAAACAGAACTTAATAGCAAAATAAATTTTTTCCCAAACTAGATTACAAGTTTCTATAACTTATAATACTGAAAACTGCCAGACACAAGAATATACTGTAAGTCTGTCAATTTCTTTTAAAACTGTGGTATATGTTATACCCTAAAAATTATGTTAAGATGAGAGTTTAGGAACTGGCATTTACTTAAAATATTGTTATTATTATGAAAAGACAAGTAAATTGACAATAATTTGAGCACTACTTATGAGTATTTGGGTAAAAGCTTTTACAAGAAACAAAAACATGTGTGCATTAAGCACTGAATTTCTTTGGCACTTATTAACAATAATGCATTTCTGTTTAATGACTTTCATGAATAGAGCTGTAACTGACCCCCACTCCCATCACTTGTCATCCATAGGCAGAGCATTTTTATTTATGTTTGTATCAGCCAGGAGGTTGTGTTGTAGTAACAAACATCCCCTAAACTCAGTGGCTTATAAACAAAGTTTCTTTCCTACTCATGCTACATGCCCATCACAGGTCAGCAGGGAAGCTGTTCCATGTCACCATGTCAGGTCTTCATTCAGGGATGCAGATACAAAAAGATCAGTAGGCAAGAACTATCCTGGTCACCACGGCAGGCAGAATGAAATATGTAGAATTCTACACTGGCTTTTAAGGTATTTCCTTAAACATGACACAAGGCTTATCTATTCACATTCCATCAGGAAAAGCAAGTCATATGGTCCCATGGGCAAAGAAATGCCCAATGGACTCAGAGTGGGTAGATTTAGTGAACATCATCAGTATTAAATATACACACTGTTAAAGGGACTTGTGCAGGATCCTTTCACTTTTAAAGGTTAAGCACGCAGCTGTGGCTAATTCAAACATCAGTCATAACATACGTCAGCTCTTTTGCAATGCTACCTTGCTCTACACAGCCATGTCCTGGGCTGTGCAGGGGAGGGAATTAATAATTTGTATCCAACAGAAACTAACTAGATTCTGCCTTCTAAGTGGAAACAAAACTTGGATATGAAAGAAGTAAGAAGAAATTAAGAGCTTAGTTAATTTGTTTCTTGTTAAGTGATAAGGTAAGTATTGTTGTTGTTTAACCACCAAGTTGTGTCCAATTCTTTTGCAATCCCATGGACCGTATCCCACCAGGCTCCTCTGTCCATAGAATTTCCCAGGCAAGAATATTGGAGCGGGTTGCCATTTCCTTCCCCAGGACATCTTCCTGACCCAGGGATTGAACCAGGGTTTCTTGCATTGGCAGGAAGATTCTTTACCACTGAGCAACCAGGGAAACCCAAGGTAAGTATAGAAAGGAACAAATATATATCTTACTGTTTTCCCTTTTTGAGGGAAAGTAATTTTTCTTTCACACAAAAAGTGTGCTCCATCAGGCTACTCTCCAAGGGCTTTACAGTGGCACCCTATGCTGGGCTCTTTCCTACCTGCCTCCTCTGTCACCCGCACTTTCAAACAGGGAACATGCTGGAGACAGATATGGTCTGAATTTTTTTCACAGGCAGATGAGAAATTAGACCTGGTTATCATTTATTTTAAAACTGGAAAGGATCTCAGATGTCATGACAGGAGACCTCTAGTTGTCCTCAGACATCTGCCTCCTCTCCTCCTGCCTGGAACAGACTAGATGACAACTACATGATCTGACAGCCACCTCACACCTCTCACAGCTAGCTGTGATCACATGACTAGCTGGCTGTCTGAATGGAAGCTACTTTTAGATCATGCCTTTTAAGGAATGGATGCGTCTTTCCCTTGACCCTTTCCTGCCTCTCATTGGCTGGTATGTGGGCAAGATGGTGGGCGCTAGGGCAGCATTTTTAAGCACTAAATGGAAGCTTTGTGTTGAACAGAGGACAGCAACAGGATAGAAGGAATCTGGGTTTCTGAAACTATGAAGCTTCCATGGCAGCCCTGGAGGGCGTATGCAAGGATTGTATGTAAGAGAAATACATGTTTATAATACACTGGGAATACAAGCTCCTACAGTTAAAAGTCAAGTTTAAAAAAATAAATAAAAGTGTCAACTATTTTCATTTCAGCTGGTTCAAATCTCTTAATTCTCTGATGAAGAAACTAAGGCCAGAGAGAGTAAAAGATCTGTCTGTCTATGGTCATACAGCTATCCCCTCTGTAGACCATACATTAAAATGATGGAAAATTACTCATCTCTCATGTTAATGGCCATGAAAGTAAAGTTTCTTACAATTTCTTTTTTAATGATTTAATGTCATACTCAGTGCAATGAACAATAGAACTTCATGCTAAGAACTATATCACTCCAAGTTTCCTAGGATAACCAACATGTCCTATTAATAAAAATTATTTAATTCAATGTAGATTGCCAGGGTTCAAATCTAATGGGAAATTCTGAAGGTTTTGATTGAGGAAGCAGTCAAACTCTTGGAAGATCTTCTTGAAATACATTTCCCAGAATCAACATGGAGACAATCAGTGGGTTGTATTGTATCTGTACTTCTTTCTGAGAAGGAACAGTAAGCCTTCAGATGCAACTGAAATTTGGCCCTGATAGTGTAAGCACCCAGCTTTCAGTACACATATAAGAAACCACAAGCTTAAGTAAGTAAAACAAAGTTCACCCATTGAATCACACTTGCTTTCAGTTAACTTTTTCATAGGAAAGGAGGAAAAAAACAGTTCTCAATTCTCCACTTTCTTGACATCCTCATTTGCTGTGTTCATGTGCCATTCAAAAGGAATTAAGACTGTTTGACGTGGTTTGAGCGTCTGATGCTGTAAAGAGTTGTGAAATGGCTGGGAACTGTTTCAAAGAGCAAAAACATCTGACGTTGTTGGTTTAAGCTTTGGGTAGTTTATGGAAAATGAGAATTCTTTCTCTCCTTTGGAATACACTTTGGGAACATTTATTTTACTTGTCCTTGTGTTTGGATGGCTGATAGCAAGGCCCAACATCAGAACCAAGACCTCAGGGGACCAGCCATCAGAATGCAAGGCCATTTGGTTTGATTTTATCCACCCCTCTTTCTGATCTCCCCCACAGCTGTCCTGAGTCATTTTCACCGTCAGCAGAAATGACAGCTTGTGTCAGTGGGGCTCACTTGTCCACAACAAATTGCTGCTTCACTTCACTTTTAGCTTTCAAAGTCTCTAATTTGGAACTCAGAATTGCTAGAAGGGAACACCTTAATATCAGTGTCACCCTATGCTGGGCTTAAAGTTATGTTTTTAAATCCGATGTCATATATCTGCTTCAGGTGCTCCCTGTTGCCTAGGGAGTGCCTGAGCTTTACCATCAAAAGACATTCAAGTCTACCCACCTTGCCTCTCAAGCCCCATCTTCTCCTATTGCTCCTCTTTGCGACAATTATCTTGGACTATTCTCCACATCAAGGAACTATCCTTCTGCACTTTCTGCCTGGGGTAATCTCCTCTGTCCCCACCCCCTCCATTTTTTTTTTTTTTTTTTTTTTGCTTGGCCTCTCTCCTAGTTTTTCCTACCTCTACAATATCACTGGTTTAACTGTATTCTAACTATTTATATATCCACAACCCCTGCTAAGTTGTGAGCATGTCAAAGAGAGGAATCATATCCTAAGTTTTTTTTTTCCATAACCTAAGTTTACTTTGAACATCTGGTACAGTTCTTAGCACACTGAAGATATCCAATATATGCTTGCTGAATCAATAGATCAGTGGCAATAAAAGAAAAAAGAAAGGATCCTAAACTGTAGACTCTAAGTCATTAACATAAAACCTAAATGTGTAAAAGAAATTATAACTTATAATAGTGTCTCTTCATCCCATCTTTTAAGTTTAGATAGAAAGAGGCAAAACATTTATGGAGCAGAAAAGCTGCATAAGAGGCAATGGATATCTTTATCCTAGGAATTAGAAGACCCAGATTTGAATTTCAGCTTTGAGCTTTCTGCCTCCTTAACTCTAGGCAGTTTACATTCATAAAATTAAAATCTAAATCCCACCTCACTCCAAAGTCTCAGGCAGTTGTTGGCAAGGAATACTCCTCTGTGGTTTTCTTTTCCTTTTAAAAATCAGTTTAGAATGGAGATGAAGATACCTGCTGTACCTTCCATGTAGCGAGATTCCAATGAGTTGGTGGCCATGAAAGTGCTCTATAAACTACAGAATGACATGTAAATGAAAGGTGAGAAATGGAGTATTTCCTGGTGTGTCACTAAACAATGGTGTCGCAGTCATCAGTGATTCCAGCCCTCTAGGGCACTCAGAAAGGAGAAGAATGCCTGTGTGGCCTGGTAGCCATCAGGCTGCAGCCACTCCCTGTGGTGAGCACTGAGGAACTCAGGCTGTGAAAAGTCACAGGATAGTGGTCCCAGATAGCTGAGATACATATGAAAGGAATGATTTCAGTGAGCCCAGACTCTTGCCATCTTCTCATACATAGAAAAGCATTAAATCCCTTAACTTGGGATATCTGGTTTTCTCTAAATCACAAAATATTTTTGATGCTCAGACTACCTGCCTTTTGTTGCAAACTTCTATATAACCTGACTCTCCCCCACCTCTTCGGAGCAGTTCTCTCAGGGTTACTTGAGATGCTGTCCGGGCTTAAGTCCAAAAAATTTCTGCTGAATAGAACATAACTCTCAGCTTTTAGGTTGTGACTATTTTCTAAGTCAACAAAGGCATCATTATTACAGAAGTTAAAAAAAGAGGAAACAAGTGACTTTTACTCAACAATCCTCTTCAGAGTGGTCACTGTGGACCAGGAAAGGTAGCAGGTATTAGGGATTCAAGGAAAACATGGAGATTCAGGACTGCTCTGGCAGGTAATCCCCCAGAGGACTGCTCTCAGACAGACTCATTCTGCAACCAGTTCAGTCCCCATGGGTCTGAGGATCATGGTCTGAGGGCAGGTCTGGATACAGCAAAGCAACAGATGCACCTCCAAGGCCAAGACAGACTTCAAATACAGAAGAAAAGGCTCAACCATTAACCACCACCAAGCATCCTCCCTTCCCAATGTGACTGGGTATAGCAGAGCTGGTCACTTCTTACTGGAAACAAGGAATGCAACAGAATTTAATTTTGCATCTTTCTTATGTGAAAGAACAAACAGCTGTAAATATCCTGCTAGAACATTTATTTTTAAAATTGTTTCAGAAGCAGTCATTCTTCCTGTGCATGCAAAGTAAAAAATCAAAGCCTGTGCCTCTTTTATCATTATGTTCAAGATTATGTTCATTCATTTATTCATTCACTCATCCTACCAATATTTATTTAGCTCTGTGACATGGTAGGCAGTAAGTCAGGTACTGGGAAAACAGCCATGAACAAGCAGAGGTGACCTGCAGCAAATATTACACAAGTAACTTTAACTGCCACTGTGACAAGGGAGAGGGTCTCAAGCTACAGTGAAAACTGTCAGTTCATTACAGTTTGTCAGTGAAAACTGTACGGAGTGAGGAAGGATCTTGGGAGGGTGAGAGAATGCTTTCCTGGGGCAAGGCCCTCAGGACTGATAGAAGGGTAGGGAGAACTGGTCAAGGGGAAGAGGAAGGAGAGAGAGCAGTCAAGGGGATAGGTAGGTGGGGAGTGGAACTGAATGCAGGCTCCAGGCAGGAAGGACCTGGGCCAGACTATATGGGTGGGGGTGGGAGCCCAGAGAGGCAGTGGTGAGGGGCGATCAACCCCTCCTCAGGTCAAAACCTGAGAGCAACACAAAGTCGTTGCAGGAAGGGCTTTTAAACAGGGTAGCAATGTGATCAGATATGCAGTAAAAAGCAAAAACAAAATGCAACATTAACGCTTCGGACGGTGGTAAGAAGCACAGAGAATTTGGACAGAGGCGGGAGTGGGGAGCCATCACGGTCACAGGAACCCTTCATTTGATGGATAAAGACAATGCCTCAAATGTGAAGTCACTTGATCAAGAACACAGAGACAGTGATAGTGGTAGAACCTCCTTTTCATGACTCTTGCTCCAGTGGGGTTTTTCTTTATTTTGTTCTGTAAGAGCGACCTCCACCCTTTACCTGTGAATCTGGGGTCACAGCTTTCCCACCTAAGACTCACAACTATGTAATGCCAGAACTGGCTGCCTTCTTGCCTTTAAACTTCACCTGCTACTAATAAAAGCAGCGATTGTTTATTAGAAACCCGCCACATGCCAGGCAACCTGTTAGGTGCTTTCCATATTTAATCTTTACAACAATCTTGTAAGGTAGGTATGACTTTTTACTGCTTCACCTGAAAAAAACCAAACTCGAGGCTCAGAAATATTTTTTAAATTGCCAATGTCACACAGGTAGTTAAGTATGATGAGGACCCGTGTCTATTTTTCTCTGGCTCCAAATCTTGCCAGGATGCCACATGGGCTCTAGATTTTATCATTATCAAATGCTCAATTCTGGTCTTCTGGGAAAAATCAGAATGGGAAGGAAAGGTTTTCCTGCTATAAATAAAAAAAAACCCACTATATAAAATATTTTGGAAAGTTAACTAAATAAATGCATAAATAAATCAAATATATACAGCCATGAGGAGTAGTAAGAATTGAAAAATTTCAGAAGAAAATTTTTAATCTACCACATCAATGGCACAACATTTTTAAAATGCTCCACCAGCCTGTTTCAGGAGATACTTATTGATCATAACCACATGGGCTGGAACAAGATGAAACAAGACCCTTCAAATGGTCTGATCTACAGTCTCAACTAGAAGAACTGCAACACTGCTTATCGAAAGGGTGGGACAGTGGAGAAAAAAAGAGCATCGCTGATGGGCCTGATTCCAACCACCCAACAGGTAGAAATGGAATTTAAAGTCAGTTTCCTTAAACTAAACACTCCAAAAATCAGAGAGCAAGTATAAGAAAACAGAAAAACAAAGTCTGGCCCTAACAAGAAAGCTATGTACCCATAAGAAAAATGAAAAACTAGGAAAATCTTAGAAGCAATTATCACCCCTCCTGAAATAAGCCTTGCACACCATGTGAGACATTTGTGAGAAACAGCTGTTATTGGTTCTCAGGGAAAGAAAAAGAAATATCCCCATAAAGAAACAGGAACAGCAGGATTCGTTCACTTATGGCAGAAGCAATAAGGTTGTCATTGCAAAGAATAAATATTAAAATCAATGCTGCAGAAAATGGGGTTAGTCCATTAGAAACTGACACGAGACATATATGGAGGGTTGAAAAATAATTAGATGTTGAAAAAGAAGGGTCTTCTCTTGAAGACGGCATAAAAGAGGGCATTCCATTAGGTGACAATTCATTTTAAAAAATATAAATAATCAAAACATGCAAAAGGATAACATGGCCTTGGGGTATCATTTTTTATTCTTAATTAAATTTGCAAGAGTTTAAAAATATTCAACACTCATCGCTAGAGAGGCTATCAATTCTGCCCCTTTATCGTGGTATTGAAATTGGCAGTGTCCACACACTTCTATTGGGAGACACCCGGCCATGTGTGTCAAACACAAGAAAACTATGAATAACAGTCAACTCAATAATCCTGGAAACGGATGTAAGGAAATAAAGCAACGAAGAAAATGGCTGTACTGGGGGGTATGCTTACAGTGCCATCAAGTACCACTTAACAATGAAAAACAGGAAATAGACTAATACCCAACATCAGGATTAAAGCTACGGAAAATCAATCTCAAGTACTTTAGTGTGTCCTTAGTCGCTCAGTCATGTTTGATTCTTTGTGATCTCATGGACTGTAGCCCTCCAGGCTCCTTGTCCTTGGGGATTCTCCAGGCAAGAATACTGGAGTGGGTTGCCATGCCCTCCTCCAGGGGATCTTCCCAACCCAGGGATCAAACACAGGTCTCCCACATTACAGGCAGATTCTTTACTGTCTGAGCCACCAGGGAAGCCCATGAATACTGGAGTGGGTACCCAATCCCTCCTCCAGGGGATCTTCCCAACTCAAGAATTGAACTACGGTCTCCTGCATTGCAGGCAGATTCTTTACCAATGGAGATACCAGGGAAGCCCAAAGTACTTTTACACATCCATTAAAATGTAACATGATGACTACAAAGAAAAATGGAAAATGATATGATGCTAAGAAAAAACTGGAACGCAAAGTTACATGCGGCTATGACTCCTGCTCTGTAAAAAACTATTACTTGTACCTGACCAAAGACAGAAAGCATTGACAAGAATTCACGAAAATAAAAAACGTGTTGTGACGGTTGGACTTTATATCTTTTTCAATCAAATTATAAGATGAACCATTATAACATGAAACAAAACATGGGTTGAATATGAAATGAAACACGGCTTCCCCATTCTATCAGCTATACTACCTTAGGCAAGAAACCGAACTTCCCTGAAATTAGCTTATTCATCTATAAAACGAGAAAACCATCTTTCTATCCCTTAGGAGATTAAATTAAATTACGTGATAAACACTTACATAGCAATCACTATGTATCTGGCACTCTTCTAACCACTTTACAAAAACTTCCTTGTTTAATCATCAAACTATTTAAAGATGAAAGAGAAAGAGGTTCGGTAATCTACAGTGACAACAGCAAGTAACAATAATTTTCAATAGCTTTCCAATGTCCATAGGATCAGATCTAGCATTAAGAACAACTGCTAACATTTACTGTTTGCCAACATGGCATGCGCTGTGCTAAGTGCTTTCCTTGCGTAATCTTCTGTAGCCCTTACAACAATCCTTTGTGTGTGCACTCAGTCGCTTTAGTTGTGTCCAACCGCCAGGCTCCTCTGTCCATAGGATTCTCCAGGCAAGAATACTGGAGAGGGTTGCCATGTCCTCCTCCAGGGGATCTTCCCGACCCAGGGATCGAACTGCGTCTCTTGCATTGTGGATGGATTCTTTACCCACTGAGTGACCTAGGAAGCCCACAACAATCCCTTAGGTAGGTACTATAATTGTGGCCTTAGGATATTCAGGCTCAGAGAGGTTGTGTAACACGCTTGTGAGGGAGACAGTCAAGGTTTGAACATGGGGCTGTCAGAATTCAGAGCCAGGGGCTCTGTTATCACAGGACAGTTTGTCCCATTTTGTTAGGATGGCGCACACAGCCTTTCAAACCTTGAACCCTGACATACTCACCTCACTCCAGATCTGGGAGAATTCTGAGTTGACACCAAGACCTTTCAGGCCACTGGCCTCTGCTCCTGCTGTTCCTCAACTGGTCCTCCTCACCACTCACTCATCCCTCCTGGCTCCACCTTCCCACACCTCCAGAGGCACAATTAATTGTTCCCATATCTGCTGCTCTTTTAGTTAGGAATTTGTGCTTACAAGTCACCGTGTCCCATATTGTTTTTATATGTCTTTACCAGCTTGTTTCTCACAAGTAATGAGTTTCACAACAGCAAAGACCATGTTTTATACAGTTTTGTATATGGTGTATTCCTGGCTCTCAGAACAATTTCCAGGACATGACAAGGACCAAACAACCACTTGCTAACACACACTTGCAGCAAGAGGATATTCCCAAGAATCACTTGTTACATCAAAGCATCATTTGCTATGTACAAAGGATGGAGAATCAAGAGCCCATATTTCTCTTTTTCACAGAACTTCGATGTTAAAGGTAGTTTAGTTTAATGAGTACATACAAGGGATCAGTCTATCAGGAAAACTTCCTGGAGGCAGTGAGTTTGGGTTAAGTGTGTATAAGTGTGTTTACTCATTAGGCCTGTGAGCCTACACATTGGAAATTGCTGCTCACTGGCTTACTGAATCCTTCTAAACAGTAAGCTCCTTGAGGGTGGAAATGTAGGTATTCCTCATAAACTTCAAAACCAAGGACAGTAAGTGTCATGTAACTGATTAAGGAATATCTGTTGATTGATTGATTGCATGCATGGGGTTGAGACATTTTCTTTCCTTACAGTCTTGACAAGATATTTTAACTTGTAGCAAGCTCTACTATACCAGTGCAAGACAAAAAAGAAACTTTCAATTTCATGGCATTTCTAGAATTTTATGAAAAGCAAATGAGCAACCAAAAAGGATAAACTCCTTGTCCATCTATGTTGAATTTTTCTGTACTCTCTTCAATAATCGCTGTGAGTGCTAACTCTATAAAGGATTTATTTTTTCTCTGAAAACAGAACCTTCTGAGAAAGTCAAAAACGCTCCCACTTAAGCCTTCTTTAAAAACACACAAAATAAAAAGATTCATTTCATGGACATGTTCCCTCCTTATCCTGAGATCAGTTCAGTGCTGAGGAACTATTATTAGAAAGCTCCCAGTTGAAGAAGAGGCCTTCAAGAAGGGAAATAAGATGTGGGATACTCTGTGTTCAAAGCTAATTTTAATTAGACAGGCTACTAGGGTTACTGAGATATGCCAAACATTTAGCTAATTAGCAGGCTCTTGAGACAAGAGAGCTGCCTAGAGATAGACAGTTTTTCCTCATTATGAGTGATGACAAATTCTAGTTAAACACCCATTATAAATTTGCTTTTTTTGTTCTTTCCTAAATTCCAATAACATGAGCTAATTTAAACTTGAAAATCAGACATGAAGACTAAAATGGAGACCTTTCACTTTAAACATAATGATCTAACATCAGCCGTTACACTGGAAACATTTTTAGGAAAGTAAAAAATTATTAATGTCGATTTTGATACTATGAAAAAAACCTGAAATTGAAGTTAGAAAACTCCATTGAAAATTCTATGGATGACGTTCAACAAAACAGTAAAACCTGTTAGTAAACACGGAAGCACCTGGAACTCTCTAGTAGCTGTCTTTGGCTTATGAGACAGATAGAAATTAAGAAAATAAAGAGGAAAACAAACTATCTTTCATTAAGTACTAAGAATATGCTGGAATACACTAGGTGTTTTATAAAAATCATCTAACTCCTCAAATTAGGGGAAGTAGAGGTATTATTATTATTCCTACTTTATAGATGAGAGATCCGGGCCATGGTCTATGATCATGACTAAGGTCATTCAGTTAGAAAGTAGTTCAGCTAGGTTTAATGCTAAAGACAGCTTTTTGTAGGCTCATTTAGATGTCATCCTATATCTGAGAAGACTTATGAATAACATAATTAGAACCATTGAGCCTTTTGGGTGTCTGGTACTTACATAAGTGTTTTGTTGAGGATACAAGCATGAGGTAATTGTGCTTCTCTGTCAGTTTTTCTTTTAAAATCGAAATTAGATCCCAGGACACAATCTAGGTTTCTGAAGTCAGCGGGATTGCCCACAAGGCTTTTCACGTAAAGTGGTCCCTACCCACCCTAACACTTGAACAGGCTGGTGGTTGCAGCAGGCTGTAGTCCCCAGAGATGGTCATGCTGGTATCTCCCATCCCCTGTGCTGTGTGATGTAAACTTGCTGCTCCCCCGTCAAGAGGAAGAGCCTTGAATCTGGGCAGGCTCTGTGACTGCCCTGACAAACAGAATTGGAAGAAAATCTCTTCCTCTAGGAAGCCAGCTGTCAGGTGAGAGGCTGACTACCCTCAGACCTCCATGCTGTGAGAAGCCTAAGCCACGTGGAAGAGTCAGATGTAGGCACTTGTGGATAGTCCCAGCTGACCTCATGGCCAAAACTGCCAGCCATCAACTATTTAGCTAAACCCAGTTGATCCATAGAACCAGGAGAGAATTATAACTTGCCATTATACAGCATTGCATTTTGCCCCATAGTTTATGATACAACATCAATAGATAATCAGAACAGTGGCAGTGTTGGTTTTCTCTAGTGGGGTGAAGTAACTATTTCTTTCAAGCAACTGGGAGTAGATATTTTGGGGGGACATATTGAAATACTATATATCCCTGACATGGCAGTAAGCAAATTTACTTTTGCAGGGTTATTCCTTTAAAGAACTGAGAGACTATGAAAATGTACCTATATAAACATTCTAAAATACCTATACTATAAACATTGAAAATACCTGATACCAGCATCAACTTTCACAGTTCTAAGGCACTTTCAAGTACATCATGTAATTTTTGCCATCCTTTCCAGTAGTCATATATGGATGTGAGAGTTGGACCATAAAGAATGCTGAGTGCCAAAGAATTGATGCTTTTCAACTGCGGTGTTGGAGAAGACTCTTGAGAGTCCCCTGGACTGCAGGGAGATCAAATCAGTCCATCCTACAGGAAATCAGTCCTGAATATTCATTGGAAGGACTGATGCTGAAGCCGAAACTACAATACTTTGAACACCTGATGCGAAGAACTGACTCCTTAGAAAAGACCCTGCTGCTGGGAAAGATTGAAGGCAGGAGGAGAAGGGGACGACAGAGGATGAGATGGTTGGATGGTATCACTGACTCGATGGATATGAGTTTGAGCAAGGTCCAGGAGCTGGTGATGGACAGGGAAGACTGGTGTGCTTCAATCCATGGGGTTGCAAAGAGTCGGACACAACTGAGTGACTAAACTGACTGAAACGTTCTAAAACAGAGTGGGTTCTCAGCAGAATGATTAGATATATTTGGAGCTAGTTTGTCATAAGGCTGTCAAACAATTTTTATTTTTAAAAATATTTATTTGGCTATGCAAGCTCTCAGTTGCGGCACTTGCAATCTTCCATGTTCATTGCAGTGCGTGGGATCTTTTCAGCTGCATCAATGTGGGATCCAATTCCCTGACCCAGGGCTGAACTCAGGCCCCTACATTGGGAGCACGGAGTCTTGGCCACTGGACCACCAGGGATAGCTCCAATTCTCATTTTCTAAAGCAGTAATCAAACACAATTTAGTTTCTATACAGCTTCAGAATGCTGATAAACTGATTTATGTTTGCATTAGCTGCCAGACTCCACCCGAGCAAAGAGAATTCAGCACTAATGATTCTAAAGTTAAAAAAAAATAAAATGTTGGAAACAGAAGGATACTCCAAAAGTACTCGTAGGTTAAGTACAGGAGAAAATAATGTTTAGATAAAAAATAAACTCTTTTCTAGGAGATGTCAGAAGGCTAGCCCAGATTTCAGCCAAACCCCTCAGCTTTTGGATCTTCTGTTTAGTTTTCAGTGTTTTGAACAATGACCTTAAAGCCAGGCAAGACAGTGAATCACGAAAAAAAATTCACTGATGCTCAAAATCATGTACTACTTGTAACAAATAGAGAGAAAATAAAATATATTTCAAAAACCTTTCAATAACAAAGCAAGAATAAGAGAATGACGGTGCTTGATCAATACACTCCATATCCTGGGCGATTTGGTTAACTCAGATTTTCTGTCATTAACTCCAATAATAAAGATTTTAAATTACTGCCACTTTGCTAAATAATGGGAATAGTTTCACTACAGTACTTTCATTGTGTCTTTTAAAGAACTCCTAAAAAGCAAGGCAATCTGTCCACATGGCCAATGTTTTTATTTTCCTAGTTTACAAAGCCCTGAAAAGTAATTGGGCTGCACCCATTCATACACCTCACTGCCTACAGCAGAAAGAAGTCTCCCCCGGTTCTCAACTGAGATGGACATTCGGGGAATAGTCCTTTTCCCTCCTCGCAGAGATGTGCATTTCCTGAAGAAAAGCAGCTAATAACTGAGGTAGCACTGATACTGCTGTTCTGCCGTAAATCCTTGTGCTTTAAATGCTTTTTGTAGAATCTCCTTTCCCCAAAAGTAACAAATATTCGGTAAGGAGGAAAACACGTCAAATGCAGAAAGGAACTTTTAAGAAAGAATAATAATCTTCTGTAACCCTGCAACACAGAAATACCCGACACCATATTCATTTTTGTGGGGGAGGGAGGTTCAGTTAACACCAGCAGATTTCTCTTGTGGATTCTTTAAATGCATTTCATGATCTGATCACAAATTTCCTGTGTATGTCACAACACCGATATGACTTCTGCTTACACAATCAGGACCCTATGCCCATCTTTCTTAATGCTGATATGATTTTTTGGTTTACAAAACCCCACAAAACCAATGATAGACTAGAAAGATGCCATGAAACGAAGGGATAAAATTAAAATGAATAGCTAAAACCGGAAGCTTACGATTAAATCACACTGAAATAAAGTAGGAAGAGCACAGTGTATACATTTTATCATAATTTGATGACAAATTAAGATGTTACAACTGAAAGTTAATTTTCCATGGAAACCAATGATATGAAAATTATTATAATAACCATAATTTATACAAAAATAAGACTAAGGAGGTGTTAATAGCTAATGTTAAGTTTAAAATAAAAGCTATTTTTTCCCATCTATCCTGGCAGGTCCATTTATCTTTGCCTTAATATAAAGCAAAATATCACTGTACTACAGAAATGTAGATGCAGAAGAGTCTAACTATTTAAGGAGTAAAAAATGTTCACCATGGTTCCAACTCAGAAAATATTGGTT
This sequence comes from Bos mutus, assembly GCF_027580195.1. Taxonomy (NCBI): domain Eukaryota; kingdom Metazoa; phylum Chordata; class Mammalia; order Artiodactyla; family Bovidae; genus Bos; species Bos mutus. Next base: position 20,556,395 of record NC_091632.1, read on the forward strand.
TCATTAGTAGGTAATCTCGATGCACGCCCCAGACTGATAGATACCCTAAGAAGTAACTTCTGAGAACACTTTCTATGACAAAAAGTGGGACCAGTAACATCCAGTTCAAAGTGTTTCGTCTCAGTTCAGTTAGCTCATCATCCTGAGATTAAAGCAGGAATCACGAAAGTTTGGATGTTCTCAGTTCACAACACAGGGTTAACAGTGCTGAGTTTTAAACCTATTGAATGACCTAAATCTCCCAGCAGCCAGTGAAGAGATGCTGCTCAACCATATTTATATCTTTAATTCAGCGCTGGTGGAAGAACTGATGAATACTTCAAAACTATTTAAAAAACATTGCTATCCCAATTCTGTATCCTAATTAATTGGAAAGAGGCACAGATGGATGGGTGGATGACTGACTAGTAATCTGGGATTAATTTCACCTAATGTTCTGATTCCTCAAAGGTCACGATTCTTCCCATCTTATGCAATGCTCTTGTGGGCCAATACCTTGGGCCAAATCCAAACCCAGTGTAATAAAGGATGGGCCAGCTTATCTGAATAAGATCCAAGGAGGTCATTATTTAGGAATTCCTCATGAAGATATCCAGCCTTATAGTCTTATATTCATGAGTGAGAATAGAATTAACAAATTATTTTGTCCTGCTTTTCCTCCCCCTAGGATCCAAGGAAAAGTGAAAGTCGCTCAGTCGTGTCCAACTCTTTGTGACCCCGTGGACTATACAGTCCACCAAATTCTCCAGGCCAGAATACTGGAGTGAGTAGCTTTCCCCTTCTCCAGGGGATCTTCCCAATCCAGGGATCGAACACAGATCTCCCGCATTGCAGGCAGATTCTTTACCCACTGAGCCACGAGGGAAGCCCAAGAATACTTGAGTGGGTAGCCTATCACTTCTCTGGGGGATCTTCCCAACACAGGAATCCAACTGGGGTCTCCTGCATTGCAGGCAGATTCTTTACCAACTGAGCTATGAAGGAAGCCCCAAGGAAAGCAGAACATCAAATTCTGGCAAAAATGAAGCATATTAAATATGATTTATTCATTAAAAATTTATTAGTATTATTAGTGTTAGGTCCTGAATAAAACAAACAGGATCTCATCCTTGTGGACCTTACATCCTAAGGTATAAACACATTTTTAAAAGTGTAAACTCATTAGTAATAATAACAAAAACAAAAACAAAAAGATACACAGTAGAAACAAACAAAAGTTATAAAGTTTCCCATGTGGTAAAGGGTCATGAGAAATGGACAATCATACTTTGGTGGCGGGAAGTTGGTGAAAGATTTTTTTTGGAGATAGGGTAATTTGGTGTACATATATATTAAAAAAAAAAATCTCTGTCTCAGTAATCTGACACACAGGGTTATGTGTAGAAAATGATTAGCAATACTAAGTATTATGAAAAATTATTCACTAAAGCTCAAAATTCCCCAAGCCAGGCTTCAGCACTATGTGAACCGTGAACTTCCAGATGTTCAAGCTGGTTTTAGAAAGGCAGAGGAACCAGAGATCAAATTGCCAACATCCACTGGATCATCGAAAAAGCAAGAGAGTTCCAGAAAAACTTCTATTTCTGTTTTATTGACTATGCCAAAGCCTTTGACGATGTGGGTCACAATAAACTATGGAAAATTCTGAAAGAGATGGGAATACCAGACCACCTGACCTGCCTCTTGAGAAACCTACATGCAGGTCAGGAAGCAACAGCTAGAAATGGACATGGAACAACAGACTGGTTCCAAATAGGAAAAGGAGTACATCAAGACTGTATATTGTCACCCTGCTTATTTAACTTCTGTGCAGAGTACATCATGAGAAACGCTGGGCTGGAAGAAGCACAAGCTGGAATCAGGATTGCCAAGAGAAATATCAATAACCTCAGATATGCAGATGACACCACCCTTATGGCAGAAAGTGAAGAGGAACTAAAAAGCCTCTTGCTGAAAGTGAAAGAGGAGAGTGAAAAAGTTGGGTTAAAGCTCAACATTCAGAAAACGAAGATCATGGCATCTGGTCCCATCACTTCATGGGAAATAGATGGGGAAACAGTGGAAACAGTGACAGACTTTATTTTTCTGGGCTCCAAAATCACTGCAGATGGTGATTGCAGCCATGAAATTAAAAGACGCTTACTCCTTGGAAGGAAAGTGATGACCAACCTAGACAGCATATTCAAAAGCAGAGACATTCCTTTGCCAACAAAGGTCCGTCTAGTCAAGGCTATGGTTTTTCCTGTGGTCATGTATGGATATGAGAGTTGGACTGTGAAGAAAGTTGAGTTGCCGAAGAATTGATGCTTTTGAACTGTGGTGTTGGAGAAGACTCTTGAGAGTCCCTTGGACGCAAGGAGATCCAACCAGTCCATTCTGAAGGAGATCAGCCCTGGGATTTCTTTGGAAGGAATGATGCTAAAGCTGAAACTGCAGTACTTTGGCCACCTCACGCGAAGAGTTGACTCATTGGAAAAGACTCTGATGCTGGGAGGGATTGGGGGCAGGAGGAGAAGGGGACGACAGAGGATGAGATGGCTGGATGGCATCACCGACTCGATGGATGTGAGTCTGAGTGAATTCCAGGAGTTGGTGATGGACAGGGAGGCCTGGTGTGCTGCGATTCATGGGGTCGCAAAGAGTCGGACACGACTGAGCGACTGAACTGACTGACTGAAACTCTTAGTTATATTATCGTATATTCAAATGGTATATTCACAGTGAGTCTAGGACAGGTCCAGTTTTTATACTTAAATTTTATGATGGAGAATGGTTTAACACTGACAGACAAGTGCTGAGAACAGTAGAACGTTCCCATATAACCTACGTTCGGTTTCCTCTATTAGTAACATCTTACATTAGGACAATTTGTCACAATTAAAGAACCAACATTGACAAGATATTCAGATCTCCGTTTTCACTTAGTATCCTTTTCCTGTTTCAGGAGTGCAGCCAGGACACTACATTCAGTCGTCACGTCTCCTTAGGCGCCTCTTGGCTGGGACAGTTTCTCATTGGTTTTGATGACCCTGAGAGTTTTGAGGAGTACTGGTAATTTTAGACTGTCCCTCCACTGGGATTTGTTTGATTTTTTTTTCTCATGATAATACTGAGGTTGTGGGTTTTGAGGAAGAAGACTACAGAGGTCACTTTCATCACATCATATCAAGGGTACATGCTATGAACATAAACCTAAAACTGCGGATGTTAATTTTGATCACCTGGCCAGGGTAGTGGTTGTCAGTTTTCTCCAGAGTAATGTTACCTTTCTTCCTTCATATCCACAGTGTATTCTCTCTAAAGAAGTCACTATACACAGCCCACACAGTCTTTTGGACTCTGTGGGAGAGGGAGAGGGTGGGATGATTTGGGAGAATGGCATTGAAATACGTATAATATCATATATGGAACGAGTCGCCAGTCCAGGTTCGATGCACGATACTGGATGCTTGGGGCTGGTGCACTGGGATGACCCAGGGGGATGGTATGGGGAGGGAGGAGGGAGGAGGGTTCAGGATGGGGAACACATGTATACCTGTGGTGGATTCATTTCGATATTTGGCACAACCAATACAATATTGTAAAGTTTAAAAATAAAATAAATTAATAATAAAAAAAAAGAAGTAGGAAGTTGTTCTGCCTCCTTAAGGGCAGAGTAATACATAAATGATTTGGAATTATTCTGCATATGAGATTTATCAACTCTTCTCCATTTATTTACTCAATTACTTATATATGTTAGTATGAACTCATGGATCTTTATTTTTATAATTTGTATACAGTAAATGCATTGCAGACCACTCCAGATTAATAGCACAATCTAAAACTACATGATTAATTTTTTTGCTTAAACTGTTGCAGCTTTGGCCATTGGGAACTCTCAGTTGGCTCCTGTGTCCCTTTGACACACCCACCATCGTGTGTATATATTGTTAGCACTTCCCGATTTGGGTACTACAAAACGCTCCAGGATCATCTTACATATCGCCCAGCCCTATAATCAACCACTTGTTCAAAAAGCCTTGGTTTCTTTTCCTGAAGAATGGTGCTAGAAATAAGACCAGGATACTGGCCATGCTTGTTGCATCTGGAGTGTCATCGTCTCTGTCTTCTCAGCTGAGAGAGCAAGAAAATTGTGTGTGTGTGTGTGTGTGTACACGTGCATATCTGTATCTCCACATACATATATATCAATAATACATGTATATACATATATGTATACAAATACATGCATGTCCATACATTTGTGTGTATGTTTTTAAGTGAGTATACACATATCTTGGAGGAGGGCATGGCAACCCACTCCAATGTTCTTGCCTGGAGAATCCCATGGACAGAGAAGCTTGGCAAAGCTTGGGTTGCAAAGAGCTGGACACGACTGAAGCAAAGTACCATGCGGGCATACACATATTTATCAATATTTCTACATGCATCAATCTAAAGCTATATTTGGCTAAACGTTAATTCACACTGATGTCTCCAGCTCTAATCCAGGGCCACTGATGCTTCTAGCCACCCCCCTTCCAGCAACCTTTCACTCCAGTAGTGAGAAGCCTGTCTCCACCACCCAGCATCCATGGATAAACTAATAATAGTGTGTGCAGAATTGTTAATTCTTTGCTCTACTGCAAAAAAAAAAAAAAAAGTACTATGCTTATATAAAGTTTCTTTTCTTTTAGTCCTACAGTCTCCTTCCATCCATTCCAAAGTTACTTAGGTCAGCCTATCCCTTCCCCTCTTCAGCGAGGTTATTTCATATACTTATGATACTGTTAGATTCTTTTGTCAATCTATATTCCATCTTGGGATCCCCTGGCCACTTAAAATTTTTTTTTTAATTTGCAAACGTTAAAGTTCACTTTTTTGGTTGTAAAGTTCTGAGTTTTAATAAATGCAGTGTCATGTATCTGTTACCGTTCGATTATCACACAGCATAGTTTCACTCCCCTTAAAACTCCCTTGTGTTTCACCTACCCAGCCCTCCCTTTCCCTCAAACCCATGGAAACCACTGATTTAATGCTTTAGCCTTTTTCAGATGTCATATAGATAGAATGATATCATACGTATCGTACCCTTTTGACTATATTCTTTCACTGAGCAACGTACACTTAAGACTCATGTATGTTTTTCATGGCTTAGTGGCTCATTTCTTTTTTTCACTAAATAATACCTTATTGTGTAGATGTACTATGGGTTGTTCACTCACCACCGAAGGGCATCTTACATGCTTCCAGTTTTTTGGTGATTTTGAACAAAGCTACTATCAACACTCACATGAAGATTTTTGTGGGATCATAGTTTTTCAAATATCCTAGAAGCATGGGTGTTGGACATATGGTAAGACTATGTATAGCTTTGTAAGAAATTCAGGTCCATTTTTGTTCAGAAGAAGACTATACTTCTCTGTATTTAGCATAAAACAAACAGTTGTGATAGGATTTATGACCAATTTTATTTATGTTTTTATTCATTTTTATATTTCTTCCAAGACGTTTTGAAGTAATTCAAGCGAGCAGTACATTTCTAATCAGGGAAAAATTCATTTAAAAAGTACAATTAAGTACGAGAGTAACAGGAGGGAACCAAATGCAATGGCTCCATGTTGTTTCATCTTGTTTCAGTAGACCCCCAGCTCCTGGCCAGCGGGGATGCTCTGATGTGAGCGTACATACTGTGAGTGCTAAGGCACCACACGGACTGTAAGGCATTTCACTGTAATGAGATTCTCTATTTTTGCCTACAGCTGGTGTTTCCGGCCTTTCATTTCAGGCTCTACGTAACTCAGACTCAGGCAAAGGAAAGGAACCCTGCTCAGCATTTGGGAGACTCAGATTCCCATCACTGTGCCTGCACTCCACTTCTAATAAGGAACCTTCTGTCTTGTTCCTATTTCTTTTTTTTATTTTTTAAAATTGAAATGTAGTTGATTTATAATGTTTTGTTAGTTTTAGGTATATGGGAAAGTTATTCAGATATATTAATATATATGTGTACATATTGCTGCTAAGTCGCTTCAGTCATGTCCAACTCTGTGTGACCCCATGGACGGCAGCCCACCAGGTTCCCCTGTCCCTGGGATTCTCCAGGCAAGAACACTGGAGTGGGTTGCCATTTCTTTCTCTAATGCATGAAAGTGAAAAGTGAAAGTGAAGTCTCTCAGTCATGTCCAACTCTTAGCGACCCCATGGACTGCAGCCTACTAGGCTCCTCCATCCATGGGATTTTCCAGGCAAGAGTACTGGAGTGGGGTGCCATTGCCTTCTCCGATGTGTACATATTATGTACACATATATATGAGAAGAGAAGTTGCTCAGTTGTGTATGACTTTTTGCAATCCCATTGACTGTAGCTTATCAGGCTCCTCTGTCCATGGCATTTTCCAGGCAAGAGTACTAGAGTGGGTTGACATTTCCTTCTCCAGGGGATCTTCTCAACCTGGGAATCGAACACATGTCTCCCGTATTGCAGGCAGACGCTTTACCCTCTGAGCCACCAGGGAAGCACCCCCTCCCCGATACACACACACATACATATATACCTTTTGAGATTCTTTTCCCTTATAGTTGTTATGAGATACTGAATATAGCTCTCTGTGCTACACAGTAGGTCCTGTTGCTTATCTACTTTATATATAGTAGTGTGTATATTTTAATCCCAAATCCTAATTTATCCCCCCCCAACTTTCCCTTTTAGTAAGTGTAGGTTTGTTTTCTGTCCGTGAGTCTGTTTCCGTTTTGTAAATAAGTTCACTTTTATCATGTTTTCAGATTCCGTAGATAGGCGATGTCGAGTGATATTTGTCTCTCTTCTGCCTTGTTTCTGAGACCAACCTTTAACCTCATCTTCTAGTTTTAGTCACCAGATTCCTGTCTTGTTTCTGGTTGAAGTGCCCTCAACTGTACAAATCCATAACGTATTAAAAAAGAAAAAAAGGTTTGCCTCCAATCAAGCATGCCCTCAAATGATCTAGTTATGAGCAGAAGTTTGTCAGTAAATGAAAATCTGCAGTATAACATCACACTCTGACATGAACAAAAAAAAACGAAGCCAGCTTATTAAGTTTTAGAAAATATATCTGTCATTACCAGTTATTTTAATTTTCAAAGAAGGAGGAAATTTGGCATCTATTATCATACAGAGTAAATAAATTAGATGCATTGTGAACATGAAGCAGCAGTAACAATGGCATCGTCATATATCTATTATAACGTTGACAGGCTAAACAATGCATTCTCTCCTTTCCAAAGAAGATGCATGAATTTTTTATTCCTGGTTGTTTATTTCTATCTTTTCTGAACGACAGGTATAGGTGAGTCCTATATCTCTGTTAATATTAAGTATTAATTACAAAGTCTATCAGAGGAGACACTACTCAAAGCCCAGACTCCTGGAAACATTATCACGGTTTCTTTTGATACTCTCACCTCTAGGGCATAAATCATTAATTTTGGGTGAAGCTACCTCACTGAGTTTACCAACCGAGGAGCGAACCTTATATGCTTTGGTTTTATTTTTAGCATCACAGGGGAGATAAGAAAGAAACACAAACAACCTGCAGAAAAGACACGTGCCTGTGTTATTGGTCTAGATACGGTCACTGGGGTGAGCTGTAGGGGGTCTTCTCACTTGTCACTCATTTCCTCCTACTCCACTACTGTATCTGGACGCTTTGAATAAAAAACACCCATTCTAAAACAGTGAGACAAATAAATCCAGTATCTAAAATGACCATGTGGATTAAACAGAATCAGGCTTTCAAGAGGGCATCTTTCCATTCTGTATTTGAAAATCATGGTATGGTTCTTGGAAAAGAGGCCAAAATTTTAAATAGAAAAGTACAGTTTGTTGTGCTTCCCAAAGTTAAACAAGGAAGGTTTGAAAGGATAAATCAGAAGCTATGCTTTACTGGGCAGAGAAGGTCAAGACAACACTTTGCATCCAAGGAAGGCATATTTAAAAACGATCACATTTTGCAACAATGCTGGGAAAAGGGAAGTTATTATCAACACCCTCAATCTTCAAATCAGGTGAGCAGAGGTCTGTTCTATTTATTCTGTAGCTGCAAACTGGCTAAAGAACGTGGCTGTCTGTAAACCAGAAATTAATGTGCTGGTTTATTTAAAAAACAGCTAACACACATTAACTACCCAATAAACACTTCACAATGTGCTCCGTCAGTCTCCTAATCCACTCACTATTCATGTCACGTCCCTGTGCTTGGCTCATATGATTCCTTCTGCTCAAAACCCCTTTCCCCTCCTCATATACCAATGAAAACTGCTTTCATTCAGGACCCTGCTGCAATGCCAGCTCTCTGTGAATCTCCTCAGATCTCCCAACCAGGGTCCACTGTTCCACTCCCATTTTCCCAAAAGACTTCATTAGGGCCTCTATTAGAGACTTGGTGTATGTGTCTGTCGCCCCTTGAGCTTCCTGAGTTATATCAGTACCTCATTAATTCTTTTTTCCATCAGCGCCCAGATAATATCTAGCTGACAGTAAGAACTGAGTACACTGAAATAGGAATTTATCCAAGAGATATGCTGTAAAAAACTAAAAACAGAGTTAACATAAGATCTTATAATCCCACTACTGGGCATATACCTGGACAAAACTATAATTCGCCAATGTGTATGGCAGCACTATGCACAGTAGCCAAGTCATGGAAGCAACCTAAATGTCCAATGACGGATGAATGGATAAAGATGTGGCAATATATACAGTGGAATATTACTGAGCCATAAAAAAGAACGAAATGATGCCATCTGCAGCAACAGGGATGGACCCAGAGAAAATACTACTAAGTGAAGAAACCAGAGAAAGACAAATATCATATGATATTACTTGATATTATATAAATTATTTTAAAATTATATAAAATTATTTTTAAAATTATACAAATGAACTTATTTACAGAACAAAAATAGACTTACAGGCATAGAAAACAATTGTATGGGTTGCCAAAGGAAAGGGAAAGTGAGGAATAAATCTGAAGTCCGGGATTAACGTATACACACTACTATTTATAAAACAGATAAACAATAAGGGCCTACTGTACAGTACAGGGAGATATATTCAATATCTTATAATAACTTACATTGCAAAAAGGTCTGAAAAAATATATGTCTGTACAACTGAATCACTTTTCTGTACATTTGAAACTAACACAACATTGTAAATGAACTATATTTCAATTTAAAAACTGGTTATAAAAAAAATGATATGTTGTACCAGACCCCTAACACCATTTTTACCTGCCTATGGTCAGGTCAATGTATTAGTATGGAAAAGAAGAAAAGCTATTTGAAAGAGGGTTTCAGTCATGTTCTGCTATGCTTAGCTGTTGGAATGACAATAGTAGCTGCTCCAGAAACCAATTCATGGGTTTCTATATCTCTTGGGTACAGGTATCCCTTGGTTTTTCAAAGTTTGCTTCATATCTCTTGGCCTTTACAAAAGAACTATGTTAGTACCTGTTTTGGATGCTGAAAGAAATCCGAAGAGGATTTTTGTTATTAGGGGAAAAGGCGAAAATAGGAAAAGAACATTCAGCATTTGCTTTGCTCGAGTTTTGTTAGAAAGGCAGTGGGTCCCCCACACAGTGAGAGTGGCACCACCAAGCTCCCTTCCGGGGAACTACACTCAGCATCTCAGCACGGAGCTGCTGTAGTTCTGAACTGTGTCTGTGAACATCTGTGCTGTATCTCAATTTATTGTGTGCCTCCATTAGCAAGATGTGCCGTAAGGTAACTGCTTTTTCCCTTTACACCATCCCAGCTTACAGGCTTCACAGTAGCACTACTCTCAGACAGCAGGGGGAAACTGCACACTTCAATACTGCCCTTTCTCTATGAGAGAACAAAGTGTACTATGATGATATAGGGCTTCCCCGGTGGCTCAGATGGTAAAAAATCCACCTGCAATACAGGAGACCCAGGTTCAGCCCCTGGGTAGGGAAGATCCCCTGAAGAAGGGAATGGCTACCACTCCAGTATTCTTGCCTGGAGAATTCCTTGGATAGATGAGCCTAGCGGGCTACAGTCCATGGGAAGATCCCCTGAAGAAGGGAATGGCTACCACTCCAGTATTCTTGCCTGGAGAATTCCTTGGATAGATGAGCCTAGCGGGCTACAGTCCATGGGAAGATCCCCTGAAGAAGGGAATGGCTACCACTCCAGTATTCTTGCCTGGAGAATTCCTTGGACACAGGAGCCTAGCGGGCTACAGTCAGACACAACTCAGAAACACACACACACACACACACACACACATGATAATATGTCTTTCTTCAAGGGGAATAGGTATTAACTCTTACTTGGAACCAGAAGAATGCTGTTTGTTAACTTTGTTTCCACCCGAAGTAGGAACTAATCTCAGAAACAAATCCAGGTGTCCTTTTAAGTAGGGACAACAATAATCATTATAATTTGTGCTGGACTTTATGTTTACAAAGCACTTTGTGGGCCTTCCTTTGTTCTCATAATATTCTGTTCCTTAATCAGGAACTTTGCTTCTGTTCAACACTTAAATCTTAGAAGGTCGATTTAACAAATCCCTCATCCTTTCTACTCCCATTCTACTCTAAAGTAAATTAACCACAGTGCCAGGAGAATCTTTAAGACCCTGAATGTGCCTGGCTCAAGTAACACAAAAATACTAGTTGGATAAAGGATGATTTCCAAGATCAGCGAAGGGAGAGCATTCTTCCTTCCCATTCCCTCTGTGTCACAACACACGAAAGAGGATGGAATCCCCAAAACTGAAGCTCATGTGAGAGGTTATTCCCTTCAGAAACATCTGAGGTCCTGATGCTGTCTCTTGTTGTCTGGAGGAACATGAGGATGGTGTCAATGACATAGGCATGAGAGAACAGGAAGCGAGAAGGAGACCACTCACTGAGCTAGAAGCTGGGAATCTTTGGGGATGAGTCTTGTGCTAAAGCGACACTTATGAAGCTGCTTGAGGGCGAGGTCTCTCTTGTCTAAATCAGATGCTCTCAGGATCACCCCCTATCTGCACTCTGGTTTGGGAACCAGGACTCCTTCAAGTCCAATGCCCCACCTTCACAACCCATTCCAGCCCCAGCCTGAGCTCAAATCCAATCGGCACCTTGAAGGAAGGAGGGGAAGGGGGGGTGGAGGGGAAGAGAGGTGCTTTGTAAAGCTTGACTCTATGTCTGTAATACTAGCTTGACTCTTGTCAGTTTATTTGCCTTATTCTCAAGAGTGCTAGGAATGTTTAAATGACTTGGGAGATTGGTTCAATTCAGTCATGGTCTTTTGCATTATTCGGTTTCCAAAAATAATTACTTGACCTTCCATTTGAGACAAGCACTCAAAAGATAAACAGTTATTCCTAAGATCACCCAGAACAACCTTTAAACAGAAAAGTCAGTTTGCTATTATATTAGCTGATCTACGGTCATGGGATAAGTAAACATCGTTGTATTTGTTAAAAAGACGACTTTCAATCAACTCTTTGAGGGTTCCTAATTATGAGAGTGTCTAGATGAGAAGTATATATTTTATTGTGCTTCTCAGGTGGCTCAGTGGTAAAGAATTTGCCTGCCAGTGCAGGAGATGCAAGAGACGCAGGTTCAATCTCTGGGTTGGAAAGATCCCCTGGAGTAGGAAATGGCAATCCACTCCAGCATTATCGCCTGGAAAATCCCATGGACAGAGGAGCATGGTGGGCTACCATCCATGAGGTCACAAAACAGTCAGAGACTACTGAGCATAGCACAGCACATATACCTTATTAGAATAAACATTATCGATCAAAGTTTACAATGTTCATTCACATGCCTTTTGTTCCTCACAGGCGTAGTGTGACGGTGGTCTTGAGCACTTAGTTTTCTTATTGACCTACAGGTACTGAAGAAACTACAGACTGCTCTGGTTTGCTTCAGGCTATCAGTCAGTCCAGGGCTTTGGAGAACACCAGCCTCCTCCAGAGGACTGCTCCAACCATGGCATATTCTGTGGGTCAGGGCTACTTCCCAATTCTCACCAGCCTAACACCAGTGCTCCAGAGAAAGCTCTGGTAGGTTTCTGGAACATTTCCTCTTATCAAAGATGTCTCCTGACCTCTGGGCCTTCATTCCTGCCACCGGATGTCCTGACGTTTACTGGAAATGTAAGGCACTAGGGACAGGTATAGAAGCTCTAACAAACTCAACAGGCAGGAAGAGGGCACACCTAAAGCTTGCTTCCTTTCTCCTTTTCCACTAAAACCTATTAGAATGCTCTATTTTTTACCTTGTCACTTGATTGTACTCAGGAATTAGTGACTTAGAAAAGCATGTTTCAACTCAGTCTTTAATTCTATGGATAAGACTGAAATCAAAATTTACCCACCCATGACATGTGTCACTTGATAGAAAAGAGTATTCTTATTTATACAAAGATATCTGGAAATAATGAGTCTAAAACTATTATACATATAAATCTAGGAAATATATACCAAGAATCCAAACCCAACCTCCCCCACAAAAAAACCCCGAAAAACCAGCATCAAATGATTGAATGCAGAGTTCAAAAGAATAGCAAGGAGAGATAAGAAAGCCTTCCTCAGTGATCAGTGCAAAGAAATAGGGGGAAAAATACAATGGGAAAGACTAGAGATCTCTTCAAGAAAATTAGAGATACCAAGGGAACATTTCATGCAAAGATGGGCATAAAAAAGGACAGGAATGGTATGGACCTAACAGAAGCAGAAGATATTAAGAAGAGGTGGCAACAACAGACAGAAAAGCTATACAAAATAGATCTTCATGATCCAGATAACCATGATGGTGTGATCAGTCACCTAGAGCCAGACATCCTGGAATGCGAAGTCAAGTGGTCCTTACTTAGGAAGCATCACTACGAACAAAGCTAGTGGCGGCGATGGAATTCTAGTTGAGCTATTTCAAATCCTGAAAGATGATGCTGTGAAAGTGCTACACTCAATATGCCAACAGATTTGGAAAACTCAGTAGTGGCCACAGGACTGGAAAAGGTCAGTTTTCATTCCAATCCCAAAGAAAGGCTATGCCAAAGAATGTTCAAACTACTGCACAATTGTACTCATCTCACATGCTAGTAAAGTAATGTTCAAAATTCTCCAAGCCAGGTTTCAACAGTATGTGAACTGTGAACTCCAGATGTTCAAGCTGGATTTAGAAAAGGCAGAGGAACCAGAGATCAAATTGCCAATATCTGTTGGATCATCGAAAAAGCAATAGAGTTCCAGAAAAACATCTACTGCTTTATTGACTATGCCAAAGCCTTTGACTGTGCAGATCACAACAAACTGTGGAAAATTATGAAAGAGATGGGAATACCAGACCACCTTACCTGCCTCCTGAGAAATCTGTATGCAGGTCAAGAAGCAACAGTTAGAACTGGACATGGAACAATGGACTGGTTCCAAATTGGCAAAGGAGCACATCAAGGCTGTATATTGTCACCCTGCTTATTTAACTTATATGCAAAATGCCAGGTTGGATGAAGCACAAGCTGGAATCAAGATTGCCAGGAGAAATATCAATAACCTCAGATACGCAGATGACACCACCTTTATGGCAGAAAGTGAAGAAGAACTAAAGAGCCTCTTGATGAAAGTGAAAGAGGAGAGTGAAAAAGTTGGCTTAAAACTCAATATTCAGAAAACTAAGATCATGGCATTTGGTCCCATCACTTCAGGGCAAATACATGGGGAAACAATGGAAACAGTGACAGACTTTATTTTGGGCGGGCTCCAAAATTACTGCAGATGGTGACTGCAGCCATGAAATTAAAAGACGGTTGCTCCTTGGAAGAAAAGTTATGACCAACTCAGACAGCATATTAAAAAGCAGAGGCATTACTTTGCCAACAAAGGTCCGCCTAGTGAAAGCTATGGTTTTTCCATTATGGATGTGAGAGTTGGACTATAAAGAAAGCTGAGCACCGAAGAACTGATGCTTGATGGCAAGGAAATCCAACCAGTCCATCCTAAAGGAAATCAGTCCTGAATATTCATTGGAAGGACTGATGCTGAAGTTGAAACTCCAATACTTAGGTCACCTGATGTGAAGAACTGACTCATTTGAAAAGACCATGATGCTAGGGAAGCTTGAAGGCAGGAGGAGAAGGGGATGATATGGATGAGATGGTTGGATGGCATCACTGACTCGATGGACATGAGTTTGAGCAAGCTCCGGGAGTTGGTGATGGATGGACAGGGAAGCCTGGTGTGCTGCAGTCAATGGGGTCGCAAAGAGTCAGATACAACTGAGTGACTGAACTCAACTGAAGGGAGAACAGCTCAAGAATGACAAATGTTAATCAAGGAAAATACGAGCATGTTTTGGTATACAGGAGAGAGAAATCCTCAAAACTAAAACTAGAATGTTTTTTGTCTTTAGAGATGCAAGGGGACTGAATACTGTCAAGACTGGCATAATTTACTCTTAAATTATTTATATGCAAAACTATTAACCTACATAAAAGGAAGCTGGATAGTCCTTGAGTTTCCTTGAGCTCTTTGAGCTTGTCTGCTATTAATCAGTTATCAGGGAATGGTAAAAAACTGAGGATATTTAAAATAGTAAGAAAATATAATCTTACATTACAGATTCCAAATATCCAAGTTGTTACTGAAATTTTCTTATTATTATCCCCCTCAAAATAAATTTCAAATCACACAAATAATATACTCATATTTTCTTTTATAAGCTGAAGCTCCAATACATTGGATGTGAAAAGCCAACTCATTAGAAAAGACCCTGATGCTGAGAAAGATTGAAGGCAGAAGGAGAAGGGGACAACAGAGGATGAGATAGTTGGATGGCGTCACCAGCTCAATGGACCTGAGTTTGAGCAAGCTCTGGTAGATGGTGAAGGATAGGTAAGCTTGGTGTGCTGCAGTCCTTGGGGTCACAAAGAGTCAGACATGACTGAACAGCAACAATTTTCTTTTAATATCTTTGACAAAGGAGGCAAGAATATACAATGGATTAAAGACAATCTCTTTAACAAGTGGTGCTGGGAAATCTGGTCAACCACTTGTAAAAGAATGAAACTAGAACACTTTCTAACACCATACACAAAAATAAACTCAAAATGGATTAAAGATCTAAACATAAGACCAAAAACTATAAAACTCCTAGAGGAGAACATAGGCAAAACACTCTCTGACATACATCACAGCAGGATCCTCTATGACCCACCTCCCAGAATATTGGAAATAAAAGCAAAAATAAACAAATAGGACCTAATTAATCTTAAAAGCTTCTGCACATCAAAGGAAACTATTAGCAAGGTGAAAAGACAGCCTTCAGAATAATAGCAAATGAAGCAACTGACAAACAACTAATCTCAAAAATATACAAGCAACTCCTACAGCTCAACTCCAGAAAAATAAATGACCCAATCAAAAAATGGGCCAAAGAACTAAATAGACATTTCTCCAAAGAAGACATACAGATGGCTAACAAACACATGAAAAGATGCTCAACATCACTCATTATCAGAGAAATGCAAATCAAAACCACTATGAGGTATCATTTCACACCAGTCAGAATGGCTGCAATCCCAAAGTCTACAAATAATAACTGCTGGAGAGGGTGTGGAGAAAAGGGAACCCTCTTACACTGTTTGTGGGAATGCAAACTAGTACAGCCACTATGGAGAACAGTGTGGAGATTCCTTAAAAAACTGGAAATAGAACTGCCTTATGATCCAGCAATCCCACTGCTGGGCATACACACTGAGGAAACCAGAAGGGAAAGAGACACGTGTACCCCAATGTTCATCGCAGCACTGTTTATAATAGCCAGGACATGGAAGCAACCTAGATGCCCATCAGCAGATGAATGGATAAGAAAGCTGTGGTACATATACACAATGGAGTATTACTCAGCCATTAAAAAGAATACATTTGAATCAGTTCTAATGAGGTGGATGAAACTGGAGCATATTATACAGAGTGAAGTAAGCCAGAAGGAAAAACACCAATACAGTATACTAACGCATATATATGGAATTTAGAAAGATGGTAACAATAACCCTGTGTACGAGACAGCAAAAGAGACACTGATGTATAGAACAGTCTTATGGACTCTGTGGGAGAGGGAGAGGGTGGGAAGATTTGGGAGAATGGCATTGAAACATGTAAAATATCATGTATGAAACGAGATGCCAGTCCAGGTTCGATGCACGATACTGGATGCTTGGGGCTAGTGCACTGGGACGACCCAGAGGGATAGTATGGGGAGGGAGGAGGGAGGAGGGTTCAGGATGGGGAACACGTGTATACCTGTGGTGGATTCATTTTGATATTTGGCAAAACTAATACAATTATGTAAAGTTTAAAAATTAAATAAAATTAAAAAAAATAAATATACATCAAAAAAATTAAAATATTAAATAGAAAGATAAAAACCCCCTTTTCCAACATGCCCAATCCTTTCTCATTCTTTCCACCCAATCCAACTCCACTGTTGACAACAGCCAACAGTGGTGTTTTCTATGCCAGAAACTGTGCTAAGAGATTACTGGAATATCTTACTAAATGTTCACAACTTCCTGCTAAAGTGGGTTCAGTTATTATCCCTATTTTATAGAGGAGGATGCTGAGCCTGGCCATACTTATTAACTATAAGTATGGTTATAAGTAACCATAACTATTAACTCAGAGGCCCACCAGTAGTAGTTAGGGACATATCCATGCAGGTTTTTCTATGGATCCCTATACATTTATGAGCACTTATACAAAGTGTAGAGTGTTGCTATTGTACTTCACTTAAAAAAAAAAAGTGAACGGTACCATATATACATACCCAATTTACCATTTGTATTTCTCCCTGACAGTTCATAAGTTCTAACTCATTCTTTTAAATTGCTGTCTAATGTACTACAGCTTTGGGCTTCCCAGCTGACACAGTGGTAAAGAATCTGCCTATTAATACAGGAGATGCAAGAGACGCAGGTTCGATCCCTGGGTTGGGAAGATCCTCTGGAGAAGGAGATGGCAACCCATCCCAGTATTCTTGCCTGGGACATCTCATGGACAGAGGAGCCTGGTGGGCTACAGTCCATGGGGTCACAAAGAGTAGGACATGACTAAGCATGTGTGAATGTGTACTGCACCTGCAGTGGTCTTCTAGGGATAGTATGAAAGTTATTTTCAATTTTTCACTAATAAAAATGATGCAGTGAAAGTCTTGTGCAAGCTTTCTTATTCACGGGGGCAGCTGCTTGGGTGGATATCAAGATACGGAAGTGCTGGGTGATGCTGAGCACATGTTTAAGTTTGAATAGGTACCGCTAACTTGTCCTCTAAGATGTTTACCACTAGTATGTGAATAAATACTTTCCTACAGCCACGCCAAAATCTGATATTATCAATCTCAAAGTTTTGCCAAGCTAAGGAATCATGTTTTAGTATGCATTCCCTTCATTACAATACAAATTGTATTAGGCTACACCATCTGGACTGGAAATTAAATGATAAAGTGAGCTAAAGTAGGGCAATATAAAAAAATGTATATATACATTAAGCATGCTCTTTGCTTTAAAATACACAGTTGTGCATTTCTCCTCCCAACTTATGATATAGGAACAAAGTTTCTCAAGTAAGGGATCACTGTCAGGGGCCATACATATACTTTCTGCATTAGCCACACTCTTGGAATGTACATCGAAGACTCCATGGTTTGGTATCTTAAGTGAAGTGAGAATGTAAAAGCCTCGTGAAATACTCTGAGTGCAGAATTTAATTTAATTTAGCCACAAGTTTTTAGTAATGTACCTTCATCAAGATTTTCTAAAGCATTTAATTTTTACAAAAAGAGCTCTCTTTCCACACTTGTGTTTCATTGGTTTACACGTTACTTAACTGAATTACATAATTACAGTGACATTCATCCAGTATAAACAGGTTTGGAAAGCATCACATTGGCTCTTGGAAAGCACATATTTAACTCAGAGAGCAAAAGCACAGAGGTGTCCTAGAGAGTAGCCCAGCAGCCATCCAGTGAGCCCACTCTGGATTGAAGTCAGCATTTTTCAGAGTCTTCTAATGCAGCAAGTTGGGTAAGGGAGTAAGTAGTCTCTCTACTAGCGATGTGGAACACCTTTTCATATGTTATTGCCCAACATCCACTACTGTGAACCATCTGTTCATTTCATTTACCTATTTTTCTAGTGGATTATCTTTTTCTTAATTATTTACAAGTGTTCTTCAGAAATCTCTGTACTAGTCCTTTGACTTTTATGTCATAAATATTTTCTCCCAGACTGTTGCTAACCTATTAACTCCTTCTTTTTGTAGTTGACTGTCATACAAAGTACTTAATTTTGATCTAATGAAATAAACTATTTTTCTTTCTTCATAGCTTTTACTTTCTATGTTTTAAGAAAGCCCCCTATTCTAAACATATTCACCTATGTTCTCTTCTACTACTTCAATAATTTCATAACTCCCGGATTCCAGATGAGGAACTTGAAGTTCAGAAGACTCAGATATTTGACCAAAATTCTAAAGCTAGAAATAACCTAAGATCCATATTGATATATGTTTATATATAATCTCCAAAGCCAATGTTACTACTTTATACCATCTTCCTGAAGAAGGAATTAAAATCTGAGAGAACTAAAGTGAAATACATGGGTGCTCAACAATGGTGAAAATTGCATGAATGCACATCTTTGTACTGATTATATAAATTACTGATAAATAAGTGATTCATCATCAGCTACAGAAAACTTGCATGATCCCCGCCATCCATAGAAAATGTGGTCAAAGTGCCCGAGTGACCTGGAAATCTAAATACTATCGAGCAACTACTAGATACAAACTAATAGTTGGACCTAGAGATCCAATGACTCTTATTTATATATTCCTCCATCCACTGAAGCAAACAAAAATATACCAAATACCTAACACGTCCCTGGCGACAAGTTCCAAACACTCACGGGTGTGGACTTTGCTAGACTCCTTTGCATGGATATTCTGAAAGTTCCTAAATCTTTGCTAGCTCAAAACCAATCTCTACATTTGCAATGGACCTTGAGTTGTGGTCATTGAGGTCACATGCCTTCTATCTGCTACCAGAAAGTGAGCTCCTTAGGGTGAGATTTACATCATATGCCTCTGAAGCCCCCAAAGCACAGAGCTTATAAGATCCTGGTAGCAGTACAGGTGCTCTGTGACTGCCCTTATTACACTGTCATATGTGTGAAGGCTTCACTTTCTGTCTTGTGGACCATATCTGATCTTTCAAGGGTGAGCAAGAATGAGTAATGAATAATGAAAGAATGAACACTTTGTATTTTCATCAAACACAGTCTTCCTAGTAATTTTATCATTTCCTTGAGGTCACTAGTTATTCTCATCACCACTGGTCATCTTTTCAGATGTCACAGTCTTGTTACTATCATTATCTCCTGATTCTTCAGTCTTACTTTAATGCTGGCAATGAGCTGTCAAATTCTGTTACTTCTATTACAACTTTGTTCAATCTTTTCTATTCTCCCTGTCACCACCTTGATTCAGGCACATTATCTCTTACAAAAACTATTATGAATGATCTCCCACACTGATCCATATTATACCTGCTAAAGTCACATAACTTTCCTGAATCATAATTTCATGTGGCCAATCTCTTCCTTCAAATCTTCAAAGGCTCCCATGAATCCACTGAATTATTCTGGATCTCTTGCTGCTGCTGCTGCTGCTAAGTCGCTTCAGTCGTGTCCGACTCTGTGCAACCCCATAGATGGCAGCCCACCAGGCTCCTCTGTCCACGGGATTCTCCAGGCAAGAACACTGGAGTGGGTTGCCATTTCCTCCTCCAATGCATGAAAGTGAAAAGTCAAAGAGAAGTTGCTCAGTCGTGTCTGACTGTTAGCGACCCCATGGATGGCAGCCTACCAGGCTCCTTTTGCCAGGCAAGAGTACTGGAGTGGGGTGCCATTGACTGGACATCAAAGCTTTATGTATGACCCCATCTACATTTTGATTCTAATTCACCACTGCTCATCTACTGACGCCTTCGCCTGCCTCTTCCCACTCCATAGTCAAATAGGACGATGTGCTTTTTATTAAATACATCTTGCATTTTCCATCGCTGCTACTTCCACCTGGGGCACTCTTCCTCATTCTATCCTTTGAGGCCCATTTTAAAGGCCAGCTCTTTCACAAAGTAGGTCCTGATATCACACAGACAAAATAGCTGCCTCCTTTGATATCAGCAGGTCTCTGTGTTGCCTTTTTGGAGTCAGTCTTGCTTTATTTATCTAACCCTGCTTTATTTATACTGAGTGGGTACTTACCTTGTTTATTGCAGTACAAGGTCCTCGTGGTGAGGGTCAGTGGTTTCCTTATTTTTGTGATTGTTTGAAGAGTTTGGTACAGAGCCTTGTACACAGAGGCAATCAATAAGCTACTGGTCAACCTGAACATTCCTCTCAACTTTACTGTAATCTCCTTAAGAACAATGACCTTAAGGACACAGTGTCTCTCAATACATGTAAGGGCCTTGTGCATAACAGGTACTCAAAACTTAATTCGTTTAAGTAATTTCATAGTTCCAGAGCAAGAGATTTCAAAAACACACGTACCACTGGCATTAACCTAAAATATTCACTTAATCACCTCTCACCTGTCCCAGACACTGCACTCAAAATTTTATAACAACCATCTTCTGTAATCCTTCAAGAACACCGTGAAGCACTGTCTTTTCCCTCAATGGATGGGCAGAGGTTTACAGAAGTGAAGTGACTGGATTCTGCAACGAGTCAGTGGCAGAGCTGAAATCTGAACCAAAGCAATTTCTGCTTCCAGAGCCCACGGTTGTCACCATAATGCCATATGCCTTGGTTATGTTTGCCAACTCCCCTTAGTTTCAACAATTTGGGTAAACAAAAAATCTTTTAAAAAATACTTCAAGCTACATCTTAAAATCATTCTTTGAAACATGAGAACATCTTGACTCTCAGATTATTTTAATGGGTGTAAAAATAAAGAATTGCTAAGTCTTTCTTATCCACCTTCCAATGTAAGCTTCAAATTTAGGAGGCTATTTGTTTTCTCAAATGATATGCATAGTTAGTACTTAATTATGCATCCCCCAACATGGAGGTGATAAGGGTAACATACCTCCAGATAACTGAAAATCATTTAATTTTGTGAAGCAGTCTACAAATCTCAGAACCAAAAACAACCGTTTAGTTCCCCATTTCCTTCTAAATCTTTAGATACTTGAAAACTCCTCTTATTAGTCTGGACTCTGATTGAAGGGCAGAGTAAAAAAGTGTGGGGTTGGCATAGATAATCCATGAATAAATAAGATCAGAGATTTCTCTTTGTCTGAATCTCCCCATTCAGTCTGCATGGAAAAGCACTCGCACCAACTTTGGCCACAGCGCTGAAAAAGAATACTAGCCTCAAGGAGTCTACAGATTATGAAACTGGGACAGAAAGAAAAAAAGTTGTATTGGCCCTAACAACACTGAGGAGGAACTCACAAGCTGTAAGATAAAAGTCATTGCTTTCTTTAGGAGTTCAGAGATACAAACATGGAAAGTAGACAGTTACATCTAAGAAACAGCTACTGGCTAACTGGTCACCAGTGTCTCCATTGCATTTAATGGAAATACTATCACTCAAGATGAGATTTATAACTTCAGCTGAAATGATATCAAACAAGGACAAACTCTGATTTTCAGTAAAACAGAAAATGACCACTGATGCTTCAGCTACTCAAATATTCCATGTATCTATTCAAAGCACAACAATTTCTATATAAAAAGCCTGATAATATTAATTTCACTGTTTAGTCATAGCTACCTTTTTCTGGATTTAAGTTCAGTTCAGTTCAGTCACTCAGTCACGTCTGACTCTTTGTGACCCCATGAACCGCAGCACGCCAGGCCTCCCTGTCCATCACCAACTGCCAGAGTCCACCCAAACCCATGTCCATTGAGTCAGTGATGCCATCCAACCATCTCATCCTCTGTCATCCCCTTCTCCTCCTGCCTTCAATCTTTTCCAGCATCAGGGTCTTTTTAAATGAGCCAACCCTTTGCATCAGGTGGCCAAAGTATTGGAGTTTCAGCTTCAACATCAGTCCTTCCAATGAACACCCAGGATCAATTTAACTGTTGATGTTAAAACGTAAGGTATGATGAACCTCTGTGACTTAAAGGATACCTTAAAATCCAAATCCCGTTTATGAAGTAAAATTTTATCAAAGTATTTTGGCTCCTTTAAAATTATCTCAAATATTCAGTTGTTGATACTTGAGTACTGCAAGTCATAGGTTCTATATTCAGAAAAGAATAGAGGAAAAAGAATGAGCCTATTATGTTCATTAGTGTATCATGGAAAATGACAGCCTTAAATACTCATGAGCACTGGTTAACATTCTGCCAACTCCCTCTGCTGTAGCAGAAATCATAAAAACAAAAACAAAGCACAACACGGAAAAAGGAGTTTAAGTCAAGTGAAAATATTTATGACACTGCAAGCTTCTTAAAAATGTATTCACTGAAACATGAAAAAATAGCAGTAATTAATCCCAAAATAAAAGAGAAAAACAATGTTGCTCCAACACAACTGAATAAATGCATATTCTTAACAATCTGTAATCTCTTAAGAAATCAGCTAATATGATAATTTACTAAATGTTTTTTCAGAGATGAAATATTAAGGTGCAACATGTTTATTGATTTGTTTTAGAGGAAGAGGTTTCTAACTATCTGTTTCAGATCATTAGAATTCTCACATTCACTCAAAACCCATAATACCATAACACTGTGAATGTGAAGTACTATTTGATAAAGACTTACCTTCTATGTATCTTATTTTCCTTTGAAAGGCAACTTTCTTAAAACACCACATATCAACAATAATGAAACTTAGCCATTCACTCTGATCTGCATTGAGTTAAAGGATGCAAAGGAAAAAAAAAAAGGTCCTCCCCCCATAAAACTCAATCCTACGTCATGATTTTTCCTTTAAATTTAATCATTTTGAAACATTAAAAATTTTGCTGTTTCTCTTGGAGCATCCTCTATCAAGATTAAAGAAGGGTTTGTTTGAAAACAAACAGGATACAGGAGTAAATGGTGCAGCTTCCAGGCAAGCTATAAATAGCAACGGCATTTTCAAGAAATCTTACACTGGAGCGTTATGTTGCAGTTTAAACATGCAGTGCAGATTTTATTATAAAGTTGTCACCAAAATTCATTGTTATACAAGAAATGCAGTTCTTACCAAGTTTTCTTGGTTCCTGGCTGCTATTTTCTGCTCCTCTTCTGCCCCATTTTTCATGTATTTGACCTCTTCCACCGGTTTGATCCTATACTCATCTGAGTGCCAAAAACAGAAAAGACATTCTATAATCTTTTTCATAATGGTAGAAAGTGTCAGTAAGAAAAGCCAAACAGCACAATTTGTTAGAGCCTTTTTCCCTGTGGTCTTTATATATGGTTCATTTGAAACAATCTGGAAGATGCTTAACTAGCTTCTTTTTATGAAGTGCTCTCCTCTGTCCACTGGGAAAAGTTCAGCATCAG
Organism: Bos mutus; assembly: GCF_027580195.1. Taxonomy (NCBI): domain Eukaryota; kingdom Metazoa; phylum Chordata; class Mammalia; order Artiodactyla; family Bovidae; genus Bos; species Bos mutus. The sequence goes on from NC_091632.1 coordinate 20,579,942, forward strand.
GAAGGCAGCTATGAAAGCGGCACTGCCTGGTCCTTTTACAGAGAGCAGACGGTGTTAGTGGAAACGGAGGTTGTTCCATCTCCAAAGACTATTTGAAATTTATATGTAATAGGGCATATCACATAATGATCTACGGAGATTTTCCTCCATGAGAATATTAGTTCAAAATACCTGTGGCAGCAGTGTTATACAGTATATTCACACCTAAATTTTTCTCTTTAGAAAAAACAAAGCAAAAGCAATGAGCTTGACTGATCAACAAATAGATGTAAACAACTGGAAGTTGAAATTTTCATATTTATTCACATATTAAATGTGCAACAATCTGCAACAATTTCATATGATATATACAGACTTTTTCTTAACCTCTCTGTAAAGTCACACACGAGAGGAGCATGGCTCTAACTGGTAGGTGTATCAGTCAAGGCTGGAGAGTAGAGTGGGCCATGGACAGGACCTGGACTTTGCAACAGCCAGAAAAAGACAGGACAACAAATTCCAATATCGAAACACAGCATAGGTCAAACTTGGGAAAACTTGCAATTAAAGTTCTTTTCCAGGAGAGAGGTTTGGTGATGATAATGCTGACACTTCCACCAGATTTTTGTCACCAGGAAATGACATGGGTACATTAAGGTCAAAAACAGGCGTGACTTTGAGTCATCTTTAGTATGTGGGGAGAAAAATCACAGACATTATGGAATTAGAAAATTTCATCAACCAATAAAATGATGATTGCCTAGCAAAGGGCATGGAATAATGTATAGAACAGGCTACCAATAGATAGATATCTATCACTAGGAAGTTGCTACATAGTTTCTTATTGTCTACAGTTAATTTGCTACAATGCCTATATTCTTACATAATTTCTTACCTTATTATTTATAATACCATTTCCAAAATAGTTTCAGGCTTCCTCATACTATCCCTCAATATGCTATACCCCAAAGATGTTTGTTATGGTAATATTTCTTTAGTAATTATGCTGTTCTGATGTTTCTCAAAATTATCATCCTTATGAAAGTAATATATTTTCTCATTTCTGAATCAAGACTCCCTATTCAGAGGCCAATTGTTTTTTCCTTCTGACAATTCAAGGTAGTTATTGATCCTGCTTCTTTCTAAAGAAATTAGAAAGAGTGGTACAAGTTTACAGTAATGAGTCCTTTAGGAATACCACATCCTAAATGTATTAACAAGTTAATCAGTGGGTTCTGATCCACAATTACAATGTGTAAGAATTTCACATTTCAATTTGGTATGCAGAAGAGAAAAAAAATGAAAGTAAATCAATAAAATTGGTGCATTTAATTAGGAATTATTTACTCAGAAGTAGGAAAAGCACTTGTTAATTGAAAAGAAAAGACACTGACTAATTATGCCTCCAGTACAATTATATAGAGATAAAAATAAAGGGGAAAATATAGCTAAAGAGGGACTCCCTAACTTCAGTTTGGAACATTAATATTTATAAATGATAGTTCACTGGGATAATTACTAACATTTAACTTAACTAAATTATGATGTTAATGACTTATGGTGAGTCTCTGATTACTTAAATTACACATACACATAACTATTTTTTTAAAACACAATTCCAGCAGACTATGATTTTGTCTAGAGGACACACAACCTCATGTGATAAGATGGGAAAAGCACATTTTAGGTCCTAAGCAGAACCTTCTGAAAGAGCCTTCCAAAAGATGGCCCTCTGCTTGCAGCACAGTAAAAGGTCTCTCCTAGGGCCTTGCCCGCTGTCCCTTCCCATACCAAGCAACAGCTCATAGCAGATACTCTCTAAACAGAGGAGTGATATTCAACCTTCATTCTCTTTTTATCCATCCAGGAAACAAAACTGAATTGAAAGTAGTAGAAAAACTATTAATATTTTTCTAATACTTCCTTTCAATGAAGAAAAGCTGCTGGCTACATGACTTTCAAGGCAGCACTATCCCACATACAGACTTTCTATAACATCACCAGTTTAGAAAGAGGATAGGTTTTAGTGTGTCATTAACAAACACGGCTGGCTAGCCAATGCCAATTTCATGGAACACGCTATGATTGGATAAAAAAGAAAGAAAAAAACAAACAGCCACGTCTGCAAAGCCAGACCTATCATTATTACTTACACAACACACTGCACAAAATCCATCACAGTGTGAAACAAAAAGCCAGCAAGGCCCGAAGATAAACCACAGCCTGTACAAAGCCAAGACTTAAAAACAGTCTGTCAAATCTCTCAAAGGCTCATGCTGGGGATGAAGATGCCCATCTGGAAATAGACAACTTGTCAACCAACGTGTCACACATTTCCATGGCAATGCCGCCTTCATGAATGACACTCTGGGTGGATGAACAGAGCATTTCAGGCGATGGCCGTGACATGACCACCACAGAAATCCATTTTTCCTCTTATTTGGGGCACAGGGGAATCCGTGGGGGATTTTAGGCCCCCTTCATCAGATCCCACACTGGAGGGAATTAGCAGAGCCACTGTTAACAACCAGAGAGTCCTGGTGACAGAACAACGTGCCAACTTGATTAAGAGGAGTGAAAAGCAGACCGTCTTCCTCCGGCTCCCTCACACCTGTTCACGATTTTTCTTTTCTTCTCTTTGATCTTGTCAGGTGGCTTATTAAAATGCACGTCAGAAACAGTAGGCTAACATCCCATTTCAAACCCACTCCCCCTTCTCTCTGTGTAAATAGTTGCAGGCTATGCCAGTCAAAATATATCTGGGGTAGAAGCCCTGCTGTGGTGTGATCTTGTTCCTCAGATCACACCAGAGAGGGGCAACTCCATCAAACTAAAGACAACTGTTTCCCACCAAATCTTTGTACCTCACTTTTGACATAAAAGGCAAGGAGATCAAATCAATGAATACTCAAGGAAATCAACCCTGAATATTCATTGCAAGGACTAATGCTGAAGCTGAAGCTCCAGTATTTTGGCCACCTGATGCAAAGAGCCGACTCACTGGAAAAGACCCTAATGCTGGGGAGGATTGAAGGCAGGGGAAGGGGACAACAGAAGACGAGATGGTTGGATGGCATCATCAACTCAATGGACATGAATCTGAGCAAACTCTGGGAAACAGTGAAGGATGGGGAAGCCTGGCGTGCTGCAGTCCATGGGGTCACAAAGAGTCGGGCACAACTTAGCGACTGAACAACAACAAAAACGCATATAGAACCAAGTTTTTAGAGCTAGAAGGGAATGAAATGGTTTGACTTGACTTTAGATGGTATGGAATCATCACCACTTTCCAGATCCTATCAATTTTCCCATTGTTAATAACTCACTGGCCCCTAACTGGTTCTCTCAAGCTTTGCAGACAAAGATCTGCTAAAAGGTTACTTTTATAATCAAGGGAATGGACTTTAACATGAGACAATCAGATGGAGGTGAGTGCTGGAGTGAGTTTATAATGCCAAAATTATTAAACAGTTAACATTTCTCATAAAAGTACGTATTAGGTAAGGAAGGAGAAAGGCAAGAGATCTAGAAATGCTGCTCTTTGAGTAAAAATGGCTCTTACGGTTGTTTCCTAGAATGGTGAAATTTGCATCTACTTTCACACCTTCTTACTCTGTCTTCTCATTAATGACAGATGTACCAAAATAAACCACATCTTTTCCAGGGCTGTTTCAATTTCAAAAACTCTGTGCTAAAGTCCTCATATCAAAATCTAACATCTGTCTGGGCATCTTCACTGAATGCTCTGGATTGCTTCTTCATTCAGAATTTGCCTGAAGATTCTCTAGTAGACTAATTATTATTATATGCTCAGGAAAACACGAGGACTTAGGAAAAGAGGTAAAAGAAGTATTTACAAAAATAAACAAACCAATTAAAAGCCTAAACTATTCTGCTTCTTAATATAAACTCACTCCCCCTAGATTTCTCCCACTGAGCATCCTGTCTACCAAACTAACTAAATTCAAGTCCCCAAATCCTGGCACAACTTCAGATTCTTCCCTAAGATCTTTTTCAGAAAACTTAAACAAATTTTTCATTAGAATATAATTGCTTTGCGATGTTGTGTTAGTTTCTGCTGTACAATGAAATCAATCAGCTATATTTATACATATATCCTCTCCCTCTTGAGCCTCCTTCCCACTCCCACCCCATCCCCCTCATTCTATCCATCTAGGTCATCATAGAGTGTCGAGCTAAGCTTAGTCTGCTATACAGCAGTTTCCCACCAACTATTTTACACATGGTAGCTTGGAGAAGGAAATGGCAACCCACTCCAGTATTCGTGCCTGGAAAATCCCATGGACAGAGGAGCCTGGCAGGCTACAGTTCATGGGATTGCAAAAAGTTGGACACAACTGAGCAATTGAGCATCACCACCACCAGCGTGTATATATACACACATATATATTCTTTCAAGAGATGGGTACTCATGGTAGCTAAAAGCTTAGCCTCAAGAGCTATTAATAGAAAGACTGGCCATAAGATCTTGGGCAACTTCCTCAATGCTTTCTGTGCTTTGGTTTTTTAATTTGTAAAATGGGAATATTTATAGTACTTAATCTCACACATGGAGCTACATGAATTAACACATGAATACTCTTAAAACAGTGCCTAGCCCATAACAAATGTTCAAAAAATACTGGCTGCTGCTTTAGAAACAGAACCCTGCTGGTTCTGCAGGGAATACTATTTCTAATGCACAAAATCCATCAAAAATGGCAACCCACTCCAGTATCCTGGCCTGGAGAAACCCATGGACAGAGGAGTCTGGTGTGTTACAGTCCATAGGGTCGCAAAGAGTTGGACACAACCGAAGCAACTTAGCACACAGCACATAAAAACAATAAGCATCATGTAAACATCAGTAATTAATTTAATCAAAATGGTGACTCAACTCTATTGACAAATAAGAGGAAGTGATAAGGGGGTATAATTGTCCATGATAAGCCTTCAGTATTTTTTTAACTATGTACATATAGTGCTTTAATTAAAATAGAACATGATTTTCAAAGAACAATAACTTTTATGATAGGAAAAAGAAGAGTGATCATTATTTGAGTGAAACCAGGGTTACAATAAAATAATGCTCCTCTATCTTCCTGTATATCCTAACTCAATTATTGCCATTGGCACAGCTCCTCGTCTCAGCCTTCCTCGAGGGCACAAGAGTGAACGGGTGAGGTTCCAATTCAGAACAGGCAGGGTGATTGTTTTAAAGAAAGAAGGACAGAGGTTGCTTAAAAAAAAAAAAAGCCACTTTGGAAAGAAAACCCTTTTCTGGAAGGATAAGAAGGCAGAACTCTATGGCACTATAAAATAAAGATGGATGGCAAGCCCGGTCAATTACACCGGGAAATGTGGCCTCCTACTTTGGAGGACTCCACCCATCAGCTGTTCATGCCTCTATTTGCTTATTCATTTCACACTCACCTAATGTCTGCTGTGTCTAAGCCGTGGTCTTTCTCAGGGGCTCACTGGATGCTGTCTGGGTGGACGAGGTATCTGTTTTTTCACTCAAAGTGTCTGGCACACTGGTGTTTAAGAAAACTTTTTTTTTTTTTTAAGAGATAAAACCTAGAGACCTGACTTCAGTTCACAGATGAATAAAATTTACCCCAATCAGTGCTTCAGTTTTGTTTGTCTGAGGTGTCCCTTTTCCCCCTTGCTGGATTCTCCAATGAAGAAAAAAGATATCTAATGAAAAATAAAAACAAAAAAACCAATGCCATTCTTTACATTTTTGCAAACAAGTGCAATGGGTATGAAACTTGCTATTTCACCTTAACCTTTTCGCTGTGATGTCCTCAGTGTGGAAGTCTTGGCTGGCGTATATGTAGGTTTTTGAGCTAAAACTTGTATTATTCCCCTACCTAGAATTTCTTTCCTAGTCTCTCAGTTGATTCAAAGACTATTTGAGTCCAAGTTTCATTATCTTTACGAAATCTTCAATCTCTTTGGACTACAAGTATCTCTTCTGCCTCCAAATTTCTAAGTTCTTTTCACTTTTAAAATTTGCCCCAAACACCCTTAGTGTTATTTCCTTCACATGTGAAGTGATTTCAACTAATTGTAAACTTCTCCAAGCGAAGAGATGATTTCATTTCCAGGCTACTCCATGGAAAACCCAGTTAATTTCATGTAGCTAAACCATTCAATATAGGCATCAGCAACCTCAATAGTAGGGTGGTCATGTGATCCTAGGAGATGAAGAAGGAGAAAGGAAACACTTTCTTCTCTTTTCTTTGATGTAAAGCTTGACTTGAACCAAAGCTTTAAGTGGGTGGTTTGTCTTTGATGTCAAAGAACCTCCTCTTCTGAGCCCAACTTGCATCTCCATGTAAACCTTTCCCCAGGCCTCCTCATTCTGCAGTTTTCTCAGCCCTACTGCCTCTACTCACTTCTCCTGCAGCATTACACTAAGTCTATTTTTCAAACTTATACCTTAGCCTTTTGTTTTTCCCGGTGCCCCAATAAAGATGATTTGTGTTAAATCAGGAATCACTAATTGGTGTACTTCTAAGACATCCAACATAAAGGAAAAAATTTGAGGCTTGACGTGTATTCTGGTCGGGAGTTGGGTGAGGGGCCATAGTTTCTTAATAGGGTAGGAAAGTCACTGCTGGCAATCCAATCTCATCCATCCCTTTATCTTTTTTGGAGCTGTTGAGCTTTTGAATCTGTGTGTTGCTGCTATTGATCATATTTGGGAATTTTTCAGCTAATATTCTCCATGCCTCCCTTCCTGTCTTTACACAGCTTGTAAACGGGGAGCTGCCTGACTTCAGAACCCACTCTTTACTGTTATATCATTGGTATATGCTTTGGAACTTATCTCACCTCTCCCATCATCCTAATCTCCAAGATATAGCTTTGTGGTTCTTAATTTTGCAACAACAGGTCAGTGCTTAATAGCTGTTAGACTGAAGAGAATTTTGTCACAGAAGCATTGAAGGCTTTAATGCCCACAGCATGCTGCTGCTGCTAAGTCGCTTCAGTCGTGTTCGACTCTGTGCAACCCCATAGACAGCAGCCCACCAGGCTTCCCCGTCCCTGGGATTCTCCAGGCAAGAACACTGGAGTGGGTTGCCATTTCCTTCTCCAATGTATGCAAGGGAAAAGTGAAAGTGAAGTCGCTCAGTCATGTCTGACTCTTAGCGACCCCATGGACTGCAGCCCACCAGGCTTCTCCGTCCATGGGATTTTCCAGGCAAAAGTACTGGAGTGGGGTGCCATTGCCTTCTCCGGCCCACAGCATATCTAACCCTGATTCACTTCTAAACCCTCCTCACCTGGAAAGCTCTTATTCAGGAGAGTCTGAAAACTTACTCTGGGCTGGCTCTAAGCTGAGCAACGGCAGATGGTGTTGAAGGGAGGGAACGGAAGAGGCTAGGAAACAGTGCCCGAGAGAAACCACTGTCCTGGGAGAAGGCTTGTGCTCTGGGAAACTTTCTACTACCTGGAGCATATTCCTCAGGTTAGACTGACCCTAGACTGACCGCATAACTAGGCTGACCATATTCCACTTGGCTACAGTCCACCAGGATGGACTAAATCTGGAAAACCTTATACACAAAGCAGAGGCTCAACTGAAGGACCTCACAGACCACTAGCAATTCTAAGTCAGGCAGTCCCTTCACAATCATTACTATATCCTCACTTGCAGAAAACGGTTTTGCCCTTTCCAATGTAATAGTTATCATTAAGCAATTTCTAGGATAATTATGAAGTGCCCATTCTAAACATTTCAAACATTTCTAAAATAAGGTTTTGGTGCATTTAATACTCAATGCTCTTGGTTCTTTTCAAAATGTGACTCAAATCAACCTAATAAAGGAAAACTAACTTCAAAATAAGATTGTTCGATACATTAAGTGCTCATGCTCTAAGAATATAAGCTGTTAAAAAATTACAAAAGGGAAATTATGTTTTTGGACTTCATATTTATGGAAGATTCAAGCCTGGCCACTGGGTTTCAACTAGGGCAATTAGCCAGATTGTATATATTTGTACCCCATGGATCGTAGCCTTCCAGGCTCCTCTATCCATGGGATTCTCCAGGGAAGAATACTGGAGTGGGTTGCCATTTCCTTCTTCAGGGGATCTTCCTGACCCAGGATTGAACCTGGGTCTCTTGAATTGCAGGCAGATTCTTTACCAACTGAGCTATAAGGGAAGCCCATATATTTGTTCACATCCCCCTTTATGATATCTCATAATTGAAAATTGTTAATGTCACTCAGAGAGCAAGTTTTACATGCCTACTTTGTTTTTGCCTGGAGAATCCCAGGGACGGGGGAGCCTGGTGGGCTGCCGTCTATGGGGTCGCACAGAGTCGGACACGACTGAAGCGACTCAGCAGCAGCAGTGAAACCTAACACTGGGACATATTTGAAAACCAGAGATAGACAAAAGATATAGTCTTGCTTCAGTCTTATAAAACTCATTTCAGCACACCTTCACTAATAAAGGGTGCTATCCTTTTTAAAAAACATGCAATCAACTGAGGGGTGAAAACAGTATCTAGTTTTCATTTTAGTTTGATGTTTCAAAATTTGCTAGTTTTACTGAATACTTTTTTCCTGTTTGGATCATTCAATTCACATGTACTCCCTTCTTTCTGATATCCTTTGCCCTTTTTCTCTAGTTGGAGTTGTAGCATTTTCCTTATTGACTGCTATGAGCTCTCTGCAAACTATACCAATTTATGGATATACTTCTGGCCCCAAAAGGTCTGTGCAAAAGCACCTCTTGAGTTTCATTCAGACAAGAGGAGGCAGAAGGAACTAACTCCCTTCTGTTCTTCAGTCAAATGCTACACTATCTTTTCTGTGTTCCTTTCCTTCTTTACTTAAGCAGCATTCACTGAGCACCTAGTACATGCCAGAGAACAGAGTACTCAGTCCTGGGCAAAGGAGGCAGACGCTGTACTCAAGGAGCTCACAGCCAGTGAGGGAAAATTTAAGAAGATGAGCAAATGAGAGTGTAGTCCATCTGCAGCCATAAAGCACAAGTGTGGGGCTTCCCCAGTGGCTCAGTGGTAAAGAATCTGCCTGCAATGCAGGAGTGACAGGAGACACAGGTTCGATCCCTGGGTCAGGAAGATCCCCTGGAGAAGGGCATAGCAACACACTCCAGTAATCTTGCCTGGAGAATCCCATGGACAGAGGAGCCAGGCGGGCTATGGTCCACAGGGTCGCAGAGAGTTGGACAACACCGAAGAGACTTAGTATGAACACACAGGGTGGTTGTAATAAGAAGAGAAAGGAGGGACCCCTTAAGAAAGGTTGAGGAGAGTCTTGGAGGAGGTGACATAACTCAGAGGAGTACTAAGGAACACTAAGGTGTGTGAGAAGGACAGGTCTAGGTAAGGGGACAGTGAGTTCAACAGCCAGAGAGAACATGGCCAACAGGAACAACACAGAGAGTTCTAGTACAGCCAACACGCATAATTCGGGGTGGGGGGCAGGCGGGGGTTGCTGCCTAGAGAGATGTACAGAAGGGAGGCTGTAGGGCAAGTGCAGGAAGAACTGGGATGCAAATCCCACCAGAGTCAGGCTCCGCGCCAAGCGGGTATTGACTTCCCCCACCAGGTACCAGACTCAAGCTGCCGTTACAGCCTAAGCTTCTGTCCTCAGCCATCTCCTCTGGAGAGACCCCAACCATTGCAATCCAAGGCTTTCTGCCTCTCTGAAAGAAGACTCAGCGAAGGTGGAACACACATGAGCCAGGGGAGGTGGGCCAGTCAGCTGAGGAAGGTGAGGAAGAACGACACCTGGAGGAGAAGACAGGCCAAGAGCCAGTGGCCACTAGGAGTCTCAGGAGGGTGGAGTCTTTACCTGGAGTCAGCTGGCGGGGCTGGAGCTTAAGTACAATATCTGCCAGAACCTGTTTGCTGCTTCCTGGAGAGTCATGCCTTCACCTAGGGATGGGGAGGTATCGAAGCTTGCAGAACAGGGAGTGCTTGGGATGGGCTGTGATCTGTCCTGGGGCAAAGGAGCTGCCAGTGAACCTGACCCCAGCTGCTTCCCCTTTGGCGGGACAGCAGTGAATCAGAAGGGACAGAGCACTGGCTCAAAGGGCCCTTCTCTTCTGGACCTGGCGTGGTGACTTCCTAGCTGTGTGCCGTGGAGGCAGGGGAGAGAGTGAGCTGAGTGTGCTGAGATGCGTGTGCGTGGGTGCTACGGCTTCTCAGCATTCTTAGGGTCTTGTTCACGTCTTTGAAGGTGCCCACAGCTGCAGGGATGCTAAAGTGGTAAAGCTTCCCTCACTACAACGCCTTTAATAATTAAGACTGGACCTGCAGGTCCCATTCCTGAATCATTTAATCATTTCAGAGGCCAGACAGCACGTCTCTTCCATTCATCTGGGGCTTGTTATTCAGTGATGGGGCTTCCTAGGTGGCGCTAGTGGTAAAATATCTGCCTGCCAATTCAGGAGACGCAAGAGACTTGGATTCAATCCCTGGGTTGGGAAGATCCCCTGGGGAAGGGAATGTCAACTTACCCCAGTATTCTTGCCTGTAAAACCCTATGGACAGAGGAGCCTGGCCGGCTACAGTCCATGGGGTCACAAAGAGTTGGACACGACTGAGCAACTGAGCACACATTCAATGACCAGGGAATTATTAACCAGTCATTAAAGGTCCCAGAACATTCATCTTTTGGCATACTCTGACTAAAGACATACACCAGTTAATATACGATAATAATTCCCAACCAAGAGAGTGGCGAGTCCCTCGCAGAGAGGAAAGGCAGGCGTGGTGGTTCTGAGAGCCATTCACTCAGCTTCTCTAGAGCCCTGCTCTGTCTCTTCAGGAGTGCTGGTTCTCCACCAACCACGGAAAAGCTGGAGACCAGCTAGGTCCTCTCTGCTCTTCTTGGCGGGGTTCCTGTTATCCTTGATAACCGTTCAAGAGAAAGCCTGTCCAGCCATCTCTCCTCTTCCCTAATCCTCATGCCAGTCCGATGAGGCTGGTACTACAAGCCCCTTTCCACAGTTGCAGAGATCAGTCCTTGATTGGCTGGTCAAGTCGCAATGCTGGTTCTAACCCAGGTTGCTTGGAATCCAGGGCCAGACTCCTAACCACTAAGCCCGTTCTTTTTTTTAAACCACAAAGCACAGGAAACAATCACTTTGGGAAATGATACAGGCATAAAGTATGAACAGACTCAGAAAGGATCTGAACACATTTGGAAATCACAGCGATATAAATAAAAGCTATACAGATATCTAACCAAAAGTTCATGGGTAACATCAGGGAAACTAGCAGACCCCTCCCTCATCAGGTGTTAGGAGTCTTTGCTGGTGGAAAATATTACCCCTGTGCTCCTTAAGTTAGGAACCAATATACCATCCAAAGTAAGGGCTGTGAGACCTCTCATTACAATGGCGATTTGACCGCCACTGCATCCAATGGGTGAAAACCAAAGCTCTTCTCCAATACGCAGTAAATACTGCAGTATCTTTGCAAAAAACTTTGTATTTTGAAAGATAACTTCATTTTAAGGCTTCTGTTATACACTATGACTTTGATATATGATCTTAGCAATAAGATCAAGCAAGGATCTCTTCCTTTACTGGAGTAAGGAGGAGGAGGGACTGAACACAGGAGAGGTAGGGACGAGGAGGAGAGAGAGAATGAGGATGAGAGCTATCATTTATCGAGTCCCAGATGCAGTTTGGAAAATCTGTTATACCACAACCCATTTAATACTCTCAGGGCTCTAAGAAAGAGAAGCATGTCTCCATCACAAGGAAACGTTCACTCATCTAGCGGTACCATCGAATATGTGGTGGGACTAGGGCCAGCCCTTGAACCCAGGCAGTCTGACTCAGACACCCCAGGTTCTTATTCAACTTTCTCACAAATGTGTCATAAACTGAATTTCTGATAAAAACGAAAATTCTCTTTGCTGGTCTCTGTTACAGAACTATTACAACATGTTATCACAATGTGTATCCTCTTCCTGAGTGGAAATCATCTTTAAGATAAACCTTTTCAGGTCAGACATTAAAATATATATTATGATAAAATATGATCTAAAATAAATGCAAACAGTGATTTTCCTTTTAGGTAACAGCAAATGCTGGTGGCTCAGTTGGAAAGAATTCACTTGCCAATGCAGGAGACAGGGGTTCCATCCCTGGGCTGAGAAGATCCCCTGGAGAAAGAAATAACCCACTCCAGTATTCCTGCCTGGGAAATCACATGGACAGAGGAGCTTTGTGGGCTACAGTCCATGAGGTCTCAAAAAAGTTGGACATGACTTAGCAACTAAATAACAACAACAAATACAAACAGATACTAACAGAATGGCTCGCATGCCTTCCTTTGGACATTGAGCTCATAAAATTCCACTGTCATGAAGAGTTGCTTTTCTAAAACTGGTAATAAATTTCTGCTGATTCATCCATAGTCAGTCCTTCACTACTGTCTGGGGTCAAAGGTTGTGAACTTGCTGGAGGGCTGGTCAGAATTAGGAAATTCATGACCATTCCAGGAATTCTTCCCCATTTAGTGTGGCTGCCATAGAGTCATCTGAAACACGGAACAAGTTGACCAATGGTGCAGTCATGCACATGTATGTGTTTGTGTGTGTTAGAAGAAGGACATCTTAATGTTGATCTAACTCCTTTAATTGGGTTCTGACTTAAGTGGATTTCTATCAAAGAAAAGATTCTTAGATTATAATCCAGATGCTTAAGCATCCCAGTCCCCTCCTTCTCTCTCCAGGCATCTGACCAGCAGGCCTGGCTTGTGCTCTTTTGTGATGCAGTCTGGCAATGGGGAAACTGCAGCAGCCTGAATTTAGACCAGAAAGAGCAGAGCTAAAGAGATGAATTGGGCTGGAAAGGAAAGTTTTGCAGATTAGAGAGACAGAGGGGGGAGATCTTTCAGGTAGTCCAAAGAAAGGCAGACAGAAAGTCACTAGAGTGGCAGAGAGCTCTATTCATGGGAATAGATTTCAGTACATGGTGAAGTAGGTTTAATAATGAGATGTTTCTTTGGGATTTTTTGAGGTTATTCAGTAAAAATTTAAATTGCTTTTCAGTGATCTTTGGTTCTTTTACTATGCCTCTGGACTGAAGCTGGCTTCTGTGTTCTACAACCATTAGAAATAATTTAGTGGCAGCGAAATCATTAGCAAGAATAGGAAAGAACTAGATAGAGCCGTTTTCATTTGAAGCAATTCCCAAGGCTACAAGCACTGCCACTGAATTTTTCAAATGGAAAAACACAGCTAAAATACAATTTGTAATAAAATAGTACAGCTTCCCCACTTGCGAGAAATATTCATGACTTGACTTTCACTGCCGATGTCACGAAGAAAGGTCCTGGAAGGGGAGGCGAGAGAGCTCACTCACATGTGTATATGAGGGGTGAAGAGGGCTCTCGCACACTCTCTCTGCTTCTCACAAGTCTGTACCTCTTCTCATAAGAGCTTCTTTCACATAAAGCAAAAGATCATTTTTACTTGCAATGAATCACCAAGTTATCTTCCCCTTAGAGACTAAAGTATGCTTTGAGAGCGACAGCAAATAGCTCTTTAGGAATAAAGTGTCTGGGTGAGTTGAGGCAACAGCATGTTCGATGACAGTTTAATGGTGAGCAGCATGGTATATAAGAACACACCATCCTCCACTACCTGGTCAGTCTGAATGAGCCTATTTTAGTAACACATTTTGCTCAATTTGTTTGCAAGAGATGGGAGCTGTTTGGTATTATCATCTTTTGGGGGAGGATGCATGAGGGCAATTGAATGGTTTGATTAAATTCAAATTGTGTGGTATAGCAATTGTGAGATAGGCTCAGTAGTGAGAGCCTGCAGGAGGACACAGAGATGATGGGGAAGTGTCCTCAGTGACACTCACCCCAAATCCCTGCAGATGGTGACTGCAGCCATGAAATTAAAAGACGCTTGCTCCTTGGGAGAAAAGCTATGATCAACCTAGGCAGCATATTAAAAAGCAGAGACATTACTTTGCCAACAAAGGTCTGTCTACTCAAAGCTATGGTTTTTCCAGTAGTCATGTACAGATGTGAGAACTGGACTATAAAGAAAGCTGAGTGCCGAAGAACTGATGCTTTTCAACTGTGGTGTTGGAGAAGACTCTTGAGAGTCCCTTAGACTGCAAGGAGATCAAACCAGTCCATCCTAAAGGAAACAGTCCTGAATATTCATTGGAAGGACTGATGCTGAAGCTGAAACTCCAAGACTTTGGCTACCTGTTGCAAAGAACTGACTCACTAGAAAAGACCCTGATGCTGGGAAAGGTTGAAGGCAGGAAAAGAAGGGGACGACAGAGGATGAGATGATTGGATGGCCACTGACTCGATGGACATGAGTTTGAGTAAGCTCTGGGAATTGGTGATGGACAGGGAAGCCTGGCGTGCTGCAGTCCATGGGGTCACAAAGAGTTAGACACAACTGAGCAACTGAACTGAATTGAAAGACAGTGAATGTTCTCAAGGGTCCATTTTGCTTCCTCAAGAGAGATGTACAGGGACTTCCTTGGTGGCTAAGACTATTGACTCTGCACTCCCAGTGCAGTCGGCCTGGGTTCAATCCCCGGTAAGGGAACTATATCCCACATGCCACAACCAAGAGTTCGAAGGCTGCAACTAAAGATCCTGCATGCCACAACTAAGACCCGGGTCAGCCAAATAGATCTCTTAAAAAGGGATGTATAGTAGAAAAAAGAACTGCTAAATCACTTCACACCTGTTAGAGTGGCTATCATCAAAAAGACAAGAGATCAGACGTGCTGGGACCCTCTTGCACTGTTGGTGGGATTGTAAATCAACACAGTCACTATGGAAACCAGTATGGTGGTTCCTCAAAAAATTAAAAACAGAACTACCACATATATGATCCACCAATCCCACTTCTGGGTATACACCCGAAAAAAAATGCTATCAGGATCTCAAAGAGATATTTGCACTCCCACGCTCTCACTACTTCAGAAGAGCCAAAGTACAGAAATGACCTAACTGTCCATTGATGGAATTATGGATAAAGAAAATGTGGTATATATACCCAATGAAATAGTATTCAGTCACAAGAAAGAAAGAATCCTGCCATTTGTGGCCGTGTGGATGGATTTTGAGGGCACTGTGATAAGTGAAATAAGTGAAATAAGTCAGAGAAAGACAAATACTGTATATTACTTTTATACAGAATCTAAGAAAGTTAAACTCGCAGAAACAGAGAGTGGAATGGTGGTTGCCAGCAGCTGTAGGGTGAGAGACTATGAGGAGATGCTGGTCAAAGACTAGAAACTTCCAGCTATGAGTTAAGTTCTGGGGATGTAATGTACAGCATGGTGACTACAGATAACACTACTGTACTATGTACTTGAAAGTTGCTAACAGTAAATCTTATATGTTCTCAATGCACACATATGCACACACACACACACACAGTCATTATGTGCAGTCATGTGTTAGCTGATCTTATTGTGATAATCATTTTGCAATGTATATCAAATCACCACATGGTATACCTTAAATTTATACCTTATATAAAAAAGAGCTGCTGTGATTTCTGAGACTTCAAATGATTTAAATCAGACATTTTCAACACATAGCAAAGTATGAACGTCCCACACAATTCTATACAGACAGACCAAAGCAGAATTTGGGAGGATGGTTCATACAGAGACACAGAACAACCATAATTCCTTGGTACATCTTTTGTACTGTTTTCTTTTAGTTTCTTTTCAGGGATGCTGCTTGCACTCAAAGGCCCGAGTTATATAAAACATCAAGAGTTCAAAAATCTTCAAGTATATTGTATGACCTTGATGTGTTCCAAAGTTTCTTTTACATGGTGTAAAGAGGCCTTTCACCTGATCAGGTTACGGGTGATAAGGTTCCAAACTGCTCCTGCAGAATCTGGCAGAGGTACACCCAAGGTCTGGGGTCTTGGCAGGGCATTCCCAGCAAAATATCTGCCAAACTAGAAGGGCACGAATTTCAGGCTCACCCCTCTTATACCCCCACCATGTCGGTTTCCAGAAACAGCCACCATCACCTGTTCCCCATGCAGCAAGCCACATCACCCACTCCAAGGTGTGAGTTTCAGATCTCAAAGTCCTTCTGACCACTCCTTAACTGGGGAGGGCGTAAAGATAACTCAGCTGACTCCTTTGGGATGCTCTGTGGGTGGACCTGGCCTTGGCTTACCAAACCCCACTCTGCTCACCCCCTGTTACCTGTTCCCTTTTCTATCTCTTTCAGCCATTTGACTCTCTTTATAACCTCATCTTCCATATTGTCAACTTCTCTTCTCACCACCATCTCTGGAGGCAAATCAAACCTGCCAAAGCCCAACTTTCTAGAAAAAGCAAGGGTACCTCTCAAAAAGGTTACACATTTACCGTAACTTTTCATAGATGAGTTCTTCCTCTGTAAGAGTCTACTGAGCACAAAAGAAAGTCATTTGTGCAGCATCCTGGAGAACACTGATGCGTTCACACGGTGGTGGAGGAGTGAGGGGAGGGCAGGAAGGTGAGTAAGCGTGACGCTATTTTTCCCTTAAAAGTTAACAATGCAAACTGGAATGGAAATTCATAATGGGAAATTTTCTGGGACCTTCGTTTGCCCCCACAGAAATCTGTGTTTTATTTGTGTATCGGTTGTTGCATCTCATAGCACATGGCTCCTATTCTGGGAAGGTAAAAAGGTAACTGAAATGGAGTGATGGTTAAGTCTGAAGCAGAGGGCCCAAAGCTCAGAGAAGGGGTCAGGGAAAGAAGAAACTGCAGCCCAGAGTTCTATGAGGAACAAAGAGTGCCAGAATGAGAAGAGTCTGGGTTGGGGGAAGGGAAGAGCCTTGTGAAAGGGGAGCTGTGGTTATCAGGGGAAGGGAGGTGGGGACCAAAAATGTGCCTACAGGGCCCCCCGCCAGCCTTCCACCAACATGCTATAAAATAAAAACAAGTCATGTCTGAAGATCCCTTTTCATTCAGGTTGAGTGAAACGAAACAGTGGTTTCTATTCGAGCAGAGGAAGTGCTGAACGGATGCACTTCAGCCCAGGAGGTTTTGGAGCTCTGAAGTGACTCCCTTCACAAGGGCCATGCCCCATGAACTGCAAACTAGAGTCAGAACACTGCTCCCTGCATCCCAGCTTGCATCAATGAATATGCCACAAGAAGGTTAAGAAAAGAAAACACAAACAAAAAAAAACAAGGTGAAACACATTACCGTAAAATTTGAACCCTGTTAATCCCTCCATCCCCGTCTGAGAAAGTCTCTACTTTCACAGTACTTGTTTCTCTTTTCACCCCACGGTGCTAAGCCTCAAAGCACGGTCTGGTTTCAGAACTTGAAAACCACTAACGAGGAGAAGCCTCTGTTGGTATAAAATTCCACTCGCCTCACCGCTCCCAGTGCCTCACTTCGAAGCTCGAGGATAAGACGTGCTCTGAGGAAGCTCACATTTAATCACCTCCTGAACCTGACCACACCTCACTTTACTGCTAGCGCCTCAGTCCAGACCCCTGTCCTCTTGTCTCCACCAGCTGCTAACTGGTCACCTGCGTCTACTCCTGCGTCTTAGTGTCTATTCCCTAGGTAGCAGCCAGAGTCAGCCTTTAAATTAAAACCAAAGTCACTTTGGTTTTTAATCACTCCCCAAATCCTCTTCTGGCTTCTGTTACATTTAAAATAGAAGCCAGAGTCTACGCTTGAGCTACAGGTCAACGCACAGTCCAAGCCCAGGCTGCCTCTCTGAGCTCATCACCCACCACTCTCCCAACCTAAGGGTCTTTTCCCTGGGATTCGGGCCTGGAGTTCCAGTGCCTGAAGGACTGCTCCTGGTCGTTCTCTTGGCCTGCTCCTTCTTTCAGGTCTCTGCTCCAAAAGGTCAACTGCTCAGGCAGACCTTCTCTGACCTGCGAGTCTACAGCAGCCACTGCGCCACTGTCTCCTGTTGGTTACTTTTCTCACTGCGCTCATCGCCACCTGACAAGGTGTTACATGCCTCTCGGTTTACATGGGTCCCTCCCTAGGATGTAAACAAAACAAAAGTGGTCATTGTCTTTTTACCTGTTACCTCCTCTAGTAAGAGCCAGTTTCTTGCAATTGCTCAATAAATACTTCTTAAAAGAATAATTGAGAATAATTGAGAATAATCAGAGCTAAAAGCATAGTTTTTCATTTTAACATTTGGCAAGTGAACAACTGCATTAGCGGAAATAAGACGAGGACAAAAGAGGAAAGCCGTGGTCAAAATTCAACATCTAAACATTTCTATTTGTTTTTAAACTTTTTATTTTGTATTGGGGTATAGCCAATTAACAAACAATGTTGTGATACTTTTAGGTGTTCAGTGAAGGGACTCGGCCATACACACACATATAACATTCTCCCCAGACTCCCCTCCCATCCAGGCTGCCACATAACACTGAGCAGAGTTCCCTGTGCTATCCAATAGGCCCTCACTGATTATCCATTTTAAACACAGAGACGTTTCTGGAGTGAAAGAAGGCAATGCGAAATAAATGATTAATGAAAAAATATTGTATTCAACAGCTGACACAATGCAGACCAAAATGCTGGGTGAAACATTAAAAATAAAATCTTATTTCGTATATAATTTGATCATTTTATGTCTTCTTCGGTTATAGATCAAAATCAACAGTGACATTTATACAGTGAAGCACGGGTGCCTGTAGCTAGAAGGAAATTTAAATGCAATTTAGCTTGTCTTGAGTGTGGTGTTCAAACTGGAAATAAAACATAATCTAAATAGAGATTTGTACCAGTTTGGCTTTGTTTTACAATCTGAAAGAATTCATTAGTTTCACAGATTGGTATTTTAGCACCATGCTTTTTCACTTCACCCCTAACCATTTACTTTCAATTCTTAATAGGCATGCACATAGCTTTTGAAAATATATTTTAAGTGAAAATGTAAAATCTATTTACATTAAGACTTAAGCGTGGACTATTACTTTTAAGGAGGTGAACTGTATACCTTTGTCCCTCCTGGACTTCTGTCTCCACCAACTACTTTTCCCAGCAATGTCCCTTTTTTTCTTAAAAAAATTAAATTAGTATGTTGTAAAAACCTATAATAGATAAAGAACCTGAAAATATTTATATGTTATCTGAATCACTGTGCTATACACCTGAAACTAACACAATATTGTAAATTACCTATACTTCAATAAAAAATTTAACTATTCAATCTTTCTAAACCAAAGGCCATTTCATTCATTATTTAAAACTGTATTGTTAATTATATGTTAGTAGAATAGTATTTACATATAGGTTTAATACAACAGCCATGAGATGCTTATCTCTCTGTTATTCCTTAGAATCTGACTTTAAGTTGTGACTTTATTTCTCTTTTAGAATCTGGCAGGGCCAACACATTATAGCTACCATAAGTAAAAAAAAAAAAAAAAAATCACACTCTGAAAGTAACCAGGTTAGAGTATAGTACAGTATAAAGTCCTCAATTTGGACAATTAAATGTTCCCTTTTTGTCTAAACTTTGTTTAAAAGTATGTTTTATCATGCATTTTATTATCCTTTTCAAATAACAGAACTAACATATCCCACTACCACTTCTAACAAAACTTTAAAACAGAAAGTCAGCAACACAAATCTCACACTGTCCAGCACCTAAACTGCACCAATTCGAGCAGTGATACACAACAGATAAACTAAAAAGCGGCCAGCCGATACGGAAAGAGGGGCAGTAACCCCACACTTCCACCTGTCTTGTCTTCTGTAATCCTGGAGAAGGAAATGGCTACCCACTCCAATATTCTAGCCTAGAGAATCCCCATGGACAGAGGAGCCTGAGGGCCACAGTCCATGGGGTCGCCAAGAGTCAGACACGACTGAGCGACTAAGCACACACACACTCCTGTAATGCTTTGAAGCGACAGAAGATGTTGGGGGACACTTCTAACTTTTTAGAAGGAAAAAAGTATAAAGCAATCAACATTTGTTGACCACTACCACCACCATCATTTTTCTTAGAAAAAAAAAAAATCATCAAATACTATTATGTATAATCTTTCCAATGGCCCCATGGCTTGAGAGAAACCACGGTCTCTCTGGAGACCACAGAGTCATGTGAACTGTCCACAGGCTGGGAAACAGGTAAAGCAGAACCTTTGAACATGAGTGTTCAGTTCTCTCCAACAGCGATCACTTAAGTTCAACCCACTTGCTCCCAAGATGTGGAACTGAGGATGACAGCGATGGCCTTGTAGCAGCTGCTCTGCAACAAAACCCAAACACACCCAGCATCTTCAGCCAGCGAGTCAAGGGCTTCTCTATAAACTGGGCTTTCTGGGCCACAGTCATTTGTTCTGTTTCATAAAACCTTATGAGGTATGTAGCCCACAGTGCTAAGAGAGTAACTTCTGCAAATAATTACTTAGAGTAGAAAATGTGAGAGGAAGTGAGAGACTGAGATGCAAGTCACAAAGGATGAAGATGGCTCAATTTCGCATTAGTAATCTGTCAACCCCTACATGATGCCTCCTCTTCATGTTTTGAAATGAAGAGCAAGACAAGGCCCATTAGCTAAAAATAGACTTCAGAGAGAGAATGATATCATAGTTCCCTGCAGTGGAAGCGTGGTGTTGTAACCACTGACTGCCAGGGAAGTCTGTCATCATAGTGCGCTTTGAAAAAAAATTTTATTTAATTTTTTAAGAAACTTCTTTTAGAAGAAAAGAAGATGTAGATATTTGGAAATACAATAGAAATACAAAGCACCGCCTAGAGATCATTATTCACCCTTCCTGGTAAATACCCAGAGGCTTGTTTTCAGTCCATGCACATAAACGTATTTCATCATCTGATAAATGGCATTCTATATATACAAGTGTCACAACCTGTTTTTTTTTTCCCATTTAATATCAGAGCATCTTAACACAATGAAACAAACAAATAGAAATATCCAAACAGGGAAGTGCGACATCAACTATCATAAACTCTGTGGTCTTCCTATCCCCAAATTAGAGAGTTGAGGATTATTTGATATACTTAGGTTTTCATTTGGTTCAAGGAACTGCAGAGTCAGACATGCAGATGAGTTCCCAGAGGTGCCCTTGACCATCCTTTGGCTCAGATGTAAGTCTCCCAGACCCTAGTCAACAGGCGCTGGCTGAGGAGCAGGGTGCAGTAGGAGGGGCTGTTTTCCTACCAGTACTCAGTGACTGTTTGCCAACAGCAAAAAGAAACTCAACGCACACCATGACCCATCACATCTGTGTGCTCTTCCTACGGAACCCCAAAGGTCACTGTCATGGGAAGATCACGGAGGTGAAGACGGCGCTGAGAGGACTGGGCCAGAGGACTGCAATCAGATCACGGGTGGAGCGGGGTGGGGGCAGGACCAAAGGGGCCCAAGTGTATTAGGTCCTCATCAACCAGTGCCTGGTGGATGGACAGCCGGCTAAGAAAGGAAGAGGCAGGTGACTTAGGCTTTGTTCTCCCATTAGACTGAAAGTTCCTGGATCAGAGGCACTGTATTTCGTACATTAAAAAAATCCCTTTGTAGGCCTGACAGAGTGCCTCTCTTGCTTCCCCTTCCTAAAGCACACATTTGTTCACTTAAGTTCTGAAACCAGATACAGCCAAGTTCCCTAAGATAACCTGTGTAAACTTAGGGAAATTGCTTAATGTCTCATGGTGGTCTGCAACCCCTCCCCTATAAAAGGGCAAAGCAGCCTCTGATAAATGATAGCTATCATTAATATCAGTTCATTATTATTGAATAACTTACATATTGGACACTATGTTATCTTAGGCAAGTGTGTTGTATGATTAAATTATAAGCATAATCTTCAAGGAGCTCAAAGTCAATGATCATAAAATAATAACGATTTACTGGAGTGACTAGATTTTTCTCTAAGAGGAAAAAGTCTTCATTTTCCCATCACATTTCACTCTTCTCTCTACCCCTAATACTGGCCTACATTAATTTTTCCCATTACCCATGGTATTATGAATACCAGGGCATTCTCTGCCAACAGACACTCAGGGTAGCACTTTGCTACACGTTTTCAAGTTTCTTTTTCTTGCTGAATTTTTCCCATGAATAAATGGTGTCTTTTCTAAAATAAGGTAAACTCTTTGATGGCAAGGTCACCTGATTTTGTTTCTCGTGTATCCATCACCCAGGAGTACACAGGGCCTGTTTATAAACATTGATTCGACTGGAGCCATTCTGACCTTGTAACTGCCTAATCCACTGAATGAGGATTACTACCTTGGGAGTACTTAATAGATTGAAACAATTTTCCTCACTGTTTAGAATGTGTTATCAGAAACACAATTAAACTGTGACACTGATTTGTGATCACAAACTACTCAACTGGAAATATTTCACAGCTGAACGCTTAGGAAGATCTGGCGGCTGAACGAATGGTACACCTACTTCTGCTCTGTCTCACGGGGATGGATCTGCCATTGCTACCTCCCATCATGTCCCAATCTTCTCCTCTAAGATCTGGGCCAAAGACTCAGGACTCATGTGCCACAATGACATCCTACATGTCTCTCAAGGCAGTACTATTGCCAGCGTTTTGTCTTTCTTATTTCACCAGATATGAAGAATTTACACAAGACATATGATGCATATATATGTTTGGCTTCCCAGGTAGCTCAAATGGTAAAGAAACTGCCTGCAAAGCGGGAGACCTGGGTTTGATCCCTGGGTTGAGAAGATCCCCTGGAGAAGGAAATGGCAACCCACTCCAGTAATCTTGCCTGGAGAATCCCATGGACAGAGGAGCCTGGTGACTACAGTCCATGGGGTCACAAAGAGCCAGACATGACTGAGCGACTAACACTTTCACTTTTCACTTATGATGCATACAAAATCAACTTTGGAGACATCACCAGTGTGCAGTAATAAATAACTATCATGTTCTGATCTCCACATGGGACAAACGCTATACCATCATACTTGGCCAGCTCTATGATGCTTTAATGATAATACAGTCTTAACATGTATGCAAGGCCATGTACTAGCGTTAGTATCTCAAGGCCTATAATTATCTAACCTGAGGAGAGGCTGACCATTTCAACAGCTTAAGGAATTAGTGTCAAATCTTCCATACTATCTGTCCGGTGTTTTCTAAATGATCTGTCAATTTCCAGGTAACATAATGATGACTCCTATACTGCCTGTGTGAGCTTTTTGCTATTTTGAAAAAAAATTACAGTTAAAATATTCCCAAATATTGAAGATACTTGCCCTAATATGATATTTTCTAAAGTTATTTCCCCACTGGTTTGGTAAAGAAGTGCAGTCTCTCCTTGACATGCCTAATGCATCATGTATCTCTGAGCCTTTTCACTGTCTTCTCAGCCTGAAACTCCTGCCACATCTTTGTTTTTTATCTTGTAAGACTCAGCTGAAGCCTTAATCATCTTTTTTATGAGTCTCTTCCTACTCCTAGGATAAGACTGTTCTGCATTATCATCATAGGATACTAACACTTTTTGTTGAGATGCTCATCTGTTGCATCAGTATCAGTTCCTAAAAGGCAGGGACCACGTTTAATAAGGAAGCACAAGCTGGAATCAAGATTGCCCGGAGAAATATCAAAAATCTCAAATATGCAGATGACACCACCCTTATGGCAGAAAGTGTAGAAGAACTAAAGAGCCTCTTGATGAAAGTGAAAGAGGAGAGTGAAAAAGTTGGCCTAAAGCTCAACATTCAGAAAACTAAGATCATGGCATCTGGTCCCATCACTTCATGGCAAATAGATGGGGAAACAGTGGAAACAGTGTCAGACTTTATTTTTGGGGGCTCCAAAATCACTGCAGATGGTGACTGCAGCCATGAAATTAAAAGACGCTTACTCCTTGGAAGGAAAGTGATGACCAACCTAGACAGCATATTAAAAAGCAGAGACATTACTTTGCCAACAAAGGTCCGTCTAGTCAAGGCTATGGTTTTTCCTGTGGTCATGTATGGATATGAGAGTTAGACTATAAAGAAAGCTGAGCGCCAAAGAATTGATGCTTTTGAACTGTGGTGTTGGAGAAGACTCTTGAGAGTCCCTTGGACTGCAAGGAAATCCAACCAGTCCATCCTAAAGGAGACCAGTCCTGGTTGTTCATTGGAGGGACTGATGCTGAAGCTGAAACTCCAATACTTTGGCCACCTGATGTGAAGAGTTGACTCATTGGAAAAGACCCTGATGCTGGGAAAGATTGAGGGCAGGAGAAGAAGGGGACGACAGAGGATGAGACGGTTGGATGGCATCATCAACTCAATGGACATGGGTTTGGGTGGACTCCGGGAGTTGGTGATGGACAGGGAGGCCTGGCGTGCTGCGGTTCATGGGGTCGCAAAGAGCTGGACACGACTGAGCAACTGAACTGACTGATGGACTGACTGACGTTTAATCCATCTTTATAGTCTCAGTGGCTAGCACAGTGCCTAAGCCACGTGAGACAGTACATGCTTAGTAGACTGAACAAACTGCTAGGTTTTAAATGATACCAAAAAGCACCACTGATCAGACTCCATCTATTGACCTGGACAAACAAGTCTATCAGAGGAGTCCCTGTAGCCCTGGGGCTATTTCCAGTAACAGAACTTTCTCCTCTGAGACAGATTTCACATTATCTTTAAAGCACAACTGAAGGCCTTCAGAAGATGGAAACATAAAATTCTATTTATCAAAATGAACGGTTGTATTGAATGATAAATGTTAACCAATAAAAGATTTAAATCATACAGGAAAAAAGAAAAAAAGTAACTAGTAATCACCTGAGACTCCACAATAGAGAGTTTGCCATTGTTAAGGCTTTGGTGAATAGTCATCCAAAGATTTCTTTTATGTACTTGCACAGAATTTTAAGTATATTTTAAACATGTAAAATTTATAAACAAGGTATGCTGTGTAAAACCCTTTATCAATATGTTGTGAACTTCCTTCCATCTCAATAAATATAGAGTACCTTAATCTTTAATGGCTACATTCAATACATGTTTCATCAGTGAGAAAGACACTTGAGCATACACGTTTGCATGTTTCTCCAATTATCTCCTTATGATAAATTCCTTGAAGTGGGGCTGCTGGGGCAAAGGTCATGCTCATTTCAATTTTATATAGTATATATTACCACTTGGTGCCCCAGAAAAATTGTTCTGGCTTGACTTTCCCAGTTGTGGCACAAGACAGATGCCTGTTCCTGCCAATTTAAGTGGTGATAAATGTCTTGTTTTGTTTTAGGTTTTTGGTGTGATTTATTTGATTTCTAAGTTAAATATCTTTCTGCATGTCTATCGGCCTTTTGAATTTTTGCCTTTTCAATTGCCTGGTCACAAACGTCATCCATTTTTCAATTGGAGTATTAGTTGTTTATAGATTTTAAGAAAAAAATTAATAAATTTTAGTCTTTTTATACTAGTCATTTTAACCCTATTTGTATTGCAAATATTAGTCTCACTCACTTTGAAATTTGTCTTTTAACTTAGTTCACGGCATTTGGTGTGTTTGTTGCAACGCTCAGAGATTTAAAATTCTTACGTAGTCAACTTTTTCTTTGAGGGCGCTGGATTGTGTGGCATTACAAAGAAGACATTTTGCAACCTAAGATTATAAAAATATCCATATTTTCTATAATACTTCTATGGTTTCATATTTCACAGTTTGCTCTTTAGATTCATCTGGAAAACTTTATTATGAAGGGATGAGTTAGAAATTCAATGTAATATTATACTTATGAATATATTTCATATAAATTCCATAAAATGATTCATATTTTAAAGAATAAAATAGAATTGAATATGGATAAAGAATAAAATATGAATTGAAACAGTATCTAGTTCATGCAGTTTTTTAGTTCTGTCAGCTCTGAATGCATTTGTCCAATTATAACCTGTGTTTTTTGCCTACTGGCTTCTCTACAATGCTTCACAAAGAAATGTCCTTCCTTCTGTGAACATTCTCACTGTATGTGATAAACCCAAGAGTAGGAAAATGCTGGATTACATCACACACACAAACACAACACACACAGATTTATGTTTAATAAATGAAAATATATTTGCTAACAATCCTGAATATTCATTAGAAGGAGTAATGCTGAAACTGAAGCTCCGATACTCTAGTCACCTGATGCGAAGAGCTGACGGATTAGAAAAGACCCTGATGCTTGGAAAAATTGAAGGCAGGAGGAAAAGGGGATGACAGAGGACGAGACGGTTGGATGGCATCACTGACTCGATGGACATGAGTTTGAGCAAGCTCTGGGAGATGGTGAAGGACAGGGAAGCCTAGTGTGCTGCAGTCCATGGGGTCGCAAAGAGTCAGACACAACTGAGCGACTGAACAACAGCAACAACTTATAGCAATAAAGTATAACATTATATCCACCACTCTTAAATCATATAGTCTTTTGATGTAAAGACACACACTCATATGTTATACAGAACAGAAGCTAGTCTAAGTCAAAACAGAGAAAGAACAAATTATAGGAATACAAATATTCTAAAATACAAGGTAAAGAGCTAAGGATCATGTAGAAAGTCATAATTAATTGATCTGCAATAAACTCCTTCTTTTCCCCAGCATAGTCAAGGGAAACAAAAACTGCTCAGATGATGGTGGTAATAAATGGGCTTCCCTCAGTGCATATCATGTGGCAAGTCCTACTCTTAACGGGTTTCCGTACTTTGATACATTTAAGCCCTCTGAAGGCAGTAAGTACTAGTACTGTATTCTCTGTACTATACAGAAACTGAGGCAAGGAGAGCCTGAGTGATTTGCTAAGACTACATGTTAGTGAGTAACTGAGCCAGGCTTTGAAACCAATTAGCCAGGTTTCAAGCCTGTGCACGGTGAACTTCAAGTCCATTGAAAATAGCCTTAATAACCACCATAGACTCTCCTGACATCCTCTTGTAAAAAATAAAACCACCGAGATGGAACTCAGGCAGCCAGTTAACAATCACTTCACAAAGACTCTTGAGCAAAAGTGGGTTCGGATTTAAGGACAAAGACGATACATTGTTCCTGAGAGGGAATCACCCTTTGTCAAGAGCTGGCATCCTCAATTCTAAACCACAGTCCCACTTCTTTACTTAAGTGAACTGGCAGGGCTCTTCAGTTTTCCTTTTGTATCAAGTAGGGATTACAATAATAACTACTCGCGAAAAGGTCTTCTAAACTGTAAAGTGTGAGTCAGTGCTTTTGATGCCAAGTAACAATTCAGGGGCAAAGGAAACAGCCACCTGTAAGGCTCCACATGCAGAAGGTAGGTACCATGCTGCTTCACAGAAAGCCAGGGCCTAAGTGAGGTCTAAGGCCCAGACAGGGATGGCCAAGCGTGCCCTGCAGGTAGCCACTGCCAGGCAGGTGCTGCTAGGTGAGTGCTACCTGGCAGATGCTGATGGCAAAACAGGCAAAACTGATGCCACGTCAGGATTCCAGGAAGAGGCTATTGTTTTGAATTTCTGAATTCCGTGACGTCATTCGGGAAAAAATAACTCTGAGGAGAAGTGCTATGGGCACAGAAACCCTCCCACCTTCTCTCTGTGGCTGAGTCACTGTTTTAGAACTTCCCCCGGCAGAGAACAGGCCTTGCCGACAGCTCCGGTCCTCTGTGCTTCCGCTGGATGGTACCAGGAGGCCGAGCAGCACCGGGCAGCATCTCCAACGCCTTCTCCAGGGCCACATCCAGTCTTATTTCCTACCTGAGGAAGGGCTCCCGGAAGTTACAGAGAAGACCAGGCACCTGGAGGGGCAAGTGAGCAACTGAAAGAAACCCTCCATACGCAAAACTGAAGGGACGCCTCCAAGGGCCCTGCCAGCACGTCCCTGCTGAAGGCACCTGAGAACTCAGAGGCTCCCTCATCTTGCAATCAGGCTGCTTCGTAGCAATAAGTGGCAAACGGTCCTACTTGTCAGCTTACCTCTATTTCTAATATTAAAAGAACGGGCTCATGATGTGGTTGGCAAGGGAAGGAAAAATAGCACTTGGATTTTTCTTTTTTTTTTTTTTAAATATAGAAAGTATAGCACATTTCAAGACTTTCTGTCATAAAAAACGTTTTCCAAGCAGAAATTCAGACTGACTGTTCTTCGGCTAGATTAAATTCTGCATCACGTGGCATTCCAGTGCAGTCTGTTCTGAGGTGGGTGAGGGGCCAAAGTGAAGAGGCTGGATCAGTCTACTCCTGTGTCCAACCTGTGTACAACCAATGCTCGACTGCTAATGACACCTGGCATCTTTCTAAGTGCTTTCTGTTGTTAACTCACTAGCTCCTCCACACAACTCCGAGTGAAGGATACCACTGCTATCTCTATACTGTAGATGAGGAAACTCAGGCACTGATGAGGCTCCTTGTCAAAGATGATGCTGGAAGTGGGGTACTGGAAGAAACCCGGCTGGCAGGTGGGAACTCACAATCCTTTACGTGTTCAAGGTTTGGGCTTGTCTCCTCTCTCTTGTCAAAGTGATAAGCACCTATCAGAGGGGCCCAGAAATAGCAGAAAATGAAACGAAGCTACTTTGAGACCTTCTCTGAATCAGACACTGGCCTGAGCCCTTTCACTTCGGAAGTGTGAGGTGGAAACTCCCAGCTGAGGTGGGCTGACTTCTAGCATTTCACAAGACCCAGGGGCACTGAACACCTTTAAGACCTTTCTGAGGCTCAGCACAAGACATTCTGGAATCTTCCGTGGTTAAAGCCAGGATCAGGTTCCTTGCTTTCCTGACTTACATTTTTTTCAATTTTTTTTTCAGCTTTTATGACCGTGATCCAGCTCTATCATACATTCATCAAACATTTTTGCTTTTAAGGTTCTTTACCCATTCACTGAAGAAAAAAAAAGTGGGTGTGTGTTGAGGGGAAGATGTCCTCTATGATCTTTGAGAAATAACTTCAGAAGGCACAAGAAGCTTCTGTAGGCCAGCAGCAAAGTGTCAGGGATGCAGCTAAAGACTACCGCAAATGAGCACTGAGAGATGAGCAAGTTAGAATTTGCTCTTCCTCGTCTGCCAGGCTGGCTCCCAGTCTCGTCTCTCTGATTTTCCTGGGCCCTCACCTGTGTGTATCTCCCACCTGGAGAGTCAAAGCAGAAAATGACGGCTGCTTCCTCAGTCAAACCCCTTTCCTCTTTGATTCAATAATAAATCAACTTCAAAACTGAAACTTGAGTGGGAAGGAAACTGTAAACACCAACACTACCTTCTAGCGACTTAAACTAGCACTGGTAAAGCGTCTGCCTGCAATGTGGGAGACCTGGGTTCGATCCCTGGGTTGGGAAGATCCTCTGGAGAAGGCAATGGCAACCCACTCCAGTACTCTTGCCTGGACAATCCCACGGACGGAGGAGCCTGGTAGGCTACAGTCCATGGGGTCACAAAGAGTCGGACATGACTGAGCAACTTCACTTTCATGCAATAGAAATAATGTGAGTTATGTCAGTGAGTTAAACATTGCCAGCAGCCACATTAAATAAATAAAAAGAAAACAGTGGCATTAATTTTAATAATAAATTTTATTTAACTCTGCATATTATCATTTCAACATGTAATCCAAAGAAAACTGGTGAGCTATTTTATACTTTTTTTCATACTAAGTCCTCAAAATCTCATATGTAATTCATACTTACCTAGTTCAGTTCAGTCTCTCAGTCGTGTCTGACTCTTTGTGACCCCATGGACCGCAGCACGCCAGGCTTCCCGGTCCATCACCAACTCCCAATTCACACTTTTAGTATATCTCAATCAGAATTAATCTTATTTAACAAGCTTAATTACCACATGTGGCCAGTGGCTATTATATTAGATACTGCTGCTGCTACTGCTAAGTCACTTCAGTCGTGTCCAATTCTGTGTGACCCCATAGACGTCAGCCCACCAGGCATAGCACAGTCTTAAAACATGATTCTCTCCATTTCTGTCTCACAAACAAACAAGGATCAATGAATCTTTAATTAATCTTCACTTCATGCAACCAGAAATTATTACAGGAAGGAACAGCAAATTATTACCTGTTGTAAAATTGCTTTAAATTTCTGCAAAAAATCTATTTCTTCATTTAATCTTCACCATAACCCATGAAGTTGAACCCAACAGTATTTTAGATAGGTAACAGATTGACATAACAGGATTGCCCTTTCTCTCTCACACACACATACAGACACACATATGCACATACCTGTTCTATGTTCTCAATCTATGTAGCCAAGGACCAGACCAGAACTGAAGCCACACAGCAGTGTAGAGCCCGTGTGAAAGAAAGCAGCCAGATTCTTGCTTTATTGATGCTCTTTTATATACCACCATTCCAGAAGAATTTACTCTTATACTCTAAGCGCTTTCACTTAAGGGAACATATATAATAATCAGGACCATCTTGGTCCTTAATCAGTCAAGGCCACCTCATCATAAGGAGGGAGCTGGCATGGTCAGGGCCCAACCCAGTTCCTGAACAGTCTGCCTCCAGCTCCGGGCATTCTGGAACCCCACATCCTCTCAAGGTTAAAAAGTCCTTGCCTCCAGGGCTCGTAAGAGAGAACCTTATAAGAAGGCACACATACACAAATAATGAGATCAGACATATAAACAAGTAAACCAAATATGTAAGTACATAAAATGTATTCTGGGATGGCAGGAAAGGGATTCTTTCTGAAGGTATCTGAAAAGCTTCACGCAAGTTTGGAAAAAGAGCAGGATTTAAACATTTGAAAGTGGGCAAAGGGCCCATGCCAAGCAGAGATCACAGTATACTTGACCTGGGGCACAGAGGTGTGCGAAGTGGTTACAGGGTAAGTTGTCCCCTCCGGCTATAGAACATGAAGGACAGAGTATGGAACAAGTTTGCCAAAGTGAGTAAAAGGGTAAAAGCCATCTTCAGAGGTCTTGAATGTTCACTAAGGTTTTAGGATTTTACAGTCTAAGAACTGAGTGCAACAGAAAGTTCTAGAGTGGGAGAATTAACAAGGACAAAGGACTACTTTAGAAAAATCTGATACAGTCTGACAATTTACAGGTGCAAAAAAAAAAAAAAAAAAAATGGAGAGTTAAAAACAAAGCAAAGAAGCAGGCAAACAAAGAGGGCTAATGGAGCATAAGTTCAGAGGACCTTGCACTATTCTGGGTTATGGATTACAACAACCTAAATGATGCTGGTGGTAGGAAGAGTGAGGTTAGGAGAATGAGATTTACAGATCTGGAACTGGAAGAGACAAGGGCCTCAAGTTTAAAGCCTTTTCAAGATTAAAGCCCACGTTACTGGAAGAATGATGGTGCTCTTCATGCAAATAGGAAAGTCAGTATAACTAAACAGCTTTCCCCATGGAGGGTGGGCTTTGGAAGAGATAATGATCTCAAGTTTAACATGTAAATTTCCCTAATAAGGCCTGAATCTGTTCTGTGCACCTACTTCAACAGTTTAAGTGAATGACGGTTGAAAGAAATCCAATAAGCACTTGGCTTTCCTCAGAACTTGCTTAACTAGTTTCTGATAACTTGAGCCCGCTGGTCACTTGCTTTCTGCAAGCTGGTCTTGGCAATCTGCTCAGCTGTCCTCTGAATGACCTCAGAAGATCTGCTGACCATTCTTCATGTCTGACCCAACCACTGAGGGAAGGAAATTTC
The DNA here is from genome assembly GCF_027580195.1 of Bos mutus. NCBI lineage: Eukaryota > Metazoa > Chordata > Mammalia > Artiodactyla > Bovidae > Bos > Bos mutus. The sequence goes on from NC_091632.1 coordinate 20,611,532, forward strand.
CAATCTGGACATGGAACTTCCTGGTCTGGATGTTACTTCTGAAAGGGCCATGGTATTGAGACACAACTTTAGATTTAAAACTTGGTGGAACAGTGGTTAAGAATCACCTGCCAGTGCAGAAGATGCAAGACATGGGTTTGATCCCTGGGTTGGGAAGATCCCCTGGAGCAGGAAATGGCAACCCACTCTCCAGTATTCTTGCCTGAAAATTCCATGGACAGAGGAGCCTGACAGGCTACAGTCCGTGGGGTCACAAAAAGTTGGACACTACTTAGCATGGATGCACGCACATCTCTCTATATTTAAAGTGAAGGAAAGTCTATAGGTATATGTCAGTAATAAAGTTCTTTGTCAACAAACTCCTATTTTAAATCTACAAGGCAAGATGCCCATCCATCACTTGATCCTCGATGGTGGAATATTCTATAGAGATTCTGTCCCATATATTTGGAGTGCTCGGTCTCCTAATAACCAAAATATCACAGAGAGCAAAGAGCTTCATATAAATGAACATTACAAAGTTGGCTTAAAACTCAACATTCAGAAAACTAAGATCATGGCATCTGGTCCTATCACTTCATGGCAAATAGATGGGGAAACAGTGGAAACAGTGACAGATCGTATTTTGGGGGGGGCTCAAAATCACTGCAGATGGTGATTGCAGCCATGAAATTAAAAGATGATTGCTCCTTGGAAGAAAAATTATGACCAACCTAGACAGCGTATTAAAAAGCAGAGACATTACTTTGCCAACAAAGGTCTGTCTAGTCAAAGCTATGGTTTTTCCAGTGGTGGAGAAGGCACTGGCACCCCACTCCAGTGCTCTTGCCTGGAGAATCCCATGGATAGAGGAGCCTGGTGGGCTGCAGTCCATGGGGTCGAGAAGAGTCGGACACGACTGAGCGACTTCACTTTCACTTTTCACTTTCCTGCATTGGAGAAGGAAATGGCAACCCACTCCAGTGTTCTTGCCTTGAGGATCCCAGGGACGGCGGAGCCTGGTGGGCTGCCATCTGTGGGGTCACACAGAGTCGGACACAACTGAAGTGACTTAGCAGCGTGTATGGATGTGAGAGTTGGACTATAAAGAAAACTGAGCACCAAAGAATTGATGCTTTTGAACTGTGGTGTTGGAGAAGACTCTTGAGAGTCCCTTGGACAGCAAGGAGGTCCAACCAGTCCACCCTAAAGGAAATCAGTCCTGAGTATTCATTGGAAGGACTGATGCTAAAGCTGAAACTCCAATATTTTGGCCACCTGATGTGAAGAATTGACTCATTTGAAAAGACCGTGATGCTGGGGAAGATTGAAGGTGGGATGAGAAGGGGAGGAGAAGGGGGCAACAGAGGATGAGATGGTTTGATGGCTGACTCAGTGGACATGAGTTTGAGTAAACTCCGGGAGTTGGTGGTAGACAGGGAGGCCTGGTGTGCTGCAGTCTATGGGGTCGCAAAGAGCTGGACATGACTGAGCAACTGAATTGAATCATTTGTAAAAACACAAGGCTTATCAATGCTCCCCAGTAAGTCCTTAGAGGCTATAAAATGCAATTAACACTTTTAGGAAAAGGATCGAATGTGTCTGTGTACACATACTTCAGAGCCATCTCCAAATATGCCACCTTTCACAGACTTTGTCAAATCTCCCACAACATGCGGTAATAATATTTTCAAACATTTTAAAACATTAAGCTTTTAAAAAGTAGATGAGGCCTCTTTATTCAGTGGAAAATAGAGGCATGATTTAGAAAGCAGAATGTAACTGTCCAGAATGGAATACAGTCCAGTCATGAGTTCTCATGGCCTCTGGTAATGGGTGTTGTAACTGGTCTCCAAAAATGGCTCCCAACAATTCTTCCCCTGCCTGTAGGGTCAGACTCAAGAGATGGAGAGCCTTTGTGCTCTCTTGATTGAGTCTGGGTTGGTCTTGTGACTTGCTTTTGCTCAACAGAACGCAGCACAATTAACATTCTTGGACTTTCAAGCCCAGGCCTTAAGAGGGCTAGCAGCTTCTACTTCTTCTCCGGGCAGCTAGCTGCTTCATGAAAATGTGACTGCCTGATGGAAAGAGAGATCTGAAGCCATCATGGTCAGCTGAGCCCAGCTGACCTCCCAGCTGAATGCAACCACGTGACTGAAAGTATTAGTTGCTCAGTCGTGTCTGACTCTTTGTGACCCCGTGGACTGTAGACCATCAGGCTCCTCTGTCCATGGCATTTCCCAGGCAAGAATACTGGAGTGGGCAGCCACTCCCTTCTCCAGGGGATCTTCCCAACCCAGGGACTGAACCTGGGTCTTTTGCATTGCAGGCAGATTCTTTACCATCTGGGCCACAAGGGAAGCATGACTGGAGCCCTGGCAGAAAGACAGCAGATGAATCCCAGCCATCCCACAGAATCCGGAGAAATAATAAATCAGTGCTGCTAAGTTTGGGGTCCTTTGTGGGTGATAACAGATTAGTGAAACAATGGGTGACAAAAGATATCAAGTGGCTGAAAGTGAGTCCGGTCCACCGTTCACCTGTGACCATTTGTGATTCTACTGGGATTTTGTAGACTTCTGCTTGCAAGCTAATCCAAGTGGAGAAACAGATAGGACCTTCTCTTGTCATATTCAGACTCTAGCATTCAGTAACATCTAGGTTACTGGTGCTGATGTTCACTCTGGATTCTGACAATTCTACTCCCAGAATCCGGAAGGACTAGGAAAACTGTCTCCCTTGACTGGTACACAAAGCTCTCTCTCTCCCTGTATTCTTCCTTTATGTAACACCATGCCACAAACTTACAAATGTTGACATCAGAAACAGTAATAAGATGATGAACGCTGGAGTGAATAAAACTTCCCTGTGAGTACTGGGGGATGAAGAGAAGCTGGCATAGACCTTAAATGCACTTGGTAGTGGTCTGTGTGGAGTCACACAGACAGCAATGTCTAGGCAGGCATGGGGTAGACTGAATTATTAGCCCCAATTCTTGACCCTTTTCTACAATCACACCCTTGCTATCAGTGTGCTATGGTCAGATGAACTTCTTTGCCCTCTGTCTTTGAACCCTCTTATGTGACTCAATTTGGCTAATAAAATGTGGGTGCAAACAACAGTATGCCAAGTCCAAGTTCAAGCTTAAGAGGCATCATGTGTATTGTTTGCACTTTTACCCTTCTGAAAAAGAAGAGCATGTTCCCCTTGGCTCCTGGATCCCAGGAGGAAGTTGAGACATGGAACAGAGCCACTCCAGCTGACCAATTGCCTTGTGATCAAGAAAGATACGCTTATTGTTGAATGCCACTGAGATCCTGAGGCTGTCTATTACCCAGCAACAGTTGACTAATATAAGGCTTCTTTATTAGATGCCAACACTTGCAAACTACACACGATACTTTAGAACAGAAAGTCTTCTTGGTTATAAAAATTGTAACCATATTAGCAAATGAATGGTTAGATGGTTTCATTGCCAAGCAAAATAAAATACAATATATTGAGTATCACCAAATGAACTTACAAAACAGAAAGAGACAGGCTTAGAGAACAAACTTATGGCTGCTGGGAGGAAAGACAGGGATAAGGGATAGTTAGGGAGTTTGGGACTGACATGTATACAATGCTATATTTAAAATGGATAACCAACAATGACCTACTGTATAGCACATGGAACTCTGCTCAATGTCATGTGGCAGCCTGGACGGGAGGGGAATTTGGGGGAGAATGGATACATATATATGTATGGCTGAGTCCTTTTACTGATCACCTGAAGCTACACAACCTTGTTTGTTAATTGGTTACACCCCAATACAAAATAAAAAGGTTTTATACATATATGCTGCTGCTGCTGCTAAGTCGCTTCAGTCGTGTCCGATTCTGTGCAACCCCACAGACGGCAGCCCACCAGGCTCCCCCATCCCTGGGATTCTCCAGGCAAGAACACTGGAGTGGGTTGCCATTTCCTTCTCCAGTGCATGAAAGTGAAAAGTGAAAGTGATGTCGCTCAGTCGTGTCCGACTCTTAGCGACCTCATGGACTGCAGCCTACCAGGCTCCTCCATCCATGGGATTTTCCAGGCAAGAGTGCTGGAGTGGGGTGCCGTTGCCTTCTCCATTATATATATAGACTATCATTAAATTTTTGCTCTTACAAGTCTAAGATTATCTTTCTACAGGTTATGATTTAGTATTAAAAGTTCTCCATAATATAATCCTAACTTAGTTTTCTAACCAATTTCCTCTCACTTATATTTTATATTCCATTCAAACTGTATTACTTGAGGGGATGGGGGGAGGCTCAGGAGGGAGGGGATATATATACACACACATATGGCTGATTCACTTTGTTGTACAGCAGAAACAGACAAAACTTTGTAAAGCAATTATACTTCAATTAAAAAAAAACTAGATTACTTGATTTTGTAATTTTTTTTGGATTACTTGTAATTTGTGAATATGTCACATCACCTTTAGCCTTTCCTCATCCAGTTCCTTCCTACACCCTTTATCCAACAGATTTAGATTCTCCATCCTTTAAGGCCAATTTCAGCTGTCATCTCCGTAAGAAATCTGTTCTGATCCCATCTTTTAAGGTAGTCTCTCTATCCCTCTGACTCTTATCATGATATGTATGTCTTTTCCTCTTCTGGTATTTGGCTTATTCTGCCTCAGAACGCTTCCTCATCTTCTTATAATGTTCTAGACAGCAAGGCTTATCTCTGTATCCTCCATGGCATTTAGCAAAGGGTCTGATACATCATGTACCAGCTAGTCAATAATTTTTCACATTAAAGAATGGAAGACGGATAGGAGGTAGCCACGACACTGAAAAGGGTTCGTGGACTTTGGAGTCAGAGATATCTGATTGTATTACTTAGTAGCTGAGCAGCTTTGGACCGGTTAGTCTCACTGTGCTCCAGCTCCCAAATCTGTAAGATTGGGATGGCACAGACTTCACAGGATTGTTGTGAAAATTCAACATGAAACTGAATGCAAAGGCTTCTCACTGTCTGACATATGGTGGAAGCTCCGTAAGTGGTGGCTCTAATCACAAAAACGACAATGACACAGAATCTCACAAAGAAGCTGGTTTAAACAAATCTCTGACATTCAATTACTTCCTCTTAAAAGTTCAATTTTGAGAGTGACAGTAATAACTCTAGATCCTATGAGCAGTTTTCCCAGAAGGTGTGGTTTCAAAGATCTGGATTCTAGTTTTATTAACTCATTATCGACCAGGAGATTTTTGCAGAAACTAACACTGCAGCTGGTGGTCTTTTTTGGGGGGGGAGGGTGGGCCTGGTCGAAAGTTTTTCCAACTAACACTTTACAGGTTATTTCATTCAATAATTAGAACTGACACACCTATAAAGTCTACTAATTTTTGTGAAATGTTGTCTTCAATCTACTCTTCTGTAGAGGCAAAGGAACATTCTCCAGCACCATGGGTTTCATTTTTCACTTTCTGTATCAGAATGAATCACTAAGTATTTTTTGTTGTTTTGTTGGTCTAATATTTATATCATTTGAATCAGAACCATATTCTGAAGAACTATGATCTTCTGAGACACTTAGTACATATGTCACTCAGATAATCAGAGAAAGTATCTGCATAAAATTCACCGAAAAAATCCTCTTTGCTCAAAATTTTTCAGTGTGTCATTTTTGAAAATATTCAGTTCAGTCGCTCAGTCATGTCTGACTCTTTGCAACCCCATGAACCGCAGCACGCCAGGCCTCCCTGTCCATCACCAACTCCCAGAGTCCACCCAAATCCGTGTCCATCAGGTCGGTGATGCCATCCAACCATCTCATCCTCTGTCGTACCCTTCTCCTCCTGCCCTCAATCTTTCCCAGCATCAGGGTCTTTTCCAGTGAGTCAGCTCTTCACATCAGGTGGCCAAAGTATTGAAGTTTCAGCTTCAATATCAATGTCTCCGATGAACAACCAGGACTGATCTCCCTCAGAATGGACTGGTTGGATCTCCTTGCAGTCCAAGGGACTCTCAAGAGTCTTCTCCAACACCACAGTTCAAAAGCATCAATTCTTTGGCGCTCAGCTTTCTTTATAGTCTAACTCTCACATCCATACATGACCACTGGAAAAACCATAGCCTTGACTAGGTGGACCTTTGTTGGCAAAGTAATGTCTCTGCTTTTTAATATGCTGTCTAGGTTGGTCATCACTTTCCTTCCAAGGAGTAAGCGTCTTTTAATTTCATGGCTGCAATCACCATCCGAAGTGATTTTGGAGCCCCCAAAAATAAAGTCTGACACTGTTTCCACTGTTTCCCCATCTATTTGCCATGAAGTGATGGGACCAGATGCCATGATCTTAGTTTTCTGAATGTTGAGCTTTAGGCCAACTTTTTCACTCTCCTCTTTCACTTTCATCAAGAGGCTTTTTAGTTCCTCTTCACTTTCTGCCATAAGGGTAGTGTCATCTGCATATCTGAGGTTATTGATATTTCTCCCAGCAATCTTGATTCCAGCTTGTGCTTGTTCCAGCCCAGCATTTCTCATGATGTACTCTGTATATAAGTTAAATAAGCAGGGTGACAATATACAGCCTTGACGGACTCCTCTTCCTATTTGGAACCAGTCTGTTGTTCCATGTCCAGTTCTAACTGTTGCTTCCTGACCTGCATACAGGTTTCTCAAGAGGCAGGTCAGGTGGTCTGCTATTCCCATCTCTTGAAGAATTTTCCACAGTTTATTGTGATCCACATAGTCAAAGGCTTTGGCATAGTCAATAAAGCAGAAATAGAAGTTTTTCTGGAACTCTCTTGCTTTTTCGATGATCCAGTGGATGTTGGCAATTTGATCTCTGGTTCCTCTGCCTTTTCTAAAACCAGCTTGAACATCTGGAAGTTCACAGTTCACGTATTACTGAAGCCTGGCTTGGAGAATTTTGAGCATTTACTTTACTACCGCGTGAGATGAGTGCAATTGTGCAGTAGTTTGAGCACTCTTTGGCATTGCCTTTCTTTGGGATTGGAATGAAAACTGACCTTTTCCAGTCCTGTGGCCACTGCTGAGTTTTCCATATTTGCTGGCATATTGAGTGCAGCACTTTCACAGCATCATCTTTCAGGATTTGAAAAGCTCAACTGGAATTACATCACCTCCACTAGCTTTGTTCGTAGTGATGCTTCCTAAGGCCCACTTGACTTCACACTCCAGGATGTCTGTCTCTAGGTGAGTGATCACACCATCATGATTATCTGGGTCATGAAGATCTTTTTTGTACAGTTCTTCTGTGTATTCTTGCCACCTCTTCTTAATATCTTCTGCTTCTGTTAGGTCCCTACCATTTCTGTCCTTTATTGAGCCCATCTTTGCATGAAATGTTCCCTTGGTATCTCTAATTTTCTTGAAGAGATCTCTAGTCTTTCCTGTTTTATTGTTTTCCTCTATTTCTTTGCATTGATCACTGAGGAAAGCTTTCTTATCTCTCCTTGCTATTCTTTGGAACTCTGCATTCAAATGGGTATATCTTTCCTTTTCTCCTTTGCTTTCACTTCCCTTCTTTTCACAGCTATTTGTAAGGCCTTCTCAAGACAGCCATTTTGCTTTTTTGCATTTTTTTTTCTTGGGGATGGTCTTGATTCCTGTCTCCTGTATAATGTCACAAACTTCCATCCATAGTTCATCAGGCACTCTATCGGATCTAGTGAAAATTTTATGTTTATGATATACACAAGGTTGGAACAAAAACCTAACGGAGCAATATGTGAATGATAATGACAGTCAAGTTATATAAAGAACCTTGATCAATTTTAAGCTCTAACAACTTTGCACAGTGATGTTTATTGTATTACCGCCTAAAAACGCAGTGATATGTCTCCAGTCAATAATGTGTTAAGATGCTCATATATTACCTCACAGTTTTTGGTTCTATAGGTAGGGCCCACTAGAAGCAAGTTTGTTCCGGGCAACAAATGCATCTCCTTGAAACAAACCAAAGGGAATCCTTCTTCCTCCGTATATAAGAGTCTACTTGTAATAGAGCATTATCCCTTCCGCAGTGTTCCCAATTCTTCCCCAGGGAACTGAAGCAGCCATTGCAACGGATCAAAGGCTAGAGACTAAAATGCCATAGAAGCTCTTGATAGAGACTGAATAGTGCAACTTGAGTTGTTTACATGTAAACATTGTTTCAATAAGATTCTTTAATGAATAAGAGATGAAGAAGTGCTCTTATGAATAAAAGTGCCATGCAAATGTTAATGGCAATTATTGTTATAGTAATTCAGCAAAAACGGTTTCATCTTCTCTGACTAACTGGAATCTGGTACAAACACATAGCTACTATTCATCGGGGTAATCACTGATCTTGCCAAACTCAAGATTAGGCAAACTCAAAACCTGTGAATGGCCAGACACGGAACACTGGCGAGTGAACTGGGGTTGCTGTGCATTAACAGGGAAAGCTTAGCAGTTTATTGGAGACATTGCCTGACTGAGTGGGGAATTTGTACCCCACCCCACCAACTGCTGCCTCAGGAAATGGAAAATCTGTGTTGCTAGATCTTCTCAAGAAATCTGGGGTTTTGTGTGGAACATCCTGATTTTTAAAAGTTGTCTTTCATTTTATTTTAAAAATTCTCTGGGGGCCAAAGAAAATCCAGATGTGGCCATGGGCTGGCACTTTGTGACCTTTGCATTGCACAGTCTCAACTCACTATGAATCATCAGAGATGGTTAAAAGATGATTTCTAAATTCACGGCAATTGTATTTTTGGATCCGAGGATTTGTAATTCACATAAACTTACAATAAACTCCAAGAAACACCACATTCCCTCAGTTATAAATCTTCAGCCTTGGACCTTCATGTTTCAGTCCCACAATTCTGGACCAGAACACCTGTGGCCACTGTCCGATGTACCTAAGTCCTATGAGTTCTGCAAAGCTTGATTTAAATGTGAGCTGTGTATAAAACCTCCATGGTCCTCCTCAAAGTCTTCCAGGTATAAATTATGATGAAACTGTCCAGTGTAAAAGATCTGCATCAATTTTTCTCATATCTCATCGGCCCTTTACCCGCTCCCCCTGTCAAATGGAATACGACCATGACACTTAAGTTACTCACTCCTGCGAACACGAAAGGCCTAGATCAAGGGGGCCAAGAATGAAGCTCAGTGGCACTTACCGCCAAACACATCTCCGTTCTGGTAGTTCTTCCCTTTCTGGGCTTCCTCTTCGTTTTGAACAGTGGCAACATGCTTGGCGGAGGCACAGCCCATAGTCTCATTCGGTCAGCTTCCGCCGGGCTGAACTGCAAATCATCTCTACAGGCACGGGGACATGTTGTTTTTCTTTAGACGCAGGGAAAATCCACCTTCTTGCTGAGTCGGTCAAGATGGGTGCACCTGGAAGAAGACAGCGCCAGATCAGAATGCATAACACGAAGCCGGTGTCTCCGCATCCCCTGTGTTTCTTGCCTCAGTCTACTGGATGGGGGTGCGACCAGGCACTGCAGACGAAACACAGCATGGTCATTCTCATCTCAACCTGCGCTAGGAAAGCAGGGTTGGAAGGCCTGTGCCCTGCACAACACATGGCCGGACATTTTGAGGAGATAAAACATTTCTCTTTATTTATTCTGATAAATATTTGAGCGCTCCTGCTTGCCACATATAAACTTGAAAGGCCATCTAGGTTTGTTAACGTTCTGGAATCTCAGAAACCTTCAGAGGAAGGGAAGCACATGGATGGGACCCACTGAGTTCGGAAGGCTGGGAAGTCCTCCATCTTTCTCCTCTGGCCCTCTAGCCAGCAACTCCAGCAACTCCAGTTTCGCCTGGAGGGAGTGAGCTGGAACATAGGCTAGTTTATGCATTTCTGGTAGGTTCTAAAAAATGACTCAATATTTTATCAGAGGCGACACTGTTTGGGAAGGAAGGAGATGGGAGAGATGTACTGACATTTTTTAAATCTCATATACAATACAATGTATTAAGTACCATGATAAACATATCACAGGAATCTATGGCAATGCAGAATTCAAAAAAATAGATTAAATTGTGATCGGGCAAAAGCAGGAACTAAAAGAAGAAGTGATATTTTGTAGCGTCTTAAAGTTTGGTAGAAACTTGCCAGGCTTGAAAGGATAGTAGCATCATCCAAATGTAAAGAACTGCCTGAGCTAAGACACTGGAGTGTGGAAGAGCATGGTGTGTGTGTGTGTGTGTGTGTGTGTGTGTGTGCACGCACACGCGCACACGCGTGCATGCACATGTGTGTTCAGAGGGGTCGAGTGGGGGTGGGGCAGGGAAGAGGACTGCACTGCTGAGGCTTGTGAAGGGCCTGGAGGAAGCCTTGCTAACTTTACCCAATTTAATAAAGATAAACTATAAGATGTCGCAAGATAGAGGAAGTCCATTTGATCCAAATCTGAGAAGACTTTGAGAGATACTGAATTAGTAGCATTCAAATCCTTTCTGTCAACCTACTACAGTGTTTAAAGAAACAGTACTGAAATATGAGACAAGAAGAAGCGGAGACAGGACTCAGTTCCAAAACTCCTCTCCAAGCAGGCGGCTGCCAAGGGCTGCGGCTTTGCCCTACAGGGCAGCACTGTCTCAGGGTCCACCTCCCCCTCATTCTGCATCATCAGGTAAGGTGACAGGGTGGGTTCCCAGAATGAATTCCTTACTTTCCAAAGCGGAATGTGGGGAAACAACTTCACACCTACACAAGAGAGCGACCTGAAGTGGAGAGGAAGCCTCCCGTCCTCTTCCAGTCTGTTGCCGCCTCCTCATAACAAAAGTGAAAACAGGAAGGAGAGTGGGAACCCTAGCGAAATCCTGAAGGACAACAGGAATTCAGAGACAGTTTGCAACCCTCCTCTCTGGGAGTCCCCTTGCTTTTCTTTTCCTCATTCCTATTTTGTGTGGACAGCTTCACAAGCTACCCAAGAAATTAATGTAAGAATCTAAGATGTGAATTATTCTTTGCTTCTCCCCAAAAGCATTGTGTGCTGTTTCTTCTGTTTTAAAAGCTGTGTTTGTTTGTAGCAACAAATCTTACTTGAATTTGAAAAGTTGAAGTCACATGAAAAATCACATTGCAGAGGGCAAACAAAAATAAAACATATTTTAAAACTTGTCAAAGGATTTCTCTGTTACTCAGGCGTGGAAGTGAGGGGCATGTTAACAAGCAGATTAGGTATGATTCTAATTAGACACTTAAAATTCAAGTGATGACTCGGGAAGTCTTGATTTAATTGTATTTTTTTTAAAAGCATGATCAATCAAAATGAGTTCTCTCCAAATCACAGTTAGGTGCAGATTTTGTTTCTGAAACACACACATTACGTATTTTATTACAGTAATTTAATTTTAAGAGTGAAGTTTTCCAATTTTACAACTTCATCAGGAATATATTTTAATATTTTGTCCATTTCAAAGGAGATAATTATGAAATTATCTGAGAGGCAGAAGATCCACAATTCTCAAAATGAACCATGGAGTACTGGGGAGTTTTTTTTTACTATGTCATCAGGACTCCGCACATAAACCATTGTGCATTCATTCATTCATTCAACAGATATTTACTGAAAAATACTAAGTGACAGACACGTTTTTGGAAGACCCTGTGTAGAGAAACATAAACAGGACCAGTCTCCTCCCTGTCCCTATAACATGAACACTCAGAGAAAGGAGATCATGAGAAAGACCAGTTTCACAATGTGGTACAGCAACTGCCAGTCAAATATAGGATGACCGGGGAATTCACCCCACAGGTACCTGATTCAGCCTTGAAATCATGAATGTCAAGAAAAGTTGGATTTGAGATCTGACCACAGCTGAATAAACATCACTAAACCACCCCCCTCCCCTACAAACTACATTTCTTTTATAGTCTGATGTAATGTCAAGGTTTCATGTCTACTGAAAATTCTCTTACTTATGTTAATCCAACTGCGACCTCAAATTGAGGAGACCTTCAGAAATGAACCCCTACCGACTGCCACCATCATCTGCTCAAAGTCTCCCTGGGGTTTCCCTTGCGGTCCAGGGGATGAGAATCCACCTGTGAATGCAGGAGACGTGGGTTCCATCCCTGGTCTGGGGAGATCCCATGGATTGTGAACAGCTAAGTCTGTGCCACAACTACTCAGCCTGTGCTCAAGAGCCCGGGAATTGCAACTCCTGAGGCCCACGCACCTGTGCCTGTGCTCGGTCACAAGAGAAGCTGTTGCAAAGAGAAGCCTGTGAACTGCAACTAGAGAGTAAAACTAGAGTCGCCCCCAGTCACCTGAACTACAGAAAACCTGAGGGCAGCAACCCAGACCCGCTGCGACCAAAACTAAAGAGATAAATAAATTTTTTTTTAATAAAAGAAAGCTTCCCTTCAGTTTCTACTTACTACCTTTCACATAAATCCAAGCATATTTTTTTAATTTCCACTTTTCCATGAGTTTTCTTCAGCTTATCTCTCCCAGCTCCCACATCATCTATTCATTGATGCCCCTGAAACTACCCCACTTAGGGAAGGCTTAGGGTGCAAATGAGCATGGAGAGACCCGAGTACCGAGCAGACAGTCTCGTTCTCACATATTGTCATTAACAGCCTGTTATTTATTTCTGAAGTCACAGATCACAGGCTGAGAATTAAACTGAAGCATTTCTTTGATGGGATCTTCTAATACCAAGTCTCACTGAGGATGATTTTTTAAAAACTAAATAATCTATACGTAAGATCATCAGTTCAGTCGTGTCCAGCTCTTTGCGACCCCATGGACTGCAGCACACCAGACTTCCCTGTCCATCACCAACTCCCAGAGCTTAGTCAAACTCATGTCCATTGAGTTGGTGATGCCATCCAACCATCTCATCCTCTATCATCCCCTTCTCCTGCCTTTCAGGAGATGTAAGATCATCATGCAGCTCAAAAACATGGGGTCCAATTAATAGCCCACATGAGTATGTGTTAGTTGCTCAGTTGTGACTGATTTTTTGCAACCCCATGGACCGTAGCCCATCAGGCTCCTCTGTCCATGGAATTCTTTAGGCAAAAACTTTGTGTATAAATCTCCCCAAGTGGCTGAATGGCTATATTATCGTATATCATGAAATTAGAAGCTGCAAATCCCTCTCCACAAGGTTACACACTAAATTAATACCACACCATCTTTTAACTTATTTTAATTTATTTTTGGCTGTGCTGGGTCTTCCTTGCTGCACTGGCTTTTCTCTAGTTGCAGTGAGCGGGGCTCCTCTTTAGATGTGGTGGGAGGGCTTCTCACTGTGATGGCTTTCCTTATTTCGGAGCACGGGCTCTAGAGCTTGTGGGCTTCAGTAGTGGTGGCACCTGGGTGCAGCAACTGTGGTTTGTAGGCTCCAGAGAACAGGCTCAATAGTTGTGGCTCATGGGCTTAGTTGCTCCTTGGCATGTGGGATCTTCCCGGACCAGGGATTGAACCTGTGTCTCCTGCTTTGGCAAGCGGATTCTTGACCACTGAGCCACCACGGAAGCCCTCTCGCCAACTTTACAGGATATTTTTCATGCTTTGATACAATTTGTAAATCCAATTGAAAAATTTTCAAAAGAACTCACAAATCTGTAATCATGCATGTTTATCCCTCCCCTCCTTACACTATGCCTCAAGGCTCCTCAGGTACTATTTTAGATATCCACATGGGAATTATTGTTCCAGGACACTTCACATTGTAACATGAAGAGGTTCTTTCCTGTACCTAAGTCCTTACTTTTTTATGTGATACATTTGCACTTTTATAAGAAAAGATTATGGATTTATGATGACTTTTTTTTTTTTCAATGCAGATGATCTCTCTCTTTTTTTTTTTAATTTTTCCAGCTTTATGGAAGAACAATTGACAAAACTAAAATTTACTGAAAGCATTCAAGGGAATACTTCAATATACTATATTTGTGAAGGGATTCCCACCAAGTTAATGAACATATTTATCACTTCATATATTTACTCTTTTAAAATGAGAACACAGTTCTACTCTCTCAGCAACTTCCAATCATACAATATGGTGTCATTAACTATAGTCACCATGTGATACCCTAGACCTTATTCATCTACGACTAAAAGTTTGTACACTTTTATCAGTCTCAACTTATTTCTCCCAGCCTCTGGCAACCACAATTTTACCCTCCATTTGTATGAGTTTGACTTTTTAAATTTTAAGATTCTACGCAGGCTTCCCTGGCTCAGTGGTAAAGAATCTGCCTGCCAATGCAGGAGACAGAGGTTCAATCCCTGGTCTGGGAAGATCCCAGATGCCGCGGAGCAACTAAGCCTGTGCCCCACAACTATTGAGACTGTGCTCTGGAGCTTGGGAGCTACAGCCACGGAAGCCCGCACTCCCCAGAGCTCATGCTCTGCAACAGGAGAAGCCAGCACAGTGCGGAGCCTGCACAGTGCAAGAAAGAGCGGCCCCCGCTCACCACAACTCGAGAAGAACCTGCACAGCAAGGAGGATCCAGCACAGCCAAAATAAATAGATTAAAAGGGAAAAAAAGATCCTGCGCAAAAGTAATACCATGCAGTATCTGTCTTTCTCTGTCTGGCTTACTTCACTTAGCGTAATTTCTTCCAGGTTCATCCATATAGTTGCAACTGGTAGGATTTCCTTCATAATCGGGCTGAATCATATTCCTCTGTGTGAGTGTGTGTGTGTGACATTTTCTTGATTCATTCACTGAAGGACACTTAGGTTGCTTCCACACCTTGACTATTGTGAATAATGCTGCAATAAATGGAAGTGCAGATATCCCTTCAAGATAATAATTACATATTTGTGGATGGCTTTTTCCTTTACCTTAACTTTATGAACTGGAATCATAACTTTGTCAGAAAAAAAACCCTACTTCCATAAAATTGGGAAGGAATAAAATATGCAAAATCTGTTTTAAGAAAAATCAGAGAAATATCTTACCTTTTTTTAAACAAAGGTTATGCAAAATATTTCTGCTTACATAATATTATGGATAATTTCACATTTCACCAATTAATCATGGATTTTTTCATTTTGGATGGAAAAATCAAAAATATTGTAGACAGTTCTCTTGTTAAAAGAGATACTTCTAAAAAATGAATTAAAAATTATAAACTCCATAAAGAAACCCTAGGCCAGAAAGAACGCGAAGGCACCACATGGAGCTTGGAGAACTGGAGAAAAATTGAATTCTGATTGCAATGGGCACACAGAGAGCTATGAAGTCAGCAGTTAAGAAAAAGATAATAGGCACATTATTAATAGATCAGGAGCAAAGTGTCCCCCCTTTCTTCCTTTGATTAAAAAGGGAAATCAAGACAAGGCAACATCTAAAAACTCCTTTCTTTTATTGAAGAAAGAGCCAACATCCAAGCTCCACAAAGAAAAAAATATATATATAAATAACTAATCAGTCTGCGTGCCCATCTGTTCTGCTTCGCTGTAATGAGTGTTAATACAGCAGCCCACTGGGGGGAAGAAGAAAGACTGCTAAAAGGGATTTCTCATTTTGAAGCTCTGGTATCCTTGGGCTACTGTTAACACCATTTCACATTTCATTGTGCATGTTAAAGATAATACACAAACAGATGCCACATTTGACATGTGGATAGTCTGGAAAAGTCAAACCTCCCTATTGCCCAGGATTTGCTGGCATCACAAAAGATATTCATTCCTCACCTCACACTCATTTGGTGACATGGCAATTGACAACATGCTGTTAATGCCAAAGAAATAGGAATATCTGCTTCTTCTTTCTCTATGGGAAAACTCTCACTTTTTCAAATAATAATTGTACAGAGATATCTCTCAGAAACATAACAATAGTAAGTCCTATACATTTCTGATGGATTTCTGCAGTGGGGGATTGCGACAAGGAGGCAAGGTGACAAGTGGAAAGAGAATTAGAGGGGGAGTGAGGATGCTGAGCTCTGGTCTCAGGCATCACACACCTCTCTCGGTACCAAGGCTGGGCTTCCTCTCTCTGAGCCTTTTCCTTTGATTCTACGATCTACCTGAACATAAATCCAAGTGATGCTGAAGAATGAAATTACCACTTGTAAAAAGGCCATTTCTTACCTAGACTCAATTTATTTACAAACTTTGTTTCAACATTTACCCAGTTAAGATATACTTGCAATTTTTTTCCCCAAAATATTTCAGGAAGCCCTTTGAAGTCTAAAGATTATTGCCAATTATGTTTTGGCCCAAGGGTGTTGATTTCAATTACATATCCAGTGAAAAAATGAACAAGGCTTGGCCATCTTATTTTCTCTTTTCTATTCTGCCTTTCAGAGACAAAAATATATTTTTTTAAATGTTTCTTACAGAGAATTGGATGGGAAAAGCTTGTGGTAAAACTGTTCTTCAGCTAAGGATTTTAGAGTTTGGTGTCTTTACCCTGTAGCCAAAAACTCTATTCCGGTATTGACTACATGTGTTCACACAAGTTCATGCATGGCTGACACTATTTCTGGGAAGGCAAGAGAGGAAAACACCTGATCCCGATAAAGACTCGGCATCCACACCAGGGTGAAGCTATGCAGAAGAATCACTCTTCCTCGATTTGTTCCTCTGTGATCAAGGCCAATGGCAGATACTCCTGGACTCTGAAGTCTACCTTTTTCCCTTCTTTGTTCACGTATGCTCAGTTGTGTCTGACCCTTTGCAACCCCATGGATTGCAGCCCATCCGGCTCCTCTCTTCATGGAATTTTCCAGGCAAGAATACTAAAGCAGCGTTGCCATTTTCTACACCAAGGGATCTTCCCAACCCAGGGATTGAACCCATGTCTCTTGAGTCTCCTGAATTGGCCGGCAGATTCTTTACCACTGCACCACCTGGGAAAAGCCCTTTCCCACTTTCAAGACTTGGAATATCAAAGGGATTTCCAGGAAGTTGCCAACCTGTGTCAGTGAGGAATCTTCTATGCCCAGACACCCATGACTGGCATCTTTTGCCAGCTGTGCTACCTGGTTCATCATGTCACCTGGGACAGATCTATGTGGCTTCCTTATCAGTATCCTAATAATAACATCTATTCTCCCTCTTTTACGGGTTTTTTGGAAACCTAGGTAGATTGTGACATGCTTTGCAAGGCTCTTATAAATGCAAGGTAATCTTTTGTTGCGTGCACTCTGCTCTGCCACGTGCCTGCCATTACTTATCAGCCTCATGGCTTTTCAGGAGCCTTGGGTGCAGTCAGTTTGCCCAGAGGGATCCCCATATGTGGCCCTGGAGAAAATGAGAGAAAAACAGATGGAAAGGAAAGAATAAAGATCAAAAAAATGACTAGAACATGTAAGTTCTAAGTACGAAGTACTAAAGGGGCAAATCTGATTTTAATCTAAGCACAAAAAATCACGATTCTTCCCAAATAGCCAGTGAAGGATGAACTGGGTGACCTGTGTGTTGAGACATATTGTAGAAGAACAGACATGATTCCTGCCTTTGAAGGGCTAGCATTCAGACAGGGCTAACGGACCATAAACATAATAAAGTAAAAGAAAATTCCAACTCCTAATGTACACTATAGGGGAAGAAATGATGGGAGATGTTCTCTGAAGTCACCGCATATTTCAAGCTAATTACGTTAGTGCTTGTCTCAGCTATTTATCTATTTTTGGCTGCGCTGGACCTTTGCTACTGTGTGTGGGCTTTCTCCAGTGGCAGCCGGCAGGGGCTACTCTCTAGCCGTGGAGTGCGGGCTGCTCACAGCCGCGGCTTCTCTTGTGGAGCGAGGGCTCTAGGCCCCGTGGGCTTGGTAGCTGTGGCTCCCTCAAGCTTAGCTGCACTCCAGCATGTGGGATCTTCCCAGGCTAGGGATTGAACCCGGGGTCTCCTGGACCACCAGGGAAGTTCTCAGCTTTGTTTAATGCAACAAGAGATGTAGAAACACCCAGCATAACGTGCTACCCTTAGCAGACCCTGGGTGAGAGACCCTCATTTACTGACGAAGAAGACAGTTAAATACATGTTGTGAGCTGCTGATCCTTTAACACCATGAACTACAACAGAACTGCAGCTGGATTGTGTGATAGTCGCTCAGTCGTGTCCTCTTTGTGATGCCATGGACTGCAGCCTGCCAGGCTCCTTTGTCCATGGAATTCTCCAGGCAAGAATACTGGAGTGGGTTGCTGTTCCCCTCTCCACGGGATCTTCCCGGCCTAGGGATTGAACCTGGGTCTCCCACCCTGTAAGCAGGTTCTTTACCAGCTGAGCCACCAGGGAAGCATTCCTTGGAAATCTGAGTCTTACTTCTGTGGTGCTGAAGACAAGAGTTGAATGCCACTGTTCTTTGATGCACACACTGGGAAAGCACATGGGATGTTTTCCGCACTGAATTACAAAGACAACTTTTATACAAGGCTACTGTGTTCCACCGGAGAAGGCAATGGCACCCCACTCCAGTACTCTTGCCTGGAAAATCCCATGGATGGAGGAGCCTGGTAGGCTGCAGTCCATGGGGTCGCCAAGAGTCGGATACGACTGAGCGACTTCCTTTTCACGCATTGGAGAAGGAAATGGCAACCCACTCCAGTGTTCTTGCCTGGAGAATCCCAGGGTCAGGGGACCCTGGTGGGCTGCCGTCTATGGGGTCGCACAGAGTCGGACACAACTGAAGCGACTTAGCAGCAGCAGCAGTGTGTTCCACATTTCTCATTCAATTTAATCTCTAAACTTCAGCCTTAAACAGATTACTGTGGTAGATAAAAAAGAAATACGACCAACCAACACATAAGATATGAATTATCTAAACTAACCATCAGGAGAAAATGTGAGAATCCTTTAAAAATAAAAAAGCCAGCTGATATTTCACTTGTGGATTTTGGTTCTAATATTTGAGTATGTGTATGTTTCATATCCTCAGAACTATAAAAACTTTCAGCAATGTAGTGTAGCAATACTTTGATAAGATCTGAATGCTAGAAATGGAAAAAGTATTTCTCTCAAAATCTAAAGGCACATTCCTCTTTCCTCCCACAGCAACCTCTTTCCTTTTCCCTCCCTGCCACAATAAGTGAACCCATCTATCAGAGACCACTATAAACTCTGGCCTAAGATCTCTTTCCTTGTGCTTTGCCTCAGGCCACACAATCCCAGGTCTGAGGAGAAGCCAGCAATGATCTAGTGATTGAGTAAATCCATCACTTTCCTGCTGGGCAGACGGCTATTCACTGAAATGAGTGTCCCTAAGAGAAAGCTTTGGCTGCCTGCTAGAACCTTCAAGTTCTATCCAGAACAGCTCCATTTCTGGAAATGCCCTGAAAACCTAGAGAAGGCAAATAGATAAAAACTCTTTGTTGGTGAAGGGCTCAATTTCTCTCTTACACATACAGAATAAAAATTCTGATGATGCAAAGATCACCTCCGGTGATCTTGTGATTTTGTAAAGGAAAGGAGTTGGGTGGCTTTGGGCAAGTTATTGACTTCAGAGGGCCTTGAGATCTCATTTATGGGATGGATAAGACCACATGAATTTTGAGGGAGTAGATGAGACGATATACGTAACCAGCATAGCACAGCACCTGGCAGTCAGCAAGTAATCATTACGTGACGTTACTGCCACTCTCACAACCATCATCACGGCTGTGACGGTGACGAACTTTGCGAAGAAAGGGGCAGGGGCAAAAGAGACCAGAAAGAAGGGACAGAAGAGGGATGAGAGGTCGACTGTGGCAGCTTAGCTCTTCTTAGGAACAAAACCAAAGCAGGCAGACGGAATGCAGATGGAGACCAAGAGACAGCAGCTCTGCGGCAGGAGAGACTCAGGGCCTCACTGCAGCAGTGCCCGCGTCTCTGCAGCGCTGGGGGTGGGCAGGCCAGCCCCCGTGGGGACGTCCCAGGGCTCTGAAGGCAGAGGCCGCTGTGTGCAGACAAGCTGAAGGTCAGTGAGTTTGGTCACAGCTGGATGACTGCCGCTCACATCTTTCCCTCTTACATGTTTATGTGCCTCTCTCCTTTACCAGACAGGCTTCCAAGGTCACGCCCATGTCCTAATTATTCCTCTCTATATTCCTTCCAGCACAGGTCAGGTACACAGTAGGATGCAATAGATGCTGAGCAGATGAATTCTCTTGGAAACTTCTTTTCACAAAGAGACAGGGGGGACTTTTAAGGGAGGGAGCTCTCCTCCACCCCAGGTCCTAGGTCACAATAGCTACAGTTAAAAGTGTTCATCTGAGCTATTATAGGCCACTTAAAATTATGTTCAGTATCTGATCCCTAAAAAGACAGAGAGTTATATGTAACACTTACTAGTAGAATGGAATTCTGGAAGCATTTGGCATTTGTATAGTTGTTCCTGGGCTTTGCTGGTAGCCCAGCTGGTAAAGACTCCTTCTGCAAAGCAGGAGACCCCAGTTCGATTCCTGGGTTGGGAGGAGGGCATGGCAACCCACTTCAGTATTCTTGTCTGGAGAATCCCCAAGGACAGAGGGGCCTGGTGGGCTATAGTCCATGGGGTTGCAAAGAGTCAGACATGACTGAATGACTAAGCACTCACACCCACAGTTGTCCCTAATCTGTCCCAGAAAATTGGGCCACTTATTTATTTCAACAATCTTTTTTTTTTTTTTTTGGTAACTTGTTTAGTTCTCAACATTTCACTAGGGACCGGAGATTCCAAAATGGATAAGTCAGCCAGACCTTGATGTGCATTTCCTGACTGTCAATTAGAATCCAAAGATGTTGAGCAGCGCTTCTAAAACTCAACCATCTGAAAAATCAAAGGTTTGTTTTTGCTTTTGCTGTAATTTAAATCTCTGCTGAGTTTTTCATGACAAAGAACTATTTACGGAAGATGTTCTCAGAGGGCCAAACAAATTGAAAGTATAAATACCATTTCAGGGAGCACAAATCAATGCCCCTCTAACCTACTGAGTTAACAAACAAACAAACAACAACAAAAAAACAAAAGCACTTCAGTTCTCATGCTGCTCTCAAGAAAGGCACAAGACGTTGGGAACTTCATCGATTGTGTAGAGCTTGGCCAAAAATTACATTCCGTGTGATCATCTACTTAAAACAAAAGGTAAGAAGCTGAGAGAAGAGACCCAGGAGGACAATGTCATGGGAGAAATAGCCACTGCTCCCTGATGTACCAGCGAATGCTATTCTCTGGCTCCTGACTCTGCACTGGGGGGTCCACCCATGCACCTACCATCATTTCAGTGGTGTTTAGTGGGGTTTGAGACCACAAACACGTAAAGAGAGGACAAGGAGCTCTTCCCTACCCTTGACGCTCATCTTCAGTCACTGAAACGTTCCTTAATAAAGGAACATCTAGGGTTACAGGTTACAAGCTATGATGACCTTGCAAATGTTACCAAAATTTGCAGTCTACTCTAAAAATTATTTGAAATCAGCCCATTTGTAGTAGCATAATTAGTGAACACAATGTTCCTTCCCACTTATCTAGAAAAATGAACTTAAAAAAAGAGACCAGAGCTACAAGCTCAGTAGGACCAGACAACACTGCTGCTGCTAAGTTGCTTCAGTCCTGTCCAACTCTGTGCAACCCCATAGATGGCAGCCCACCAGGCTCCCCCATCCCTGGGATTCTCCAGGCAAGAACACTGGAGTGGGTTGCCATTTCCTTCTCCAATGCATGAAAGTGAAAAGTGAAAAGTGAAAGTGAAGTCGATCAGTCGTGTCCAACTCTTAGCGACTCCACGGACTGCAGCCTACCAGGCTCCTCTGTTCATTGGATTTTCCAGGCAAGAGTACTGGAGTGGGGTGCCATTGCCTTCTCCACCGGACAACACAGGAGCCACCAAACTGGGGCCTGCCCACAGGAGACCAAGGCTCAGCATCCAGTTGCCCCAGCTAGCACCTCTGGGCACTAACGTTCTCTAGAGATCCACCTTCGGTTCCAGCCTGACACATGAAGGTTTCAAGTCTTCATCTGAATAAAGAACTAAATGGATGGCTTGATGATAAACTCTTCTACTGGAGAGAGATATGGCAGAAATACTACATTTAGAACCTGACCACATTCTATTCTAACAAGGCCTTTACTCAGCTGTCATCTCTAGGGATGGTCAGGCTGGGATCTCTAGAGGGGTCCATGCTGAGGGCGCTTTGGTCCTGGATATGACAAAGGCATATCTGGTAGGCTGCTTGATATCCCTGTGATGGCGGAGATGTCACCCCTACATCACCTATATTACATCACTGCCATTACCACCCCAGGAATGGTACTACAAAAATGTGTGTGCACGCTAAGCCGCTTCAGTGGTGTCCAACTCCTTGGGACCCTATGGACTGTAGTCCGCCAGGCTCCTGTGTCCATGGGATTCTCCAGGCAAAAATACTGGTGTGTAAAAGACATCAATTTTCTCATTCCAAGATCTCCCTGAAAATTATAAAGAATTTTTAGGATTCAAACTTAAATTTGTATTTGTAAACCATGTTCTGGACTCAGCTTTTCACTATTCATCAGCATTTTCTAGGCCATAGTTTTTGTTTGTGTCTTTGCTGCTCAAGGGCTTCCCTTGTGGCTCATTTGGTAAAGAATCTGCCTGCAATGAGGGAGACCTGGGTTTGATCTCTGGGTTGGAAAGATCCCCTGGAGGAGGGAAAGGCTACCCACTCCACTTCTGGCCTAGAGAATCCCATGGACTGTATAGTCCACGGGGTCACAAGGAGTCGGACATGACTGAGCGATTTGCACTTCACTTCACCTTACTTGCTGTTCTGAGGAAGGAAACATTTAAAAAGCCATGTCCAATGGACATTAGGATGGTCTTATTGGCAGTTTTAAAAACATGAGAACATGATTAAAAATTTTAGTAAAAAAAAACTGTACTTCTCATAAGTTAGTAATTATCCATTAATTAGTTTTCTACGATAAAGACAAATTAAGATTCTTAGAGTATTGATTCCATCGAGTCCTTCCCCTGGCCCCAAACCCTCCAAGACTCATTAATGCCTCTGGGGTAAAGCCTGAGATACCCGGACTTTCAAGCTAGATACTGAGGTCAAGGTTCTGAACTTTGCAGATGAGAAGACTGAAGACTGAGGAGTTTAGGTGACTAAGTCAGGGTCCCTTAGGACCCAGAGGCATTGACTCACTGTTTCCTCTTCCTACTGCTCCAAGGTAACATCCTCTTCATCACTTCAGGTGGGTCTCATAGACCACCCTTCTCCTTCAATACTCTGCTCACAAGCCCACCTCTCTACTTCTGCTTCAGCCTTTACTTTTCCAGGAAGAAGCTTCATACCATTTCACACTTTCCATCAATTTTCTCTTTCCTAAACTCTTACTCGTAGAGTCAACTATTCCGCATTTCTTAGGCCTCTCTCTCTAAATAGACACTAAGTGCTTTGAGGCAGAAACCACCTTCTGTATTTGTCTCCTCTGTTATATCGAAAGCCCGGCTAGACACAGAGTAGGAACTCAATAAACCCTCTTCAAAACAGTGACCAGAAGGCTGGCCTTGTCACCCCATCTCTGTGCTGGCTATCCTCTGCCTAGAAGGTTCTCTCTCCTCACCTTTGCCTGGCTAAACTCTGGTTTGCATGAGCTGTCACTGTCCAAAGGTCTCAGAAGACCCGAGAGCCCCCTTCATAGCTGTCATAAAGGGCAGAATAGTCTTAATTCCTAACTGTCTGTCTATTGGTCCCATAAGTCTAGAGCATAAACTCCATGGGGGATACAGATGATGTGTTTCTTGCTTCCTACTGTATCCCTAGCTTCCAACAGTGCTTAGCTGAGGATATGTGCTCAGGCAATAAATAAGGAATGGAGTTGTCCTCCAGAAGAAAGTTTGAACTCCTCATGGAAATCAAGGCTTTCCGTCCACATCTCCAATTTCATCCAACTTCCTCCAGGCATATCGCTCTAGCCAGTCTAGTCTCTAGCTACTAACCCCTGAACATATTTTCATATTCTAACCCGAAATGCCTCTGCTCATAGTCTCACCTTAGATAGAAAGCCCTCCTGTTATTCATCTCCGCCTGTTATTCAAATTCTACCCATCCTTCAAGGTCCAAAACAAGCCTTATCACCTCTAAGAAACCTTGCTCCAGGCCACACAGATCTTCTGCTCTAAATTCATCAGCAAGTATCCACATGGCCTATTCATCACCCGTCTATGTTCCTATGAGTCCACACTTATCTTTCCATCTTAGTGTAAGTAGGCCTCTGGGATCCCCTTTCTTCTGAAGTCAGCACTTACCTCTCCTCTTAAGACATAATTACATACATGGTCTTAGATCATCTCCTGCGCTGCTGTTTTAAATTGCTAACTTTTGTGCATTTTTGTCTTGGTATCCTAGCCCACTTATAAATTTTTCAAGGAAAGTCATGCTTTCCATGTCTTTGATCCAATGCAATTATTTACACAAAGTAGGAGATTAGTAAATATTTGTTACTTGACGTGTTAGCTAAGAAGTAAAAGTGTATAGGAGGAGAGAATTATGGGAATTACAAAAAATAACTTTTGCCAAAAATGCAGTTGAAATTTCTGATTATTAGAGGCTGCTTAGAAAGGTCAAATGGTGATAGGATAATTACACCATAATTTGGTAAAATTACTCTCTGAATAAAGGTTATTTTTAAATAGAAACTTTTGTCCATAAGATTAAAAAAAAAAGTATGAGTAGAAGAGAAAACTTAACAGAAAAGGAATAAAAAAGGAAAGAAAGAGAACCACATACCCAAGACTGACATCCCCTGTCCCCACCCCTGGCTCAGGAGGGCTGGCTGCAGCTTCCACAGTGGTATCCGCTGATGTTTATTACAAGGTCTAGTTCATGACTGAGGTATCATCACAGCCTTCTACAAATGCTTGCCCAGAAACTCCCTGAACATGAATAAAATAGCTCTTCCAGTGTTGCAGGGCGAGGAGGGAGGAGTAGCAATCTCTTTTTCCTAGTTTGCCACAAATATTTCCTTACGGTAATTATTTTTTGATGGACTATGTCTAACTAGTCATTTTATCTCACTATAGCCCACCCCACCCTCCTCCACCAATGTATACAGCTGCTGCTTTCAGCCACAAATAGCAATTGTAGAACACAAACACTGTGTTGAGGGATCAGTAATTCAGGGTTCAGTAACCTAGCAACAGAATGTCAAGACCTCCTAATCTGTACCCTCAACTGCTAAATATCCACACACCCTCAAGAGACGGGTCTGCAAACCCACTGTTGGCTGAACACAGATTGATAGTGGCCAGCAATGGAAATATCACAAAACAGAGGAGCCTTTTTGTTGGGCTCCAAAAGCCAGAGAATAAAGGAACAGAAGGGCTTCCCAGGTGGCACTAGTGGTAAAGAACCCGCCTGCCAATGCAGGAGACGCAAGAGACACGGGTTCGATCCCTGGGTTGGGAAGATCCCCTGGAGGAGGGCATGGCAACCCACTCCAGTATTCTTGCCTGGAGAATCCCATGGACAGAGGAGCCTGGCAGGCTACCGTCCACAGGGTCGCAGAGAGTTGGACACGACTGCAGTAACGTAGCATATATGCAAAGGAATATAAACAGAAAACAAACACACTACTAGGAAATAGAGGCCACAGAGTTGCCAGTTAGTATTTGGTTCTGGGAAAATCCAAGTTCGCCAGCATCTAGAACCCTCTAATATCCCAGGGATGGGGGAGCCTGGTGGGCTGCCGTCTATGGGGTCACACAGAGTCGGACACGACTGAAGCGACTTAGCAGCAGCAGCACAGCAGAACCCTCTAATAACCCACACCTCCATGTGTTTTATATGCCAAAGACTGAACACACAACATCAAGAAAATGAATTTCAGTTCCATTACCAGGAATGTTCTCCTAGATGAAGACAAGAAGAAGAGAAAGGGATACTTTAATTTTTTTCAATAAATTAATGAAAACTGAATCCTCATCTCTGAGACATATTACCAGCAAGAAAAAGAAGACTCATGCCCTCCTCGCTACTGTTTCACCTCATCTATCTTGCTTTAATGGACCTGGATTTATAAAGGCACCTGTAGTGAAGCATCCTCCATTTCTTAAAAAAAATATACATACGTTGTTGGTTTCCTTTCCCTATCCAGTAGTGAAGATCATGATACAAAAAAGCGGCATAACAATGTGGCTTTTTTTTTTTAATCAACAATTCCAGCAGTGGCAAAAATAATGAAACGTGGGAGGCTGTTTATTTGTATGTCAAAGAGAAAGCGAAATTCTCCATAGGGTGACATGATCATTTGTTTTCCCCAATGAAGCAAACAAATCAAACAGGAATAAAACAGGAGCCTACCCTTCATCATTCATGGTGTAATGAGTTCTTTGCTAGATTAACCATTCTCCTTCCTAACACTCACTCCCAAAAAACAGATGTACAATGACATCAGCAAAATAGCCAAAGAGCATCAATCCAAAGAGACAGGAAATGCAGCAGCCAGACTTGTATCCTTTTTAAACATTAGCTGACTCCTGGCTGGGGCCTCTGGGTCTGCTGTGCAGGAAACGGGCTCACCGATAAGACATGTCTCTGGGCAGTAGCAACGATCAGGAGGATTTAATGGCACCAGTGGCCGAGGACAGGAAGACCCAAACCTGCCAAGGTTCTCGACACCAGATGGCTGCCTGTGTTGTGCTGTTGCTGTTGTTTAGTTGCTAAGTCATGTCTGACTCTCTGCGACGCCATGGATTGTAGCCTGCCGGACTCCTCTGTCCATGGGATTTCCCAGGCAAGAATACTGGCGTGGGCTGCCATTTCTTTCTCCAGGGCATCTTCTTGTCCCAAGGACAGAATCTACATCTCCTGGGGCTCCTGCCTTGGCAAGTGGGTTCTGTACCAGTGAGCCATCTGGGAAGCCTGCCTCTGCTGTGTGCTTAAGGTAAAAAATCTTAGACTCACTGGATCCAATAAGGAGTACTCAGGGGTGCTTTTCTCCCCTCCAACTCTACCACCTGTTACTAGAAGGTGGACACCAAGAACATTCTGTCAAGAAGACCAGAGTATGTTAGCCATGGGGGAGCCCTGTCCACTAGCATTCGGACAGTTGGTTAGATCACAGTGTATGCCATCACAGTGGCATACAAAGAACACCAATTCAAGCCTTGATTGACTGAGAGCTCTGAGGTCCTAAGCAAGAGGTCTGGTCAACAGAATGGGTGATGTGAGTGCTCCTGGGTCACGGGAGTAGGGTGATGTGCCAATGTTGAAAATGCTACCTCTAGCAGTGATGCTCAGATGACAGCAGGCATGCAAGCATCAACATTTTCTGGGGAGAAAACGAAGACAAAGAAGACAAGGATGATGGGACTTCTCTGGTGGTCCAGCAGTTAAGACTCGGGGCTCCCAGTGAAGAGGACCTGGGGTCGATCCCTGGTCAGGGAACTAGATCCCACATGCTGCAATGAAAGACCCTGAACAATGCAACCAAAGACCCCATGTGCTGCAATTAAGACCTGGTACAGTCAAATAAATAAATAAATAAATAAATATATATATATATTTTTTTTTTTTTAAGAAAAGACAAGGAAAATGTAGACAAGCTGGAGACAGGAAGGAAACTCCTCTTCAATGTCAAACAGTGATGGAGAGCTATGGAATTCAGGGCCCTTCCTGGCATCACAGACAGAAAAACAACTGATGCTCATATACCTCGTCACCATTTGTGAAGCCTTTCACACACAGACTGGGCTCTGTCAATCTGCCAGGATCTTCAGTATATGATTCAGAAAACTCTGACAACACACCTCTGCTGCTGCTGCTAAGTCTCGTCAGTTGTGTCTGACTCTGTGCAACCCCATAGACGGCAGCCCACCGGCTCCTCCATCCCTGGGATTCTGCAGGCAAGAACACTGGAGTGGGTTGCCATTTCTTCTCCAGTGCATGAAAGTGAAAAATGAAAGTGAAGTCGCTCAGTTGTGTCAAACTCCTTGCAACCCCATGGACTGTAGCCCACCAGGCTCCTCCATCCATGGGATTTCCCAGGCAAGAGTACTGGAGTGGGGTGCCATTGCCTTCTCCCAACACACCTCTAGATGCCAATAAAGTGAATCCAGGTTTGGGCACATCTGGAGAGGTGAAAAAGGGGGCATGCTCCTTTAGATAAAGTGATAGTCACCCCATTTTTATTTCCTCTGCTTGAGAGTAATAGGGTTTTAGTGAAGGAAAAAAAAATCAATAAGGGCATCAGAGCATATTCAATGGCATTTATAGCATCGCTGACCTTATTACCTCTTGCTGGCACCTCGGCAACTCAATTTCTATTGAATGTCTACTGAAGCTGTGCTTTACTGGGGATGTAAACACCCACAAAGGAGCCTGCTTCTCCTGACAATGGTATCAGCCGCTCGAAGGAACAGAGCGAACACTGGGATTGGGGGTCACACTGAATGACTTCCCTCCATGGCTTGCCAGTCCCCCACCCCAATCTATTTCTATCGCTACCCTACCAAGATGATCTGTAATGAAATGTGTGGCTAAGACATCTAGAGAAAAGCAGTGACAGCTTCCAGCATCACAAGAGAGGAAATGCGTGGCCCTCTCCTGCTCCCTTGCACGTTCTGCTCTCCCTGTTGTGGAGAGAGCTGCTTGGGGAGTCCCAGTGTGGAAAAGTCCTGAAGGATCGCCGAAAGAGCCGGAGAGAGATGGGGTGCAAGGAGCAGACAGGCTGAGCAGCTGTGGGGGTGGAGGAGACTAGCAGCGGCCAGAGGAAAAGGGAAAAGGAAAGAGAAGGGGAAGGATGTGAAAGTTTTTATGACTGCTTTTCTTGCAAGGTCCACTCAATCTCTAGACTCCACTCGGGGTGTCCAGTTCCTAGGAATCCTCTGTGATCTCTGCCCACATGCTCTCTCTCTCAGCAATTCCTGTACTTTCCACACCATGTCCGCACTGCCTGCTATGTTGGTCTCCCGAACTATCCATGAGGGACTCTGATTCACTAAAACAAAATATCTCTCCTTCAATGACTGATACACAGAAGGTGTTCCACACATGTTTGCCAAGTAGCATGAATCTTAAAAGTGGAGAAGATGGCTATAACAATCCTAGAGCAGCTTTGGGATCTTAGACCTACACAGAGCACAACAAACAGTTATAAACCCTCGGATGAGAAAAGAAAGTCATTCAGTTGCTGGGAAATAAACAAGGAAAGCTGTGTGCAGTTTCTTTAGTATTCTGCAGTCCAAATGAGGCAGTTTTATAACTGGCATCAATTCTCTACGGGTATAGGTTTCACGTGTTGTAGTCTTTGACCTAAAAGTGTTAAGGCAAACCTTAAAAGAGTCTGACTTGCCCTTCACTTGCTCCAGGAACAACTCATTTGTTGAAAAAATATAGCCCATTCTGTTAAGGTAATGAATTTCTTAAATGTCAAGCTATTCACTGAAACAAATTACTCCCAGTCCACTTCCTGATCCAGCCTTCTAATGAAGATGGTCTAAGCTGGCAGGAAAAATTTAGGACCCTGGAAAAGTCTATCATGTGAACATTCCCCTAAAAGGTATCAAGATACTGAAACAGAAGTATTTCATAACAAGCAACACAATGCAACAGCTAGAGAATGCTGTCAAATAATGTTTAAGTAGATATGATTATTAATAAGACTCCCTGGGTTTTTTCCAAACATATACTTAACTTTATTTAAGGAATGGAAAATCTTTGATAGAATTCCCCTCTAAAACAGAGAAACTTAATAAAAATACAAATACTACTCTAACACTTTTTTAAAGATTTCTTTTTTTGATGTGGACTATTTTTCAAGCATTTATTGAAACTGTTACAATATTTCTCCTGTTTTAAGTTTTGTTTTTTTTGACAAGGCCTCTGGGGTCTTAGCTCCCCAACCGTAGATCAAACTCATACCTCCTGCACTGAAAGGCAAAGTCTTAACCACTGAACCACTAGCGAAGTCCGCCTCTTATTTATTTAAATTCGATGCAGACTCATTTATGCAAGAGTTAATTTCTCACTCTTTCTGAAGTTCCAAAATTCTATCATCATTTTGTTTCCTGACACTAACTTTAAGGCCCTTTAAATTCTGAATTAGTCTAATTTGGATTCTTTTAAAATTCTCTTCATGGCATATATTTAGTCATGAATTAAAATTAATTTTGCTATGAGAAATTTCCAATCTCTTGTGATAACTGGCAACAAGCCAGACTGTTGTAAAAGCCAGAGTTGGTGTAAATAAATGAAGATGTTAAACTGGAATACTTGGAGTTGTTTCAAATTACAGCAGAGTCAAAACCATATCCATTTACTATTCAGTGTACACGTGCAGAGCATACTATATAGTCTTTTTATTGCTTCAAATAGTCTAGATCCAGCAGTGTGTTAACTCCTAGAGAGAAGGTTCCTTTTGTGTCTTTGCTCAGTGGGACCAACAGAGATGAATGAGTGATTAGAAGGTTGTAACAAACCCTTTCCCCCTATCAATCTTTGGGTAAATTCCCAAAGAGAAGCAAATATTAAGCAGAAGACCGACAAAAGGACAAACACCACTGGAACAATCGTACTGATTTGTAAATGGATACGGTTTTGACTCTGCTGTAATTACCACAAAATAGTAATAGTTCCTCTGCTGGGATCAGTTATCTAGGCTTCAAATACTTTGAAAGTGAAAGTATTAGTTGCTTAGTCGAGTTTGACTATTTGTGACTCCACTGACTCCTCTGTGCATGGAATTCTCCAGGCAAGAACACTGGAGTGGGTTGTCATTCCCTGCCCCCTGGGATCTTCCCAACCCAGATATCAAACGTGGGTCTCCTGCACTGCAGGCAAATTCTTAACCATATGAGTCACCATACTTTGGTCACCAGTCAAAGCTCCATGAGGGCAGATCCTTGAGTCTCCATGAGTTCAACTATTCCCCTCACCCAGCACAGGACACTCAACTCCACCAGACGCAGGATGGAGCAGTTAAAAGAACCTGTGCTTTGGAGTCAGACAGATTAGGAAACAAATAGGATCTGCCATTTACCAGCTATGGGACCCAGGGAAAGTTCATTAACCTTTTAAATGTCAGTCTCCTCTTCTATAAAATGAATATAAACACCATCTACCTTGTAGGGTAGCTCTGAACATTTGAAGCAATGTCTGCAAAGCCACCACCATATTACCAAGCACTGACTAGAAGATAAGTCTCATTATAAATAAGGAAATACGTATCAGGAAGTATACATGCCATTAGATGATAAACATGGCTATGACTGCCTAAAGAAGATTTACACTAACCTTCACTCCCATAAAATTGCTTCAGGACGCTCAAAACTGATGCAATCCCACTTTCCCTTTATCTGTTACAGCCCATAACAAATCAGACTGAAGATGGGGAAGTAAGTACACTGACAGCTGGCAAGATTCCCATCAAAGAGGCACAAAAGAACTATGAGCAGATGCAAGAGTCCAGAAGAGTCTGAGGAATGCAGTACAGGGACAGCAGCTTTCAGGTGACTGAGCGCCCAAACCAGTGTTCCCGTGGATGATACAGAGAGGCCAGACTGCCTGTGCCATATTGATCCCACTTCAGAAAGCAAGAGAGATGGAATCTATGTCAAAACATATCTCTATTCTACTAGTTGGCCTCTGCTCCCCGCAGCTGGAATCCATCTCTTTCCTTTGGGTTCTTGCAGCATTTTGCTTGCTTCTCCAACACAGAGCCCTTTACAGCCTATTTGGTGTTAGTCTCCACGGCACAAGAGCGTAAGCTTCTTAAAAGCAGGTAAGCAGTGTTATTTACCTTTGCTCAGTAAGTGTTTGTTGAATGTGCCAACTTTCCTCTCAAGATGACAGATACAATTTTAGTCACTTCTGTGTCCCCAACAGGTTAGGGTTATGAGTAAGAATGAAATTCAGAACACACTGCAAATATCTGCAGCTTACTGATTTATACAGCAACCCCATTTTCTTGTGGAGTATGTACTTAACAACTCTAACATACTGGCAGCAATGTTATCATAACAATAAGGAAAGGGATAACATTAAACCAAATGATCATTATCACCTCTACAGAAAGTTGTCCCAGATAGTTTCTGCTTGGTTTAGTCTTCTCTCTCTTTCCAAACACTGTGACCATTCATTCAATTTTTCAGTCAACATTTACTGGTGCTGTGGGCCAGCACTAGATTGGGCACATCTGGATAAAAGTATTTGTCTCCAACAGAGTGATTGTTAGAGAATAATAGATGAGTACGAAACTGTGATACTATAAGATGGTTGATATGGCTAGCATTAAACCAAGTTACCAAGGAAGCCTGGATGTATGCAAGGAAGACTATGCAGAAGGCGGGATCTGAGTGGATACTTGGAGAACTTTAACATAAAAATACCAAATTTGGGACTTGTGTTATCATCATCATTTCTAAAGGGGAAGAGTGGGAATATTTTATTATGGTGGTGATGGTTAGTTTAGTCACTCAGTCATGTCTGACTCTTTGCAACCCCATGCAGTCGTAGCCTGCCAGACTCCTCTGTCCATGGAATTTCCAGGCAAGAATACCGGAATGGGTTACCATTTCCTTCTCTGGGGCATCTTCCCGACCCAGGAACTGAACCTGTGTCTCCTGCATTGTAGGCAGTCTCCTGCATTACAGGCAGATTCTTTACTGACTGAACCACCGGGGAAGCCCCATATTTTATTATGAAAAAGTATAAACATATCATAACCTTTCTGAAGATCATCAAGTTTCTATTGCAGAAGTAAACTCCTGATATTGCCTTCAAGTTGTTAGCTATGATAATGAAATTACCTAACTGTGTTAATAAAAGAGGAAGTTAATTTAAGCAGGAAGCTATGAAAGGAGATCAGGTGTCAACCTGACAACCCACAGCAAGTAAGAACCAAGTTCCAATGTACGTACACACACACACACACACACACACACACACACACTCCAGCATATACACACAGAATTATATAGCTGCTTTTTTTTTGGTTATCACCAGAAAGTTTATTGGAAACTCAGCATAAAGGGTTTCTTATGCTCTGACCTCATCATGTACAAGCCATAGTACTGTCATATTTATGAAACAGCATTATTAGTTCCGCTGGTCAAAACACAAATGACATGATGAATGTATAAACAGAAAAAACAGAACAAAAAGAAAAGGCTCAGAGTTTTGGAAAGGTTGATAAAATAAGTCTTTTTCAATCTGTAAAGGTTAAGAGCCAAAGGGGACAGAAGGCTGTAAAAGAGGTAAAGAGAACTTGAGTAACTAAACACACTCCACACATCAAAGAATTACATAGCTTCTTGATGTGTTCTCAGGGTCTAGTGAAAATTCAACAGTGAAAATCCAAAATGAAGAGTATTCATAACATCCCCAAATCGGAATGTGATGCATTCATCGAATGATGACCTCATTCAGTGGGTATTTATTCAAGGCCCATCATGGGTCAGGAGTCATTCTAGGTGTATGAGATCTGATGGGGACAAGAACGACATGGAGCTTTAAGTGGTCACTGTGAAGAAGAGTTTATGGTAAATCTCAATATTAGCAATCCCAAAAGGTAACCATTTATAGTTGTATTTTCATTGCCTTCTCCAAAGAGGGAAAATACTGGAGCCAACAAAATACGAATGCATAAAAAGAATATATACATATAACCAAATCACTTTGCTATACACCTGACACTAACGCAATATTGTAAACCAACTATACTTCAATATAAATAAGTAAATAAAGTTTTTAATTTGGGGGTGGGGGAGGGAAGCTGGCCACCTCACAGCTACTTTCTAAGACTTTGTTTCTTAAAATGTGACCTAGGGACCAACAGGATTGGGATCCACTGGGGATCTTTTTAGGAAAACAGAATCTCAGGCTCCACCCTGGATCTCAGTATGTGCAGTTGTAACAAAATCCCCAGTGACTCCTATGCACGTAGAAGTTTCAGAAGTGCAAGTCTAACAGATATTATTTAAAAGCTGAATTACAAGACAGGTCACCTTATATTTGCGGCTGAATGTTACCTAGAGGATGTTCCTTCCAAATTTTGAGACAATACAATGACGCTGACACCAAGGAGAGGGCTCTCTTGGCCTTTTAAAACGTCAGCTTAGGGGCAAACCTACAAATACTCATATGCTCTTTAACAATGGAACTTTGAGGAATTCAAAATTCAGATCACAGGATAGAATAATAGACATACACAATATATCACACTCCATTAAATTCTAATTCCCACTTTCAGATGCTAGACTGTTTTGAAATAAGGATGTAACTAACTAAAAAGAGCCTTTATGAAAGAAATATATTTACTACCCCCTAAGGAGATCCAACCAGTCCATTCTGAAGATCAGCCCTCCGATTTCTTTGGAAGGAATGATGCTAAAGCTGAAACTCCAGTACTTTGGCCACCTCATGCGAAGAATTGACTCATTGGAAAAGACTCTGATGCTGGGAGGGATTGGGGCAGGAGGAGAAGGGGACGACAGAGGATGAGATGGCTGGATGACATCACTGACTCGATGGACGTGAGTCTGAGTGAACTCTGGGAGTTGGTGATGGACAAGGAGGCCTGGTGTGCTGCGATTCATGGGGTCTCAAAGAGTCGGACACGACTGAGCAACTGAACTGAACTGAATTCCTTCAAAGAATGCAAGTATCTGAAGACAGTTTGCACTTGCTTGGGATCAGTAATTCATAATTCTAAGGAATTTAGAGAAACCATACCATGATACCAGACCACTTTGAGAGATCCTGTCTCTTTCACATGTGTTATGTTGCCCACTGCTGTTGGACTTACCATTAAATTGACCTCTAAGTATCTGTGACTGTAGTTACTGATTAGATTTACATCAACTCTGATAACAGATTATCTCATTGGAAGGACTGATGCTGAAGCTGAAGCTCCAATACTTTGGCCACCTGATGCAAAGAACTGGCTCATTGGAAAAGACCCTGATTCTGGGGAAAATGAAGGCAGGAGGAGAAGGGGGTGACAGAGGATGAGATGGTTGGATGGCATCATTGACTCAGTGGACATGAGTTTGAGCAAACTTTGGGAGACAGTGAAGGACAGGGAAGCCAGGCATGCTATAGTCCATGGGGTCACAATGAGTCAGATGTGACTTAGCAACTGAAAAACAACAATACAAAACTAAAAGCTTCTAATCTACTCAACCATAACTTACTGAATGAAGTGTATCAAATATATCAAAACTTGAAATATTCCTAGTCTTTTCTTTGATTCTCAGCTTCAATGACTGGATAAGTATTAAGTTTTAAATACATGCTATTCCCCACTTACTGTCTTTCCAAGCATAAATAAAATGAAAGAAACTCACCTTATACACAACTTTTAGAGTTTTCCTCATGGATCTGCTGCTCGTGGTATATTATTTAGTATAAAGCACTTGGAGTCCTGACATGATGCATCTTAACCTTCTATCCATACAATTCTTTGTTTCTTATTTTCAAGTTTCAAAAGAAATTCAATCTTTCTCCAACTGCCAGAAAGATTAAATATAATCTCTCTTCTCTTTCAGAGTTGAGACTTTTCAAAATTGCAATTGAAAAGCACATTCTGGGGAAACCAGGAGAGCAGCTTCCTTAAAGTCTAACTTAGGTAGACAAAAACTGCAGAGTACCTGGCACTCACTGTCCCTTAATCCCTGAAGTTTCACACATAAAACGAACAGCTATTTCTTGAAGAGCAAGTCAAACACTGCAGTTATGAGCAAATAACCCAATAAAAAACCAGTTTGGGCTGAGATTTCTTCAGAGATTAAAAACTAAACTAGGTGGCAATGTCAAGAAATGCCAAGGCTTTGGAACACAAGAGGATATTAACAAAGGTTCAGCAAACAAAGGAAAAGACAAGAACACTGAAAGGCGGACCCTGTTTACCCTGGGTTGTTTCCTTTAGGAAAACGAAACACTAGCTTTCTGAAAAAGGCAGATCTAGCAAAAAAGTGTTGCTGAACTATAAGTCAATACTTTAAAATCTTACGGAAAGCAAAGAAAGAATCTCAAAACAAAAGCAAAACACAGGTAGAAGCGTAGCTTTGCGTGCTACCTGCACTCCGGGCAATGTTGTGTTTACCTGGGGCTCCACAAGCGCAAACATCAGTTAGTACAAAGTTCTCATCTCTGCTGGTAGACTTGCTGGAAGCCTGAATGGGGCTCAGTTCTTCCAGATGAATTTGGCTACAACACAACTCGGGCTTCTTCGTCCCAAAGTGATGTGGGCTATGGTCCTTACCACTTAAGAAACATTTCAGAGTATATTTCCCAGTGCTAAGATTTTTCTAGAAACAGGCTGTGGCTCCTAATGCAGCTGGTTTACCATTGAGGAGGGAAATGATCCTAGCTGAGTAGGGACCAGTGGCCCCTGGAACACAGCAATCCTCTTAGCAAAGGGTTTTATGCTTCCTTTTAACTGAAAGTTTTCCACTCATGAGGCTGTGGAAAGCTTTTAAGGCACAAACAATAGAGGTGAGGCAAAGCTACTAAATGTTTTAAAGGCCTTCAAAATTGCTCATCAGCTAGAGCAGTTTATAATAAAACTGTTCTGGGTCACAAGAAAGAGAGAGAGAGCTCAAGAAAGGACAGGCAGAATCAACAAGCAAGGTACAGATTTTGTTCCTACCTTGTATAACCTGAATAATCCCACCGATCCTGTGTGACACCATAAATAAAGTGACTCACAGAACTTCTCGTGTATTATTTAGCTACAAAAAGGCCAACCAAAGTTTGTTCTGAGCCATCAGCTACCCCACAGACGTGACCATGAAAAGGTACACAGATCACAGCCTGCCTACGTGCCAACAACACATGTGGTGGGCACACCCTCTCCTGCCACCTGGCTATGCTGGGGTCAGACTAAGAATACACAAGGCAATATGATCTGATTTCACAAGCGGAAAACCACAGAACTTAATTTGGGGGCAACCCTTGATTTTGCTGCTTGGGACAAATACAACGTTATCTAATGACCCATACCTGACGGTGACCCCACCAATGACGTGAGAAGGGCGTTTTCCCTTTGGACTGCTAAGACAGCTGATCTCACTCCCACAATTGCAAAGAGGGGGAATTTTGCTCTGCTCTAGGCTTTGGGGAGTCCAGAAACCAAAATCTTTTTAAAGGGAATGAGCCTTTCATAGGAGACAGTGTCAGGAAACTCGCCTTGAGGAGGGCACGGCAACCTACTCCAGTATTCTTGCCTGGAGAATCCCATGGATAGAGGATCCTGGCAGGCTGCAGTCCATTGGGTCACAAAGAGTTGGACACGACTGAAGCAACTACGCATGTGCACACAGAGACATAGTGGTGATACCATCACTCTTGCCAAGCAAACGGTCTACCTTGTTATTGAGACATACGCTCCATCCAAGAGGCATTCCCTAAAATCGTCACCAGGAGCACCTACATCGCACACACACATCTAGGAGTTTAAGATGCATTCTACACACTATCCAGAGGGAATTTCATATAAAGAGTTGGCTTCAACTTCTGATGTCAATGTCACAAAATATTTCACCTTCCAAGGACAGCCAAAGATCACGTGGGGATTGACTGGTGCTTTTATTCATCTCCAATAACAGACTAACATTAACATTTATTTCTAAAACCAAAATTATTTATAAAGCATGAAATCACTCAATAGAGCATTTGCTCATGAAGTTTGTAATCATGGAAAACTTTAGCTTTCAGATGCTTATCATCTGCTAATGCCCTTTTGGTGAACTTGGAGCAGAAGAGGCCTCTAGTGTGTAAGAACTTGAAGGTAAATACAGCTGCTAACTTTTAATTCATTTGTTTTTCAATATACTGTGTATCCATGCCTAAGTTTTTTTGTGCGTGGGTATAGCCACAAAGCACAATATTACAACTCTGGATGAGCAGACTGAGATTAAAACCTGAGTTCCAAAATTGGGTAAAAATATACAATTTTAAAAAGAAAAGGGCATGGTGATTATTTTTGTGTAATTTTTTTTTTTTTTTTTTCAAATCAGAGCTTTAACAAGCAATTTTTATGCTGGTGAATTCAGAGATCAACTGACACTTCTTTTCTCTCCATTCTCAATTCTCATTTTAAAGAATAAAAGAACTCATTAGCACAGAAAACTGAGTTAGGTTTTCTTCCTGACCTTTATAAAGCCTTTCATCCAGATGAAATTTAATTAAGTTTAATATTGATATGGACATAGCAGAGGACAGGAAAGTTAAAGCAAAAGGACAGGCAATTTGGTTATATGTTTATTTTGGTAACCTTTATCTAGCTGTGTGTGTGTGTGTGTGTGTGTGTGTGTACACCTTTTGAGCATGTCACAAAATACAAGGTGGGTACCTCACTGGGAATATCACCTCTGCTGCTTATCACCATTAAACTCCAGATTTCTCATACATGCATTAAAGCATTTTTCTGTTTTGATCTTTTTTAATTAATTAATCTATTTGGCTACACTGGGGCTTAGTTGCAGCATGTGGGATTTAGTTCCCTAAGCAGGGATCAAACCTGGGCCCCCTGCATTGGGAATGCAGAGTCTGAGCCACTAAACCACCAGGGAAGTCCCTAAAGCACTGCTGACAACCACTAAACTCACATATTTTTTTGGACAAACAACATACTCTACCATTATTAATACCCTTCCCTGACTTAGTGTTCCACATTACCTAGCAAGTTCTGTTTGGGATCAGGGGGAACCCAGGAAAGGGCAGTGATGAGCACCCCACC
This sequence comes from Bos mutus, assembly GCF_027580195.1. Classification (NCBI taxonomy): domain Eukaryota; kingdom Metazoa; phylum Chordata; class Mammalia; order Artiodactyla; family Bovidae; genus Bos; species Bos mutus. The sequence continues at coordinate 20,650,100 of NC_091632.1, forward strand.
TGGAGGAGCACTGGGCTTGGAGGGCCCTAGAGAGGCCTGCACAAGTGTAGACTATGCTCTCCATTTCACTGACCCCAGGGAATCTAGTAAAGGGGTGCTTCTCTGATGGAACCCTGAGTGATAAACCTTCCATGCAACCTCTCTGCACCATCTTCTCCATGACTGTACCAGGTACCCACCTGCAGCCTCACTGCATAATTGACTCACATGCCTAGAATGAAGCCACCACACACTCCAATTCCACCATAAAGATAAGCTCCCTCCATCTTGTCTTCTCCCTTTTACCTACACCCTACACACCAGGCAGGAAGACTTTTATGTGATGCCCCAGATCCCACGGAAGCCTTGCTTTCCTATTTTCATGCCTAAGGGCTAGCAGACCCTGTCTCTTCCACCATGGACCTGGCAGAATGAGGTTACTAACACTGGAGGAAAAGTGTATGGAGAGTCACAGTTAGATACAAACTCACAGCAACTAATATGTTGGTTTATAAATATATCAGCAATAGAAATCTTAATTTTGAGATGATGTTGTGGTCATTGGCAAAGCTTTCTGACTGAAACTGTTCTCAGAAAATTCAAATCACAATTTTCTCGGAAAAAGGCTCCATTATCAATATCGAGGCTTCCCTGGTGGTTCAGATGGTAAATAATCTGCCGGCAATCCAGGGGACTCGGGTTTTCTCCCTGGGTCAGGAAGATTCCCTGGAGAAGGGAATGGCAATCCACTCCAGTATTCCTGCCTGGAGAATTCCACGGACAGAGGAGCCTCAGTCAGTCATTCAGTTCAGTCACTCAGTCGTGTCCGACTCTTTGCGACCCCATGAATCGCAGCACGCCAGGCCTCCCTGTCCATCACCAACTCCCGGAGTTCACTCAGACTCACGTCCATTGAGTCAGTGATGCCATCCAGCCATCTCATCCTCTGTCGTCCCCTTCTCCTCCTGCCCCCAATCCCTCCCAGCATCAGAGTCTTTTCCAATGAATCAACTCTTCGCATGAGGTGGCCAAAGTACTGGAGTTTCAGCTTTAGCATCATTCCTTCCAAAGAAATCCCAGGGTTGATCTCCTTCAGAATGGACTGGTTGGATCTCCTTGCAGTCCAAGGGACTCTCAAGAGTCTTCTCCAACACCACAGTTCAAAGGCATCAATTCTTCGGCGCTCAGCTTTCTTCACAGTCCAACCCTCACATCCATACATGACCACTGGAAAAACCATAGCCTTGACTAGACAGACCTTTGTTGGCAAAGTAGTGTCTCTGCTTTTCAATATGCTATCAGAGGAGCCTAGTGGGCTACAATCATGGAGTCTCAAAGAGTCAAACACAACTGAGCAACTAACACACACACACACACATACACCCCAATACTGAGTTCAGTGGCTCCTGGGTAGTAAGAGAGTTAAATCCTACAAATACTACCAAATAGGTTAAAAATAAAATTCAATCACCTTAATTCATTAAAAAAATGCATATATGTAGGTAGGAAGTTTAGGAAGAGAGTAGTCTTATTTCAGATCCAGTGGTCACATATTTCAAAGAGGTCACTAAGAAATGGGAAAGAACAGAAGTAGAGCCAATAAATTATAACAACTCTCAATGGAGTATAACCTTTTAAAATTGTCAATCATTATATTGTACCTCTGTAACCTACATAATGTTGTACAGCAACTACACTTCAGTTTTGTTTTGTTTTGTTTTAAAAAAAGGAGACAAGAAGAGGGAGGGAACAGAGGAGCCTAGAAAGACAGGGAAATCATCAAGTCACCAAAGACAAAACTTCTCCTCAGAAAGTTTACCCCTCCCAGTGGCCACTCAGGACACCTCTCTCTTCAGGAAATGGGATCCAAGAGAAGAGGAGGCCTGAGGTTTCCCTCTCAAAATCTCAAAAGAGCTCGAGGTGGCAGCCATGTGAACGGAAGACGGTTTCTGGAGACCCAGGTCAGCACACATTCAGCAACACTCACGCCCTCAGGACTGGGCAAAAGCTACAGGGTATCTAATACAGAGTGAAGGTGAGTCAGAAAGAGAAAAACAAACATGGCATATTAACACATACATGTGGAATCTAGAAAAATGGTACAGATCAACCTATTTCCAAGGCAGAAATAGAGACACAGATGCAGAAAAAGGACACGTGGATGTAGCGGAGGGGGGTGGTGGTTGGAAGGATTCAGAGATTGGGAGTGACATGCATACACTACCATGCGTGGACAGGGAGGTAGCGGGAAGCGGCTATACAGCACCCGGCGCTCAGCTCAGTGCTCTGTGATGACCTAGAGGAGTGGGATGGGTGAGAGAGGTCCAGGAGAGATGGGATATATGTATACAGATAGCTGATCACTTCACTGTACAGCAGAAACTAACACGGCATTGTAAACCAATCATATTCCTAAAAATAGATGCTATGAAGGTACTAAAAGGTTAGCTTATATCCTGTAAACAATTAAAAGCAACTAAAAACAACACCACTTAATGGCAGTTTGTGCAAATGGCAGAGTGAGCATTTGAGAAGGTCCCAAGTACTCTAAGAGGACCATCCAGGACACCTCTTAGAGAAGAGTCCCCCTAAGGACTTTGAAGGGTAAAGCAGCATTTCTCATGTTGACAAGATGAGCAAGGTAGGGTGGTGGAAGGCGTGCTGACCTCCATGCAGAGTGAAGATATGAGCAAAGTTTAGCAGATTTGACAAGGATGTCATGCTCTAAATAAATAGGTCTGAGGAGGGAGTGTCAGGAAATGAGAATGCTTAGAGAGACAGGGGCTGGATGACTGATGTCAACACAAGGGTGAAATGATCAGATTTTTGAGTTAGTAATGTCATTTCTGGAAACAGAAGGGGCTGGGCTAAGGGCAAGGAGGTTGGTATGAAGGATTCCAGTAGTAGTTTAATAGCCAGAGGAGACAGAGTGAGCATCCACATCCAAACACCGAACCAAGAAAGAAAAGGACACAAAAAATACCATTTAGGAGGTAAAATAATAGTAGTTTGATGACTATTTACATGCAGATGTTCATTAAGGAAGAAAGTGAAATCTAGGCTAATTGAGAGGTATTTGGCATGAAGAGCAATTGGGTGAATGGTAAAACCATCACCCAAATGTTATCTTTGAGGTGTTAGTGGAGAAAAAGAGGAGACAAATGAATGGACAGGACTGAAGCACAGGACAAAGGTGTGGCCCAGAGAACAGACATAAGCCAGGAAATATGCAAGTAGGAGAAAATCCCATGAATGTGAGTGTTGAGCAAAGCAGACAGTAGCGGGTGTTGGACTTTCTACAATCATGGACCCTTAAAATGCTGATCGATGCCATGAGCCTAATCCCTAAAAATGCACATTTGCAAATACAGAAAAGGCATGATTTAGAGGAAATTCATCTGTGAACTCACAGATTAAATGTTCCTAGTATAAAGTAAGAAGAGAAGAGGGCTTAGGAAGGAGATAATTACAAAATAAGGTCCAAAGGAAACTGCAAGAACTGCCGAGAAAAACTATGCCTCCACAGTGACTGCGTATCACTCCTTCTATAAATGGACATGAAACTGTGGGTAGTGTAGATCGACAGCACTGGGCCACAAAGCAGAGTTTTAGTTTGGTGGCTTTTTTTTTTTTTTAATTTTATGGAAAATTTCTAACATATTCAAAGTAGAGGGAACAGTATAACGGAGCCCCTTGTAACCTGTGTCTGAACTTCAAGAATTGTAAACTCATATAATTTCAGTTCAGTTCAGTCGCTCAGTCATGTCCGACTCTCCACGACCCCATGAACCACAGCACGCCAGGCCTCCTTGTCCATCACCAACCCCTGGAGTCCACCCAAACCCATGTCCATTGAGCCAGTGATGCCATCCAACCATCTCATCCTCTGTTGTCCCCTTCTCTTCAATCTTTCCCAGCATCAGGGTCTTTTCAAATGAGTCAGCTCTTCGCATCAGGTGTCCAAAGTACTGGAGTTTCAGCTTCAACATCAGGCCTTCCAATGAACACCCAGGACTGATCTCCTTCAGAATGGACTGGCTGGATCTCCTTGCAGTTCAAGGGACCCTCAAGAGTCTTCTCCAACATCACAGTTCAAAAGTATCAATTCTTCGGTGCTGTCCTAAATATCAGTGAAGTGAAGTGAACTCGCTCAGTCGTGTCCGACTCTTTGTGACCCCGTGGACTATAGCCAGCCAGGCTCCTCTGTCCGTGGGATTCTCCAGGCAAGAATACTGGAGTGGGTTGCCATTTCCAGTATCTACCTATAAAAGGACTATACTAAAAAATACATACCCATGCCAGCATCATCACATCTTAAAAAATGATAATATATCCTTAAAATCATCAAGTATCCAGTTAGTGTTCAACTTGCCCCAATTGCCTCATATTTTTTCATTTTATTTTCAGTTCGGTTAAATCAGGATCCAAATGAGGTGCACACATTGTACTGGCTGATGAGGCTCCATAGTCTCTTAATCCACAGGTTCCCCTTGCATGTCTGTCTTTTTTCTCTTTTAAACTCCCTTACTTATTCATTCTGTAAAGTTGTTTCATTTTGTTTAATTTTGCTGACTGAATCCTTGAAGTATCATTTAAAATTTATTTTATTCCTCTGCACCCTGTGTCTTGGTACTTGGATGTAGAGATTTGATTAGATTCAGGGTCAATATTTTAGAAAGAATACTTCCTAGGGAGTGTTGATTCCATCAGGAGACATACAAGCAGGGTTTTGTAAAAGATGGGGCTAACAAATCATGCTTATCTGCTGTGGAAAAGAAGTCAGTGGAAAAAGGCAAGGTTAAGGAATAGGAAAAAGCATGGCATAAAAGACAATGGATGATGAAAAAAGAAACAGAAAAATATAAAAACCAATCATTTCCTCTACTCATAAACCACCACACTCTTGGATCATTTCAAGCAACGCTGAGCGTCTCTCCAGAGCATTCAAGGTAGTAACTGACACCCATCACAATAGTCCTAAAGGCTAAATTATTTTGCATTTACTTTGATCAAAAGTGTGAAGCATTTCCTGATTTTTAAAGTGTCTATTATTAGAATGTTCAGAATTAGAAGCTTCTGTGCTTAAAGAATTAATCTCCCAAGAAAATTCATTGAAGAGGGGTCTCTACCATATAACTCATATATTTGTCTTGTAAACACAAAGTCCATATAATCACATCCTTCAACCCTGCAAGGGAAATATTTAGCCAATAGTATAACATTGACATAAAACAGTAATAAGGAGCAAGATCTAAGGTTATGTGTGCCCTTTGAATTAATTTTTGCCATTTTCCTCACATGACATTTCTTTTCCTAAGGACCAGAACTTTTTACACAATGCAACTGTAAGAAACAGAGTCCATTAACCAATGCCCCCTAAGGGACACATTCCTTCTGTTAGCCTGCCCTCTGGAAAAATCTGTCTCATTGTCTGTGACTTTTCTCCTGTCCCTGACTCAAAAGAACAAATTCTATTTCAACATCTATAGCAAGTATGTTCCGATTCACTGAGTGTTCCCGTGCACTATAATTACCCTGCCATTAGGAACAAACGTCAGCCCTAAAAACAAAGCAGGGCTTAATTTAAAGTGCAATAGTATCAGGTTTTTTAAAAAGGGCTCAGATAAATTAGAAGGCTTTTCATTATACAATTTTATATTCTGAAAACGTTCATCTAAAAACAAGCCTGTTAAAAAACATCTATAAACACATTAGTGAGGTGAGTTTATGAGGATGAATGGACAAGTTAAAAATCAAAGAGTGCTTCTCAGATGCCAGTCTGTTGAGCAGTGACAGCCCACTGTGAAATGCAAAAAAAAGAAAAACAAACATGGGCAACATATTAAATATTTCATAAAACTTTACTCATCCATTATGGTCCAACTCAAACATAATCTCTGTGAGGAGGTCTTTCCGCATTTATTATGGAAGTACCGCCATCTTTCTATCATCCCCTATGGAGTCACATACAACATTACAGCACAAAACACACTACACGTGACCACTGAACAAATACTGTATCCACACTAGGTATCCACACATATCAAATACTGTATCCACACATATCAAATACTGTTATCACACATAACAAGTACTGTATCCACAGTAGGTATCCACACATATCAAATACTGTATCCACACATATCCACACCCTGAGATTATGACAGGCGAGACAGAATCTTCTTTGCTTAGAAGACTGCTTTCTTTCTCTCCCTAGATAGGGCACCACATCGCGTCTTTGTCCTAGCATAAGTCCTTCTCGGGCTTTGTTATGTGTTTGTCAAATGCTTAGACGAAGCCCTAGTCTCAGTTTCCTCATAACGACCTGGCAAGGTGGAGAGCAGGAATACTACATATTCATTTTCATGTGAGGAAATCAGGTTCAAAGCACTGTGACTTCCCTAAAGTCTCCCAGCAAGTAAGTGCATGCCTGGGACCCAGTCCGTTTTGAGAGGCAGAGTCCTCCAAAGGGCCACAAGTTAAGCAAAGCGGGATAGTAGGCTGTACACTCCAAACTGTTGGAGGCTGTAATTCTCCGCACCCACCCCAGAGCAGTATCTTTTTTTTTTTTAATTTTTACAATGTTGTGCTGGTTTCTGCCCTACACTTTCATAGCAGCACTATTTACAATAGCTAGGACATGGAAGCAACCTAGATGACCATGGACAGATGAATGGATAAAGAAGATATGGTACATATATACAATGGAGTATTACTCAGCCATAGAAAAGAAAGAATTTGAGTCAGTTCTAGTGAGATGGATGAACCTAGAGCCTGTTATACAGAATGAAGTAAGTCAGAAAGAGAAAAGCAGTATTTTTATAATTGAAAGAATTTTCAATTACCAGCTCATCTGAGAAGGCTGTGACTTATATCTGATCACGATGGGAAATGCTGCCTACTTCTCAGGACTGGGCCTTGTCCCCTCCTACCCAAAGGCTCTAAACACAGTGGAGCCCCAGCACTTCAGGCTCTAATTGGATTTCTGGGCCTGATATCCTTGTTTCAGAGACTCCAGACCAATGGGAACCCACCCTTGTCTTACCATCCCTTCTGCAGCTCTGGAAAAGGGGTCAAGTTAAAGGGACTGAATGGAATAGTAATCAAGTAGCAGGGACTTACGTACTGTCCCTCCACAGAAACATGGGGTTTGGGAAGGAGAGATGTGGACCCCAGAGGAATCAACTGTATCATTAGCAGAGAAAAGAACTTGAGGTAAAACGCTTTCCCAATGCTCCTGAAAGAACACCAAGCAGGCAAACTCTCTTTAACAGGCACAGCGTTTATAAAGGAAATCTTGCTTCAAGGGCTCCAGGAGTTCACCCTTGGGCATATGCCCATGGTGATCGCTACTAGAGATGAAGTCTCCTTCTGAGAGAGAAGGAAGGAAAGTTCACATGGTATTTATAGACTAGTAAGCTGGTGGAATATAAAATCTGGCATCCAGTGGCAAACACAACTTTGGATGTTAAAACCAGGTGGCTATTCACATCAGAACAGCTACTGCACTCTCAGTTCCAAAACACTGAAAAGCAGGTTAGGTAGGATCTAGCAGTACACGTAATAATCTCACCCAGAGCTATTTATGCAGGGCACACAGGAACGGCCCACAGAAATCAAATAACTCTGCACGTAAGGAGTATAGAAACGCTAAGTATATGATTAAGGGATTTTGCACCTAAACCGCAGGGAAGACCCTGCAGGAAGGGGCCCTCCCTTCAGGAAAATGCTTTATTCAGCTGCTTTATTCATGTTGTCTTCACATTTAAAGCCCACCATAATACTACTGTTATTTACTGACTTCGAACTGTAGTGTTTCACAGGAAGGTAGACAGAAGGGGAGAATGGAGCAGAGACCAAATAAATTAAAATGTCACACTTAGCATTAAATTATTTAAAACACTGATCTCTAGATTACATTCCGAATCACTGGCAACACGCACACAGAGCACTGAACCACCCAATCCACTGATAAGGCTGCCTGTCACATTCCTCTGATTTAGAACTTTTTTTTTTTCATGTACACAAATATTTTTGTTCAGCACAGAATGTATCCAGGAAGATGGAGATAAAGATCAACTGTAGAAGAATAAGAATTTTAATCTTAACGATCAAACAAGTGGGCTAGGGTCCTAACAATATCTCTAGATCTAATCAAAATCATGACCCTGAGAGCAAAATTAACTTTCCCAATCAGGTCACGGGATTAGAGCCAAACTGGCAAACGTCATAGGGAAGCTAAGGTTCAGTGTGAGCAAAGCTGAAACAATTCTAACTAGAGCTACCCTGTCCCCCAACGTTGTCAGCACAAAGGGAGGGGGTCATCACCATTTATGAGGGTTAATTAGTGCTAGGCACTTTACAGACGTAACGTTTCATATAATCTTTATCATAATCTCCTGTTAAATATTATCTCTGTTGTGCACATGAGGAAATAGAAACTCAGAGAGGCTGATGACTCGGCTAATGCCACTGCTCATAGAATCAGAACTGGTACTCAGTCCATCTGACCCTAAGATCCTTCTCTATTCAGAGATTCTGTGATTACAACTGTTAATTCACACCTGCCATTCTACTGAATATTGTGTGTAAGGCGCTAAGCAATTTACAAACATCTTCTCATTTAATTTAATCATTACCATAGCAATATGAGGTGTTAATATTCCCATTTACACATGAATATATTGAGGTTAGAAGGGTTAAGCAGCTTGCAAGGTCATCCAAAGAATAAGGGAAAAGTGGGGATTCAAATCAAGTTCTCTTTGACCTAAAAATCCATGGTGCCCTCTACTAGGACTGTTCCATTCACTGACCACAATATAACTGAATGGAGTCCATTGGCTGTGTCATTCGCGGATATCCACTCATAAGATTACTAATGAATATCAATCCCGATAAACACCTGCGGCACACGAAGCATTGCAGAATGCACCCTATCCATTTCTTTTATTATTGTCAAATTCTTTAACATCTTCTAAACCATGACAAAAGATTGAATGTTATCTTGGATTTACAGCAGCTTTAACTACACGAATCAATTTCCAACTAGCTCAGAATTGTACTTTTACTAGACAGTGTTGCTCACGTATGCTCAGTCATGTCCGAATCTTTGCTGCCCTATGAACTGCAGCCTACCAGGCTCCTCTGTCCATGGGATTTTTCCAGCAAGAATACTGGAGTGGATTGCCATTTCCTTCTCCAGGGGAGCTTCTGGACCCAGGGATCAAACCTGCATCTCTGGTGTTTCCTGCATCACAGGTGGATTCTTTACCGCTGAGCCACCTGGGAAGCCGAAACAGTATTACCAGGCAGTATAAGCGGGGTGGTTAACATGACTGGCTCTGTCTACTCATCTATAAAATGGGGATGACATCACTCATCATAAATGTGTACAGCACTGACACATAATCGGCACAGAACACTGCTACTGCCCTCTTCTTTTGGAATTGGGTCTTTCGCGTCTTTCAGAGCTGGTAAGAACAAAAATCTAAGAAACTAATGAACTAATTAAAATTGTGTCATAAGACACAGAAATAGAAGCCTGGAATCAAACATCTGATTTTGGGGAGGTCTGAAACCTGATTTCTAAACAAACCAGATATATCTCCAGGTGGCGCTAGTGGGATAAGAACCTCCCACCAATGCAGGAGACATAAGAGACGTGGGTTCGATCCCTAGGTCAGGAAGATCCTCTGGAGGAGGGCAAGGAAACACACTCCAGTATTCTTGCCTGGATAATCCCATGGACAGAGGAGCCTGGCAGGCTACAGTCCATGGGGTCGCAGAGTTGGACATGACTTTTTTTTTTTAAGCACACATGCATAAAAAAATTAAAATATTCCTCAGTGTATGAAGGAAGAATTTAAGAAAAGCACTGTGGGAATTAATTAATGGAGAAAGAGAAGTAAAAGATGCAGCATAGTTAAGCAGGGAATGAGGAGAAGCATAGCAACTCACTAAAAATAACTCAATCACAAAACCAAGAGGAAGCTGCATTGAGGTAAAAATGAATATGTATCCTGGGAATGGAAATTTCCACCAACCGAAAGAGGAAGCTTTCTTCTATTAGAAGGCTTAGAATTTTAAGGAGGTACATCTCCCCTGACGCCTCTCCAAAAGGAGTAGGTGGAATTTCAGTTTACCCAGGGTGTTGGGTCCAAAAATAACAACAACAAAAAAAACATCAAATAGGACCCTTCAGTTCAAATTATAGGGAGAACTTGGTAAGGTTTCCCCCTGGTATCTCTGATGTATCTCTGCCATCAACATTCAAAAGGAAATGCAACATTTCTAGGACTTGATTTTCTTGGAAAATGTAGAATTTGGCTGGCCTCTCAGACAGGTTCCTTTAATTGGGGAAGGTAATTTTTTTTAACATAAATGTTTAATACATAACTTAATACATACTTATAAGGGATGTATACTTCACAAACTTTATAAAGCACTCCTCTCTCCTTCATATATAGATATTTGTCATTCATGGGATAGCCTTTAAAGGGTCAGAAATGTTTTCCCAAACTAATTATATTAGAATATGTTTGTTCAACTTCTTAGTAAACTTCTTTCAAAGAAGCTTTTTGAATCTATCAGATTTCCTCAAGGCAAATATTCGGACAGTTTTCTCTAATACTTAAAAAAAGAAAATAATGAAATTGACATAGTTTCTGGGTGCTAATCATCTTAAGGCAAGTCTCAATTATGTTAATTTCTACCAAGGCAAACAATATCCACTGCAGAGAAATTAGTTATCACTTCCTCTCCCAACAATCATTTTAAAATCCAACATAGTAGACCCTCATTCTTATGAGACTCAGCCCCAATTAGAAGTAAAAAACAAGTTTAACATTATTTGGGAGGGGTAGTGGTTTCTTTAGATAAACTGACCTGTAACCAAGCTGAATTCATTTTTTAATTAATTTTTATTGGCATATAGTTGCTTTACAACTATATGTGTTGTTGTAAATGCTTTACATATAGTTTCTATATGTAAAAGTAGAAACATATAGTGTTAGTTATATGTTAGTTTCTACTGCGTAGCAAAATGAAGCAGCCATACACACACATATATCCTCTTCCTTTTGGACATGCTTCCCATTCGGGTCACCACCCAGCATTAACTAGAGGTCCCTGTTCTATACAGAATGTTCTCAGTCATCTATTTTATACCTTCCCAGGTGGCACTAGTGATAAAAAAAAAACCCGCCTGCCAATGCAGGAGACGCAAGAGATCCCTGGTTTGATCCCTGGGTCAGGAAAATCCCCCGGAGGAAGGCATGGCAAACCACTGCAGTATTCTTGCCTGGAGAATCCCATGGACAGAGGAGCCGGGCAGGTTATAGTCCATGGGGTTGCAAAGAGCTGGATACCACTGAAGTGACTTAGCATGCACGCAGCACCAATAGTGCATATGTGTCAACTCCAACCTTCCAATCCATCCTACCCCCTCTTTCCTTGATATCCATATATTTGTTCTTTACGTCTGTATTTCTATTTCTGCTCTGCAAATAAGATCATCTATACCATTTTTCTACATTCCACACATACATGCTAATATACTTCATTTGAATTTCTGCTAAGTTAACAACCACATAAACCTTAAGAAATCATCAGGCTCACTTCTACTTGTTCATACTATCTTTATTTTGATCACCTTTGTACCTCTTAAGCCCAATAGTGTACTGATATGATGAATCGCGAACACTTTAAAAATCTAGGCATTATTGGCTAACATCTATTTTAACTAAATCACTAAACCTTTTCTCTAAAAAATGCAACCTCTGACTTTTCCAGTGTCTTATAAATGTGTTTGTGTTAATAAAAGGCTTCCACACAGAGATTTTCAATGGAGTGACGTAGAAAAAGACTTTTGAAGTCAGATAGCTCTGGGGTAGGATCTGGACTCTGTCACATACCAAATAGTTTTATCCTCATGGCCAAGATGAGGAAATGCCCTCGAGAGATGAAGCAATCTGCTTAGGATGGAACAGCCAATGAGAACTCCAACCTGAGCAGTGCAACTCCAGGCAGCCCAAAGATGTAACTTACCAATGAAGCTTAGCAAGAATTCTCTGTAGTTGTTGAATATTTCTCTGAAGACATCTTTGTTGCATTGAAAGCAACCATATTCCCTAGGCTCTCTCCCAGGTGTAAAGAACTTTTTAAGGGCCTAAAGTATTCAAGAACAACCAAACACAGCCTACCTACTCTCGAGGGGCCCACATAAAGGAGTATAGTCTATCAGGAGTGCTTCCCAACCAGAGACTACCAATGGATTCCTCATGCGCCAAGATACAAACCCCCTGCTCTGTGCATCCACGCCAACCCAAGCTCCCCTGCCATTGCTAGTCTTGAGCAAGCTTGTCTATGAACCCCAATGTGCCTAGCCAAAGTGATCATTTTCTACAGGTCCTGTGAAGCGAGCAAAGGATGAGAAGTGCACTATGGTAATAGAGGGGCTGCCAGCAAGAGGGGCTGGTCTGCTCTGCCCACACCAAGTCATCCAGACAAAGCACTGCCAAGGAGAACCGAGGGACTTCTCTGGGTGACCTAGACAAGTCCCGAGATCCCTTCTGGTTCTCAACTCCATGAAGGTGAAATATAATTGATTAACGAAATTTTTCTAAGGATGGAACCTGCTCAGGACTCCCAGGGTAACCCAGAGTTTGGAATTAAAGCTAAGTTCTATGTGACACGCATCAGCAATGAGGAATAGAGCCTATTTTTGAGAGCACCTACGAATGTGATCTCTTTTAGCCTTCTTAGCTTGTTTCTTCCTCCCCTCTACTGTGAAAAACCCATAAAATGGTATTATGGCTGCAAATTAAACCTAAGTTCCTCTGGGCTCCACCCAACAAGCACACAATCTGATACTTCCAGCCCTCCAACCCACCTTCACCCACAGCCGTTGTCTGTCTTTACATTTGGGGTGTGACACCAGGAGGAAAAAATGAAAAAGATCCTCAGGCATGATAGGAACCAACATACTAAGTTAAGAGAGGAGGGAAAACAAGAGCCAGGAGAAAGTTTGGGTGCTACTTCTTACTTGAGAAAGTAGCTCCTTACTGTTGTTGTTGGTTTCTGTTACTGAAACAAGAGCCTTGGTTGTGTGTCACCGGTCCACTTTCTGAGTTCAGCACGGAGTGGGCTTGATCCAAAGACCAAACCCCTTTTTGTGCTACCAGGGTGATTTTGCTTCCTGAAATGAACAGTTGTTGAAATGTAGCAGAGGGAGGGAAAGAGAGGAGGGAGAAGACAGAGATTCCTTCCAGGATGAGACCGACACATTTTTTAAAGTTTTTTTTTTTTTAATTTCACTTATTTATTTTTTTATTTCTGGCTGTGCTGGGTCTTCATTGCTGTCTCAGGCTGTCTCTAGTGGTGAGCAGGGGCTACTCGTTAGTTGTGATGCGTGGGCTTCTCATTCTGGTGGCTTCTCTTGTTGCAGAGTCTGGGCTCTAGGATCGTGGGCTTCAATAGTTGTGGTTCCCGGGTTCAGGTGCTCTGAGGCATGTGGTATCTTCCAGGACCAGAGATTGAACCCGTGTCTCCTGTACTGGCAGGCAGATTCTTAGCCACTAGACCACCAGGGAAGTCTTGAAACATTTTAATATTGCCTGAACAAAAACAGCCAGAGGATTTCTTCAGCCCATGCTGAAGGTCTGCTCTTTCATCTCGTCTCCTCTTCCCTACAAACGACAGATGCCCCACGGCCGGCTTTTTCCTACCCTTCGGGTCTCAACTCAGAGGTTCTGTCGTGGGAGGGACCTTCTGAGATTCCTTCTCCTTCCACACCCAAGTCACTCAACCTCACTGCCTCAGTTTCTTGACTTCACAGAACTTGGTATCTTGTGGGCAGTTTCTTTTTCCTTGATTACAGCTGCTGCCCCTTCTTAGAACAGATGTTCCAGGATCCTCATCTGCCTTGTCACAGCTGCATTCCCAGCACACAGACCAGTGCCTGCCACTGTTGAATGATCAATAAACATCCAAGGGAGAGAGACAGCTAGAGGGATAAGGGAGCGGGACAAGGCCCAGGAAGGCAGAGGGGAGGCAGAGGCAAAAAGTGGTTAACAACGAGTCAACAGGGCAACGGAGCAGGATGGCACAGGTCAGGTTGATTTTTCAACCTTCACCGAAGCCCGTTGCTAAGTCATGGGCTCCTAGGGGGTGGGCAGGACTGGGTTCGAAGCCACTCTGCCTCAGACCACACAAGTGATGGCTTCTCTTTATGCTGAGTATTTTTACTGGGCAGTCAACTTTGCCACACACTCTGCTACACTCCCCATGTGTGTGCACCTTCCAAATCTTCACGCTGACCACTCCCATTTCTTCCCATCTCAGATTCAACCTTTACTCTCAACTGATAGTTATCACCTACATAATAAAGAAAAGAGATGCCATGATGAAAGAATTACCCTACCTTTACAATAACTCCACCAACTTAGCTGTATCTATTCCACATACTCTGCCTTCCAGCTGGTTACAATGCCAACAGTATTCCTTCTGCTAAGGCCAACCTCCCCACCCCTTCTCATCTACCAACGCTGTCTCTCCTGCATCGTTCTCTTTTTTCCTGCATCATCAGCACCTCCCTTTCTGTTGGATCATTCACATCCTATTTTTTACCCCTTGTAGCCCTGCTGGGTTTTGGTTCCCACCACACTGCTATCCTTAGATTTTTTGAATTCTTCCCATAGGTAATGAGAGTCACTGGGAGCATCTCTGTAGGCAAGCAGTACGTTCAGATCTGCACTTTACAAAGACAAGGGACACCACGTATGCACTATATGTTTTAAATCAGTCCTTTCTCAGTCCCTTGCAAAGACAGAACTGGAAAAGAAAGCCTTCTGCATACCTACTTTCTCTCTGCCAGCCCACTAGAAAGCAATGAGCACTACTCTTGGCACCTGAGCAGGGGGAAAAGGGTTTTCCTTGACTATGGTTTTGGACCAGAGTAGGGGCTTCCCTAGTGGCTCAGATGGCAGAGAATCTGCTTGCATCACTCCCTGGGTTGGGAAGATCCCCTGGAGAAGGGACTAGCTACCCACTCCAGTATTCTTGCCTGGAGAATTCCATGGACAGAGGAGCCTGGCAGGCTACAGTCCATGGGGTCACAAAGAGTCAGACACAACTGAAGTGACTAACGTCTAGGGAAGATCCAGGGCAAAGAGGATTACCGTGCACACACCTCCCACCCCATCCCACCTCCCCCCGCAACCAGAAGGGCTGCCATTCCTCTAGAGGCCAAGAGGAAGTGGCCAGGCACTGCTGTCTTTGGCTGCGGCAGACAGCTACCTGCCTAAGGAATGGCCAGAGGAAGGGTGAATCCAGGGCTGTGGAAAAAGTTCACCCACTGTGTCTGGAGACAGTTCAGAAATAGACCATTACATATGGTTCCTCACTCTACAGACTCGAGCAAACGAAAGCATGTGCCTCTTGGGTCTGACTTGGATACCATTGATCCTGAGCTCTAGTGCCAAAATTCCATGACTTAATTAAGGTATAAAAAAATATTCTGAGACTTGTCTTTTGATATCAAATACAATCATGAAAACCAGCAAGTTCATTATTCCATACTCTATTTTCCTTCATGAAAACCAGTAAAAGCAATGCAAAAGAGTTCCTAATAATCTTAAAGATTTTGCAAAACTCTCATGTTCTCCGTTTATCTTCACCAAATATCTTAACTCACCAAAAGCCTATAAATTTTGCAAGAATGTAGGGCTGTATTTTCCCTTCTTCCTTGCAGATGCACCAGCTCTCAAAAGAAAGAATGATGAATGGGTATAGTTATAAATACTCCAAGGCTAATGAGAACCGAAGATGAACTGTAGAAAAATCTGGTATTTGGGGAGAGCTGCTGCCATGTGCTGGAGTTAACAGGTCCTGACCTCATGTAAATTCCAGAGCTATTTTATCAGATAGGAAAATGAAAGACACAAAGTACTCATAAATTACCATACATTCAAACTTCACCAAATATTTTTTAGTCAAAAGAAGCCTGTTTTTCAAAACATAAGTAACTGACTGCTAATTGAAATATAAATTACATTTATGGACACTTTAAGGATTTTAATAAAATGGTTGTTCGTCACTTCATTAGCTGGGCAGGAAAGAGAAACATTAATCAAAGTTCAGCAAACAGTAAAATATGAAGAGGAACTCAGAGTGCAGAACATTCAGTGGAACAGGAGGCAGACTTGATTGACTGGAAACTTTCTTATTTTCTGATAGACACTTTTGTGCAGTATTACCTGTACCAAAAGGTTCCCAAGATCACAGATTAAAGGTGGATGCTGCCAGATTTAGCAGCACCCCCCAAAAAAATCACCAGTTAAATATGCATTCCAGATAAACAATAGATCATTTTTTTAGTATAAGTGCATCCCATTCCACATGATGTACTTACACTAAAAACATCATTCATATTTTTAATATACTGTATTGTATTCTATCTGGCAGGTGGTCTGCTAAGTCGCTAGGACATTTCAAATGAATATTGGAAGAATAGCAAATCCCTCTAGGTACCTTGAGTTGCCCTCAGACCAAAATCCAGAAACTCTTTGATGCCAGATGGCGCTAAATATGACTAAGCAGACACCTCAACCCAACACCCACAGTGTCCATGGCAACACGTTCAGAAACTGTCTGCCTGCTTTCCTAATTTAAGTTGGAATCATACAATCACAGAATTTTAGAATTGGAGACTTGCACAGATTCCTTCTTTTTATTTTTTTTTAAGAAAAAAAATTATGTCATCCTCAGCGCAAAGAACTTTCCTACAACCAATTACCAACGTGGGAGTGAGAAGAGTGATGCAGGCACCACATTTAACCACAGAAGAGCCGAGAAGAGTCCAGGGCCCCTCCAGTCCCAGAATTCATTTATTTTCTCAGTGTTAGCAACTTGTTCAGGGCCCTTTTCACAAGTGGTGATATAAGCAAAGGAGAACTGGACTGTGAGCTCCCTGACGACAGAATGGGTATTAAATTCATCTGTGTAACCCGAGTTTGGCATTTGGTGGGCACTCAATGAATGTTTGATGAATGAATGAGTGATGGTGTGTATAGTCTTAAGTCACTGATACCAAATGTGTGTTGGCTGGGGAGAGAGAGAGGGAAAAACTAAAGGCAGGGAGACCTGAGGGCAGGGGGATGGGAGAAGGCAGGATCGTCACAGCTCCTGCCCCAGGTCCCCCTTCCTTTTGTGCATCTGGTCCCCCAATAGTGATGCGAAGATCTCCACACTCCTTGCCTGTGGGTTTTCAAGAAGGCAACCTGATCTCAGCCCACTGTCGGCTCAGCCCCAGTTGCTTGCCTTCTCTAGGTTCTCCTTACCCATCACAGGCATGGGTAGTAGCTCATAGGTCTCACTGACCTACAGAAATAACTGCAAACTGAGTGTGTGTGGTGGGGGGTGGGGGGTGGGGGCGGTGGGAAATGAACAGAATACAAAAAGAAATGAGAACTACCAAATTGGCAAATGTTTGCCTAAGTGTCTACAAAATATTACTTTAAGTCAACAAAAAAATGCAGCTCAATGCTCACATGGTTAAATATAAATTAGGTTGAATATAAGATTAGGGTACATGCATGAGTGCTAAGTCACTTCAGTTGTGTTCGACTCTTTGCAACCCGATGAACTGCAGCCCACCAGGCTTCTTTGTCCATGGGATTCTCCAAGCAAGAATACTGGAGTGGGTTGCCATGCCCTCCTCCAGGGGATCTTCCCAACACAGGGATCGAACCCACGTCTCTTACATCCACCTGCACTGGCAGGCAGGTTGTTTACCACTAGCGCCACCTGGGAACCTGGGAAGCTCCATAAGATAAGGGTGTTGTGTTAGTTGCTCAGTCATGACCAACTCTTTGCGAAGATAAGGGTACATTTTGTTAATTATCATACACCAAGAAGTATGACCAGCCTTCCCTGGTGGCTCAGATGGTAAAGAATCTGCCTGCAATTCAGGAGACCTGGGTATGATCTATGGGTCGGAAAGATCTCCTGTAGAAGGGAATAGCTACCCACTCCAGAATTCTTACCTGGAGAATTCCATGGACAGAGCAGCCCAAAGAAATATAGTCCATAGGGTCGCAAAGAGTCAGACACAACTGAGCGACTAACACTTCATTTCACTTCAGGAAGTACGACCAGCCCTGTCCATGTTCCCTCCTCCCTCCATCTGAAGCTATTCGAATGTAACTTACCTGGTCGCTCATCTCCCACAGCATTTAGAAAAAGAATCATTTCTCCTGGTCCCTTTTAACCTCCTATCCTCTTCCTTCTCAACACTACTCATTGCATTAAAGCCCTGATTTTAAATGCTGCTTCATGCAGCAAATTTGTAGGATTTCATACAATCTTCTACAGTGATATACCATATGGGACAGCTAGAGAATTCAATGTAAGTTTGTTGGGGGAAATTCTAATGACTAAAGCACAAAAAGAGTCACAAATACTAAAAACAGCTTTTAAGGCATGCTCATCACTTGTAAATTACTGTGTTCAGTGGGGGTACTGACACCTCACAACACCCACTGAAGTGGGTGGGATCTATTACCATCCTCCTCTTACAGACTAGGGAACTGAGACTTAGAGGAGGCGAAGTATCTTGCCAGAGGTCACACTGAGCCAGGATCTAAACTTGGACAACCCGGTCCTATTTGGAGGGGTGGAGGAGGGCAGGGAAGAGGTATTCCTGGGAGGTGGAAAAACCTGAGTAAGGTTAGAACAGAGAGGAGCAAGCTGGCTAGAGCTCGGGGGCAAGGCAGGCCCCAATCCATATTTTAAAAGATCAGGATTAGCATTAATTTGCCCCTTTACAATGCCCTTCCTCACATATTGTCCAATTTAATCTCACATCCACAGTGAGGTCAATAGGACTGACCGGGATTGACATCTGAGAACATGTGACCCAATCACATGGGATGGAGCCAGCAGTCACAGTAAGTGTCCAGGATGCATGCATGAGCCTTGTTCCACTCAATGAGACCAGATGAAAACAATGGCGCAACACTTAGTAGAAAAAAGTAAAGACTAAGATACATTTTTTTTTTAATTTTAGAAATGCGAGATGACCATAAGTTCAACACGTGCTCACAAATACTATGCTTCAGCCAGTGCTTCTTTAAGATACAGACTTAGTTAAAAGGCATACAGACGGCCAAGGGGCACATGCAAAGTTGTTCAACACTGCTATTGGAGAAATACAAATCAAAATTGCAATGAGGTATCACCTTGCATCAGCCAGAATAGCTCCCATCAAAAAATCCACAAAGAAATGCTGGAGAGGATGTGGAGAGAAGGGACTCCTACACTGTTGGTGGGAAGGAAAATTGGTACAGCCACTATGGACAATAGTATGGAGGGTCCTTAAAAAACTAAAGATAGAGCTACCATATGACCCTGCAATCCCACTTCTGGGTATATATTTGGAGAAAAATATGACCCCAAAAGATACACAAACCTGAATGTTCATTGCAGCACTGTTTACAATAGCCAAGACACGGAAGCAACCTAAATGTCCATGGACAAAGGAATGGGTAAAGAAGATGTGGTACATATATACAATGGAGTATTACTCAGCCATTTAAAAGAATGAATTAACAATGCCATCAGCAGCAACACAGATGGGCATAGTGATTGTTATGTTGAATGAAGTAAGTCAAAGACAGAGAAGGAGAAATATTGTATGACATTCCCCATATGTAGAATCGAAAAAGAAACGATACTGATGAACTTACAAAACAGAAAGAGACTCACAGACTTAGAGAATGAAGGTAAGGTTGCTGGTGGGAAGGATGGGGAGAAGGGATAGTTAGGGAGTTTGGGATGGATATGTATACCCTGCTATACTTAAAATGGATAGCCAACAAGGACCTACTGTATAGCACAGGGAACTCTACTCAATGTCATGTGGCAGCCTGGATTAGAGGGGAGCTTGGGGAGAATGCACATATTTATAGTATGGCAGAGTCCCTTCACTGTTCACCTGAAACTATCACAACATTGTTAATTGGCTATACCCCAATACAAAATAAAAAGTTAAAAACAGATGAACATGTAATTAAGAAACTATGGTCCATAATGGCCCTTCCATGACCACGAAGTCAGAAAGACCTCAGTTTCATTTCCAGCACGTCCACTTACTAGCTGCATGGCCATGGACTGGAAATTACTTCCCTCTCAAGTGCAGTTTCCCCATCTTCCAACTGCGGCAGTAAACTCATCCTGGAAGGACTGCTGGGAAATTGAATGGGAAAACGCAGGTTTTGAGGCTGGCACAAAGCCTGGCACACTCTGTTAATGCTGGGCTTTATTAACTCTTGTTATAGCTCTCTCCCAAGGTCAGAACACTGTTATTCTAGATACCACACTCAACTTGTGGTTCCACATTTTGTGAGAGACAGGGAAAATTTATAAAATGTTTGGGAAGGGTTATTAGGAGACAAGGTTTGAGAAGGCAGTAGTTTCATGAGTATGGACACCTGAAGTCTGAGTCTTCCCAGTTTTGTCATTGCCTCGCTCTGTGATCTTAGGCAAGGCACAACTTACCTGTAGTTTAGCTTCCACTTGTAAAGTGATGAGGGTTAAGATATAAATTCTAATTGACTTCTAAAGTATCATTCATCTCCAAAAGTCTTTAAATATTATGAATCCTGCCTAATGAGAACCTTTTAAAGGAAGTAGATTTTCCAAAGGAAGACAGAATTCAGAAGCTCCACAATACAGTTTTTAAAATAATAAAAGCAGTCACATAAAAGAAGAGTACACTGAAAGTGATTTAGAAGAAACAAGGAGAAAAGTAGGCCCAGCAGGAGAGACGCTCAAAGGAAAGCAGATTTTGGCTTAAGCTAAGGAAAAAGGAATTTTCCAACAACAAAAATTATTCAATAATGGATATGTGATCATTCAAGATTCTGAGATCCGCAAGGGCAGGACAATACTGTATTCGCCTTGTATTCTTAAGTCCAGGAAGTGGCACAAAGGAAACACTGAAGAAATGATGGAGAGATGGATGGATGGGTCCATGGAAGAGTAGATGGGTGGGTAGCTGGGTGGGTGGATGGGTGGACAGATAGATGGAAGGGTAGGTGAATACTGGGTGGATAAGTGGATGAATGCATGGAAGGAGAGGAAGGAAGAAGGGGATAAAAGAGGAAAGAAAGAGCTGCCTTAAGAGGTAGTGAACCTCCCTTTGCTGGGTATGTTCAGACATAGACAGCTAGATGGACATCTGTAAGGGGTGCTACAGAATGGATTTCTGTCCCGTGTAGGAGGTTCCACTAAAAGTCTATGTGATATTTACTTCCTCATTTTCTTCCCACTAACTCATCCTATATAATTTTGTCAGAATACTCTTCCTAAAGGACAGTTCTTTTGATGTCACCTTCCTACTCAAAAAATTTACTAGCTCCCCATTGCCTATTCAATTAAGTCCACAAACCTGATGTCTGAGGGCCCTATTTGGCTTTGCCTTAAGGACTTTTATTCATTTTTCAAAATCCAACCTGGATATATCCAGCATCAAGCAAATGACCACTCTTCTCCTTTCCCCCATATTTTATCTGAACCGTGCCACTGCTGTGTATTATTACACCCCATTATAATGCATTTGGTGAAAGTTCTTCTCTTTTGTGAAGCTGTGAAGCCCTTGCATGGGGGAGGAATCTTTACCTCTGTGCTTCCAATGAATAGCAGAGCACCTGCCTTTCAGCAGTTAGTCAATAGTAATGAAATAGGAATTACTTCTTATTTATCTGAAACCAGGCATTCTGTTAAATTCCTGATAGGTACTATCTGCTTGGATCTTTATAACAACTCCGTGGTCTCCATTAAATAATGAGGGAAATGAAGACTGAAGGGAAGATAAATAATTTGCACAAGACACAAAGTCAAGTAGATGGTGGGGGCTGGATTCAAATCTTGTACTGCATACTGTAAAGTCCTGGATAGGAACTGCTCTACAGTGCTGCTTTCTGGGCAGCAAGACCATCCTTGACAGTCCAAACATGCTGTCCATTCACTCATTCAGCAAGCATTTATGGAGCCATTGAGGGACAGGTCCTGTACACGGAGATCCCACCCTCAAGAAGCTTACAGTTCACTGTGTGAAACAGACAAATCAACAATGACCGTGCAGTGCAAGCAGGCTATAAGGAGGTACACGTGTGCAAGCCAAGTCAGTCGTGTCGAACTCTTTGTGACCCTATGGACTGTAGCCTGCCAGGCTCCTCTGTCCATGGGATTCTCCAGGCAAGAATACCGGAGTGAGTTGCCATGCCCTTCTCCAGAGGATCTTCCCAACCCAGGGACTGAACCCATGTCTCTTATGTCTCCTGCATTGGCAGGTGGGTTCTTTACCACTGAGCCACATGGGAAGTCCATAAGAAAGGTAGGTATCAGTCAAATTGAGGAGACAGGAACTATTAATTATAGCAATGATTTCCAATTAGCAAGTGCCCACTGCATGCTAAAGAAGTGTGCTGAAATCCAATCACAAGGCTTTACAAATAAGCTGTGATCAAGGTTACAAATTAGGCTGATCAAGGTTACAGTGCAATTGGTGGTTCAGACAGTATTTTCTTATGTCCAAGTTTTGCTCTTCTTCTAGACGTGAGCCCTTGAGCAAGTTACTCACACTTTTTGCCCCTTAATTTCCCCATCTGTAAAACGAGAATAATAGTAGTTCCTACCTTGAAGGGATGCTGTCATTTTTAAAGACTAAACCTATGCAAGGCACTAAAAATGCTGCCTGGTATACAGTGTTACATAAATCTCATTTATTATTAAGTAACTTGACCTAGAGCATTGCAAGTAAATGCCTGATTCCAGTACCCACATCCATCCACAAGAGCCTTCCTTCAGAACATACCTAAGACATGGTGATGCTTGAGCTGGGCTTTGAAAGGCCACTGATAAGAGCAAGGAGGGTATGATCAGCTATGGGAACGACCAATATTCCACACACCTTACTGTTGCACTTCTGCTCATTCTTTCCTCTGCCTGATATTCCTTCTCCAGCAATCCTGACCCCCTGAGATCCTACCCATCAGCCAACGAAGCCATCCTATTCGACTTCTTCCATGAACGTGCCTCTGATCTCCTCCCCCTGTACTGGGTTGATACCTCTCTGGTCAGGGTTAGTCTTGGGTATGCAGGTGACAGTTACACACTTTCACCCATACAAGTATGCACACACATGCATGCATATGAATAGACACACCTTCCAGGCCTCCAGAATGCCTCACACTCATGGAGCAGATAATTTCTAAAGCCCCACAGATAATGCTCATCAGCTCAAGTTCAGAGATTTTGTTATACTAATTACCATTCCAGAGCTGAATTTAGAAACCATTCTCAAACTGCAGACAGCTCCACTGTAAACAATATTGCCTACTCATCCGAACTTATCGTGAATATCTCACTGATGGGGGAGGCAAATTCTGATTTATTATTTAAAACTGCCACTCCATCTAAATAGTTAAAAAATGGACAAGGAAAACTTGAAACTAAAGAAACTTTTATCCTCTCCAATACACGTTTATCTGAAATTGTCGTATTTACTTTCCTGGCTTCCTTGTAAGCTGGGGTGGAAAAAAACCGGCAAGGAATTTTATATTAAAAATTATCAGAAGCATAATAAAAATTTCCTAATGACAGCCTATGTCAACTGTTGCTTTATTTTAAAGACTGAAGGAATTTTGTTTTTCTCATGGCCAACTTTTGATCAAACACCGCAAGAATGCAATCAAGCTAAAATGTAATAGCCAGTCAGAGGGAAAATGCACCCAAAATGGTGAAACTGTATTAATGGATGAAATGGACAAATATAAATTCCATTTCTTTCCTTCTTTCAATCTAATTATAGAAGGGGCAGGCAGATTTGTGGTCACAATGTATAAATGACAGAAAAGAAGTAGAAAGATCAAGAAGATCCAAAATTAGATAATCAGCCCTCCTTCAAAGAATTAACTTGGCCTCTGAGCACTGATTAATCTTTATTTATTACAGTTTTCCTTATTTAAAAAAATCATGGGCTTATTAGAACTGAAGGGGAAATTTTATTTTATTTTTTGCTTTTGGGTTTTTTTTTAAAAGACATTAGCTTATTTTTTAACAACTTCATATTAAGCAAAAGAGAAGACAAAAGTACATTTTGATGCAAAATAAGACATTTTGGGGTTCTCCAAAGCAGAAAGACTGGGGGGATGGAATATTGACCAAGGTTAAAAATAGCAGGGCTTAACAGGAAGGCAAGTCTACCAAACTACGTTATTTTTTCCTCCTAACAGTCTAAAATTAGATACCTTAGCAAGGTTTTCTTTCTTTAGGTAAAAACGATACATTATCACAAACTTCCCTTTTTAACACCACTGAAGTATTTTGATTCCACAACCCCTTGACAACTAACTTCACAGCTAACTAGACCCAGAGCATTTGGATCTAATAAAATGTCGCAGCCACCCTAATGAAATCTCATCTCTTATTTGAAATATCCATCAACCCAAAGCTCTATGGACCAGTGTCCCCAAAGTAATTTTAGGTTACAAAAATTTCCTCAGCTTTCTAGCCCCAAAGATACATTGTTAGTAAAATAAATGAAATCAGCATTTTTTTAACCCTTCTTGCAAAACCTTAATCCTGGCTCTCAAAGAATAATAGGATATGTGGATACCCCAGTCCTTACCTGGGGGATCTCTGACACCATGAGATGGGCACAGCTGCAGACCTAGACTGAAAGCCTGAATTCAAATTCTCTTCTAACATGAAGGGGCTAAAGGTGATAATCTCCAAGATCTATGCTCTCTCTTCATCTCTGCTGCTCTCTGAGCATCTGCCAGAGTGATCCTATTAAAACTAAGTCAGATCCTGTAAGTTCTGTTCTCAAAACTCTCCCTTCACCTTCCCTATCAGAGTAAAACCTTGGACAGCAAGGAGTCCATCCTAAAGGAAACCAGTCCTGAATACTCATTGAAAGGACTGGTGCTCAAGCTGAATTTCCAAAACGTTGGGCCATCTGCTGCCAAGAACAGACTCATTGGAAAAGACCCTGATGCTGGGAAAGATTGAGGGCAGGAGGAGAAGGGGATGACAGAGGATGAGACGGTTTGATAGCATCACTGACTCAATGGACATGAGTTTGAGCAAACTCTGGAAAATAGTGAAGGACAGGGAAGCCAGGCATGCTGCTGTCCATGGGGTTGCAAAGAGTCAGACAGGACTTAGCGACGGAACAGCAACAACCATGGCTTCCAGGCAGCTACATATTCGGGCCCCTGTGTCCTCACCTCCTGCTCCTCCCTTTGCTCACCTCCTCTAGACACACTGGTCTCTCTGCACTGGTTGTCCCCCCTCCCCCCACCTGGAACACTCTTCCCCCAAATATCTGTATGGCTAACCGTACATATTTATTCAAATATTTGAATAAACGTATTCTTTTCAATTAGATGTAAAATCACACGTCCTTTAAGCTCTATTTTTCCCCCCTTTTCTCGATGGCACAACACTTTCCAACAAATGACATAATTGACTTACTTACTAAAGTGTTTCTTACTTATTTCTGTTTCCCTCAGCTGGAGTAAATACTCATTGAGGGCAGGAATTTATCTGTATTGTTCACTGACATATATCTCATGAGCCTAGTATGTAGCAGATCTTAAACAGATATTGCAGAATGAATAAAATCTTTTCTTGCTCTAACTTCGTATGATTCCATGAATATTCAGTATTTCCTGCTTGGTAAGCTGGTAAACAGTTATTTCCCCCACAGAGATCAACTCAAGAAACTGATTTAAGATTAATTGTACCAGGTATTGAGAATTTGCCACAGGCCAGATACCGTTTTTGACATGTATTTGCTCATTTAATCTTCACCAAAAGCCAATGAGTAAGGCATTCCATTCCTCCCTATGTCTTAGAGTGCCTAAGGAAATTCAGATTCAAAAAGATTAAGCAATCCAGACCAAACTGCTGTGAGCGCCTGTGCTGCCCTTTCTGTAGACCCAGGACTGTCTGACATTCCATTCTGCTTCCTTCGTTTTAAAATGGATTCACCTGGGCTTCCCTGGTGGCTTAGTGGTAAAGAATCTGCCTGCCAGTGCAGAGGACATGGGTTTGATCCCTGGTCCAGAAAGATCACACATGCTGTGGAGCAACTAAGCCTGTACACCACAAGTACTGAGCCTGTGCCCTAGAACCTGCGAGCAGCAACCGCAAAGCCCACACTCCCCAGCTACTGAAGCCTGTGTGCCTAGAGCCCGCGCTCCACAAGAGAAGTCACGGCAGTGAGAAGCCTGCACACCACAGCTTGAGAGTAGCCCCCACTTGCCGTAACTAGAGAAAAGTCTGCACGGCAACAAAGACCCAGAACAGACAAAATAAATAAAACTTGGCTTTTTCAATTATAGTTTCCTCAGGGTATATGCCCAGTAGGGGGATTGTTGGGTCTTATGTCGTTTTGTTCCTCGTTTTTATAAGGAATCCCCATACTGTTCTCCATGGTGGTTGTTATCAATTTGTATTCCCACCGACAGTGCAAGAGGGGTCCTTTCATCACACTCTCTCCCACATTTATGGTTTGTAGATTTTTTTGATGATAGCCATTCAGTAGTGTGAAGTGATACCTCATTGTAGTTTTGATTTGCATTTCTCTAATAATGAGCGCCACTAAGCATCTTTCCATGTTTATTAGCCATCTGTGTGTCTTCTTTGGAGAAATGTCTGTTTAGGTCTTCTGCCTACTTTTTGATTGGGTTGTTCATTTTTCTGGTATTATGCTGAATGACTGATTGTATATTTGTATACAAATACGTATATTTGTATACAAATACATATATTTGTATATTTTGGAGATTAATCCTTTGTCAATTGTTTTGTGTGCTATTTTATTTTTCCCCATTCGGAGGGTTGTCTTTTAAACTTGTTTATAGTGTCCTTTCTCCAGTGTTCATTGCAGCACTATTTACAATAGCTAGGACATGGAAGCAACTAAGATGTTCATTGACAGATGAATGGATAAAGACGTTGTGGTACAGATACACAATGGAATGTTACTTAGCCATAAAAAGGATTGCTCTTGACTCAGTTCTAATGAGTTGGATGAACCTAGAGCCTATTATACAGAGTAAAGTAAGTCAGAAGGAGAATGACAAATATCGTATATGAATGTATATATATGGAATCTAGACAGATAGAACTGATGAACCTATTTGCAGGGTAACAATGGAGACACAGACACAGGGAACAGATTTGTGGACACTGGGTGGGAAGGAGAGGGAGGTATGAATTGAGAGAGTAGCACTGAAATGTATACATTACCATATGTAAGATTAGATAGCCAGTGGAAATTTATCGTATGATGCAGGGAGCTCAAATCCAGTGCTCTGTGATAAACTAGAGGGGTGGGATGGGGTGGGAGGCGAGAGGGAGGTTCAAGAGGGAGGGGACATATTCAGGTTGATGTATGGCACAAACCAACACAATATTGATCCTCCAATTATAATAAATAAATTTTAAAATAAATAAATATTTTTTAAAATGGATTCACCTCTTTGATAGCACCAGATAACAAAGAGGCCCCCATGGAAGTGTTATGGAAAGAATCCACAGTGCAGTTAATTATAGACAGAAAACTTGGACTATTAAAAAACATACACACACAATAAAATAAAAGGAGCTGTAGTTTTATAATAAAACAGAGTCATTAGAATGAAATCATTCTCTTACTGTTATAATCAAACCAGCAATAACAGAACAAGAAAGGGAGATGACGTGACCAAGTAACTTCACCACTCGTCTCCCTCAAGACTAGCTGTGCAACCAGGATGACCCCAGCCCCTTCACTGATCCTCCACCAACTGGCATGAAGTCACCCCAGCCCAGGTACTGCCTGCAGATCTTGAAACGAAATGAGAAAACTCGTATCTGCAGAATGAATGAATTTACAGAAGAAAAGCACTCGTTAAGTTCAATTACCTCCTGATCACCATTTCCGAGGTGGGTAGGAGAAGTCTGAGGGCCATTACCCAAACCCAACAGAGCAAAACCTACGTCAAACTCAGACAGCCAAGTCCAGCAGTTCCCAGAGAGTGGCAGAGAAACAGTAACTCCAATGGAGGCTGTTTTCCCTGAATCATCTCAGTGGTGGACCAAAGTCTCAGTTGCCACCACACCACAAAGGAGACAGGGTCTGTGAGCAAAAGTTTCTGGAAGGGTCAGCTTCTCTTCAGACCAGGGGGAACTGTCCAAACCCACTGCTATGGCTCAGAATAGGCTGTGTGGTTAGGCGAGGCCCAAAGCTACTGTCCGTGGGGTTGCTAAGAGTCGGATGCAACTGAGCAACTTCACTTTCACTTTTCCCTTTCATGCATTGGAGAAGGAAATGGCAACCCACTCCAGTGTTCTTGCCTGGAGAATCCCGGGACAGGGAAGCCTGGTGGGCTGCCGTCTATGGGATCGCACAGAGTCGGACACGACTGAAGCGACTTAGCAGCAGTAGCAGCAGCAGCAGCAAAGCTACTGTGACCACCTTAATCAACTCCTGAACTACAGATTCTGGGAGGGACGGGGAGAAAGACCAACCGAGGTCTCCCATACACAGAGCACGACAATGTTTTGTCCCCAGTCAGACTTGGCCTTATTCTAACACAGCTCATTAGACCTTCTACCCAAATTCAGACATTGCCTAACAAAATATCTTCTTTCATCCTTCCTAGATGGGAGGTGGCAACGTCAAGGGCTAGGGACAGAGGTAAATGAGGATCTAGCAGATGCCGACGTTGGAAATGGCCTCTCTCACATGAAACATCTGCTGAAACTTCAGTGTATCCCATGGGTAACTGAAGTTTCTCTTTTACTTGATCATTCTAAATTGTGAGCTCAATATCTAAAATTAGATCACACATATAAATGCCAAGAATCCCTTTAGTGAATTGTTGAAAATCCCCAATTTAAAATCCCTGCTTAAACTGTTTCAATTAAGATGGCAATCCTATAAGTTTTATTTTTTTAAATTAACTTTTATTGGAGTATAGCTGATTTACAATGGTCGGTTAGTTTCTGCTGTACAGCAAAGTGTATCAGTTATACATATATATATATATATACACACACATATACATTTTTTAGATTCTTGTCTCATCTAGGTCATTACAGAGTACTGTGCTATACAGCAGGTCCTTATTTGTTTTATAGATAGTAATGTATATATGTCAACCTCAGTCTCCCAATTTATCATTCCCTTGCAACTCCCCTTCCACCCCACCCCTCCACCACTTTTCCCCCTGGTAACCATAAGTTTATTTTCTACACCTGTGACTCTATTTCTGTTTTGTAAGTTCACTTTGTACTGCTTTGTTTTATTTATTTTTTTAGATTCCACATACAAGTGATATCCTAAAGCCTTAATTTTTGAGACCTCTTATTTGCAGACATTTTTACTTTATTAATAATGTAAATCAAACAGGCTATCTCTAGGGAAAATTTTTAATTAAAAACCTTCACAAGTATTCCATAACTACTCTGAGAGCTGTCTTGACACATGGATGTCTTTGGGGAAAGGGTGTACTTAAGATCTAACAATACTTGAAAAATAGCATTGTCGCTATGGAAGCAGCTATGAATTTTGACTATTTTTTCTTATGCTATCAAAGGCCATATTCATTTTATGCATCTTTTCTGTTCACTGGAAAGGGCTTTGATGGTAATCTACCTAGTTTGTAAGCAAGCCCTGTCTTGCCTAGGCAGTCCCCCTTCCCTCTTACTGTTCAGGCACCATGATTTTAGCTGAGCCACAAACATGCAGCTAGAGAATAGATCAGCCAGTATACCAGCACTCACCAGCAAAAGAAAAAGGTGATTTTTATTCACCAAGCATTCATTCCTTGGAGGAATCACAGACAAAGCCTGTTCGGGTTTCTGTCACTGGTGAAACCGGCCTAAATTCCAACCATTTCCTGGGTCTTTTTTGGGCCATGGTTGGCAACTTGTCAGTCAAAATGGAGTAAGTGTAACTAAGTTTTGTTTTAAAACAAATGTTTGAGAAATGTTATATTTAAGAGTACCAGCCCTTTGGAACGGTCATCTTTAGAAACTTGTGCTCCTTCCAGCAACACAGTGAAGAGGGTTGCTCATGTACTTTTGAAACTCCTCTTTCTGAACTCCTATTTCAATAGCTCAGGGACAGTACACTGTCCTTCTCTGAAGCTGTCTTTGATTCCGGGATGCAGTCAACAGACATTCAGGGCCATGCTTGACAAGTAAGGCAGGCAATCATGTTGAGTAATACTGTTTTTCATAAAAATGAGGTGTGACCATAAAAGTAATGAAACTGGTTTTCTTAGCAGGCTCATAACTAGACTCTGCAGGCAAATACAAAAAAAGAGAGAGAGAGAGAGAGAGTTCAAATAGTGTTTGGCTATAGACACTCTGGTTTTTAAGCCACGACAAGATATTTGCAATGGGTACAAAATCAGCAAAGTTACTTTGAAGACAGTGTTTCCCATTTGGATACACATATATGAGTATCTATAATAAATTAAATGACTGATTTCTGCCAACTGCCTCCAAATCTAATATCTTATTTTCGCAAAACTTTACTCTCTTCCTATTATCATTCTCATCAGTTAAAATCATTCACTGATGGGAAAAAATTAAAAATTAAAGGCTATGATTCCTTCAAGGAATAAGTGATCAAATGAATGAAAGAAAGGTCTTACTTAGCATCTTAGACTTGAAGTGATCCAACAGAACTTTCATCCAAAAGGCACACACGGAAAATACTAGCAAAGAGAGATGTTCAGTTTTCCAGAGGAACCATCTACAGCTCTTCTCAATAATCCCCTCTTTAGGAAGAAGATCTTGTGGCTGTGAGTTTGCCTCTGGTGTTATTTTTGGCCTGGGACTGTAATTTCCATGTTATCCAAGTCATTTTCAACAAGTGGAAGGGATCAGGGCTTCTTCTTATCTTTATGAGGACAAGACTTAGCAAAGACCTTCTTACTCAATGTTATGATACTGAGAAGTTTCCCCTGCAAGGATGAGATCAGCACTTCTATCTAAGGGCAGGTCAGGTGGCACTGTGCATATTAAAACCCAGATAAATTCATCTTCTTGAAATATTTAGTGCTGCAGGAAATGAGATGAATTCCAGATCTATTTGCACATTCAAATCAATCAGCAGAGAATAGGCTGAATAGTTTTCTAGATTCCTGGAATTGGGTTCTGCTGTAACAAACTGTTCAAAATGTAGACAATGGCTTTCTAATTTTATTTATCTTTGCTCAGTGAAAATGTTAGTTGATCAGTCGTGTCCGACTCTTTGTGACCCCCTATACTGTAGCCTGCCAAGCTCCTCTGTCCATGGGATTCTCCAGGCAAGAATACTGGAGTGAGTTGCCATCCCCTTCTCCAGGGGATCTTCCCCACCCAGGGAGTGAACCCAGGTCTCCTGCATTGCAGGCAGATTCTTTACCATCTGAGCCACCAGGGAAGCTACCTTGGATAATTTCTCTACTCTTCTATTTCATTTTTACAGCCTTTTCAAAATTTAGTAAATTGATTACGTGACTCATTAATGGGACACCTCCCATGGTTTGAAAATCACTGACCTACACCAGGTGTTTCTGACAGTATGACCCACAGACCACTTCCATCAGAACAGAACATTCAAAAAAAAAAAAAATTCTGGGCTCCATCCCAGACCTATTGCAACAGATCATCTGTTGGTAAAGCCCAGGAACTGTCATTTAAATAAGTTTTCTAGCTGATTCTGACATGCACCAAAGTTTGGAAACTCATCTAGACCCCAATACAGTCATAAGTCATAAGGCAAACAGGTCAAAAGAGGCTTCGTGTTTTCAAGATCACATTGCTAACTGGTAGTGGAGCCAACAGTGTGGAGCCTTGCCTTCTGTATTCCTGGGTGTGTTAGTCGCTCAGTCAGGTCTGACTCTTTGCAACCCCATGGACTGCAGCTCAACAGGCTCCTCTGTCCATGGAATTCTCCAGGCAAGAATACTGGAGTGGGTAGCCATTTTCTTCTCCAGGGTATTCCTGGGTAATGTTCTTTAAATACACAAAGACCACTTGTACACATCTGTGATCCAGTATCCCACAACTTTGGGCTTCCCTGGTGGCTCAGAGGTAAAGAATTCGCCTGCAATGTAGGAGAGACAAGAGTCTCGGTTTCAGTCACTGGATTGGGAGGGTCCTCTGGAGGGGGAAATGGCAACCCACTCCAGGATTCTTGCCATAAACATTGCATGGATGCAGGAACCTGGCGGGCTGCAGTCCATAGTGCAGCAAAGAGTCGGACATGACTGAGGGACTGAGCATGCATGCATGTATCCCACAACTTTACTCAATGTCACGTGCACTGCTGTACTTCCGATGCCCAGCACGGTACCATGTTTGGGTGGGAATAAGGAAGACACACAGAAATGTATGTCTTACCATGTTGAAAAGTAAAGTTCCAAGAACACAGGAGTGCAAAATCACACATATGGCTAATCCCACAACCAGCACATTGTTTAATAAGCATTGATCTTCATCAAATGCATCTAATCTAGTAATGAGAACATCCTTTTTCCTTCCTAAATCAGAAAACTTACAAATGGTTTTCTCACATTTTAATCAAAGAACAATATCAACAAAAAGCAAGTCAATCTAGCATACTAAATAAGTGAAACTGAAAGTGTTAGTCGCTCAGTTATGTCCGACTCTTTGCGACCCCATGGACTGTGATCCACCAGGCTCCTCTGTCCATGGAAGTCTCCAGGCCAGAATACTGGAGTGGGTAGACACTGCCTTCTCCAGGAGATCTTCCCCATCCAGGGATTGAATTTAGGTCTTATGTAAGAGAATAAAAACTAGACTATTTAATTAGGACGTTTACTCCCAGATCCATGGTTTGGTTAGGTTTTCTGATTTCGTTTTACTAAAATCAAATTGTCCATCTGTAGGGCTCCTCCAGTTCAGGTTCAGATGTGTCAAGCTTTAGTCACAGTCACTGGAATACCTAGGCATGACCAGCACTCTCTGAGGATTCCACTGAATGATGTTTGCCCCCTCTTCCAAAAACAGCCCAAGGACTGCTTTCCCAGTGTCTAAAATCAAATCAATCCAATATGCATTTACCGAGCAACTATTAAGTTCTAGGTCTAGTGTTTGGTTATTGGGGAGTGGGAGGAGATACAACCAGACTCTGTAGTTCTCAGGTCACGTATTCCACTGCAAAGATTTCCCTGTGTCTGTGTAAGTGGAAGGTTATTATTAATAACCACACAAGCAACTCCACAATGACCAATGGATTTACCTGAGAAGAAGGAGGAAGCAGCTGGGATATGTACACAAAGGGACTTTTTTTTATCCAGGGTAATATTCATATGTGAGGCAGAGTGACTTTCCCTTGCCACTCCTCTCTGACTTTGAGGCTCCTCTTTCCTTTCGACTTCTCTGTCAAAGTATATAGATGAAAAAAGAGGTGTGAAGCTGTCCTCACCACATGTACACTCATACACACAGGCCATGCTTCAAGGGCAGAGAGAATTCTTGGCAAGGCGCTGGGAGCCAGGGCAGACCCGACACACTCTCACTCCACTTCCTACACCCCTCTCCAAGATTCCCTGCCGTCTTCTCTGGAAACTAGTGGTTGGTGAGACAGCCAACCCTGGCTACAGATTCAATGCCTTGGGTTACTGGGCGTTTTTCAGAAACATACTCCTCTGGTAACTCAGGTCTGACCAGAGCTCCTTCAGAGATTGACTGGCAAGCTCTGCAGCTGATCAAAATCAGAAAGAATCCAAAAACATCCTACAGATTTCAAATGCTTTTATGAACCTAAAAAGAAAATCAACTCTGGCAGCATTAAGATGTTCAGACAGGACATCTATCCTGACCCAAAGCAGCGACTCACTCCCTTACCTTGGTCATCATTAACACTGTGAGATTTAGTTCAGATAAATTCAATAACTGCCTACAGAGACTGTATAATTTTTATCAGGATGTGAGGATGAGCTTCACCTCTGGAGCTTGATGACCAATATTAGGGTTTTAAGAATTTCTCCTACATAGATTTTGTCATACCCGTACATCTCAACATGCACAAAGCCACAATCATTCTTTCTTTAAAAAAAAAAAAAAAAACTTTTTTCCCATTTATTTATTTATTTTTGCATCACCAGGTCTTCGTTGCTGCACCTGGGTTTCCTCTAGTTGTGGTGAGTGGGGGCTTCTCATTTTGGCAGCGTCTCTTGTTGCAGAGCACAGGCAGGGCTTGTTGCAGCCCACGTGCTTGTGGGCTTCAGTAGTTGCGGCCCACGGGCTTAGTTGCCCCAAGGCATGTGGGATCTTAGCTGAAAACCAGGGATCAAACGTGTGTCCCCTACATTAAGCAGGCAGATTCTTAACCATAGGACCACCAGGGAAGTCCCTCATTCCTTTCCTTAGAGAATTTAAGAAATGACTCATGGTGGACACTGCAGGGTCACCCAGCAACACAAATCCACCAGAGAGATAACAGGCAAACAGCAGAGATTATGTTTCTTTCACTTGCTCTTGGCGTTTTAGACGACTGACTCCCAGGAGGAAAGCCAGGAAATCCCTCTAGATGTGTAAAGTGTGATGTCTTACAACACTCCCAACCTTCAATAATCAACAGAACTATTTCTAGAAAAGGCTCAGGAAGAAATCTGGATTTTCCAAAGCAAAGTTAAACTGTCATCACCCAGCTGACCCTTCACGAGGAGGAATTTCTTCCGTATGAGTAGCTGCAACAATTGTGCTTGTGCAAAGAAATGACATATTTTTATTTTATAACTGAATCTTGTAACTGATCATGTTTCCTCTCCCGTGGCTACAGGGAAACTCAGGGCTAAATCTGGAGACTACCTATAATGTAATTAGGCAGAGCCTTCCAGGATGCATTTCTGGACTTTAACTCTTGTCTAGCTTCATCGGTTTGATCCCTTTGCCATTTTCATTCTGACTTGTTTTTACTAACATGTTTCTTTAAAAAGTAGACAAATGAGTACCTGAGCATTATTTACCCCTGTATGAGGCTTCTTCTAAGTGTTCTCCAACCGTGAGGATGTTTGCAAGCACCCATCCAATGGAGATGTGCTCACATTACCCAGAGTCTATAATTTATACTGTATCTTCAAGCATACATTCCTTATGCAGGAAAACCCACGGCTGGTCTGCTGACAATCCCCAGGGTGATACTCCCACCTTAACTGTGGGTTGTGTGCTGTCTTCATTTGAGTGGCAATTAAACCTGGCTGCATTATTTCCTAAGAAAACCCTTGCTTTATCTGACAGGGACTGAAACACAGGGGTGACAGAAGTAAAATAACTAAACTAAAAACAAAGAAATATAAAAAGCACCCAATGATATTATCTTTGCCGTAGTATCCATCCCACTAAAAAGCCATCTGTACTTGTACAACTGGAAAAAGAGGAACCCTTGGACATCCCAGTTCTCTGGGAAATTTAATTCAGTGATGATCAGCCATATCAAATAGTCTCTAAATAGTCATCTCTGCATAATTTTAGGTATCTTCTCGACTATATGATTAGCACCTGGAGGGCATCAAATAAGTTTTGAATCCTGCAACCAGGTCTGGCACAGTGAGGCAAGCTTAGTGGACTGAAGACAAATTTTAGCTTATGACAGAAATAACACAGAATCTACTAGTGTCTCATAATAAACTCAGTATGAGTCATTTCAAAAGAAATGTAACCAATAACTTTTAGTTATGTTGGCTTTAAGAAAAAGATAACATTGAACTCTCCACACCCTAGTTTGTAAGCAGCTGCCCAATAGCCACAATTTACTGCACACACACACACACACACACACACACACACACACAAACAGATAAATATAATTCGTTTGTAATCATGAGTAAGGGAGTTACAGCCTCTAGCCCATTTGCAGAAGAGATCTCTGAAGACCAGAGAAGCCAGTAGTTTTCCTAAGCCTGCTTAACACCAACCCTGAAAACTACACAGGACCCCGCTGATTGTGTATTTGCTCAGAAACTTCCCCAGAAGCCACATATATTCATGTTTAAGCCTTCATGTATTTTGAAATTTGTTTAATGGAAATAAAATTAGAGAATCAATAAGGTCCTTTCTCCAGTTGGAAAGCAACTCTAGTTGATGAAAGGACTTAAGGGAAAAAAACAGTTTTGGTAAATTAACCTTTCATAATCTCAGATAAAATTAATCCAAAATGTCTATTAGAAGATTGGAAAACTGACCACACCTTCTCGTTCAATATGGACATATACCACTAGCCACCTTATCCACTTAAAGTACACTGTAATTCATTTTAATTCACAGAAAAATGTTCATTTGGAAATGGACTGGCTTCTATCGGTTGTTTAAATACTGCACATCAAACCACAGGGTTGAATCTAAGACATTTCTTGTGCTATTACAAATTTAGTCAAAATTATTCAACATGTTCAAGAGTTATGACCAAAGTATGAAATCCAATAGATCCACCTGAAAGACCTCCTTGATCTTAGTATAACTCTTCCTCCCAAGACAAATTCTAACAGCCTGAAACATCTTTACCTATTCAGGTACAAGCATAGTTATCTGACCATTGCTTCCAAACCCATATTTCCTATACAAACACACTATTCACAGACCTTTTAACTATTACAGTTCTTTTTTTCTTTTCCTGACCAGAACAATACATTCTTTACAAAGAAGACTCTTGCAGCATATTTATTCGATATTATTTTTAAATTTACGAACAGACGCTTTATTTCCATTATATTGAAAAAAATAAATTTCCTACTGTCCTTACACTTTCTTCTCCATAGTCTTATCATTTTATATTTTACAAGTTTGCCAATTTTTATACTTTATTTCTATTCTGCTATATGTCTTTGCCTGCCATTATACAAATTTATATAGATGTCTTGATTCTCCTCTGTTGACAGCTACTCTTCAGTGCCGCTTGAGAAAGGGCATACATAAAAGTAAAGCCAACTGAGAGGACAGTTTAGAACAGTAAGACATTACTCAGAAACCCACAGAGAAGGGAAATGAAACAATGAATACCCAGAGGCCCTGGAGTCACCATAACATTTAATTCAATTTTTTTGAGGCCTGCAGTGAACCAGGCAGTGTGCTAGGAAGACAGTCAGCTTCAAAGTTGAGGTAGGCCAGGTGGACTGAAATCCTCTCTCTGCAAAGTGGTGGCTCAGCGGTAAAGAATCTACCTGCCAATGCAGGAGATGCAGGTTCAACCCCTGGGTCAAGATGATCCCCTGGCAGAGGAAATGGCAACCCACTCCAGTATTCTTTCCTGGAGAATCCCATGAACAGAGGAGTCTGGCAGGCTACAGTCCATGGGGTCACAAAGAGTTGGACACAACTTAGCAACTAAACAACAACAAAAGAGCTACTAATTCATGATTAAGAGGATCATTTTACTTTGGTATAGACCACTTTCTTGCTCTTTCTGTTTTAATTCACCAAAATCCACTATGAATCCCTTTATTCCAATAGTGGGGCTTCCCCGGTGGCTCAGTCGGTAAATGATCTGCATGCGATGCAGGAGATGCAAGAGACATGGGTTCAATCCCTGAGTCGAGGAGATCAAGGCAACCCACTCCAGTATTCTTGCCTAGAGGAGCCCAGTGGACAGATGACTCCAGTCATGGGGTCGCAAAGAATTGGACATGGCTGAAGCGACTGAGCAGAGACCTGAAAAGGTGTTGTGTTAAAAACCCATCTGCAGGTTATTTCCTAGCCCCCATCTCAAGTCCACATTCCATAGTCCACATACACTCCACCACTAACCTATTTCATTTACTTTTCCCCAAAACTGTGAGATAATTCTTTCTACAAAGGCTGAAGGTCAGAATCAATTCTGACCTTAGTGTATTCCAACACAAGAGCCCACTCACTGAAAAATACAAACAGCAGATTCCTGGCCCCCCAGCTGTGACTCACCTGGCCCAAGGCGAAACTACAGCAAACAGTTTAGCCCACTGCTGGCCTTGGGTTATCCCAACACTACAAACACCAAAGGAAACTTTCTTTGAAAGTTGTGTAAGAATGAAAAAAAAAAAAAAAAAAGAGTGCTGAATAGATGGAAACCACCCATATTTCACCTTCTCAGCTGAAATAACTCTTAGTAGTCTAGTACTGAAAGAGCACTAACATCCAAACCCATTAGGTCACTGGAAGAATAGCCCTGTGGCTAAGGAACAGACTTTGTTCTACAATTTTCTAGGGGGGCATTGTCAGAATTAAATAAAAGGACCCTAATGTGCCATTTTTGTTATGCATGAGACTCCATCAGATTGGGATGCCAGAGAAAAGGTGGTGAAATCTGACCACTAAAGCTTTTTCAAAGGTCAGACTATCCCCAAAGGATGGGTAAAGCCTTCAGGGGGATGTGCCTTCTCATTCTATCTCTTTAGCAGCTGACTATTTCTATTTCTCAGCCCTTATCAGGGATTTGTCATTCCTCACAAATACCTAACATAGACAAAATTGCCTCTTTGATGATAAACATTTTAACCTATAGCTCAGTTTAGCAAAGCTCCAGGCCCTAGCAAAGGACCCAAATACTAACCCTTTGTTGAACTGGATTCAAAATAAGGAATGATGAATTTAAAATTTCAAGTTAATAAAAAGCCCAGTAGAGCAGTATTTTCTTGCCAATAGAGTGGGTCCCACTGTTGAGACACTGAAGTCTCTCTGAAGTCTCTTTGGCAGCAGGGTTTGCCAACAAGCACAAAGCCGCCATACCCAGGGCTTTGGCGGCTGTAGAATAAATTCAGTTACTTTCTCTGTTCATTCAGCTGTCTGTCCAATAAGTGACAAGTAATGTTTCAGTTCATGCTTTATGTTTGATTTGGAAATAAACTACCACCAACAAAAATAAACCATTTCTGACTGCGATGTTACAATATTAAGACACATTTTCCAGTTTTAATAGAGCAATTCTAATGTATTATACCAAGTGCATTGAGTCATCTACCCACTCAGCAAGGAAATATTGAACTGTTACAAGTTCGATTTAGGACATGTTTCTCATTCTTAGCTGCCCTGTCGCAGTATTAATAATGATCACTGAGTTATTAATTCTCCAACTGCTCTTTCTTATGCTGACCATAGGTAACAAAGGGAGAACCAGTCTAGTGAAAAGTGAAAATGAGAATTCCAACTCCCCATGGCCCACTCCATGGTTTCTAAACCCTAGTCTTGGAAGGTCATGGCTCTTTTCCTCACCTGACACCCATCAGCACATCTGCTATGGAATCCCTGTACCCATGCAGCACAAACAAGACCGAGTCCTCCTCATCTTGACTTTCTCACGGCTTCATCATGACTTACCAATACAAGGAAAAGACATAACTTTATGACTTCTTTACACTTGATAAAAAATAAATAAATAGCCATGTCAAATACAATGTTCATTTGGCATCATGAATGATTTGCTGGAGACCTGGCACATTTCCCTAAGTGCCCCAGTCCCACCATCTGCCCTAAAAAAGGCAAGATACTTCAAAGGTAAGCAGGTAAGAGATTGCTTAGAGCTATCAAAATACCCCAAGATGATGCACTGGGGTGCCAAAATGTTCATTCAGGTTTTCAGTTCCCAACATCCCTTTTGGCCAACGCGGTGTTTTATTTACTTAGGGAGAGAAAACAGCGTTTGAGGATTTCTGAACTGCTGTGCACGCATTTGTTTAATAGATGCATTCACGGTGCTAGGTGGAGGTGGCAGGGCACACGCTGTGACCTGGGGAAAGTTCTGTTTAGCTTAGAGAGAAAATCTTAACCTGAGAGATTCTCAGAGTTTTTCACATTACATGTTACCAAATGGAGCTGTAGTTCATTCAATTATGGGAAATACCATTTAGGCATGTATTTAATTTTTTTCCCACCCATTTTAAACGTATAAAACGTTAGAGCCACATGTGTTAGTTCCACATCAACTACATAGAGAAAGGGGAAGGAGGGCAGTGTAGAAAGGAGGAAAAAACCCACTCAATCTCAAGGAAGCATCCAAAAGACTACAGCCTCTCCAAGTTTCCCTTTCTGCTTTCACATGCAGGCAGCTGGCCCATTAAAGCACAAAGTAGCAGAGAGAGAGTCTCAAGTCCTTCCGGAATAGGCCTTTAAAGGAACAATCAGGACGATACAGTCTGAATGTGCTGCTGTAAATTACAAGGTTATCTTCAGGCTGCGTGCAGAGGATAAGCAATGCTGCTGCTGCTGCTAAGTCGCGTCAGTCGTGTCCGACTCTGCGTGACCCCATTGACGGCCTCCTACCAGGCTCCTCTGTTCCTGGGATTCTCCAGGCAAGAACACTGGAGTGGGTTGCCATTTCCTTCTCCAATATAAGCAGTGCTATCTGAACTGAATTTCCCTCAGAATTCGGATCCTCTCTGCCACTTAATAACCTGCTACAAGTTAGAAAATAAATGTTATTTTCCAAAGATCGTAAATACCACTGCTTCTTTTTATTTCGTTTCAAGGTTATTACTCCCTCACCCTCACTCTGATCCCACCTTTGTGGCTGACAACATTTAAGATCCAAGGAAGAGCCCTCAAAGCATATTATCATAGGATCTAATCAAGTAGTAGAAAACCAGTATAAATCCCACATGCATTTCATTTCTGGACATACTCACTTTACTTCCTTGCAAACCATAGGAACTTATTTAATTCTATTTGGTTCCTTTTAAATTTTGTTAATCTTAGATATTATGCTTTTTAAAAAGTGAAATATCTAAACACATACAAGCTATTTTATCTTCACATAGAACACCATATAACTCTCACTGGAGATTACACAAAGGACAAGTATATTTCTTGACACTAGAACCTAAAGCAAACTTGGCGGAAACTCAAATATAATGAAGACAGAAGGAAGATACAAAGCTGGCTTCAGTATCACTATGAAAACTATCCTCCCAGGGCTTGGAAAGGCACTCACACATCCACAGATCACAGGATGTGATGGGGATTCACCATCTTCACTTGTACACTGACCTCATTTTTATTTATATAAAAAAAGCATTTTTTTTTTTTTTGCCATATTCACTCCCTTGAAAGAGTAAGTCTAATAGCTCCTAGACAAAGAGGCTATGTAGATTTAGAAGCTACTGTCAGCTCCAAAGTGAATGCACACTAATCTAAACAGGAATGTGCCATTGGACAGAGATTCCAAATAGCTCTGCAGTTAATTTCTACATAACTTTAGGAAGTCACAAATCCTGAGTAAGCCAGGTTACCTAGCAACCAAATGCTCATTTGAATACTCCTTCCCACCCTGTCGCCTTCCTCAGCTGTGTTCTCTCCAGAAAATACCAGTGGAAAGACGGGGTAAGAATGGGGGAACTCTGAGGCTAAACATGATGTAACTTCAAAGCATAATGACAATTATCAGTGCTGGGTCTGATAATAACATGCCAAATAACGACTCAGATAAAAGATCAGGAATAAGTTTCACTTGCTGAAAGCACAATCTGGGATACATAAGGTAATTCTTGAAGAACCAATGGGGGGGGGGTGGAAAAACGGTTTTAAAATTTTGACAAGTTGGAGAAAGAGATACATGTAATCTTAATGCCAGAAGGTGCAATAGGCTGCAAAGGCTTTGCACAGGCATGGTGAAGAGAGGTTTTGAGGTTTGGGCTAATCCTGGGGATACAAAATTAAGAAAGAGTTCATATCAGAAAAGCAACAGAAACCCTGGCAGGCCTTCCACTGCCCAGTCAATCAAATTCTTTACGGCCTCCAAGCCTATGAAAGGACCATCAAACAGAGGGGTAAAGAGCAGCGGCTTAATGCTACCGAAGACAGCAAACTTAAACAGATGTTAAAAATCACAGACATTCTGAAGACCTACACTTCCCTCTCTGCAATGTTAAGGCTAGAAATACTCTTTCTGGAATGAGTTAGGATGCACTGCACTCAGTAAAGGCTCTATTAGCTCTGAAGCTGTTAAAAGGCTGTTTCGGAACATGGGCTTTGGGGTCAGACAAGCTTTCATGAAAATCTCATCATGTATTTCCTGTGTTGACTCTCTGGCAATATGTATAACCTGTATGGCTTAATAGGAGACCGTTATCTGGATTAAATGACTTAATGTACACATTGCATCTGGTGTATAGCATATACTTGATAAACATTTGCTATTTATGATGCTGTCTCTTCAAAAATCTTCTCTCTGAATAAAGTTTAAAGCTGGCCATGGTTTAAAATGCAAACAATGGTTCCAAAATTAATTGCTTGGTACCAAAACAAATTGCCTCAGTGTCAAAGAAACTTCTACCTGTAGTTGTACCTGGTAATGCGACAGTGACTCTTGTGTGTAGAACCAACGATATATTTCCTGCTGCCTGACCCAGACAATAAAAGCAAATCTGTCTTCAACTGTTCTGCCAGCCAATTAAAAAGTTACTGCCACTAAATAAGAGACGGAAAGAGCAAAGTGTTTTACATCTAAAGTTTTCCTCGAGCATAAATTTAATTATTTGAATTTTGGTTAGCCTATTCCTGAGTCTGGAATTTTGCTGTTGTTTTGTTTCTGTTTTATTATAAAATAGTAGTCACATAACACACATATAATTTAATGTATAAAACCAAAAATGTATATGTACCTACCTACATACAGAGCCTGCTTACAGAACCTTATAAACACCTTCAAAGTTCCACGTGACTTTGCCCCTCCTCTTTGCCCTCAGAAGTAGTCACTATCTTCCAGCACTTTATATTATTAGTTCTCTCGCTTTTCTTTAGTCATCTCATATATGACTCAGTCCTTAAACAATGTATTGCTTTGGTTTAGTATTTTTTGAATTTTACATGAATGGGATCACATTGTATCATTTTTCTACATTCCTTTTCCTCTCAATGTTACACTTGTGAGATTCATCCATATTGTTACACACAGTTGCAGGTTACTCTCAGGACTATTATAAACACATCACAGTTTCTGTATTCAGTATACTGTTGTTGCCATAAAAGTTGTTTCAGCGTTCGACTGTTATGAATAGGGTTGCTATCTCTGAGCATTGTTGCACATGTGTAAGTTTCTCTAAGGCACTGCTTTCCAACCTTTTTCACAATCCAAGTCCTACAAAAATTGATAATATTAGAATGGCAAACTGAAGTTATTAGACAAAACTGCTCCCACTCCAGGTTTGGATCTGCTCTGCTATCCTGAAGGGGATGACCACTTCACAGGGCATTCCAAACTCCTTTCCAAAGTCATATATCAAATTATACTGTCACCACCAATGTATGTATATATTCCCTCTGCTCCACATTCTTGCCCAGTGCTTAATGCTGACAGACATTTACTAATCTGCTTGGTATGAAACGGTATCCCAACATGGTTTTAATATTAAAATATATTTATCTGTTCTCTATGATGAAAATAGTAGGGTATTGGAATATGCAGGGACAAACTAACAGAAGAGAATAGAAAATGCAGAAATTTGGCTTATTAATTACTTATAACAATTAAGTATATGGTAAGTGTGCTATGCTGTCCTTAGTCACTTCCATCCCGTCCGACTCTTTGCAACCCTACGGACTGTAGTCTGCCTGGCTCCTCTGTCCATGGGATTCTCCAGGCAAGAATACTGGAGTGGGTTGCCATTTCCTTCTCCAGGGG
This sequence comes from Bos mutus, assembly GCF_027580195.1. Taxonomy (NCBI): domain Eukaryota; kingdom Metazoa; phylum Chordata; class Mammalia; order Artiodactyla; family Bovidae; genus Bos; species Bos mutus. Next base: position 20,693,739 of record NC_091632.1, read on the forward strand.
ATCTTCCCAACCCAGCGATCAAACCTAGGTCTCCCACATTGCAGGTGGATTCTTTGCCATCTGAGCCACCAGGGAAGCCTATACGATAGGGGTACATCTCAAATTAGTGGGGAAAAGATGAATTTTTTAATACATAAGTGGTTTGTGATTTCCAAATAAACATGTTAGAAAAAAAAGAAAATTGGATCCATTCCCCATACCATACACCAACATAAATTCCAATGGTCACAGATTTAAATGTTAATGATTAACCCACACAAGTACTAAAAGAAAATACACTGACTATCCTATAACTGTGCTGTCCAAGATGGTAGTCATTATCCACACGTGGCTACCAAGCACCTGAAACGTGCTAAGAACTGAATTTGCAGTTTTAATTTCTTTTAAATAATTTAAATTGAAATTTAAAAACTGACACTCAACACAGCTATTGAAAGACTTTTATGTACACTTGGAACAACCTTGTTATGTGAACTTACTTTTAAACTTTAAATTTTATTAAATCTACATACAGATTAATTATTTACAATGAAAATTTAGTGACTACATTGAGATGTGTTATAGTATAAAATACACATCAGTTCTGAAAAATTCAGCATGAAAAAATTGTAAAATATCTCATTACTAATTTTAAAATGTTGATTACTTGTTGAAATAACAATATTTTGACATATTAGATTAAATGAAATATATTATTAAATTAATTACACCTTTCTTTTTATTTGCTTTATTGCGGCTGCTAAAAACTTCCATACATGGTTCCTACTATGTTTTTATTGGACAGTGCTGCTCTACAATCTAGAAGTTTTTCTACATCATGATTCAAATCCAAGAGGGAATAAAGAAAGACTGATATAACTGAGTAAGTCAAGGGAAAAAATTACATTAGAAAAACCATAATCAGAGGAAAAAGACAAATGATAAAGTGGGGAAAACTGTCAAATATTAGGGATGATATGCCTACTATATAATGTCCCTAATATATAAAAAGCTTCATAAATAAAGGGGGAAAGGACCTAAAATCCTATAACAATGGCCAAAAAATATGAAGACAGTGCACAGAAAAAGAAATGCAAATGGGCCCAAAACATAAGAAAAGGAACTCAAGCTAGCTCATAATAAGAGATGCAAATTAAAATTACACTAGAGTATCATCTCTCACCATTTGAATGGCAAAGACCCAAAGGTTTTTTACAACATGTCTCCTGGTAAGACTGTGGGATAAGAGGGAACTCTCATTACCTGCTGGTGGGAATGCAAAATTGTACAGTACCCACAGAAAGAACTTTGGTGATATCAAACAAAACTGTAAATCCATTTATCCTTTGACCCAGCAATCCCACTTCACTTCTAGGAAGATAAACTGGCAAGAATTCATACATAAATATTCACAAGGCTATTCAGTGCAGCACTGGTCATTCAGCTGTCCATTTAGTTAAGGAAAAACTTAACCATTCAGGCTTTATGTTTGATTTGCAAATAAACCCCCACCACCAAAAACAAACCATTCCCATTACAATGTAAAAGCAAAAGGCTGAAAATAGCCATGTATATACCAATAAAGTTTGGTATATTTACACAATGGAGTCTCTGCAGTTGTAAAAGGTGCTGAAAAATGTTTATATTAATATATGGCTTCAGAGTGATCTCTGAAAAATACCAGTAAGTGCAAAAAGCAAGGTGGGTAACTATAGTATGCTACCTTTTAGGAAAAAAAAGGGAAAAAATAGATACATTTGCTTAATTGTGTGCTCAGTCACTTCAATCATGTCTGACTCTTTGCAACCCTATGGACTGTAGCCCACCAGGCTCCTCCATCCATGGAATTCTCCAGGCATGAATACTGGAGTGGGTTGCCATGTCCTGCTCTAAGGGATCTCCCCAACCCAGGGATCTAACCTGTGTCTCCTGCATCTCCTGCACTGGCAGGCAGGTTCTTTTCTGCGGAGCCACTGGGGAAGCCCTTGCTTATATTAAACAGAAACAATATGCATACACACACACACACATATATAAGCATACACACATCATACATACACACATTTTTACAAAAACATATCCATACACAAACATATATATGTATCTCCATGTCTCAGTAGCTAGATATACATACATATCTATGTTTTTTAACTTTGTCCACTTGAACAACCTAGGAACAATGACCAGTCCAAAGGCAAAGAGAATTCCTAACACCTGTATTGTGGTCTCTAAATATCAGTTAGAAATAAAAAGATCTGGGACAGGAAATGTACTAGAGAATTCTGAAATATCTTTGCCATACCACAAAGTAAGGACATCCTCAAACACCAATATAGTCATGTCAAAAGGATTCAGATGCCAATTTAAAGATTCTCCTCTGGGCCAAAGATAACTTGAACTTCAAAAGAAATAACTGCAAAGGACTATAAACACATGAATTGTGTTAAAATCCATGAGTTCCTAATGATACTCCCATTGGTCTTCTTTGAAAGATGTTAGAAAATCAACTCATAATTCTGAACATTATTTAAAATAGAGAGAATAAAACTGAGCATTAATTGTCCTAGCTGGACTACACCCTGAAGTGACCAAATAATTGATGTGGTAAATCTCTTCTTGAGAGAAAAACTCCAGCTAACCAAATGCAGAAGAGATGACAGAATATTACCATTTTCCAACCATTTCTGAAATAATATATCTAAGCAATAACCAAAGTGGTTTTTGAAGGGCCTCCGGAAGCTTTCCAATGGAAAGATCAGGCTGACAACACCTAAATCCACCACTTAGTCTTTCTTTAAAAAAATATTTATTTATTTATTTTGTGCTGGTTCTTCATTGCTGCGTGGGCTTCTCTCTACTTGTGCCATGTGGGGGCCACTCTCTAGTTACAGGGCACAAGCTTCTCATCGCTGCAACTTCTCTTGTTGCAGAGCATGGGCTCAAGAGTGCAGCCTCTAGCTGTGGCTCATGGGTTTAGTTGCTCTGGGGCATGTGGGATTTTCCTGGATCAGGAACTGAACCCATGTCTCCTGCATTGGCAGGTGGATTCTTATCCACTGAGCCACCAGGGAAGCCCCCATCACCACCCAGTTAGTCCAGGGAGTCATAACTGCACAAATAAACAAAAAGGCACATGTGCCTCCCACAGAGCACTTTCTATGAGGTACTCCTGATCAAGCTTCCAGTCTCGATCAAACTACAGGAAATACTGGAAACTGAAGAATATAGTGAAGAATACTAAAATGAAGATGAAAACTGCAGACTCTAGAGAACCCCACAGGATAAGTCTGTTTAACAAATAAACTGCCAGGGAAGAATAAAAAGAGGGAAAATAGAGAAAATGAAAGTCGCTCAGCTGTGTCCACCTCTTTGCAACCCCATGGACCACACAGTCCATGGAATTCTCCAGGCCAGAACAGTGGAGTGGGTAGCCTTTCGCTTCTCCAGGGGATCTTCCCAACCCAGGGACTGAACTCAGGTCTCCCACGTTGCAGGTGGATTCTTTACCAGCTGAGCCACAAGGGAAAACCAAAATAGAGAAAGGAAGTCTATAAAGAAAGATTGATGCATCTCTCAAGTGTGAATATTGTTTGGATTCTGAATAAAATACATTAATCATTAAAAAATATATGGGCCCACCAGGAAAATATGATTACTGACTAGATAAGAAATTATTGTTAATATTTTTAAGGAATGATAATACTTGGCTATACTAAAAGAAAAAAAAGCTGTTATCATTTAGAAATATAATCTAGTATGTACAGACAAGAAGACATAATGTCTCCAATTTACTTGAAAAAGAACCAGTAGGTGAGAAGGGAATGTGTATGTGCAGTGGGAAAGGCAGAAAATAGAACTGCCCAGAAGTTGATAATTGGAAGCTTGACTCTTGCCCAAGAGTCAGAGAGCCTGGATTCCAGTCTCAGCACCACGACTTACTGGCTATAAGATCTTGGTCAAGGTCCTAGAGACCCCTAAGCCTCAGTTCTGCTTTATCTATGGAGGTAATAGTCATAGGTTCTTCGGGAGGTTGTAGCAAGCATTAAAGACAATGCACGTAATGTACTTAGCACAGCACCTAGATGCAGAGTAAGCACTCGATATATGTTAGCTTTTATTATTACTACTGTCAATTATTACCATAATTATTCAAGACCAGGAAGCTAGAGTTAGGAAATGGTGAAAATGGGATAATTTTTGCTGAATCCAAAGCCCAAGTTCCCTCCAATATGTTATAATGCCACGCCCCACCTCCACCTGGGGTCTCAGTAGAGACTGAGGACAAGTAACAACCTATTCTGCAACAATTGCCTCTTATTTTTACCACAAACCTCAGTGATACTGCTACTCAGCCTGGCTGCTACAACTAGCCATCTTTTGTAACAAGGTTGTAACTTAATGTGTCCCTCCCCCATAGATGGCTCCACATCGAGTAGAAAGTAAACATCCATGTATTTTAACCCCTTTATATATCACTATGCACACTTGTAAATTCACAATGATTAAACATTGTGTGATTCCGTCATCCTCCAAGAACATGGCCTCAGACTTTTATTACACCCGGTACTGGCATAAACTGTATAAGGTAAACCTCAGAATCCCAATGTATAAAACTAACAATGATAAAACTTCAAACCGTGCATGCAGCATGAATACAGTAATTCTATAATGCTAAGTAATGGGCTGGCCAAAAAGTTCATTTGGGTTTTCCCATAATAGCTTGCAGAAAAATCCAAATGAACTTTTTGGCCAACCAATTACCTATGTCTCGATATCTGCCCTAAGGTCAATACTTCCACTTCTATTTTTATAACAGAATTGTAAATTCTGAGACAAACTCTTCAATGCTATTTTACTCCTTCATGTGACAGTGTGAAGCACACACCCATCCTCTCTTCCTGACACCACTTGCCTGGTTTTCTTGCCACGATGAGAGCCTGCAGTTTTAGTATCCACTATCCTTTCCATCCACAGCCCATGAAAGTTGGTGTTCCCTGGAACTTAGGGTTCAGCGTTTTCCTTCTATTTACTTTCCCCGAGCAATCTCACATAAAGCTATGTAGCTTCAACTACCACATATTCAAAACCTCTCTCATTCATTTATTCAACAAAAATGTGCTGGGGCCCAATTGTGCCGTAGGTGTCCTGGGGTCACTCTCTCAGTTCCCGTCCAGTCTTTTACCCACACTCACAAAGGAACCATCTATCATGCAAATTATGTCTCCCCCTGCTTACAATCTCTCATTGTCTCTCAATGCATCTTATTTTGGGCTATGAGTCCAAACTCTTGCGCTATGAAGCCTTGCATAGTTCATCAGTCTCATCTTCCATGTGCTCCAAGCCACAGCGACCTACATCCACCTGTCTCCACATGCGTGTGAACTCTGCTGGAATGCCCAACTTCAGCTTCCTTGCGTGCACGTTCAGTCCCTCAGTCCTACCTGACTCTTTGAGACCCCATAGACTGTAGCGCCCCAGGCTCCTCTGTTCACAGGATTTCCTAGGCAAGAATACTGGAGTGGGTGGCCATTTCCTTCTCCAGGGAATCTTTCTGACCCAGGGATCGAACCCACATGTCCTACTTGGCAGGCGGATTCTTTATCACTGTGCCACCTGGGAAGCCACTTCACCTTCCATCGACCCTCAGATCCCTTTATCCCCAAATGCCAGTCGGTGAACCAGTATGCAAATGCACAGTAAAATGAGGAAAAATGATTAGCAAACCAATGCTGGTCCCCCAATACTTTAGGAAATGTACACAATACCCTAGGGGACCCTTGTGTGGCTTTTCAGTGTCATCCCAAGTACCTCCTTCTCTGCGAACCCATCTGTGACTTCTCTATGGAGATCTGTTATCAATATTTATTGTCCAAACTGGGAGACTTCTGAGGGTAAAGGGTGTGCATTAATAACTATGTTGAACAAAGGGCACAGCCCTGGACTGTCCCAGGGAGACAGGGTACCCAGTCAGCCGACCTCTAGACAGTCGGCCGCTTTCTCCCCCAGCTTCCAAAGCACCTTGATTCTTCCCCACATCATGCGTTTGCCTGACACTTCCCATGCTTTTCTGAGAAGTCCGCAAAGTCAGGGCCAGGCCTTTCTATCTGTATCTCCAGCATCTCTCCTGTGCCAGGCGCAGAGATGACACAAAGTGTCATCAACAAATGTTTGTTTAGTACATTATCTTCATGAGTAAGACAGATTAGATGCTTTAACCTTGGCCAACAAAGGAATCAAAAAAATTCCCATTATCTTTTCTCATCCCTGAGAAACTCCACTTCCTTATTTGGTTAAAAAGTTTTAAATGGGAGCAAGGTCTTCACAGAGAAAAATTCTAAGCCTCAGACCAATAACCAGCTGTCAATCAACCAACAGCTATTTACTCTGCATGTTAAACCCTTAAGACCCAGTGGGCATGACAGAGCTGATGATTCGCTGGGGTGACCAAAAACTCATAAATCAAGATCAAAACCAATAATGAAAGAAATAAACATCAAATAAGTGTTGCAGGACCTTTTCCCTGGTGGCTCAGTGGCTAAAAATTCCACCTGCCAATGCAGGAGACATGGGTTCTATCCCTGGGTTGGGAAGACCCCTTGAAGAAGGAAATGGGTAACCAATCCAGTATTCTTGCCTGGAAAATCCTATGGACAGAGGAGCCTGGCTGACTACACACCATGGGGTCGCAAAAGAGGCAGACACAAATGAAGTGACTTAGCAAGTACTGCAGGAGTTCATGGAAGCTAAGGGAGACACCACTCAGATGGTCAGAGAAGAAGCTCTTTGGAGGAGAAGGGATTGGACCTTAAAAGAAGCGGCAGAGGGAAGGAAGCCCAAGGCCAGGTGGGGGTGCGTGTTGGAGCGGCCACCAAGGGTAAGCAGAAACTTTGTTTTGGGAGTTGTCCCTAGACTGTCATGGATTCCTGGCATGGAGACCAGAACATCTGAATTTTCAGTAAATACAAAACAAAGAGGTTCCTGGATTCTCACCTCCTTCCTCAAAATAGTAATAGTATCTTCCTGAGACATAGAGATAAGTGTGGCTGGCTCCTTTATAACCTTTTAATTGGAAGAACTGTTACAAAATTATCTTAGGAAAATTGCTGTTGGCAGAACTTTCAGATAGAACTGCTGAAGTCACCCCTTAGCATGTATTAATTATCTGTGTCTTTGAAAAGTTCTCTACAAATCTCAGCAGGGCAGCCTCGCAGCATCTCCTTAGTTCACATCTGGCCTTTCAACCCTCTCCTGAAAGAAATAACAGGGTTAACACAGGGGTTCCCCTATACTGTAAACAACCAGTATAGGCCTCCATGCCAACTCTGCGGTTCAGGGATAAGCTTTTCAGAGTTCCTGTGATGATAAATACTGCATCTCTTGGACGGCTGAGTGGGTCTCGCCTGTGTGTGTGCTCAGTTGCTTAAGCTGTCACCAACTCTTTGCAACCCTGTGGATTATAGCCCACCAGGCTCCTCTGTCAGTGGGATTCTCCAGGCAAGAATACTGGAGTGGGTTGTCATGCCCTCCTCCAGGGGATCTTCCGGACTCAGGGATCGAACCCTACTCCACCAGAATCTGTGATGATGGGTATGAAAAATGTCCCCACACTCCAGCAAAGACTACCAACCCCTCCTTCTCCTTCCTTACCCTACTCTGGCAGGGAAAATCGTATGTCATCAAGGAAGGTGGAAAATGTCCTAATATATGAAACTGAAACTACTACAATGTCCCTGGCACTCAAATAAAGCACAGATCCATTTAAGACAGGGAGGAATTCTTACTTAAAAACCATTCTCCCTGCTCTGCTTTAAAGCACCTTCTTCCAAAAGCCCTGGAGCCCTCAGGATATTGCGTAACTAGTGCTGGATCTACTTTTGAAGTAGTTTTATAAAAAGACCAATCCAAGTTCGTCATACGTAATGAGTCAATAGGCTGTGTTTTCCAGTAGTAGTCCTCAGTTTAATACTTTTTCTCCCAATGACCCTACTAATAGGGCCACACAGGTGATAAACTGATAAGGGAAAGCAACAATGTCAGGTCTGAGCTAAAGAATCCTTGCTTAGTATAAATGTATCTGTGCGTTCCGTTACTCAGTTGTGTCTGACTCTTTGCGACCTCATGGACTGTAGCCCATCAGGTTCCATGGGATTTTCCAGGCAAGGATACTGGAGTGGGTTGCCATTTCCTATTGCAGGGCATCTTCCCGACCCAGGGATCAAACCCACATCTCCTGCATTGTAGGTGGATTCTTTACCACTGGGCCACCAAGGAAGACCAGAAGTAGATTTTGGTGTATAGGAGAGCCTTTCAACAGTGTCATTATGAAAATTTCTGAAATGCTGCTCAAGGTATGTTCATCCAATTTTAAAAATAACAAGAATCGCCTAGATATTTCTTTATCTATTATCTAACATAAGATGTAAAAGCTAAATGAAATGATGAGGCAAAGTGCTTCAGCTTTATTAAAGGGTTTTAAGAGTCTTTAAAAGTCAAAAACATTGTGGAATCAAAAGTGAAAACAAGGACTTCCCTGCCCAGAGGTTAAGACTTTGCCTTTGAATGCAGGGGGTGCGGGTTTGATCCCTAGCCGGGGAACTAAGATCCCACATGCCTTGTAGCCAAAAAACCAAAACATAAATCAAAAGCAGTACTGTAACAGATTCAATAAAGACTTTAAAAATGGTCCACATCTCTCTATATATATCAATATATATATGCAGTGATGGGATAGGCATATGGTAATAGTTATAGACATTCCTATTCCAGAAGGAAGAAAATGGAACAGACATAGAAAGGAGTTCCTTGTCCTGGTGAGTTTCAGAATTTGGCCCAGGAGAATCCCTTTCCCTGGTGGCTCAGATGGTAAATGCGGGAGACCTAGGTTGGGAAGGTTGATACCTGGGTTGGGAAGATCTTCTGGAGGAGGGCATGGCAACCCACTACACAACTGAGCAACTAACCACTGCACATATATATATATATATCTTTGGGGAAAAAGTGAAAACAAAGGCAGAAAGATTCCCAAACTTGAGAATATTCTAACTCCATTTTTCTACAAGGTACAGAGCCTGTGGACTTTAACTCATGAATGCTGTAAACACATCTGCTGATATGATGTGAGCCTGTGAAACAGGCAGAGGCAGGCATGGGCTGGAGATCTGAGGCCTGATGGAGAGAAGTGGGCGGAGGTAATAAGGGAGGCATGTGGGGCAAAGTAGGACAAGGAAGAGGGGCCCTGAGGGCAGACAGGAGACGCAGCTGGAAGCAGAAAGCCTACCCTTTTGCAGGGAGGTGGGCGCCGTCAGAGGGAAAGTGGGCCTGGAAACACAGGGAAAGGACTGGGAAAGATCACTGCGACACACACAAGCCAAGTCTTGCAGGCAAAAGTAAGGTGGTGGGAGAAGAAGCAGGAGGCCTATGGATGAACATCTATGGCACAGAAACGCTTTAGAAAGGAGATGTAGGTAAAAGGGACGTCTGGCGAAGCAACGTAAAAGGCAGCCTAGGGAGAGTGGACAGACAGATGCCGGGGCAGAGGCGCAGAATGAATGCTGGCAGTCTGAGTGCGCTCGCTGCATGAGGCAAGGTCTCACCTTTGCTCGTTTTACGTTATTTTAGGAGGAACAGCAGTGAATATCCACGATGGCCTCCCTTGGGAAAATCCAGTAAACCAAGAGGCGGGGGGTGACCTGAGCTTCACCAGGACCTCTCTCCACTCCTTGATGCAGGCACATTCTGGGAACGATCCCAGGAGGAAAACCTTGCGTGTTATAACCACAGCATGGTGTCAAGTAAGACAAGGGTACATGAAAACTATAAAGCACCCTTTAAATATGAAGCATTGTTATTCAATGAATGCCTGGGACAAAAAAAAGATGAAGACCAGAGTCACAATCAGGAGTGAAGAAATATTTGTCAAATACGGATATTATATATATTCCAAATGAAGATGATCCTAAGTAGAAATTCCAGTAATTTGAGAAGACATTATGCTTGATATCTTTACTTTTCTGTCCAACATGTTTCCACATTGAAAAATCCTACCTGCGGCATAATATGGAGGTCTTGATAAACTACCGTACTGATTTATGAAAATGGAAATCTGCATCTAATGTATTTCCAAGGAGGTTTTTGACACGTTACAGATCTTAACTAATTAGGTGAATTCCATTCAGTGCAATCACTCATTGAGTGACCTGCAAGTAAGCACAAGGTAATCCATCAGCTGCCAAGGAAGCTGCAGAGACGAGCAAGATAGTCTGCCTCTACCTACCTAGTTTGGTCAGTTCATCTTAGTTTCCACTCAGATTGGGGCAGCTGCGTCTCCTTTCATACGTATAGCGAGAAAGCAATCTTTGACATTATGTGACTAGCCTGCAACCAAGGAAATGCATTTTCCAGGAACACACTGAATTAAAAAAATAATAATAATAAAGGAGGGGAAGGCACTCACTACCTGCTTACTGCAGACACTGCTGTGTGTTCATTTCCAGGTTCATCCTCGCCCAGTTGACGTGCAACCACTCTTGTCCTGATTGCATAACCACAGCATGTCAAGTTGTTTCTTGTTGCCAGTGTAAGTTGTAAAATTAAACTTCAGAACTGAGGGAGTCAAGCTAAATAATTGCCTACTTTAAAAATATGTATGTATATAATTTACATGTCACTTCAGATAAGCTCTTGAATTATGATCTCTTAAAATCACAACTGTCACGAATTTTAAAATACCGTTTCAGGGTAGCAGTTTTCCCTGCATGCACACCTTCTCCCTGAGACTTTCTCTCCTCTTCTCAGTTTTCCAAGTTTTCCAGTTTTACATTGATTTATTGCAATCTGCTTTTCATGTTTTAACGAGAACCTAATTAATCACAACTTTTACTTCTCTCAAGCTCCTGAGACTTCTATAATTCCAAAGAAGGAATCTCAGATGGCCCAAAATGCACTTGCTGGTGCCTCTCAGGGCTCCAGGTCCTACTGATAAGTTCCTGTGAAGTTGGCTACACCACACTTAGGACCCTCGGTGAATGATATCCTGCCCACTCCTGTTCTAAAGGGAGATGCCAAACTTCTCCTTCTCCAACCTGGGGTGTTTCATTCTCTGACAGAAAACAGCTACGAGAAAGGGGCCAGGACTTCCCTGGAGGACCAGTGGATAAGGATCTGCCTGCCAATGCAGGGGACACGGGTTCAGTCCCTGGTGGGAGAAGATTCCACGTGCCACGGGGCACCTAAGCCTGTGAGTCACAAGTACTGAGCCTCTCACCCTAGAACCTATGCTTGCAACAACAGAAGCCAACGCTATGGGAAGCCCATGTGTAATGAAGAGTATGAAGAGTAGCCCCTGCTCGCGGCAACCAGAAAAATTCCGCTTGCAGCAATGAAGACCCAGTGCAACCAAAAATAAAATTAATTAAAAAAAAGAAGCACGACTTCCCCTTTAAAAAAAGGGGGGGTGGTGGTTACTAGGAGCCTGGAGCAAGTCACTAAGTGACAGTCAAGTCTTGCCTGGTCAAAAATCAACACAGCACTGATGCACCATCAACCTGGAAATGAGACTCACAATGGGGGACATCACCTTCCTCTTAGGTAGAGTCACAGCAAATAGTACCAATTAATGAAAAGGCTTTTGATTTATACCCTGTGACGCTTCAAGAAGCTCAAACCACTTCAGACAGCAGCCTATCAATTCCCAGAAATCCATGTGTGCGTGCATGCTAAGTCACTTCAGTCGTGTTCGTCTGCCAGGCTCCTCTGTCCAGGGGATTCTCCAGGCAAGAATACTGGAGTGGGTTGTCAAGCCCTCCTCCACAGGATCTTCCTGACCCAGGGATCGAACCGGTGTCTCATTATGTGTCCTACACTGGCAGGCGGTTTCTTTATCACTAGGGCTACCTGGGAAGCCCCCCTAGAAATCCATGCTAGATGATAAAGTGAGATCAGGGGTGAGAGGATAAAGAACACAAAAAACACTAGCAAAGAATCCAAAGAACTCGACCAGTGTAATTGAGTCAGCTGAAGAGGGAACCTAGAACCTTAGGGTCCTTCTAGGATGAAATATCAGCATTGGCTATAAGACCACCCTACCAACCAGGGCCAACTTTTCTTGGGAAAAATGCCCTAAAGGAGATAAACTTGACAACAGAAGTACCCCACTCCTTCTTGAAGCCCTCTGTTCATCCAAGTGCTGAGTTTGCTTGTCTTCAATGCTTTTCCGAACAGCCATCCTGAGCTGCTGTCATAACCCAGTCTGCACAGCAGGAAACACTAGAGGAGGATTTCCACACTGCATTTTTGATCTGTGAAGTGCTAGTCCCAGCACTGGCTTAATGCAGAGACAAATACACTCAGCTGTCCCATCACCAGCACTTCCTCCTTTATAGGCAGCAAAAGAAAAATAACCAAGTCTAAATTAATTTCCACATCTGATCAATTGCATTTCCAAACAGCCAACACAGAACATGTTCCATTGATCCTACAATCCAGCTCTGGAAGTATGAAAAAGGGGAGAAATCCCCCAACTTGAGCACCCTGGACTTAAAGACCCTTAAGAAGTATTACCTTCTCTCCCCTAAGAAAGCTATAGTGTCTGGGGCTATACCGCTCTGAATGCACCCAATCTTCTTTGATCTGGGAAGCTAAGCAGGGTTGGGCCTGGTTAGTACTTGGATAGACGAAAGCTAGAGCACCCCAGACCAACTCTACCCATGATTTTTTTTTCTATCCTGATACATCCCAATTCTACCAACAGAAAGATTATTCTCATTAGGTAGAAGGTGAGCCCAGCCCATGAAGTAAGGAAGTGTTCATAATATCTGTCTGTGTAATGAACGTGTCACTTCCCCGAACAGCCCAACTGTTTCCTTAAAATTAAAAAAAAAAAAAAAAGTACTCCATGGAATCTATGGTGTGTTAGTCCCCCTCCCAAAGTCTGAGTCAGAGCATGTGTGTCTTTCCTGAAGTTCTGGGTGACCAAGCTGGCTCCCTTTCAGACTTGCTCCGATAGCTGAACTTAAGGCTGTCTTCCAGCCACAACAGAAGCAACTATCTATTTTAAAACAATTTTCCTAACCCACACGCGACCGGAGCTACCTTATACATAGGTCGTCAACGTCCTACCGGAAACCGAACACTTCTATCTCGAACGGTGCCTGTCATCTCCCAGGATTAATGCGTGACTATGTGCATATATTTTTTCCTTTGACCGTGCAACTGTTGGAGTGGAGAAAAGCCACCCCAATTTTTATCATCGTGCCTGAGCCAATCCAGAGCCTTAGAAAGAGAGATGAATGGGAGATGAGAGGGCTTCTCTAGCACAAACAGTAAGCGAGGGAAAAAAAAATCCGTCGGAGAGGGTGGGGGGCAGGGTGGAAGGCAGGGGAAGGACACCCAGCAGCCGACCAGAGGCAGCTGCAGGCGGCCGCACCTCGCGAACTGCCCGCAGAGGGGAGTGAAATCTTCCCTCCGGTACAATAACGGAGCGCCCCACTCCCCGGCTGCCTCGCCTGGGCACGAATAATAAATATATCGAGGTGGACAAACCGCTGCACCGAGACCAGTCAGCCCCCCTCCCCGAAAGGTCAAAACTTCAGAAATTCGGGGGATCACAGCACCCACACAAACACATAAATCCGTCGGAGCGGAGAGACTCGGAGATTGAGCAAAGGTTCTGCATTTTGGTTTTTGCTTTCAAGCTCTGGCTTGCAAAAGTACGGCGGCTACGGGCAAAGCTCGAGAGGAGCAGGAAAGGCTGAGGGCGGCGGCGGGGGGGGGGGGGAGCGGGGGGGGGGTACGGGTGGGAAAGCAAGGGTGTCGAACCCCAACCACCCAGGCCTCAATGTGACGAAAGTCGTCAGCAGCCCCAACCGCATCCCAGCCCTTGTGTCCCGGCCAGCAGACGCCCCCAGCGGCTCCCCCACCCCAGCTTCCGTCCCCGCCAGCCCCGCAGCAGCAGCAGCAGCAGCAGCAGCCCCGGCTCGGGCCGCGCGCCGGCAGCGCCACGACCGCGGCTCCATCCCCGCCGCGAGGCAGGCACCCGCAGGCCTGCCTCCCAGCCCACCCGGGCGCGCCCCGGAGCGGAGCCGGGCCGAGCCGCGCCGCCAACTCCCCCCTCCCCCGGGCCGGCGGGGGGCTCCCGCTTACCTTGGGCGCTCGCGGGGGGGCTGAAGGTGGCAAGCCTCCCGCCCCCCGCCCCGGTCCTCCTCGCGGGTTTTCTTCCTCCCTCCTTGTCTTCCTCCTCCTCCCCACGGTGAGTCCCGGTCTCCCCCTCCTCCCGAGGCCGGGGGTAAGAGCCCCGAAGCCCCCGAAGCCCGGCCCGGGTGCGTGCGTGCTGGAGGCGGCGGCGCGCGGCCAGCTCTCTCCAGTAACTGAGCGCGGCGCGCGGCTCCCAACTAAAGTGTGAAAGAAGCGGCGGCCGCGGCACGGAACGTCCCCCCCGGGAGTGGGCAGGGAGCGAGCCGGGGCTGGCGGCGAGCGAGCGAGGGAGGGGACCGGGAAGGAGGGAGGGGGACGGAGGGAGGGGACCTCCTCGCCCAGTCACTCACTCGAGGGGCGGGGGCAGCCAGACACTCCCCCAGCGCCGGCCCCTCCCCGCGCCCGGCTCCCGCGCGCGTCCTGCCCCCCGCCTCGCCCCCGGGAGGGGCCTGCGGGGGCCGTGCACCCGGAGGAAGGGACCGGGACTGCGCGACTGCCAGGGCTGCAGAGCGGAATCGAGGGCGAGGACGGGCGTGTGTGTATGTGTGTGTGTGTGTGTGCGAGCACCCCGCCGCTGGAGGGGAGACCCCGGCGGGAAAGCTGCGTCCTGGGCCTGACACCCGGGCGATGGCCTGGGAGGAGCTGCTGGACTGCTCGGAGACCCGGACGGCCCAGCTCTGCTGAAGACCCAAGCCAGACCTTGGGTCCAGCCGAGGGGCTGCGCCTGCTGGAAGCAGGGGAAGGCGAGGCCGGGCATCCGCGCCGCGCAGCCCCTCCCTTCGCTGGACCGGTGGGCGCTGCCCAGCTTCCCCGGCCCGGCGCGGCCACTAACCCTCCTCCACCCTGCCCGGGAGCCGCGGCGCCTGCAAGATGAATGAAGCATCGGCCACTGGACAGAAGCTGCACTGAGGAGGGAAGGAGACACCGCCTGAGACTTTGTGCCCGGCGCCCCCTCTTTGCCCTTCCCGGCCTCTTGGGACTAAAGGGCGGAGGCCGCGCCTTCTGGCGCGTTTGGGATGATTGGGAATCTACAAAGATCGCCGCCCACCTCTTTACCTGCTGGGTTTTTTTGTGGACACCCACAAGAGGTCAACCAATCTCACCCTCTGGGAAAAGGTAGTTTTCTCCTTTTCCTGGTCACATTGGGTGTTTCGTGTGCGCACTGAATCGATCTTTCAACATGATAGCGGTCTTTTGTGTAGCTTCCCCGCGCTTCGCTGCTCTTGCATTGCCCTAGACGCGTGAGGAATGCCAGGCCTCCGGAGTGAGGACACCCAAGAAAACAAAAGGGGCAAAAAGATCCTCCCTGGGCCCCGTGGATTACACACACACAACGGAATCATTTCTCTCTTTGGGCCAAGATGAAGTTGAAAACCGGAAAAGGACACATCAGAGCTGTGACAGTGATGAGACACCTAACTGAAAAGCAGATTCATAATTTAATGACATGAGTTAATAACCCACCCAGAATAGCGAGGAAGTCAGTCTTTTGGGGAAGGGGGAAAAAATGGTTTCCCAGTGTTCTCACTTTTCCGATTTAAAAGGCTGGTATCACATTGTTTTTGAAACCCCCTTGTATTCCATTTTAAAATTTATCCACATTTTCTCTTTGGAACCAGAAGTCTTTCTGGTCTAGCCTCCTGAAGAGGAGTAGTTTAGAAGGGGTGATAGGCTAACTAGGATTCCAAGGAGGCACTGCCAGCCATCATCTGTTACCTTAAATGACTTGTTTCATTTCTTTCAGCCTTCCTTCCCTCATCTGTAAAATGGGACTGATGGTAGGAGTTTCTATCTCATAGGCGTGTTGTCAAAATAAAAGAAAAATAAAATGAGGAGGCAGTGTACATAAAAAACTTTGTGTATAGCCTGACACATGGTATGAGCTGTTCTTTCAAATCTATAGTTAAATCTCAAATTTGGTGGGCATTTTTTTTTTCCTCTTTGCATTCCGTCTTAAAGTTGGGACTGCAAATCCATCTGCTGGATTTATCCAAATGTAGTCAACCTTTGGTGTTTTTAGGTCATTCCTAATACCTTCATCCCATGGACAGAGGAACCTGGTGGGTTATGCTAAGATGAAAGAAGTATATAACTAAGATGTGTGTGAGTTTTTTTACATAGAATTCTGTATAAAAGGATCCTTGAGGATAACAGGATTTTGTTTCCCCTACTTCTCTCCTTCCTTCACTAAGCTACCCTGAATAGACCAGACTCTCTAAATGTTGGCTCTATAAATATTGTATCATCTATCCTTTCATGGGTCAGAAGGACTGACCCATGTGACTGGCAACACAGACTTCTTGAGGGCAAAGCAATGAGGGTCCCCTCTGAACTGATATCCTCAGAAGTAACAGAAGGTCACAGAGCAAGCACTTCAGACATGTATGAGTTTTAAAAATCCATACTATGAACTTTTAAAGCAAGTTTTTAATTATTCAAAATAAATACATATTCCTTGTAGAAACTCAGCCAAGTATGAAGGAAATAAAAATCACCATAATCCTACCCTCCAGAGAGAAGAACTCAATAAGTGCTTCAGGTATACCCATTTACCCTTTACTTATTTCATGATTATTCAATCAGCAAATGTTTGTTAAGAACCTAGTATAGGGGCTGGGCAACTTCCCAGGGCTGAGAATATGATGTATGTTGTTAATGGTATTTGTTTCTCTCTAGAAACTACTCCTGAGAGGCAATACTTTATATGGTAGTAAGGTTCTCAGGATAGTCTACCAAAAGTCTGTGAAAAGAATTCCATAATGAAACTACATTGCTGGCCAGAAACAATCCAGGTTTTGTAGGGCTTGAATCGCTTACAGGTTGGGTAGCCATCTTCCAGATAAAGAAGATAAAAGTGTAAAAGCCCCTGGGAAGGGCTCATATGAATAAAGTGTCACGGAAAGTAAGCCCCTTCTGCCTTTCAGCAAACCCTAGGGCTTCCCAGGTGGCACAGTGGTAAAAAGTAAAGAATCTCCCTGCTACTACAGGAGACACAGGAGATGCAGGTTCCATCCCTGGGTTAGGAAGATCCCCTGGAGGAAGAAATGGCAACCCACCCCAGTATTCTTCCCTGGGAAATCCCATGGACAGAAGAGCCTGGTGGGCCACAGTCCACAGGGTCACAAAAGAGTCAGCCACGACTGAGCATGCACTCACGCAGTAAACCCTCTTCGGCACTGGAATTTCTGTACAAATTAACTGCTTCGATAAACATTGGTTTTGAGGTTTTCTTTTCTTTGCCATACCACACAGTTTTTGAGATCTTAGTTCCCCAACCAGGAATTGAATCCACACCCTTGGCAGTGAAAATGCAGAGTCCTAACCACTGGACTGCTAGGCAATTCCCGATAACACTGTTTTAATGTGAAAATTCATATCTCATTTACTTGGGATTCATGGGATACCTCTCCTTTTCCCCCCAAATCTGGATGAGATGGGAATGGAGATGCCCATCACCACCACAATCACCATGCACACACGCTTACTTAACATAGCCACATCAGGGGCAGTCGTACCATGGGGTGGTGGGTAAGGGCTGCAGAAGAGAGAGTAGGTAGGGTCCAGTGAGAGGGGAGGGGCAGACAGGATTGGGGCACGGAGGAGCTAGAGGGGCTCCTTGGTTATAATAGCACACAGCAAACCACACAGCAGGAGTTGCCTGCGCATCTGTTTGATCAGCACCAGCTGAATCTACCACACATTTAAAAACAGAACAATAGCTCTTGCTATTGCATGCTTAGTCACATTCAACTCTTTTGTGACCCCATGAACTCTAGCCCACCTGGCTCTTCTGTACATGGAATTTCCCAGGCAAGAATACTGCAGTGGGTTGCCATTTCCTTCTCCAGGGGATCTTCCTGACCCAGGGATTGAACCATCATCTCCTGCAATGGCAGGCAGACTCTTTACCACCGAGCCTCCTGGTAAGCCTCCTTGCTGTCAAGATGACTATTAACTATGAAGATGACTTATAAAAGCATACTTTTTGAAAACTAAAAACATGAATCACATCCCCATCACAACTAATAAAACCATCCTCTCTTTGCCATTCCACCACCAGAATCTCTGAGTGTTCCATATCTTCAAACACTCTTAAGTATAATTTTTTTTAAAAAGATATCTTTATTGCCCAGAATAGTTATGGTTTAACCTTCAAAGTCACTTCATTGAAAATTGATTTTCTTTTTTATTCCGAAAATTTTAACTTATAAAGTTTGTCTCTATAGAACCATTTATAACATGGTTGAATTCTTTGTTTCTTACATTTCTTTTGAGTAGACATTGCGTTAGACATTGCATATTGAGTGTGTTTGTATCCCCAAATTCATATGTTCCAGGCTTAATCCCTAATGCTGATGTGGGAAGAGGCAGGCCTTTGAGAAATGAGGTCATGAGTGGGGGTGGGGGAAGGTGGAGTCCTCATGATGAGGTTAGTGCCTTTATAACAGAGACCAGAGAGTTCTCCTCTACTCCATCTCTCCCTACCCAGAACACAAGCTGGCCTTGGAAAGGGTCCTTCCCAAGAACTTGACCATCCTGGCACTTTGATCTCAGACTTCCAGACTCCAGAAGAGTGAGAAATAAATATATATTGAGAAATGGAGTATTTCCTGCCATGTCAGTAAACAACGGTGTTACAGTCATCAGCAATTCCTACCCTTTAGGGCACTCAGGAAAAAGAAGAATACCTGCGTGGTCTGGTAGCCACCAGGCTGCAGCCACTCCCTACAGTGAGCACTGAGGAACTCAGGATGTTAAAAAATACAGGATAGTGAACCCAGGATAGCTGAGATGCACACGAAAGGGAAGAGTTCAGTGACCCCAGACACTGGCATTGTCCCATACATAGACAAGTGTTAAATTCCTCAACTTGGGACTTCGGGTTCTCTTTAATTCACAAAAATACTTTTGATGTTCAGACTACCTTTGACTGTGTGGATCACAATAAACTGTGGAAAATTCTTCAAGAGATGGGAATACCAGACCACCTGACCTGCCTCTTGAGAAACCTATATGCAGGTCAGGAAGCAACAGTTAGAACTGGACGTGGAACAACAGACTGGTTCCAGATAGGAAAAGGAGTACCTCAAGGCTGTATATTGTCACCCTGCTTATTTAACTTCTATGCAGAGTACATCATGAGAAACGCTGGGCTGGAAGAAGCACAAGCTGGGATCAAGATTGCCAGGAGAAATGTCAATAACCTCAGATATGCAGATGAGTGAAGAAAGTGAAGAGGCAGAAAGTGAAGAGGAACTTAAGAGCCTCTTGATGAAAGTGCAAGAGTAGAGTGAAAAGGTTGGCTTAAAGCTCAACATTCAGAAAACTAACATCATGGCATCCGGTCCCATCACTTCATGGGAAATAGATGGGGAAACAGTGGAAACAGTGTCAGACTTTAGTTTTTTGGTCTCCAAAATCACTGCAGATGGTGATTGCAGCCATGAAATTAAAAGACTCTTACTCCTTGGAAGGAAAGTTATGATCAACCTAGATAGCATATTAAAGAGCAGAGACATTACTTTGCTAAAAAAGGTCCATCTAGTCAAGGCTATGGTTTTTCCAGTGGTCATGTATGGATGTGAGAGTTGGACTGTGAAGAAAGCTGAGCACGAAGAATTGATGCTTTTGAACTGTGGTGTTGGAGAAGACTCTTGAGAGTCCTTTGGACTGCAAAGAGATCCAACCAGTCCATTCTAAAAGAGATCAGTCCTGGGTGTTCTTTGGAAGGAGTGATGCTAAAACTGAAACTCCAATACTTTGGCGACCTCATGCAAAGAGTTGACTCATTGGAAAAGACTCTGATGCTGGGAGGAATTGGGGGCAGGAGGAGAAGGGGACAACAGAGGATGAGATGGCTGGATGGCATCACCGACTCCATGGACATGAGTTTGGGTGAACTCCGGGAGTTGGTGATGGACAGGGAGGCCTGGCGTGCTGCAATTCATGGGGTCGCAAAGAGTCGGACACGACTGAGCGACTGAACTGAAATGAACTGAACCTGCTCTTTGTTCCAAACTTCTATATAACCTGACTGCTTCCCCCTCCCTCCCTCTCCTCGGGGCAGTTCTCTCAGGGCTACTTGAGATGCTGCCTCCCAGGCTTAAGTCTTAAAAATTTCCACCAAATAAAACATAAGTCTCAACTTTTAGGTTGTGACTATTTTTTGAGTCGACTATCCATGTTTAAGTTACCCAGCCTGTGGTATTTTGTTATAGCAGCCCAAACTCACTATGACATATAGGTTCCCTTTACCATTGACTGTAAAAAAGAAATCAATGGAAGTGCAAAATGACTGAATACAAGCTAGTAAAAACTGTACACTGCTGCCACCTATAATTTCTCATATGAACCTAAATGAATTCATTTTATGTGATTTACTTTTACAAAGCTTCCAATCAGGTTAATTTTTCTGGATAATC
The DNA here is from genome assembly GCF_027580195.1 of Bos mutus. Classification (NCBI taxonomy): domain Eukaryota; kingdom Metazoa; phylum Chordata; class Mammalia; order Artiodactyla; family Bovidae; genus Bos; species Bos mutus. The sequence continues at coordinate 20,714,330 of NC_091632.1, forward strand.
AAGTCACAAGTAGCTTTGGCAGGATTATTCAGAAACCAGTGATCCTAAAATGAGTCCTACTCTGAAGAGTGCTTTCTTTGTTATTTGTCTGCTGTATGGTAAGCACAGCACTATGTCATTCATAAGGTACGTGAGCTCACTCACTTCATCTTCCCAGCAATGCAATCAGATAGATACTATCACCATTCCAATGCAGATGTAGAAACGGAAACACAGAGGAATGGAATAATTAGTTCAAGTCCGAGATCAGTTCTCACTAGTCACATGCCAGAACCCACATTCTTAACTGTTGGAAGTATATTTTCTCTTCAACTTTCCTACTTCAGTCTAACTCTTACAGTGAAGCTTGTCTGAGCAACCCCAGCCCCTGAGTTTCCCAATTTATGGAGAATCCATAGTTTCCCCTCATTTGCTGAAATTTTACAGCCTTACACTATTGGGGGTCCTTCCATGTATTTATGGTGCCATCAAGATCAGCAGCTACTGGTCTGAGACAAGACAATTGTGCACATGTGTGTGTTTAAGTCTTATTTGGGGTACCACAATGCACACACAGGTAACACACTCAATAAGCAGTTGTGGATTGAGTGTTATTTTTATCATTTGTTCATAGTGGTTAATATTAGTCACATTACCCCGATCATTCTATTTTTTTTTATTTTATTTTATTTTTAAACTTTACAATATTGTATTAGTTTTGCCCAACATCGAAATGAATCTGCCACAGGTATACCCATGCTCCCCATCCTGAATCCTCCTCCCTCCTCCCTCCCCATACCCTCCCTCTGGGCCGTCCCAGTGCACCAGCCCCAAGCATCCAGCATCGTGCATCGAACCTGGACTGGCGACTCGTCTCATACATGCTATTACACGTTTCAATGCCATTCTCCCAAATCTCCCCACCCTCTCCCTCTCCCACAGAGTCCACAAGACTGATCTATACATCAGTGTCTCTTTTGCTGTCTTGTACACAGGGTTATTGTTACCATCTTTCTAAATTCCATATATATGCGTTAGTATACTGTATTGGTGTTTTTCTTTCTGGCTTACTTCACTCTGTATAATAGGTTCCAGATTCATCCACCTGATTAGAACTGATTCAATATGTAAGACAAATGCTAACAAGTATGAAAGGAAAAATTAACAATAACAGTAATAGTGGGAGACTTTAATACCCCACTCACACCTATGGATAGATCAACTAAACAGAAAATTAACAAGGAAACACAAACTTTAAACGATACAATAGACCAGTTAGATCTAATTGATATCTATAGGACATTTCATCCCAAAACAATGAATTTCACCTTTTTCTCAAGCGCACATGGAACCTTCTCCAGGATAGATCACATCCTGGGCCATAAATCTAGCCTTGGTAAATTCAAAAAAATAGAAATCATTCCAAGCATCTTTTCTGACCACAATGCAGTAAGATTAGATCTCAATTACAGGAGAAAAACTATTAAAAACCCGATCATTCTTAATGGTTGGGGCTACCTCAGAGAAGAGAGTTTAAAGTCAGTGCTAAGGATACTGGATGCTTGGGGCTGGTGCACTGGGACGACCCAGAGGGAGGGTATGGGGAGGGAGGAGGGAGGAGGGTTCAGGATGGGGAACACATGTATACCTGTGGCGGATTCATTTCGCTATTTGGCAAAACCAATACAATATTGTAAAGTTTAAAAAAAAGATAAATAAAGTCAGTGCTAACAACCTGCTAATTGTTCTAATCGGTCTCTCAACTATGTGTGAATTACTCTGATAACCCACTTTTCTGGATGCACAATTCTTACATCTATTTTTTTTTTCCTTCCTCGGGTTTCCACTTAGGTTACGTATTTCCTTTATTTCATTTTCAAAATTGGGGTAGATGGAAGATGAAAACATGGAACATAGTCACTAGGAGGAAGAAGTGTTAGGAATCCATAATCAAGGAGTGAGATTCCCCCGTAGGTCAAAGAGAAGAATGGAGCAGAGGGACAGGAATTTCAGGTACCCTGGAGGGAGGGGTCAGCCAAGCCCCTCAGGCTGTCTGCTTTCTTTCCTTCTTGTTTCATGGCCTTCTCCAGAGAGTGGAAGTTAGCTTTCCAGCATGGACCCCCTTTTCCCAGGTCATAGCACAGCTCCACCGCCGTGGGTGTAACAGATGGATCTCCAGATGCTGAGGTCATTGGTTCTCACTGGTATTTGCTTAGAGTCCAATCTTCCTTCCAACTTACACTTATTACTTGTGCTAATAGTGTCGTTGTTCACATGTTTGTTAGTCTCTTGAGTCAACTGTGAGGTCTATGAGAACTGAAGACTTTGTTCTTCCTATCGCAATGGAGCCAAACAGTAGGAATTCTATACAGCCTTAGAGGTAAGAGTTGCAATTATTTAAGTAGCTATTAAGTCACTATGTGGCTTCCTCATAGTCAGTGAAGAGTTGACTCATTTTGCAAAGAGCTGACTCATTTGAAAATACCCTGATGTTGGGAAAGATTGAGGGCAGGAGGAGAAGGGGATGACAGAGGATGAGATAGTTGGATGGCATCACCGACTCAATGGACATGAGTTTGGGTAAACTCTAGGAGTTGGTGATGGACAGGGAGGCCTGGCGTGCTGCAGTTCATGGGGTAGCAAAGAGTCGGACACAACTGAGTGACTGAACTGAACTGAACTGAACTTAGTGATAATGGAAAGCAAATATTGACATCCAGAAACTTCAGAAACTGTCATATAACCAAAAGAATGTGGTGAAGGAAATTGTGTGTGTGTGTGTGTGTGTGTGTTTGTGAGAGAAAGAGAAAGAAACAGAAATGAAACAAACAAAAAAATGTTTTCATCTCTATCACAGCTTTACCTCTTTGAAAACCCCCTCTTTCCTTACTCTCTTTCAGAAAGTGAAACAATATTGAGAAGGTGAACATAAAAAGTTGCAGCTTCCTTCACCATAATTAAGCAGGAACCCCTACAATAGCTAATAAGTCATTATCTCTAATAATACTACAGTTCAAAATTTGTATTGTTTCTGATGTTATGGACTGACTTCAGATACAATTATTGACAGCTGAAGTTTTTAAAAGCTAATGGAAAATATTATTGCCGTTGAGACGTAAACAACCTGTTTTCAGATCATATTCTTAAAAGGAAAGGAAGGAATCGGAAAATTCCAAAATAAGTGTTTGAAGAGGTTTTGGGGTGTTAGCATATATCAAACCGTTCTAACCTCCCCTGAATGTTTTAACTGTTTTAAGTTCCCCTGCAATGCTGTGAAGGAATTGTTATGAATATCTCCATTTTCTAAGGAAAATGAGGAACAGCGAGCTTATGTAACACAGCCAACACCAAGGTTGTCCAGTAAGTGAGAGAGCTGGAATTTGCTCTTATACCTGGTGCTTAGACTACGCCAAGCACATTGATGGCTGCCATTGGGCACAGAAAAGAACAGTTTTATCTTCTAGAATCTGCTGAATGGTAGGGAGCCTCAGTACACTTACCATCATCTCCAGAGGGTCTTTATCACTTGTGAGGAGCCACAATGAGAGAAAAAGGGTGGGCACTGTCAGACATGACACCTGCTGGCTAATCAGATGCTTCTAGTAGTTCTTCTAGCCAGAAGACTATTGATGGAGGTAGGAGATTACAGAGCAAAGGTGGCTAGAAGGCTTGAAACATTTCCATGCTTCAGCACTCATTTTAATTAAATCAGGTCCAAAATAACTGTCAGTAAACAGCTTTGCCTTATTCAGAATGCTCAGTGGCAATGTAAGGTAAGCATTAGCATGAACATTTAAAATGCTTCCACCAGTTTGAAATGGTGGCTTTTTTCACCTCTTCCTCTCCTCCTTGCTTAGTTCTGAACCCTCTAGTCCAGGCCTCAGTCCCTCTCTGCTGGACTCTGAGTCAGTCACCTTGACTTCTTTCTCTTTGGTTGAGCACTGTTCTTGTGATTGCAGGATCCCTTCTCTAAAGCACAGATCCATTTACTGTACATGCTTCCAGCTCTTTGATGAGTCCAGAATGAATTCTAAACTTCTCCATCATGACACAAAACCTTCCATAATTTTGCCTGTGCATACCTTTTCAGATTGATTCCCAGTTCTAGTTGCGAACTGTACAGATGAAGGCCCTGGCTGATTTGCTGTTTCCCATTCATTTCTGCTATTTTCAACCCCTGTGACCTTGCACCTGTCCCTCTGGGTAGACTACTCAAACCCCTACACATCTCAAGAGCTTGTCTCTCAGCCGACCCCAGTTTTCTCTGCCACTCACTAGCTCCGTGACTGTGGGCAAACCATCTTGACCATTGGTTGAGCCTCGGGTTCTTCATCTGCAGCAGAGGGACCATATTGTGTATATAGAGAAGATGTGGAATCTAGAAAAATGGTGCCAATGAACCTATTTGCAGGGCAGGAGTAGAGACACAGACATAGAGAATGGACTTGTGAACACAGCGGAGGAAGGAGGCGGTGGGACGAATTGTGAAATATACACCACCATGTGTAAAGTTGACATACATACACGACCATGTGTAAAACTGACATATATATATTACCATATTAAAATAGCTGGTGGGAAGCTGCTGTATGGCACAGGAAGCTCAGCCTGGTGCTCTGTGATGACCTAGAGGGGTGGGATTGGGGGTGGGTGGGGGGGAGGCTCATGCAGGAGGGGATATATGTATACAGAGAACCGATCCACTTTATTGAACACCAGAAACTAACACAACGTTGTAAAACAATTATCCTCCAATTAAAATACATACATACATATGTACATAAATAACTAGAAATAAAGGCCTGGTGTTGGGCACCGATAGAGATCAGATATGGATGTGTTGTAAGTGGCTATTACATTATCTCTTGTGCTTTGTGGTCTGGCTTAGATGTCCTTTGTTCTGAGAAGCTTTCCACAGTCCCCCTTATCAGAATTAAGCTCTTCCTATTGCAGTTTTGGGGTTGTTTTAAAAGCCTTTGAGATTAGGTTTATTTGTTAGTTAACTAAGTCTCCCTCATATCGGGTTGGCCAAAAAGTTCATTCAGGTTTTTCCACATGCTGTATTAGAAAAAGAAATAGACCTACGTGTACGCGGTGATTTTAAGTGTCACCTTAAAATGACCACCGAAAAGTTAGCTCATCGAGTAAATGGTATTAAGACAACTGGGTGAAGTACCAAGGAAAAAGCATAGGTTATTATCTTTACCTCACAATGCATAGCGTCTAAATCTAACTGATTCAAAATTTCATGGTTTAAAGGGCTTCCCCAATAGCACAGCTGTAAAGACTCCGCCTGCCAATACAGGAGATGTGGCAGGAGCTGTGGGTTCAATCCCTGGGGCAAGAAAATCCCCTGACGAAGGAAATGGCAACCCACTCCAGTATTCTTGCCTGGGAAATCTCACAGAGGAGCCTGGTGGGCTACAGTCCATGGGGTTGCAAAGAGTCAGACACGACTTAGGGACCACACACATTAAAGCATTAGAAATAAAAAAGATGTCATGCAAATATATACTTTGCAAAGTGTACAGTTCAGTCAGTTTTAGAATATTTACATGACTGGGCAACCATCACCACTCTGTAATTCTGGAACATTTGTATCACCTCAAGGAAGAGGAGGGTTCCAATCTGACCACATCTTCACAGACGCTTGTTATTGCCTGTCTTTTTGTTCTAGCTGTCCTAGAGGATGTGAAGTGGCTTTGTAGGCTTGATTGTAGGCTTGATCTCATTGTAGGCTTGATTTACATTTCCCTACTTTGGCCACCTCATGCAAAGAGTTGACTCATTGGAAAAGACTCTGATGCTGGGAGGGATTGGGGGCAAGAGGAGAAGGGGACGACAGAGGATGAGATGGCTGGATGGCATCACTGACTCGATGGACATGAGTCTGGGTGAACTCCGGGAGTTGGTGATGGACAGGGAGGCCTGGCGTGCTGCGATTCATGGGGTCACAAAGAGTTGGACACAACTGAGCGACTGATCTGATCTGATCTGACTGACTAATCACGTTGAACATCTTTTCATGTGTTCTTCTCTTGAAGTTTGCTTATAATTTTATGATGGCAGTTGTTATAGCCAGCACCTGTTTACTCTTTACACTTCCTATAACCCTTTGCTCAAAAGTCTGTGAACTGTGGGGCTTGAAACGTGTTTCATGAATGAGCTATTTATTCCTAATATCACCCAGGAGGTATCCTGATATGAAGTATGGAGAGAAGAGAGAGAAAAAATACAATGTGGACAAAAGAATAGAGCAAAAAACCCCAAAGAATACAGTGCATATTATTCTGAGAGTATCCAAATTATATACTGAATGATTTTTATAGCTGTTAAAGATGTCCTGATATTTCTACCAGGTGATCTGCTTTCATCACATTTTTTCCTTCATTACTAGGGTAGATTCAGTAAGGAGGTATTATGTCAAAATTAAGACTTTTGGTTTTAGATAAGAGAGGGAAGAAAAAGAATTAAACTGGAAAATGTCATATTCAACTCATGATAATAATTGAGCACAGCTTAACTCCTTCATGCTCTTCCAAAGCAATTTTTTTTAAATAGAAGGAAATCTGTAAGTATCTGAGAAATTCAATGAAGATGCTATCACAATTCAGAAAATCTAAAAAATATTTGTTAGATACCTTCTTTCAATGAAGTGAGATTCATTTGAAAAAAAAATAAAGGCAACCCTCAATTCACTAAATGCAAAAGCAAGCCCCAAGGAACTAGAAGAAGGAGTCTGTGATGGAATCTCACTGTCACCTACGCAGAGAGGCAGGAGCTAGAGTTGCCAGGGAGGAGTGAGTCATCCCTACGAACCGCCTGGAAGTGCACCAGCCAGCAAAGTGCAGAGTCAGAGCCCACTGCAGTGCTCAGGCCTGGCTGCTAAGGCAGACTATGGGAGAGACAGCCCAGCCCAGGCAACGGCGGGCGGCGGGTATCCCACAACGGGTAACCCTCCATAGAAGCTCCCACTCACCAGGGCTGCCTGCCTTCCTTAGTGATCCGGGTTCCACCATGTCAGACTACTGCTCTGATTTATGTAAACTGGTCCCTTCTTCTGTGCTGAAGAATTTGGTGGTATTTTAGTTTGGGTTTTTTTTTTCATCATAAGGAATGGAAGCTTAATCATACTATCTTGAGTTGGAGGGACCAGGAAGAATTACCGTAAGATTCCTGAAAGCATCAGAGGAAGCAGAGCCCCTCTGGAAATTCAAGAATGTGGACCCTATAATGATGGGGCCTCGTGGACACCAACATAAGGACTCATAGCAGTGACCTAGTACTGACAGGGTTCCATATTGCCCCCAGCTGTCTGTCCCACCGTGAAGAATTGTAATGTCTCCTAAGAGTTCTCATCACAAGGAAAAAATATTTTTACTTCTTTTGGATTAGATGGTGGATGTTAACTAAAATTTTTGAGGACATTTGACAATATATGTAGTCAAGTCATTACAGTGTAACAAACTTACACACTGTTGTATCTCAATAAGACTGGGGAAAAACAAATTGTAATGCTAGTGAATTAGAATGATATTATTATTGGTGACATATCAAATCGATCGAATTCATATGTATGTGCATGTGTGTGTGCCCAGTCATGTCTAACTCTTTGCAACCCCATAGACTATAGCCCGCAAGGTTCCTCTGTCCATGGAATTTTCCAGGGAAGAATTATGGAGCGGGTTGCCATTTTCTTCTCCAGGGGATCTCTAAGACCCAGGGGTCAAACCAGCATTTCTTGTGTCTCCTGCATTGGCAGGCAGATTCTTTACCACCGAGCCACCTGGGAAGCCCCAATTTGTATGTACACCAGTCAAATTTAAATATTTTATGAGCAGTAGCAATTTACTTTGCAAAATACCACACAGTATTTCACATGGCTGAAATCTCTTGTGATTGGCAAAAGAGAAAGATGGATATTTTCCCCAAAGTAGAGAAATGTATAGGCCTCAGTCTTTGATGGCAATGTAATAAAATTGAAAATGAATCAAAAGGAGATTTTTAAAACTCACAAAAAATTTAAAAAATACTATTCTTGTGTGTGAAAAAGATGAAAATTCAAATAAATGGGAAAGAATAGATCATGCTATAAACAGTGCTGGAACCCACTGGTAACAATTTGCAATGACAAAATTAGATTCCCTACCTTGAGAAATATACAAAAACAAATCCCAGATGGTTGATATTTTTAAATGTGAAAGATAAAGCCACTTTCATTTTCTTTTCAGTAGAAAAATAAATAAATCATAGGTAAACTGTATATAATCTTGAAATAGGGAAGGCTTATCTAAGCAGAAATCATAAATGATAAGATTACTAGTTTTGAATGCATAAAACAATTGTTCATCAGAAAAACATCATAAACAAAATTAAAAAGTAAATGACACACGGGGGTAATATTTGTATTATGTTTGATAGATGACTAGTTAGGTCATTAATATGTAAAGAGTCCTGTAAACCAATAACAAAAAGAGAAAAATTCAATAGAAAACTGGTCAAGAATGTGAGGAAATAATTCATCAGAGATGAACCATAAATTATTAAAAAATAGATAATAAGTTCAATGTTACTAGTGTTTAAAGAAAATTTAAAAAAATATGATGTCATTTTCTCCCTAACTGACAAAGGATTTAAAAAAAAAAAATACTGTCTCTACAGTTAAGGAAGTTTTAGGGAAACAGGCACCCTTATATGCTACTGATAAAGTAATTTAATCAATACATATCAAATCATTAGAAGGTTACATGCCCTGTGCCTTAGCAATTACTAGCCCTTTATCATAAGGAAATATTCAGAGATGTATGCTAATATACACCATACCGAAGAATTTTTAATCAAATGGGGAAATATTTATGATACCTCATACTATAAAAGAAGATATCAAAATTGAATCCTAGCATGAACATAAACAAGTTCAAAGATATACACAGGTGCTTTGAAAAATATTTAAATGTTGATGGAAATTTCTATATATTTTCTCCATTTTTCAAAAAGCACAGTTTACTTTTATAGTTAGAGAAAAAGGGTATTGAAAATGGAGTCTACTCCTTTAAGAATATTTCCCTGAGAACAATTAAAGAAGTACAGTTATTGGGACTGAAAGTGACCTTTAAGATTTTTAGTTCAAACTCCCATTCTGCTCACTGGAAGCTCATTCAGCACTTCTACTTATAGTATAATTAATATGTTTTGAGATTGCTTATATATATATATATATATATATATTATATATAGTTATTTTCTAGCGTTTCCAGAGGAGGGTCACACAAATATAAGGCCTGTTTGGACAGGTAAAGACACAGTGTTCTAAGGATGAGAGAAAGGAGCGGCTGGCTATTTTAAGTCTTTGCTCCCTGGCCGTGCTTTTTTAGGTTGATTAACAGCCTGTTAAACATCCTCTACCAGGAGATGGCTTCTCTGGCAGTCATGAGAATGCCCTTGCAGACTCCCAACTAGAGAGAACTCAGTGGCCCAAGGCCCCAGCTGCTGCAGTCATAACCCTTGGCTATGTTTGTACAGAGACATACTTCCAGCGCTGAGCCCGGTCAATGGCTGAGTGCAGCAAGATGACTGGCAACCCTTTCCTAGGAGACACAGGGCTCTTCTGCTCCTCCAACAGCCAGCTTTGTCCCCAGGACTCTCTGTTCTTTGCTGAATCTTCCTCAAACTGTTAGGCAACCTAGAACCCCTCTGTTTTTTATTTTTTAGCAGCCCTGTGTGGCATGTGGGATCCTAGTTCCCCAACCGGGAATCAAACCTGTGCCCCCTGCATCAGGAGTGTGGAGTCTTAACCAGTGGACCCCCAGAGGAGTCCGCAACTTAGAACACTTCTACCCAATCTTCTCTCCTTCCCTCTTTCACTGCTGCTCAGACTTGCCCTCCCAGCCTCCTCTGGGTTTCTCCCTACTTTTTCCTCACACAAGCATTCTCCCTAATACAATTTTGCATATTTAATCCCATCTTGGCATTTGCTTTCTCAGAGGACTCAAGCAAACATAACTTTGGAAATCCTAAGTCTTGCTGCCCACTTCAATTTTTAATGTCAGCAACTAATTCAGATTTAAAACATGTACAGGTCAGTATTAGCTTGTGGAATATACATGTTTGTAAATAGCACTCTCCACTGTATTTATCTCCTTTACAGGCAGACAAAATACAGTGACAAGCTAATTAGCATTAGTAAGAGAATTAAACAATAAAATCATAAAAGCTGCCATGCTGTCATTTTTTTTTTTTTTGTAAAGGGAGGGGTGGTGTCATATGTTCTTCAAAGCTTGGGTTAGCCTGTTTTAGAAATATTAAAATCATGTGGTTTCAGACCATGGTTCCTTCATGTCTCTCTCTTTGAGCACTTAGAGTTGCATTGTTCCTTAACATTATCCTGTGGAAATAGAGCTAGACGAGGGACAACACCTTTAAAGGCTTGACATCACTGTTGCTAACAGAATCCATGGGGCAGAAAATGTTTATTTAAATGTGGTCATGTCAGAGTCCTTCTCACTCTCAGCCACAATAGAGCTTCAGCCTTTTGTTGGCAGAGTCAGCCTGTCAGGAAATCACCTAGCAATGCACTGTTACAGTTAGACGGCTATAACCCACACCCCTGAGGTTCAGAAGTGGCCAACAAGCGGGGGATGAGCCCTCCACAGTGTCACTTCCTGTTAGGGTAGAGGAAGATGCGTCTTGTAGGCAATTGTGGTCAGTGGGCTTTGCCACACGTGACATGCTAGTTCCCTTACCAGCACCATAAACATTCTGGAGTGCAACCCCTTGTGCAGTCCAGGTTGACCACCATATTGCTACAGGCAGGAGATTCAGTGCTGACTCTGTAGATCTGGGCTCCAAGTGGGTGGAGCTACAATTGCCACTGGCTGTCATGCCTCTGAAGACAGACACAACACAGTGACCGCTTTCCGTGAGAAGGCACCAGTGTCCCCTTCACCACTGGGATTGACCTTCTGTCACCCTCTCTCAGGTCCTAAGCAGAAGAAGGCATAAAGCTGATCAGCAGAAGATTCAAGATTTTGAGCCAGGGTTTTCTTTTCTTTCTTTTCTTTTTTTTTTTTAAATTTTGCCCTTGCTAGGTCTTTGTCATGGCACATGGGCTTCTCTAGTTGCAGGGTGGGTTAGTTGCATGCCCACATGAAACTTAGTTCCCTAACCAGGGATTGAACCTGCATCCTGTGCACTGAAAGGCAGATTCTTAATCACTGGACCACCAGGGAAGTTCCCTAACCCAAGACCTTCTGATTCTAGGGCTATGATTCTACCACAGTCTTCACTGGATGAGGAGCCAGAGGCTGTGCTTACTTGCTCAGTTGTGTCCAACTCTCTGTGAGCCCATGGACTGTAGCCCACCAGGCTCCTCTGTCCATGGGATTTCCCAGGCGAGAATCCTGGAGTGGGTTGTCATTCCCTTTTCCAGAGGATCTTCCCGACCCAGGGATCGAACCCAGGTTTCCTGCATTGCAAGCAGATTCTTTACCATATGAGCTACAGGGAAGTTCCTGGTCTGCAAAGATTGCCTGAGCTGCTCACTACTCACTACCTGTTTCCCCACAGCCTTCAAGCTGATTTAGATTCAACCAGACTTGGCCATTGGTATGGAGGTCGAATAGCAAAGACTGCCACAGTTTGCATGTATTGAGGCTTCCTGGGTCCAGGCCCAGTTCTGAGGGTTTGATCTGAATTATTTCCATTTGATCCTCACTGCATTTCCATGGGGAGGGTGCCATTACATTATACTCACTTAACAAAGTGAGTATAGGGAAGCATGTGGAAGCTCATGAAGTTTAGGTCCTTATTCAAAGTCATAAAGCTCCAGATTTCAACTTGGGCTTCAGTTATTTTACATTGTTTTACTATCCCACATTCTTCCAGATAGGATTGGAGGTTGGCATTGTCAACAGTGGTAAATCATAGAAGATACTTTTATAAGGAGAAACGATGCTAGAGGAGGAAGGGTGATTCAGGCTCCACTAAACCCTGTCACCACAGGAGCCAATACATCTAGGGCTAGTCTTGTGTCGGAGGCTAATTTACTTTAGACTGTTAACTATAAACTAGGGTAATGTTTTACTGGATTACCCCTGCTTGGGTCATTCATCACTCCTCCCTTTCTCACACCTGTCCAATAAGAACTTAGTCTCCTCAAATTTGTCCTCCTTCTCTGCTCTCATCGCTGTTCCCCTTATCAGGTCCTCATCATCTTGCTGGATATGGAAGTAGGATATTCAGTAAGGACATGGGAAACTAGAATCCTGTGCATTGCTGGTAAGAATGCAAAATGGTATAGCTGCTGTGAAAAATGGTCTGATGGTTCCTGAAGAAGTTAAAATTAGAATTACCATTTGATTCAGCAATTTTACTTCTAGGTACATACCCTCCAGGGATCCCCCAGTGGCTCCGCCGACTCAACACTTCTTCGTCTGTCTGTCTGTTTTTTCTCTACACTGTCACCAGAATCCTGTTGCTTTCACTTCCTAAATGTCTTCCTTTCAGTTTCTTCTCTGTTCCAGCTCAGACCCTATCATGGGGAGTGTGGCCATCTAACCTGTCTCCCTGTCTCTTGACCTCACTCTACTTCAACCCACCCTCCACATACCAATTGAAAGATATCAATTCTTGGCATAAAATTATTTACTGCCTTTTGGCGCATCAAAGGATATTATCAAAAAAAGTGAAAAGGCAACTCACAGAATGAGGGAAAATATTTGTAAACCACATATCTGACAAGCATTTAACATTGCATATAGATAACATTGCATAGATTCTATATGCAATTGCATATGGAATTCATAAAGAGCTCCTATAACCCTACAACAAAAAAAGCAAACAACTCAATTAAAAAATAGGCAAAGGATTTGAATGACATTTCTCCAAAGATTATATGCAAATAGCCCACAAGCACAGAAAAAGATGCTCACCTAAGGATCACCAATCCTTAGGGAAAAGCAACTCAAAATCACAGTGAGATACCGCTTCACACCCTTCAGAATGGCTATTATCAAAAAACAAAAACAAAGGGGAAGATATGGGGAAACTCAAATTGCTGTTGAGAATGTAAATTGTATAGCTGCTGTGAAAAATAGTCTGATGGGTCCTGAAAAAGTTCAACATAGAATTACCATATGATCCAGAAATTTGGGTCTTCCCAGGTGGTACTAGTGGTAAAGAATCCACCTGCCAATGCAGGAGACGCAAAAGATATGAGTCTCTTCTTCCCTGGGTCAGAAAGATCCCCTGGAGAAAGGAAATGGCAATCCACTCCAGTATTCTTGCCTGGGAAATTCCATAGATAGAGGAGCCTGGCAGGCTACAGTCCATAGAGTTGCAAAAGTCAGACACAACATAGCAACTAAAAAACAGCAACAACATACCCCACAGATTAAAAGCAGGAACTGAACAAACACTTGCATATGGATGTTTAGAGTAGCATCTTCACAATAGTCAAAAGGGGGAAAGGGCAGTGCAAGTCACTCAGTTGTGTCCGACTCTTTGCGACCCCATGGACTATACAGTCCATAGAATTCTCCAGACCCAAAAACTGGAGTGGGTAACCTTTCCCTTCTCCAGGGGATCTTCCCAACCCAGGGATTGAACCCAGGTCTCCTGCGTTGTGGGCGGATTCTTTACCAGCTCAACCACAAGGGAAGCCCAAGAATACTGGAGTGGGTAGCCTATCCCTTCTCCAGGGGATCTTCCCAATCCAGGAATCTCCTGGGTCCAGGGTCTCCTGCATTGCAGGTGGATTCTTTACCAACTGAGCTATCAGGGAAGCCCCAAAACAACCCATTTGCCATCAACAGATGAATGCATTAAAAAGAGTATCTGTGTGTATGTGTAGAGAGATAGACAGATATAGATATGTAAAATTCAGCCTTTAAAAAGAAACTCTGATACATGCCAGAAATGGATGAAACTTAAAAATATTATGCTGTGTGAACTAGCACAAAAGGACAAATAGTACATGATTCCACCTATATGGACTTCCCTGGTGGCTCAGACAGTAAAGCGTCTGCCTACAATGCGGGAGACCCAGGTTCAATCCCCGGGTTGGGAAGATCCTCTGGAGAAGGAAATGGCAAACCACTCCAGTACTCTTGCCTGGAAAATACCATGGAGGGAGAGCATGGTAGGCTACAGTCCATGGAGTCGCAAAGAGTCGGACACGACTGAGCGACTTTACTTACTTACCACCTATATGAGTTTCCTAGAATAGGTAAATTCATAGAGATTGAAAATAGAGTAGTGGTTGAAAGTAGAATAGGGGCTGGGACTGGGCAGGAAAAGTGGTGGAATGTATGTTTAATGAGAAGAGTTTCTGTTTGGGATGATGAAAAGTTCTGTAAATGGATAGTGGTGATGTACATACAACATTGTGAATGTACTTAATGGCACTGAATCGCACACTTAAAAATGATATAATGTCAAATGTTATGCTATGTACATTTTACTACAATGAAAATATTATTTACTGTCAACAGGATGAAGTCTAGACTCCTTAGCATGGCCAATAAGACCTTCCATGTCCTCACCTCCGTTAATGCTCTCAGGTTCATCTGCCACATATCTCCCTGACTATGATAAGGCATTTGAACTACCTTCCTGTCACCATGGACTTCCACCCCATCCTCCTTCCTTCAAATTTCAGCTCAGGCTTCCTCTTCCAAAGTCCCTCCAACTTGACTCCTCATGCTTAACTCGGCTCCCTGTATCTGTTCTTTCCATATTGCTTAAACAGATAAACTTCCACTCATCCCTCAAGGTGGAAATTCGCTGTAGTCCCTCTGTGAAGCTCTCCTTCCCTTTCTCAGGTAGGGTTGCTTCTCCCAGGATCATGTTCCTGAATCTCTCAATGCTCTTTTCCCTTCGTGGAAAATATTTCTTTGTCCATCTGTCTCTCTCACTAGCTTGACAGTTTCTCAAGGGAGGAGACTCCAGGACCTCAACACGCCCCAGTGTAGTGGAGTGAAAAGCCCATTCAGAAAGCCTTGCTGGATGAACACCTATCTCTGAATGGCTACATCTCAAGTCCACTGCTTTTGGTTTTGGACTTAGGAAGAAAAGGCATTTGTTCTCTAGGGAAACAGAGGAAAGATTTTCTGTACTTTTCCCATCAAAGACACAGAAGGTCTCATTTTCAACCTATAAGAACGTACACTCTTTAAGACATCCTGGCTTTGTTTGATTTTGGTTTTGGTTGGTTGAGTCTCTTTAGCCCTAAGGATATACCATGAAGACTGGAAGTTATCATTACTTCTAGCTTTACAAATAAGAAAATACTAGGGAAATAAAATAAAAAAAGGAAAGACAATTTTTAATAACTTCTAGAAAATGTGGTTATTTAAAGAGGGATATTTTGGGGCTTCTCTGGTGATCCAGTCATTGGGACTCTGCACATCCACTGCAGGGGTTGCGGGTTCGATTCTTGGTTGAGGAACTAAGATCCCACATACCAAGTGGCACTGCCAAATAATAAAATAAAAATTATAATTTGTTATTAAAAAGTAAAGAGGGATATTTATTTTGCTCAAACCATGTAACATAGGCCTACATAATGCCATTTTCCACATTTTTACGCTGACTGCTATTAGCCCATCTCTGCCTTCCTAACAAAAATTGTTATATTATCACTCACTCCTGTTTTCAGTTGTCCCTACCAGAATCAAACATTTACCTTTAGCCAAAGTTATTTTTAAAAAGAGACTTCCATGAAGGTCTAATATGGAGAGAATAATAAGTAAAAGCAGATTCTGAATACCTATCACACCAGGCACTGCCCTCTACACTATTTTATCCACCTGTGTTAGTCTGCAAGGGCTGCTGAAAACAAAGGTCTACCATTAGAGTGGTCTAAGCAACAAAACTGTGTTGTCTTTCCGTTGTGGAGGCTAAGAAGCCCAGGATCAAGGTGTTGACTGGGTTGTCTCCTCCTGAGAGCTGTGAGAAGCATCTCCTCCAGTGTCTGGTGGTTTCCCGGCATTCTTTGGTATTTCTCAGCATCTCAAACCTTCGCCCTGATCGCTGTCTTCATCTTCACGTGGTGTTCTTGCTGAGTGCGTGTCTGCTTTCAGACTTCCCCTTTTTATCTATTTATTTTTTTAAAAATCCTTTTATTTATTTATTTAATTTTGGCCGCACCATGTAGCTTTGGGGCTCTTAGTCCCCAACCGGAGATCGGACTCAGGTCCCCTGCAGTGTAAGTGCAGAGTCCTTAAACCACCAGACCACCAAGGAATTCCCAAATTTCCCCTTTTTATTATAACACTGATCATGTTGCTTTAGGGGCCCACCCTACTTTAGTACAAACTAATCTGGCAACCCACTCCAGTACCCTTGCCTGGAAAATCCCATGGACGGAGAAGCCTGGTGGACTACAGTCCATGGGGTCACAAGGAGTCAGACACGACTGAGTGACTTGACTTCACTTCAATCATAACTAATTACATCTATAAGGACCCTATTTCCAAATCAGGTCATATTTTGAGGCACTGTGGGTTAGGACTTCAAATATGAATTTTGGGGTCACAATTCAACCCAAAATACCACTTCCTTTAACCTTCCCAATAACTCATTTAAAAATTTGTTAAGACTTCCCCGGTGGTCCCCTTGTTAAGGAGCCACCTGCCAATGCAGGGGACTCGGGTTCGATCCCACATGCTAAGGGGCAGCTAAGTTCACGTGCTGCAATTAACACCCAAAACAACCAAATAAACAAATACGTCTTTTTTTTTCTAATTGTCATTTCACAGAGGATGAAATTGAGGGTTGGGAAGTTAAGTAACAAACTCAAAGTAGAACAACCAGGGGGTTTGCAAAGCTGAGATTCAAAACGTGGTCTGTTTGATTCCAAATTCCAGTTCTTTCTCATCATACAAGCGAAAGACCTCTATTTACAGGTCTCTACCTTATTTCTTTTAGGCTCAGTAAATACTTGTCAACTTATTGAGCCTGGGCCTTTTCACTGTTACGTAATAAGTTAGTTCCTTTTCCAAATATTTACTGAGTACCTACTACTGTAAGTATTACAGGCACTGGGTTCAAAGATGACTTGAAACATAGACCAGGGTTCAAGGCACTTACAATTTAATGGGAGAGAAAGACACATAAGCCAGTCACTATTTCATAGGGAGATATCAAGTATTAGGTAGAGATTCAAGCAATTCTGCTGTGGGGGGATTAGTACTAACCATGGGATTCAGCTAATAATTTTGGTATCATTGCACAGGTGACAAGGGACTGCAGGAAGCACATTTAACCCGCAGCTTTCCTTTGCTTCAGCACGTTCTCCTCCTTCACGGGACTATTGGAGAAGTGTTATCCACTGAGGAATTAACTTCGGAAGCAGCATGAACTTCAGAGAAGACTGATCCTAGCATGATGTTCTTCTTTCTCCATTGAGGTCATTCAGTCTGTCTCAGGGAGAGGATCCGGTTCTGGAGAGAATTAATCGTTTTATTTAATTTACTTATTTTGGCCTGCTAGGTCTTTGTTGCTGCTTTTCTCTAGTTTCTGGGAGCGGGGGTTACTCTCAAGTTGTGGTGTGCAGGCTTCTCATTGCCGTGGTTTCTCTTGAGGAGCTCAAGTTCTAGGGCACATGGGCTTCAGTAGCCGTGGCTCCCGGGCTCTAGAGCACAGGCTCAAAAGTTGTGGCACTCGGGGTTAGTTGCTCCGTGGCGTGTGGGATCTTCCTGGACCAGAGACCAAACCCATGCCTCCTGCCTTGGCAGGCAGATTCTTTACCTCTGAGCCACCAAGGAAGCCTCTGGAGACATTTCATTTTAGCATGAAGTGACTCCCTTCTTTGAGACAGATGATGATGTTCCCACAGGGATTTAGGAGGACTTTTTCTTCCTTGCCCAGGCTCACCCTGAATGTAACGAATCTGCCCTTCCCCGGAGGAAAGTACACTGGCTGTCGAGCAAAGTCCATCTTTTCCCCAGATCCCAAAGTCAGTCTGCCGAATGCAACATTTCCAGCGAAGGCTCTTCTTCAAAGCACTGGTATATACAGTCCCTTGCCTTTGAAGTCATCCAATAAACTAATTACTGCAGAACTGACAGGACTGCAGAGTCCTCTTAAAATGTACACACACACAGCCCTGTGTGTCAGAAACTCTTAATGAGCAATGATGGAGTTCTTTGGGCTTCAAAGAAAGATCTGCTTGCAGACATGAAAATATCTGCTTTTTAAAATATATTCACAGAATCCGACCACTTGAACTCTGAAATTTCCAGGGAGAACAAGCATGAGAATCTGAGCAAGAGAGAAGGAGAGAGGAGGCACCTCATTCTTAAAAAGGGAGCTACACTACTTACACTCTCTGGTTCTAACTAGATGTGGCAGAAAAAGACTTGTTAGGACTTGAGTTTCTATCTCAAAAATGGAGCCTCAAATATCTTCAAGTCTCTAAATGCTCCATGACATGCCGTTGGCAAATAATTAGAGTTTATTCACGCATTTATCCAACAAACATGTATTGAAAGTTTGCTATGTGTAGAGTATATAGAGACGGTTTTGAGGACCTCAAACTGGTGGTTATGGTAATGCCCAGTGTCAATGTTAACAACAACAGCAGCTTAAAAATTTCCAGCAGTGGCTTATTAAGGACCATCTTTCTTTGTATCTGTGTCTGGTGTGAACGGCACAACCACTCTTCTTTAGGCTGATGAAATATCAGTCAGTGGCTCACGCACGTCTCCATGAATGAGTGGCAAAGTTCTCAGGGAGACATAGCCTGGTGTTGGAGATAGCTACGCCCATAAGGGAAGAAACTACGAAAGGAATGAGCGAAAAAATTTTCCTCCCAACAGAAAAATCCCCAGTACTAAGATGCATGTTTTTGGAGTAAGCAAGTACTTAGTACAAGATTCTTTCACATCTGATTATATGGCTACCACAGATGTATTTGTTGGGATCATTTTGGCTATAAGAACAGATAATCCACCCAAAGTGGTTTATATAAGAAGGATGTTCATAATCTCATGTAACAATGAAATATGGAAGTCAGGTGGTACCCAGGTCTTCAATTCAGCAATTCAAGGGGTACATGGGGGAATACAGATTCTTCCCTTCTTCCTATCATGCCATTTTCACTGTGTTGGCATTTGGCTCCAGACATACTCTCTCACGGTTCCAAGATGGTTACAGTAGCTCTAAGCTTCATAGCCTCACAAATCACCATCCAGTGGCCTAACAAGAAGCATCAATCCTTTTGAACAGCAAGATCTTCCCCAAAGCTCCCTCTACTCTCATAATTGGCCAGCATTTTAAATCACATGCTTGTTCCTAAACCAATCATTGGCATGGGAAACTGAATTATCACAGTTTATCTAAGCCATCAAGATTGAATCCCAGGGGCTGGAGAGGAAGCCAGCATCCTCTGAAAAATATGACTCTCTGATTCCTAAGCAAAATGGAAATACCTACAGCAAAGAAGACAAGGCAGTAGTTGGTGGTAGGATGGAATGGACATAGGACAAACAGCTGGGAGGACCACTGCAGCAGAGTTCAAAAGCAGAAGTACCTCCAGGCAAGGAGCAGTTCCATCAAGGACCTGCTCTGATGACCACTGGGCTCGACCTTGCTTCACAGACGAGCTTCTGTTACAGGAATGAGTTTTGCTGATCTTAAGGAGAGCTGCTAAGGACACCCTGTGCTGTATATTCTGCTGGTTCATATTACACCACCTTGACCTGGAGCCAAATTATGCATGAGATTCTAAAATGGTTTATGGCTAGGGTAGGCTAGCTGATGTCATTTGTCAAATGTGGCACTCTAGAATTATCTTACCAATATAAAACCAGGCAAAAGCTTTCCCACAGAATATTTATAGGAAAATGTGCTTTTTGAAATAAGGAGGAAACACCCTAGAACCTACTCCATGTGGAATAGTGGAATGACAGACCCAGTCCCTTGCAGTTATGGTGAGGGGAGTGACCAGGTTTAAACTCAGGGAAAAAGGAAATATGAGAGGTGCTTCTTGAGCTGCTCCTTCCTTGCAAAACTGAAATTATGAGCTTCTTTGAAATGGACAATTTGCTTTTTATATGCAAATTTTTCAAAGGTAGATAAATTAATACACTAAAAAATACCCCTAGTGTCCCGAACTTATTGCTTCATGTATAGTATGAATAACTATGTTTTGATCAGTGGATTACTGTGAGTTTCCTCTGTGAAGTTATCAAAATAGGAATAGACCTGAGTACTGGCTACCTTGGTGATAACATTAGCATTAAAGCTTACTTTCCAGATGTAAAAGCTATCCCTTACATTTATGCCAGGGGTTCCCAGCTCTGGTCACACACTGAATCACCTGCAGGGCTTTCAACACTTATGCCTCAGTCCCATTCCCAGAGTTTTTGATTTGATAGGAAGCCCAGGTACTGACTTTTTAATATTTTAAAGCTCTCCAAGTGATTCTAATGTGCAGCCAAGTTTAAACTACTACATCAAAATCACCTGGAGGGTTTTTTTAAAAAAAAAAAAACACAGATTGCTGGAGCAAACGTCAGAGTTTCTGATTCAGTAGGTTTGGGGTGGGACCCCAAAATTTGCTTTAATAAGTTCCCAGAAGATGCTGACACCTCTGCTTGTAGGGGCACACTTTAAGAACCCTCACTCTAGAGTACTATTCAGCAAACCCATAAATTCATATAGGTCATAAGTCCATTTAGATGATTTGGCTGGAAGTTTGTTTTTGTGTGGCCCATGAGCCAAGAATGGTTTTACATTTTTAAAAGAGTTGTAAAGAAGCAAAAACAAAATAGCAGCAATAAAAACAAAAAGGAATATGCCACAGTGTGGCCTGCAGAGCCTAAAATATTCAATATTTGGCCTTTCACAGAAAATGTTTGCTGACTCCTACTCCAGAAAAGGCAGAGGAACCAGAGATCAAATTGCCAACACGCACTGGATCATCGAAAAAGCAAGAGAATATCAGAAAAATATCTATTTCTGCTTTATTGACTATGCCAAAGCCTTTGACTGTGTGGATCACAATAACCTGTGGAAAATTCTGAAAGAGATGGGAATACCAGACCACCTGACCTGCCTCCTGAGAAACCTATATGCAAGTCAGGAAGCAACAGTTAGAACTGGACATGGAACAACAGACTGGTTCCAAATAGGAAAAGGAGTACGTCAAGGTTGTATATTGTCACCCTGCTTATTTAACTTCTATGCAGAGTACATCATGAGAAATGCTGGGCTGGAAGAAGCACAAGCTGGAATCAAGATTGCGGGAGAAATATCAATAACCTCAGATATGCAGATGACACTACCCTTATGGCAGAAAGTGAAGAGGAACTAAAAAGCCTCTTGATGAAAGTTAAAGAGGAGAGTGAAAAAGTTGGCTTAAAGCTCAACATTCAGAAAACGAAGATCATGGCATCTGGTCCCATCTCTTCATGGGAAATAGATGGGGAAACAGCGGAAACAGTGTCAGACTTTATTTTGGGGGCTCCAAAATCACTGCAGATGGTGATTATAGCCATGAAATTAAGAGATGTTTACTCCTTGAAGGAAAGTTATGACCAACCTAGATAGCATATTCAAAAGCAGAGACATTACTTTGCCAACAAAGGTCCGCCTAGTCAAGGCTATGGTTTTTCCTGTGGTCATGTATGGATGTGAAAGTTGGACTGTGAAGAAAGCTGAGCATGAAGAATTGATGCTTTTGAACTGTGGTGTTGGAGAAGACTCTTGAGAGTCCCTTGGACTGCAAGGAGATCCAACCAGTCCATTCTGAAGGAGATCAGCCCTGGGATTTCTTTGGAAGGAATGATGCTAAAGCTAAAACTCCAGTACTTTGGCCACCTCATGTGAAGAGTTGACTCATTGGAAAAGATTCTGATGCTGGGAGGGATTGGGGGCAGGAGGAGAAGGGGACAACAGAGAATGAGATGGCTGGATGGCATCACTGACTCTATGGATGTGAGTTTGGGTGAACTCCGGGAGTTGGTGATGGACAGGGAGGCCTGGCGCGCTGCGATTCATGGGGTTGCAAAGAGTCAGACACGACTGAGCGACTGAAGTGAACTGAACTGAACTAAACTCTAGAGGATCTTGGAGTCTCATGGAAAAAAGCAAGACCCCTAAAAGACAAGAGAAACACTTTGATGGGAGAAATGGTACAGGCATGGGGGAAACTCTGAACAGCTGAAAGATTATTAACCCCCTACTGTGCCAGGAGAATGTGAGAATGTCCTTTATCCTAACAACAATGCTATTATCACTCTTGTTTTATAGATCAGGAAATTGAAGCTCAAGAGATACTAACTTACTAGTATACAAAGTTAGTAGATGATAGAAATAGGAATCAAAGATTTCTGTCAATTACTTTATGTCCTAGAAAAAGCTCAGGATTCTGATTAGAAATGGATGTTTCCCAGAGTGACTCTAAAAACATTTTTTTGTTGTTGTTTAATTGTTAAGTCGTGTCCGACTCTATGAGACCCCATGGACGGCAGCCTGCCAGGCTCCTCTGTCCATGGAATTTCCCAGGCAAGAATACTGGAGTGGGTTACCCTCTCTTTCTCCAGGAGATCCTCCCAACCCAGAGAGTGAACCCACATCTCTTACAATGGCAGATGGGTTCTTTACCACTGAGCCACCAATTCAGTTCAGTTCAGTTCAGTTCAGTCGTTCAGTCGTGTCCGACTCTGCGACCCCATGAACTGCAGCATGCCAGGCCAAGCTGTACAAATATAATAATCACCAAAAACATCTATTTTTTCCTCCGTGGGTCAATTCAATTTGTTACTGACTGTGTTTTAGGCACTGTGCTACAAAAATACCTGCTCCGTTATCTCTGCCCTCAAGGAACTTACAGTTTAGTGAGAGGAACAGACATGGGGTGAAACCCCTATGAGAAGTTCAGAGAAGGATCTAAAGAACAGAGCCGTCAGGGCAGCTTCACAGAGTAGAGGTCCTTTAAGGATGCTTGTGCCCCAGATGGACAAGCCCTGGGAAAGTGTCCGGGCAGAGCAGACAGCACTGATCTCCAGTATAGGCAAGTCCCAAATGGAAGGATTTTCCTAGCTTGCAGAATCTTCCTGCAGACCACAGAGCTTACTGTCCCCTTAGCCTCTGGCTGTGTGAACGAGACAACTGGGCGACTAACAGAGAAGAGGCCCCCAGCTCAACAGGCTAGGAACAGCCACTGACCACAGTGGTTAGTGTGTGACAGGAAATATTGGTCCAGTTTCAGCGAAATGAGAAACTTTCAATTCTATTTCATGGTTTTAGGCAGTCATTTCCAAGCAAAGTTATTAAAAGAAGGGTTTTTTAAAAAAAAATTAATGATTAGTCTGTTGGATGAGGAGACTTGTAAGTGAACATGTGGTAATGATCCAAGGATTGGGTTTCCTGCAGCCACTTTTGGCTAGAACAATCTGAAACCAACAATTTTATTACATGTGTGAGTTGCCATGCTGAGTTGAAGAAGCAAGCAGGATTCAGCTTTGTTCCTTGATCTCAGTTTCAAGAGACTAATAGTTTCATTTCTCATTTGAATTTGTTTTTAAGGGTCGAGTGCAAATGGACGCATTAGGTAAGAAACGCTTTTCTAATTGACCACTACTGTGTTTTGAGGTTTTCTCGTGTGTGTGTGCTCAGTCATGTATAACTCTTTGGGACTCTATGGACTGTAGCTTCCAGGCTCCTCTGTCCATGGGATTTCCCAGGCAAGAATACTGGAGTGGGTTGCCATTTCCTCCTCCAGGAAGGATTGTCCTGACCAGAGATCAAACCCACATCTCCCGATCACAGGTAAAGAATCACAGGCGTGAATTATTTACCATCGAGCCACCTGAGGCTATGGAGATGAATAATACAGAGATTTGTGTACAAGGAATTCACAGCCTTGGGAGGGAGGGGAGAAGGGCACATGAAGAGATTATCTCAGTACAGGGAAGTGAATGCTGATGTCAAGAAAGGAGAAGCTAGAAAAGGAACCATCCATCAGGATTTAAAAAGGGGGACTGTACTGGGCCGAAAGTCTGTCTCTAAAGCCTGTGGAGGATCCCTTTGACTATTTCTTTGGGACAGACTGTCTACTTTTCTTACTGCAAACAACACATCTGACTAATGAGATCTGACCTGACCTTTAGTAACTTAGGTGTATAGTCTTGGAGAAATTTTATCATCCATCACTGAAGTGCACTTACCCCTGGGGAAATAAGTTGAGAACAACGTCAGAGCCTGAAACATAAGAATGCAGAGCTAAGGGAATGTACTGGAAGATAACTCATCTAGAAGGAGGTGAGGGGTTATATGAAAGCATTCTAGAATTTTCCATTTAGATCAAGCATTCCATTTTTTATTCCATATGGTACCTTTTAAAATTTGGGAGAAGAACATGTGTTCATTCTTAAAATTTTTGGAAAATAAGTACGAAGAAGAAAAAATCAGTTGTATTAGTACCACAGATGTTATATTTGCTTCTAAACTTTTTCTGCGCATATACAGATATATGCTGTGCTTAGTCTCTCAGTCATGTCTGACTCTTTCCTGCCAGGCTCCTCTGTCCTTGGGGATTCTTCAGGCAAGAATACTGGAGTGGGTTGCCACAACCTCCTCCAGAAGATCTTCCCAACCCAGGGATTGAACCCAGGTCACCTTCATTGCAGGTGGATTCTTTACCATCTGAGCCACCAGGAAGCCCAAGAATACTAGAGTAGGTAGTCTGTCCCTTCTCCAGGGTATCTTCCAGATTCAGGAATAAAACCGGGGTCTCCTGCATTACAGGCTGATTCTTTACCAGCTGAGCTACCAGGGAAGCCCTATATATATAGATATACAGGTTCAGATCATTGAAATGACACTATATACATCTATGCACAGTTTCTTTCTGATCATTTAATATTATTTCACATGCATTTTTTTTATGATTTCACAATTTCATCAAAAATCTTTTCCATGACAAGGTTTAATTACATTAACCATACCTTTCTTTTTAGACATCTAAAATTTCCCCTAGTTTTTAGCCATTGTAAATAGCATGATAAAAAATAATATTATACATACAACCTTGTCCTGGTTTGCCTGGAAACTTTAAAGTTTTTTTGGCACATATTGCCAAAATGCTTTCCAGAAAATCTATACCTTTGCCAGTATTAAGTATTATAATTATTGAAATATGTATAAAAGTAACAGGTCAGATTGAGTATCTCATTTTAATTTCCATTTATTACTGTAGTGCTGACCATTATAAAATGTTTTTCATAGCTATGTTTACTTTTTATTCTTAAAAGTGTCAGTGTCTTTTGCCAATCTTTCTGTTGAGAAATCACTTTTCTCATTGATTGTATAAATGCTTTACAAATGAAGGCCATTAAATCTTTACATATTAATGAAAATAGTCTTGCTTTTTGGGTTTAGATTGTTTTATGTGCAGAACTTTTACACAATAAAATAACTTCTACACAACAAAATCCATATTCTTTTCTTAATGTTTTTATGTTTAGATTCCTTTCTTAAATGCGGGCAAGATAAATACTATTCATCTAAATTTTATCTTAGTTAAAAAAATTTTTTTTCATCTTCTACATTTACCTCTTAAATCCCTTTGGAATTTAGTTTAGTTTAGTTTATGGTTTCTAGTAAGGATCATGCACATATTATTGAGAGAAGATTCAAAAAGAAGGCAGTGTTCCAAGCTCGGGAAGTGTTGTTCACTCTCTGTGAGCAAAATTCAGATTGTCGGGTCCCACCTGCAAGGAGGAATCAAACAGCACAAAAAATCAGATGTAACAGCCAAAGTTATACCTATCTGAAAATGCAAATTCATTATGCTATGCTATGCTAAGTCACTTCAGTCGTGTCCGACTCTGTGTGACCCCATAGACGGCAGCCTACCAGGCTCCCCCATCCCTGGGATTCTCCAGGCAAGAACACTGGAGTGGGCTGCCATTTCCTTCTCCCATGCATGAAAGTGAAAAGTGAAAGTGAAGTCGCTCAGTCGTGTCCGACTCTTAGCGACCCCATGGATTGCAGCCTAACAGGCTCCTCTGTCCATGGGATTTTCCAAGCAAGAGTACTGGAGTGGGGTGCCATTGCCTTCAAATGCAAATTGTTTACTAGATAAACTGTTTCAAAACCTAGAACATATGGAAAAAAACAAGAGGGCCCTTGATATTTATTTATTCAATGCAAATTTATTCATCACCTCCATGAACCAGGAACTGTTCTTGATTGGGAAGTGGCTGGAATTACAACTGCTGTGCCTGAAAACATCACACAAAACATCACACCCATATATGCTACGCTATGGAGTAGTAAAGCATTGTCAACTCAATATGTTTCATATGTTTGCATGATGCAATTCTTCTAAAATATAGCTAATTCAGAAATGCCTTATTATAGAACATAGCAACGTTATGAGGGAATGCAATGACTGAAATTTCTGGCAAACTCAAAAAATTACTTAAAAAGAGAGAGGAGAAGAAGAATATTTTATTAAGGCTTACCCAAGGATGATACTAGATTTTGGTATTATGGTCACTAGAAAGTGATACTATGTAGTGAGTTGGCAAAGTTGTGTTATACAGTGGCTTGGCAGTAATTTCCCAAATGTAGAAAATATTCTGCAAAACCATCAAATTCCCTTTGGGATTATCCACCCACACTTCTCAGTTGTCGAGGTTCTTTTTTTGGTATCAAATTAGAACACATTATCTTGACCCACTGTGAAACAGCCTTCATTGAATCATGCCTGAGGCCTGTGCCCTTGGCGCTTACTGAGGGATCGCCTTATGAGGTTTCTTGCTGCATGTGTCACAGAAGTAAGGACATTGTCTAACAACTCACTCATCATTCATGTGACATTCCATCCAAAAACTTAAAAATTTCCTCTCTCCCTTCCTCCTTTCCCTCCTCTCTTCTTTCATTTTTCTTTGTTTAAGCTTCTGAATCCAGTTAATTTACATTAAGTTCTAATGACATTAACTATAGAAAGCCAGGCCCGTCTCCTGGTCTGGGCTTCCTATTATTTTTATAATTCCTTAGTTTTAATTTATTTTCACTAATTTCCTATTTGTATTTCTTTTGGTAATAGGTCATTCATTCTGATTCCATTCTTACAAAATAATATTCTGATAAATGATTACTTCCTAGGTATTTTTAAAAGGTTTTTATATATCTTGATTTTATTTATTTTTACTGGTGTATAGTTGGTTTACAATATTATAGGAGTTTAAGGTGTACAACATAGTGATTCAATTTTTAAAGGCCATACTCCATTTATGGTTATTATAAGTATTGGCTACATTTCCTTGTGGTGTATTCATTTTATGCATAGTAGTTCTGAGGTCTTAGGCGTTTCCTCTCATCTTGCCCTTCCTCCTTTCTCTCTTTCCACTGGTAATAACTATTTTCTTCTCTATATCTGTGAGTCTGTTTCTTTTGTGTTATATTCACTAGTTTGTTTTATGTCTTATATTCCACATCTCCCTATGTGTCCTGATATTAAGAAGAAAAGCAGTGGCAGAAAAGTTTTAGCTTGCATGCCAGCTCACAGCAATGGCAATGGTTGCTTGGAGCACTGTGTTAAGAGGGAAAGGAAATAGCTTAATTAGTAATGTCCGCTGTGAGCAATGGTAGGAGAAACCGTTGGCCCTTCTATCAGGTATTTGATATTTATGTCTTAAACAGAATACATGACTATTCGGATAACAAGCAAGCATAAACAAGATAATAAATGGCTTTCTGATTTATAAATCAGTGATTTGTAAGTTTCATTAGCCCACATCCATTCCCCAAAGCATGACCATACCTATGTTAAATGAAAAAAAATTGAGTTCTAAGCTTCATGTAGAAATGGGCTGCTTTTCATAAATCTGACTAGCACTTGGTTCAAGAATAGGTAAAATGGGATTCTTCATCGATCTAAAGAATCTGGCCCCTAATTCTCTCTCCCACTGGCTTTTCAATATATGAAAGTGTGCAATTAGAGATACATTGCTTTAGATTCTAAAAGCTAGCTGTTATTGACTCCTAAACTAAAAGACAAGTAGTCCTATACAGCAGGGGTCCCCAGCCTCTGGGATCTAATGCCTAATGATTTGAGTTAGAGCTGATGTAATAATCATAGCTATAAAGTACACAATAAATGTAATGCACTTGAATCATCCCCAAACCATCCCCCAACCTCTGATCTGTGGACAAATTGTCTTCCACAAAAATTGGTCTCTGGTGCCAAAAAGGCTGGGGACTGCTGCTACAGAAGAGTAACACTTCAGCTTTTACCAGAGAATTAGTTGGTTGATTGGTAGTTAAGAAGAAGCTGGAGAGTGGGGATAAGTGGGATACTAGGAGGGTATGAGAAGCCAGAAGAAGCGGGTGATGGAGGAGCTAGATTTTGCTTATTTCACAGTCTTGCCTGGCTTAGTCCAGCAGCTCACTTGAGATAAACAAAGAGTAAGCTTATAGACACATCATATTAGCCGTAAATAATGAGGAATGAGATAATTCTCTAACAAGGAATTAAAAGGAATATACAGGCAACCCTTAATGATCAAACACAAACTTATATGTGGATGGAGAATTCTTAAATTTCCAGTAGATAATTTGTTATTCAACTTCTCTCAAACCCAACAGACGTATTTCTGAGAGGAGCTGGTTTTTTAATTGGCATAATAGGAAAAAGTGGACAGTACTGCTCATGTATTTATTTATTCACTGCATTCTGTGCATAAATTGCTCTGTGTTCCTTCTGCGCTTACATGGGTCTGGTACAGGGCAATGCTACTCAGGATGCAAAAGTAACGGAAGATACAGCTCCTGCCTCTGACAAGGTTACATCTGGGTTGGGAGATGAGTGATTGGTACATGAAACAACTGGGGGAAAATACTGGGGGATAAAATCAAGTGTTAGGGTCCTCGGTTCAGGTTGCAAGCACTATAGAAATTCAGAAGCAAGAAAGATCACAGGAGAGAAATCAAAGAGTAGTAACTTTGAAAGGGATTGCAAGAAGCCGCTCTTCCTGTCTCAGATGTCAGCAGTAAACTCTGGCTCTTACCACCCTGGAAAGACCGAACTCAACGCTATGTGATATTCCACACCTGCCCTGGACTATTCCAGCACATCAGACTCTCAGAACAGCATACTCACCACCCAGAGAAGAATATCTAGCGTGGACTCTTGAAAGTTCTAAAATAGTTTAAAACGGAAAAAGCAAACAATTTCTATTCATGCTGTGTAAGTTCTTTGTGATGAATTATGAAATTCACTCTTCTAGTCTGTGGATTGAGATTTATACCTGCCATATCCACAGACAAAGACATGTTTATTTTTGTTCAAATTTAGGAAACTGTAGCTACCATTCCATAATCTAAAATGCAGTACATAATTTGAATGTATGAGCCAGCTGTTAGGTAGAAGGTCCCTCAGTGTGAGTTTCACCAATTGTTTCCTCATAATTAGTCATTTTATGTTTCAGAACTCAATTTCTATTTTATGCCTCCAGGCCAGTCTCTTGAGTAGGGGAACTGAGGCAGTCATTTCAGGTCCAAGTTTGAAGGCTTTATGATGAGACACTGTACCTTACCCCTGTTGATTAAGTATCATTGGGATGAAATTTCAAAATCTCTATCGTTAAAAGTATTTCAGAGAGCCTATGAAAGATGCTAATATTATGGACCCTTTCAAATATACTGTCTTGGTTGTACTCCCCTCGACCCTTCACCTTCTCAGGGATGGCTGTGGCCCTATTCCTACATGGTGAAAACAATCTAAGTCCATTTGGAAATCTCACCACTTTTCCTCAGTTCACAAATGAGTTCTGGAGGGTCCTTGAGGTCCTAAGTTGTCAGGGTCTGAGTTGGGGGTTCCACGCTAGAAACTTTTCTCTTCTGGTAGGTATCTACTGACCTGTCACCTCTATGGGTGGTCCTTGAGCCTTGGTTCATAAAGCCACTTTGAAAACTCCTGGTCCTTTCTGGACTGCTGGCTCTTTCTATGACATTCCTACCTCTCTCATACTCAGACAGCAGGAAACTTGGTCAATGAAACTGTATCCCTGACTTCCTAGGCCCCGCTGCTTCCCCAGAGCCCAAATCTTGCAGAGCCTTTCTCTGTATAAATCCCTGACACATGTATGCGTCATCGCTTCTTCCCTCCCCCACCGGCTCCTAACTCCTCAGGCCAGAAAGTGCTTTTCTAACCTGGAGCCAAGGAAGTCTTGCATTTATTCATAATTTTTTAATGTAGACCAGTGGTTCTTAAAGTGTGGTCCCTGGACCGGCGGCATCAATATCACCTAGGAACTTGTTAGCATGCAAAGCATCTTCCCCTCTATCAAGCACTACTTAATCAGAAACTCTTACAGTAAGGTTTACTGATCCTTGTTTTAATAAGCTCTCAAGTTGACTCTGATGCTAGATAAACTTTGAAAAATACTGATCTATTCCATGATTTCTGTTTCTTCCCCAGGTGCATTGGTTCTCAGATTTTAACATACATCAGAATCTCTGGATGGCTCGTTAAAACAGACTGTCGGGTCCACCTGCAAAATTTCTGATTCATTAAGTCTGAAGAGAGTCCTGAGACCTTGCATTTCTAACAAATTTCCAGGTGATGCTGATGCTGCTGGTCTGGAGACCACATTTCAGAGAACCCTTGCTCCATGAAGAAGTTTTAGCTCCATAATTGTCAATTCTTTTCCCAGTCTCTCCCAGTAAGATCCATCTAGTTATTATTGCTAAAATAACCAAATATATTCTCTAGGAATCTACTTATGTGTGGTTATTTCCGATCCAAAACCATCTCTCACAGATTTGACAAGGGCATATGCTAATGTTTTTGAAAGCCAAGAGCTGATGTTAGGCCAGCAGGGCTTAATCTTTTTCATCCCAGATTCCTCTCCAATTCAAGGGCTCCCAGAGCTAGTCCATCTGTAGGACATCCTACAAGATTCAGAAGGAGAAAGAGTCCATTGTTTATCTCATAAGATCTGGCTTACAAACAGCAGATCAGAGTTTGTTTGACTCTTTACCAGAATTCAGATGTTGAGAAAAATATGATTGTTGAGGAATACAGAAGAGTTAGAGAAAATGGGATGAACAAGAAGGTCAGGGGGGCCAGAGGAATGAGCAAATGCTTTGAGAGTCACTGAGGTGAAAGCTTTTTGTCATGATTTGGGGAAGAAGGGATAAAAAATTTAACTTCATGAAATCTTGCAGTTTAATTTTTGGTTTTAATATCCCCAGATTTAAGGAGAATAAAAAGTGGCCACCAACTCCCATGCCTGCTTTGTTGTGTTTAAATTCACTTCCTTGCCTGCAGCATCATCAGGGTCCCCAAAGCCCCTGATCCCATTTATTTTTTACCTGGCCTCCTGAAGCGACACAAAGTTTTTTTTGGCTTAATTACCACAGAACAATTACTTTAAGTCTGCAGGGCACAGCCACACTTCCAGCTAGGCAAGGAGCCATTTCAGAGAACTCTTTATCCTAAATTTGATCTTTCTTTCCTAAAATTCTATTTTGTTAAGTGGCTCACATGATTCCGAAAATACCACCCAAAAAACATACTGAATATTAGTTACCATAATTATTGTGATGGTTCAGCATCATTTATTGATAATGCCAAGGACTGTTATTATTAAGCTAGTCCCAAGGGTTCCCAGAACATAAATAGCACTATTCCACTTGAGGTAAATTTGCAAAGACTTTTTTGTTGAAATAGCACTCCTATTGCCACTATAGTGATAGATATGGATTCCTCTCTTTATACTTATGTTCCAAAGAATGATATTACTTGTGTTTTTTCAGATACTTGCTATGATTTTCTACCTCTATATTTTTACTCTTTCTGGCATTAAACACAGCCCTTTGTTCCTTGTGTCATGCAATAAATATTTATTGAGTTGAATTGAATTAAAATAAACTCTTGAGACTTCCAATTATAGACTGGAATCAAAGCTTCTCTTTCACTCTACTCTGTGAAACCAACAATGCCAACAGCAAAACCAAAACAACAATAGCAACCACAGAAAAGAATATGAAATAAGGAGGAAGCAAAGCTAGGGAACAACAGTCTATGATGAATAGTTGTCAAGTATAGTAATTTGTGTACCAAATACAAGGACACAGCCAAGCATGGGCACATGCCTTGACAGACTTGAGAAGCAAAAGCATTTCCTCAAAGTAGCTGGCCATGCTAAGAACCAAATCAGTTTTTACTTTGTTGTATCAGTAGATTTGGCAGGGTACAGGTGCGGTTGTGGGAGTATCCCAAACCTGGTTTAACACCAGAGAGAGAAAAGAGATGAGGAGCTGAATGATAACCTGAATGGACCTGCCATTTCTACAAGAAAAGGCTGTCAAATTGATGGGGGAGGCAAGTGAACAAACCTGTGACAATCAGTTGAGCTGCTGCTGCTGATAAAGAAGATAATGAGGAACATTTTACATTCACAGGTAGGTATTCTCTTTAGCAAATCCAGACAAGGAAGTAGTTTAAATAATGAATGTAGTCTATTGCAAGTTTTCTGAAGAATGCTTTGTTATGTTTCTAAGTTGATATATTAATAAACATTTAAGTGACATGCTCTGAAAACTATATAGAATATATAATAAGATAAATTGTGTCCAAATCCAAATGCAATGTAGAAATATATCTTTAATAAAAACTTAAATCAGAAAATAATGAGGAATAATAATTACTAAATCACCATTACTTTTTACCATTAGTAAAAACTTACTAATCACCATTAGTAAATTTACTAATGGTAAAATTTACTAATCACCATTAATTACTAATCACCAATAATTACTAAGTCCCCATGTTTCTTAAGAAAGAAACATTGCATACTAGAGACGAGTGAACTTTTTACTTCCCCCGAAAGTGGCTCCAGAACATTAGACTTTGAGAACATGCAGTGTAGATGTACATGGCAGGAGTGTGTGAGAAAGCCCTAAGCCCAAGCTGCCTTCTGTCTCTACTCAGTTCATGAACCCTTCCTGCACAACCTTTTGTAAATAATTGATCCACGAGGAACTGGTCTCATTCAAAGTTGAGTAATAATCAAAAAGCAGTCACATAGAAAAAAAGTACACGGAAAACAAAAATCAGGTAAATGATATTCACCAGATAGAGACTTGTACTGCAGAATGTTTCCCCCGATCACAATTAATTAAAAAATGTGGCCCCTAGAAATAAGAAACTAAAGAGGAGATAAAAGTATTCCAATATGTGGTGAAAGGAGGTGAAGAGTGAGTAGTCAAAGCTTTCGGAAAGATGAAAGAGTAAAATAAAACATTATAGCCTCAGAAGCCTCAAGAGACTCAGCAAAATCAATGAGAGAAAAGAAGACAGGAGAGAGACAAATGTAAAAAAATAAAAATAAAAAATAGACTAAGACAAGAAGGAACATACAGAAGATAATGGAAAACTATCCTTGAAAAGAATAGGTTAAATAGGAAAAGGTGCAAAAGGTATAATAGAAAAAGGTTTGGAGGATAATGAAGACTTGAATCTCCTGACTCACTATCTTCAGGACTTTGCTCAAATTTCACTTTATCAGTAAGATTTTCCCTGATGTTCATATTTAAAATACCCACCTGGATTCTGTCTCCCTTCTCTACTTTATTTTCCTCCAGGCAATACCAGAAATTTGCACTGAATGGAATTATCAGTATCTTAGACATCACAGGAAAAAGATATAAGTTCAGATAAAATGCATAAAGCGAAAAAATCTGAGGACAACTTGAGCAAAACACCACTATAATGAGACAGTTCCAAGCAGTCTAAAATATATGTGGTTGGAATCCTAGAATGAGGCAGGAGACCAAAAAAAAAAAAAAAAATTTTGAGGTCGTAATGGCTGGAAAATGTCTAAATTTGATAAATACTCTAAACTTGAAAATACAAGAAGCTCAAGGATCCACAGATGAAATACAAAGAAAGTGACACCTGGATACATCACAATCAAATTGTTGAAAAGTATTAGTGATAAGTAGAAAATTAATTGTAAAGGCAGGCAAGGGCTAGGTGGAGAGGGGATCACAATATAGAGAGAAGAGCAAAGATAAGGAAGACAGCAGACTTCTATCAGAGCCAGAGCAGAGCAAAGTGATATCTTCAAAGTTTCCAAAGAGAAGTGTCAACCAAGAATTCTATAAACTACAAACATCTCTTTCAAATATGAAAGTTAAATTTAAACTTTCAAATATGAAAGTTAAAGTCAGTTTTTATTTTCGATTACAATTCTTTTTCACAGATTTTTAAAAGGTGAATAAAAGCTGAGAATGTTTATTTCCAGCAGGCTTATGCTACAAATAATGTTGAAAGAAGTTCTTCAGATAGAAGAATATGATACTGGAAGAAATTTGGATCTACACAAATGAATAAAGAGCACTGAAGATGGGAAATATATGGTTAAACAAAGATACATTTTTTTTTTCACTTTTAAAATCTCTTTAGAAGATAATTGACTCTTTAAAGAAAATAAGCATGTATGTAGAGGTTTGTAACATGCAGAACTAAAATATATGACAATAATGTGTTTGAGGGGAGAAGAAGTAGGAGTACACTGTTGTAAGGTCCTCAAAATATGTAGGAAGTGTTAGAAAATTATTTGAAGGTAGATGACAATAAGATAAAGGTATATGCTATGAACTGTAGGGCAATTGCCACAAAAAAAAGGTATATCAATAAGTCAGTCTCATTGATAAAATAGAATACTAATTTTTTTTTTTAACTTTAAAAAGTAGAAAACGGAGAAAAAAGAAGCAAAGGATAGATGGGACAGATAGAAAACAAATAGCAAAAGGATATATTTAAACCCAGCCATGTTACTAATTGCAGTCTATGTAAAGGACATAGAGATTTCTATAAGAAGTCCACATTATATATAGTTAGAAATAGGATAAAAATAGGAAAGCTAAAAATACTGATTTGAAGAATGCTAGAGTAAGAATTCGGAGAAGGCAATGGCAACCCACTCCAGTAGTCTTGCCTGGAAAATCCCATGGATGGAGGGGCCTGGTAGGCTGCAGTCCATGGGGTCGCTAGGAGTCGGATACTACTGAGCGACTTCACTTTCACTTTTCACTTTCATGCATTGGAGAAGGCAATGGCAACCCACTCCAGTGTTCTTGCCTGGAGAATCCCAGGGATGGGGGAGCCTGGTGGGCTGCCATCTATGGGGTCGCACAGAGTCGGATACGACTGAAGCAACTTAGCAGCAGCAGCAGCAGCAGAGTAAGGGTTGGACACTACTGAGTGACTTCACTTTCACTTTTCACTTTCATGCATTGGAGAAGGAAATGGCAACCCACTCCAGTGTTCTTGCCTGGAGAATCCCAGGGACGGGGGAGCCTGGCGGGCTGCCGTCTACGGGGTTGCACAGAGTCGGACACGACTGAAGCGACTTGGCAGCAGCAGCAGCAGCAGAGTGATTATATTAACATCAGACAAGAGAGATTTCACAAGGGATGTAACTAGCAGTTAATCATAGTTTTAAACGTGTTTTGTGCTTTGGTTAATTCTCGAGTTTCAAATGACTGTTCTTGACAACTTTAAGTTTTATCATTGCTTCAGAGGGCATGTCTTCTGAGCTCCTCATTCAGGCCTTCTGAAAATTCCACACCTCCCTCCCCCCACCCCTGGAGTGCTATAGGAATGATTATTGAATTTATTAAATGCCTTTTTAGCATCTTTGATATGATCAAAATTTTCCCTTTTTGCTCCAACAAATTATTCTGATAGACTTCCTATGTGCATTCCTTGAATAAATCCTATTCATGTTGGTTTATCTTTAGTTATCCAGCTAGATTCTATTTGCTTTTTAAAAAGTTTTTTTTTTTTTTTTTGCAATTGTACACATAAGTGAGATTACAGTCATTTATTTCTTATTCACAGAGTTTTGGTATAAAAGTTGTTCAGGCTTTGTAAAATGAATCAGGAACTTCTGTATCTTTTTCTATGGCTTAGAATCATTTAAATTTCGTAGGAACCAGCTGTTCTTTAAAGGTTAGATAGATTTCAGCTATGAAACCAGTAGGTAACATTTTCAGCGGAAAATCTTTTTGACCTTTCCATTGTCTTCTCTGGTAATGGGTCTATTCAAAAATTTTCATGTCTTCTTCTTGAGTTAATTTTGGCCATTTATATTTATCTGAGAAATTATCCATGTCCTCTAGATTTGCAAATTTGTTGCCATTGAGTTTCATGTAATTGTCTTATACATTTTAAAACACTCTTTTACATTGTAATTTATGTCTTTTCATCCCCAGTTTTTTATATTTTTGCTTTCTCTTATTTTCTTAATCAAGTTTGTAGTAGGTTATGTATTTTATTGGTTCTTTTGAAATACCAGCAGTTGGATTCATTAAGCATTCTACTAACTTTTCTCATTTTGTTAGATTCAGTTTTTATCTCTATAAATTCTCTTTTCTTAAATTGCAAAAAAAAAAAGTTTCCTAATATTTTAAAATTTCCTATACAGGCATAGGCAACAAATTTCTTCTTTTTATCTTTCTTAATTAAAATAATAAAGGCATTATGACCATATATTATTATTTTTTAACTCCAAGGACATCTTTGTGTACTGTAAGTTTATGTATGAAGTGTTTTCCTTTTCCATTGCTTTTTATAGAGTTTATCATGTTAGTTTTGAGATCTCCTTGATCTAATGGCTATTTAGAAGTATGTATTTTTACTTTCCAAGTAGTTAATATTTTCTACTTTGGGTCAACATTTTATTATTTATTCTTACTTTTATTAGGTTATTAATAATCTTTATTTGTACTGTTTTCTTTTTGGACATGTATATTAATGGTTTCTATAAATATCTGATGGTATGTGAAGACTGCATATTTTCCACTAGAGGTTTCCAAAACTATTCTAAAGATTTATTAAATTGAATTTGTTGATATACTACTCAATCTCTCCTTTTCTTTATGTTTAAGTATCAGATTCTCCGATTCTGAAGTGACCTGACTTCTCCCTCTCTGATTGCGTTTTAAGTACATTCTAGGAGGTTTGCTCTGTGTATTAAGCTCTTATTTTATTAGGTGAAGAAAGCATGTAGCGATTATAACTTCATAAATACTGTGCTTTTTAATAATCACATTATGTTCATCTGTACCTGTATCATTGTGTTAGATTTATCAGTACTTTTAACCTTACTTTCCTCTTTGCCTAATTTTAATATTACCACTCCTTTTGTTTGTTTGCATGTATTAGTTTTGTAACCATCAATGTCTTTATTTTTTTAGGGGGGAGCAAATAGTTTATTTAGCAAAACAGAAATACAATTAGATTTCACCAAGTTTACAGTTATTCAGCCTTCTTTGTTGAGCTCTCCAAGTGGGTAGCCATTCCCTTCTCCAGGGCATCTTCCCAACCTAGGGATGGAACCCAGGTCTCCTGCATTGCGGATGGATTCTTTACCAACTCAGCCACTAGGGAACCTCCTTGAAAGACCTAAGATTCATTCTAATAACATATTTTAAATTTGCCCTAAAAGGCTCAATAAATAGAGATTAAAACTACTTGTTTTCTGTGAAATCTCTAGAAAAATGGTACATCTATTTGCAGGTCAAGAATAAAAATGCAGATGTGGAAAATCGACCCAAGGACCCTGGTGGGGAAGAGAGAAAGGTGGGAGTAATCGGGAGATAGGATTGACATAACGCATACTATCATGCATAACATGGCTAATGGGAACCTGCTGTGTAGCACAGGGAGCCCAGCCTGGTGCCCTGGGATGACCTGTGTGCTCAGTTGCGTCCAGCTCTTTGTAGCCTTATGGACTGTAGCTCGTCAGGCTCCTCTGTCCATATGATTTTCCAGGCAAGGTTACTGGAGTGGTTTGCCATTTCCTCCTCCAGGGGATCTTCCTGACCCAGGGATTGAACCTGCCCCTCCTGCATCTCCTGCATTGCAGGTGAATTCTTTACCTCTGAGCCACCTAGGAAGCCCCTGTGATGACCAAACGGGTGGAAAGGATTAGGGGTGGGAAGGATTAGAGGGAGGGGACAATGCATATATATAGCTGGTTCACCCTGCTGTACAGCAGAGACTAACACAACATTGCAATTACACTCCGATAAATAGAGTACTTTAAAATATACCATTTTCTTAAAAAGCAAAGACAAGAACTTTCTATTTTTCCATTAACTAATTTCTTATCTAATTATTCAGTTAAGGGTGGTTAATTAAAAATAAAAGTTAGCTTAATTATAAAACTTTTGCTTTCTTCTAGATAAAGTTATGTTTAGGGTTGACCACCATGACAAATTTTTTACTTATATACTCACATTAAATTCTAGCAAGCACTCTTTTTATGGAGTGTAATTTTAAGTATGTTATACACATAGAAAAGTGCATAAATCATAACTGCATATAGTTCACAGAATTTTTACCAAGTGAACATGTCTGTGACTACTACCCAGATCAAGATACAGAACAATATCAGCCCCTCAGAACCCTCCCAGAAGCTGCTCCCAGTCCCTGACCCCCCAAACTTAATCACTGTTATGACCCCCATGAACATAATTTAGTTTTGCCTATTTTGAATTTTATATAAAAGATGTTATACAGTGTGTGCGTGTGTGCTAAGTTGCTTCAGTCACATCTGATTCTTTGCGACCCTGCGGACTGTAGCCCTCCAGGCTCCTTTGTCCATGGGATTCCCCAGGCAAGAATTACCTGAAGTGGGTTGCCATTCCCTTTTCCAAGGGATCCTCCCGACCCAGGAATTGAACCTGTGTCTCTTATGTCTCCTGCACTGGCAGGTGGCTTCTTTACCAACAGCGCCACCCGAGAAGCCCAATGTCATACGGTATACCCCCACTTGGTGTGTCATTTCTTTTGCCAAAGTTATGTTTGTGCATTTTGTCCATGTTCTTGTGTGTGGTAGTAGATTATATTTTTATTGCTGCATAGTATTCCATGCTATAAACATACCAATGTTTCTTTATCTAGCTTATCACTGATGAACATTTAAGTTATTTTCACTTTTGGGAATTACAAATTATATTACTATAACATTTTTTGTACATATATTTTTGTGTACTTTTGTTTGATCCATAATTTTTGTTCCTAGATATATACTTCACAAAGATTCATAGAGCTATACACATCTATGAGTTCTAATTCTTTGTATGTATGTTACAGTTCAGTAACATATTTACTTAATAAAAGATAAAAGAGAATACAAATAAGAATCAAAATTAAAAAGAAATAAGGTCAGTCTCAAGAAAGATTTTAAAAAATAATAAAAGAATATTATAGCATTTGAAAATCTATATATAACAGAGAAACACCAATAAATTATAAGATGTCAAAACTGACACAAAGCAATATAGATAGCTTAGATACATCAGTTAAATACCAAGAGTACTTAAATATATGTTATTGCTAGCTGAAAGGGTGTCTAAAATGCAAATCATCCCCTCAGATCTCAAGTACAGATGGTTGTTTACATTGGTGTTACTAACATTTCAAGGAAGGATCAATTTCTGTTTTATAAAAGTACTTATAGAACATAGAAAATGAGTTGCCCAGGTTATTCTGTGAGGCCAGTGTAATGTCTTCAGAAGGAGATAGGAATAACACAAAAAAATACACAATAGAAAATGATAAGTCTATTTCACTTATGATCATAAACACCAAACTATGTAAAAATTAATTATCCCTTTTAACCCTGGAATGAAGGGATGATTTAACAGGAGAAAAGTTTATCAACATAATTCACCAATGAGTAGACTAACATAAAACATTTATATTTATTAAAATATTATTAATCTCAATTGATGTAGAAACATTATATGATAAAACATAAATAAGTCAATATCTATTTATAAGTCTATCAGGAAACAAGGAACGGCAGGGACTCACTTTAACTGAAAACTCACAACAGAAACTATACTTATGGAAAAACTGAAGATGCAGTTCCTTTCTAATTGGGGACAAGAAAAAAATACTATCATTTCTACTATGTAACATAAATTGGAAGTCTTTTTCAAGCAATAAGAGATGGGGAAAAAGAGCTGTAAGTATAGGAAGGAAAAAACAAAAAGTCCTATTACCTGCCCATTGGTAGTGATAAATGACTTCCTAAAAAAAAATCAGAAGCATAAATCATAAAAAAAAAAAACTGAATTCAATTTTGTCAAGGTAAAAATTGCTGTTCAACAAGCTACAACATTGATAAAGTTAACAGACAGATGATAATTTGGGAGAAAATATTTTCATTGTCTAACATGAGTCAAGCAACTATATCGAGTACTAGAAGGGAGCTTTTGCAAAAATCAGCAAGTGGAATAATCATCGTGGAAAAAATAGGCAAATGCCATGAACAG
This sequence comes from Bos mutus, assembly GCF_027580195.1. Classification (NCBI taxonomy): domain Eukaryota; kingdom Metazoa; phylum Chordata; class Mammalia; order Artiodactyla; family Bovidae; genus Bos; species Bos mutus. Next base: position 20,754,626 of record NC_091632.1, read on the forward strand.
GTAATTTCCAGAAGGGGAGACCTTAAGTGCTCCGACAAATAAAAGATGCTCAAAGTCATTAGCTATCATTAACTTTCTACCATTTGAGTGAGGAAATTCAGAAAGCAGGATGTGCCTGTATCAGCAGGACGCTGTGACTGGAAAACAGTGAAGGGAAAGACAACAGCAGGTGAAGGAGGTTGGCACTGAAGTCCATGTCAGAATTTTTCAGCTGTGCTAAGTAGGAATCAATCAGTTTAGTCGCTCAGTCGAGTCCTACTCTTTGTGACCTCATGAACTGCAGCACGCCAGGCCTCCCTGTTCATCACCAGTTCCCAGAGTTTACTCAAACTCATGTCCATTGAGTCAATGATGCCATCCAACCATCTCATCCTCTGTCGTCCCCTTCTCCTCCTGCCTTCAATCTTTCCCAGCATCAGGGTCTTTTCCAGTGAGTCAGCTCTTTGCATCAGGTGGCCAAAGTATTGGAGTTTCAGCTTTAGCATCAGTCCTTCCAATGAATATTCAGGACTGATTTCCTTTAGGATGGATTGGTTGGATCTCCTTGAAGTCCAAGGGACTCTCAAGCATCTTCTCCAATACCACAGTTCAAAAGCATCAATTCTTTGGTACTCAGCTTTCTTCACAGTCCAACTCTCACATCCATACATGACCACTGGAAAAACCATAGCTTTGACTAGACGGATCTTTGTTGCAAAGTAATGTCTCTGCTTTTTAATATGTTGTCTAGGTTGGTCATAACTTTTTCTTCCAAGGAGTAAGTGTCTTTTAATTTCATGGCTGCAGTCACCATCTGCAGTAGTTTTGGAGCCCAACAAAATAAAGTCTATCACTGTTTCCCCATCTATTTGCCGTGAAGTGATGGGACAAGATGCCTTGATCTTAGTTTTCTGAATGTTGAGTTTTAGGCCAACTTTTTCACTGCCCTCTTTCACTTTCATTAAGAGGCTCTTTAGTTTTTCTTATCTTTCTGCCATAAGGGTCATCTGCATATCTGAGGTTATTGATATTTCTCCCGACAATCTTGATTCCAGCTTGTACTTCATCTAGTCCAACATTTCTCATGATGTACTCTGCATGTAAGTCAAATAAGCAGGGTGACAATATGCAGCTTTGACGTACTCCTTTCCCGATTTGGAACCAGTCTGTTGTTCCATGTCCATTTCTAACTGTTGCTTCTTGACCTGCATACAGATTTCTTCAGTTCAGTTCAGTCACTCAGTTGTGTTCGACTCTTTGAAACCCCATGAATCGCAGCACACCAGGCTTCCCTGTCCATGGCCAACACCCGGAGTTCACTCAGACTCATGTCCATCAAGTCAGTGATGCCATCCAGCCATCTCATCCTCTGTCATCCCCTTCTCCTCCTGCCCCCAATCCCTCCCAGCATCAGAGTCTTTTCCAATGAGTCAACTCTTCGCATGAGGTGGCCAAAGTACTGGAGTTTCAACTTTAGCATCATTTCTTCCAAAGAAATCCCAGGGCTGATCTCCTTCAGAATGGACTGGTTGGATCTCCTTGCAGTCCAAGGGACTCTCAAGAGTCTTCTCCAACACCACAGTGCAAAAGCATCAATTCTTCAGCGCTCAGCCTTCTTCACAGTCCAACTCTCACATCCATACATGACCACTGGAAAAACCATAACCTTGACTAGACAGATTTCTTAGGAGGCAGGTAAGGTGGTCTGGCATTCCCGTCTCTTTAAGCATTTCCACAATTTGTTGTGATCCACACAGTCAAAGGCTTTGGTGTAGTCAGTAAAGCAGAAGTAGATGTTTTTCTGGAACTCTCTTGCTTTTTCGATGATCCAACATATGTTGGCAATTTGATCTCTGGTTCCTCTGCCTTTTCTAAATCCAGCTTAAATATGAATAGCTTTCAGTTAAATATGAATATTTATTTCAGGTAAATATGAATAGCTTTCAGTTAGTGGCTCTTAGGGGCTTTTATTCTGGGAGGGATGTGACCTGGCATTACTAATAGTATTGGCAGATCATTTAAGCATTAGCATTCAAGATTGTTTTTTTCAGACTGTAGATAGAGTCTGAGATGTTGTAAAGATACACACACACACACAAAACCAAACAAACAAATGTAAAACTTTGATTCTATGAGAATGTGCTCAGAAATTAAAAGAAGTGGAAGCATTTTTAGCTGAATGGCATTAGGATAGTCCTGATGATTCTTGAGTCTGCAATATTGTCAAGGGTTTCTCTGCCAGTCTGGGCATAGTTCTTTTCTGTACATTGACTTATCTTGAGTAGTAAGCGATTGGAGCCTAGGGACAGCTGGCATTTTGTAGTGAAGCCCATAGAGGGATGCCTCAGTGCTTTATATTTATCAGACTACATTAACACAGATGCTGAAGCCACATGTTGCCTAGTATTTCAGAAAATAATCTTCATTCTGTTGTATTCAATGGCATCTCTGTATCTAGTAGATGATGCAGTGTCCCAGAAAAGGCTACCTTTCTTAGAAGAATTATGTAAATATCTAGTTACTGAGCAAAAGTTTGAGGGTGTTTAATTCTGGGGTTTGGAGTTCTATGGATCGCCTATTGTTGTTTAATTGCCAAGTTGTATCCGACTACTTATGACCCCAAAGACAGCAGCCCTGCCAGGCTCCTCTGTCCATGGGATTCTCCAAGCAAGAATACTGGAATGGGTTGCCATTTCCTTCTCCAGGGGATCTTCCCAGCTCAGGGATTGAGCCCGTGTCTCCTGAAGCGGTAGGCAGATTCCTTACCACTGTACCACGTGGGAAGCCCATGGATCACCTATACCTCACCGTGAATACAGTGAAGAACCTCCAGCAGCCCAGCTGTGAAAGATGAGGAGGGGATCCTGGTGGTTCTGATTTCACATTTCTCTTTAATTATAAACTTGCTGTAACAAGTGATGATGGGCCTCCATAATTCTTTCAGCCAAATGTTCATTTTAAGCCCCTGAGTGGGACAATTATAGAATCACATCTGGAATCCTGGAGAGAGAAGTTTGCATGAAGCACAGAAAAACCTCTGCAGCAACAGAAATGGGAATAATCCCTTTGATCAGTTTTCCACTTAACTGCTGCACCACAAACTAACCCAAAACTAAGTGTTTAACTTTGAGCTTCTACATTAAATCTCATGATTTTGTGAGTCAGGAATGCAGGGAGAGCTCAGCTCGGCAATTCTACTACACCATATGGTGTCATGTGGGGTCATTCAATAGTACTCGAGCAGGGGTCGTCTGGCCTGGAGGGTCTAAGGCATTTTCACTCTCATCTTGGTGTCTTCTGGAAAATGGCAGGAAGCTGGGCTCTGTTGGATTCCTCTTCCCCTCTCTGAAGTCTCAGGGCTTCTTCCTGTGGTCTCTCAAGCAGTGTACTTAAGCCTCTTGTAAGGCATCCCAGGACTCCAAGAGACCAATGGAGAAGTTGCCAGCCTCTCAAAGAATATCCCAGAACTGGAGTAATGCCATTTCTGCTTTACTATATTGGTCAAGGTGCTCACAGGCCAGCCCAAAACCACAGGTGGAAAGGGAATTAGACTCCACCTCCTAGCGGGAGGAGTGTCAAGGAATTTTAACCCACACAATAGGGGACAATTATTTGTGCTGTTACAGTACCCAAATAGCACTGATGGGCAGTGCTTTCTATTGGTGAGAACATAGACTCTACAGTTGAACTGCCTGGGTTCAAATCCAAGCCTTACGATTTCAGCTATGTGACTTTATAAGTTTAAAAAAATCAGATTTATTGAGATATAATTCATATGCAGTGACATGTATTCACTTTAAGTGTGAATTTCTATAAATTTTGTCAAATTTATATACCTGTATAAACTACCAATACTATCAAGATAAAGAGCATTTCCATCACCCTAAAATGCTTCCTTGTACTACTTTTCAGCTAACCTGAAACCTCTAATCCAAGCAATCCCTGACCTACTTTCTATCACTATAGATTAGATTTGTCTCTTCTAGAGATTTATGTAAATGGAATCATATAGTATGTACTCTTGTATCTAACTTCTTTCACTTGGCATGGTTTTGAGAGTCATGCATTTTTTTTTCCGCACATTTTGCTATTCCTTTTCATTTTCCAGATGTATTCCTTTACATAGATATACCAGAATTTGTTCATTCATCTATTGACGCACTTATGAGTTATTTCCAATTTAGGCTATTGTGAAAAAAACTGCTAGGAACTTTTGTGTATAAGTATTTGTGTAGACATATGTTTTTACTTCTCTTCAGCAAATTCCTGTGAGTGGGAATGCTGGGTGTCACTAAATATAGGCTTACCTTAAATTGTGAAGATGTTTTCATAGTGATTTTTATCATACTGCACCCCATACCAATATGAGAGTAGCAGTTTCTCAATAACCTTATCAACACTTAATATTGTCTTTAACCATCCAAATGCATACGTATGTGGGTACCGCATTATTATTTTAATGTGCATTTCCCTATGAGCAGTGATGCTGAGGAGCTTTTTATATGCCACTAACACTTTAATCTTTTGTAAAGAGTCTATTCAAGTTTTGGGGACATGTTTTTTAATTCTTTACATGCTTCAGTCTGCTCATCAGAAAAATAATTGAAAAAAAAGAAAATGGGATAATTATACATACTACATGGCATCTTTATGAGGATTAAATAAACTAATATATGTAAAAGCAGCTAAACAAATCCTGGAATGTAGTATATTAATTTATTACTGTAACTATAACAAATTACCAGAAACTTAAACATATAAACCATAAAATTTATTATCTTACAGTTCTGTAGGACAAATATTTGACACAGGTCTCACTGGGTTAAAACTAAATTGCTGTTGAGGCTGTGTTCTTTTCTGGAGACTCTGGGTAGAGGGTATTTTTCTAGCTTTTAAAGGACATTCACATTTCCTGGCTTGTGGGTCCCCTTCCTCTGTCTTCAAAGCCAAAACAATGATCTCTCTGTGACTTTCTTTTGCTGTCAGGTCTCTCTTTGACACTCTCCTCTTTTGTATCCTCCTCTTCCACTTTTAAGGAATCCTGTGATTACATTGGGCCCACCCAAATAACCAGAAATAATCTTCCTAGATGATTATATGATTATCAAGCTTAATTCCATCTGCAATCTTAATTCTTCTCCATGTATCATAACATATTCACACCTTCCAGGGATTAAGACACGAGCATCTTTGAAGGCTGTTAGTCTGCCTACCACACATAGAAAATTAGCCTTTCTTTGTATTATTATTACTAAGACTTGAGTTAAAGAGTTAAAGACTTGCAGAGTTAAAAGGCTTGCGTTCAAATCCTGGTTCGTCACAGCCATGTGGTATTGGGCAAGTTAATTTCCTTTTTGAATTTCCATTTGCTTAGCTACAGAATTACTGACAATCCCATGACCCACCTTTACAGAATTTTTGTGAGGAATGCATAAGACAGGTAAGTAAAAGAGCTATATATCCCACCTGAAGAAACACACCTGATTTCCAGCTAAAATGGTGAATTAAATGTATAAAGTTATCTAACCTCGCTAGAGAAACTCCACTAAAGTAAAAGAATAAAAATGTGAGCAAAAAAAAAAAAAAAAAAAGCCAGCAAATTGCTGGTAGTAGAGGTTAAAGGAAACAGTGAAGTGATGACTAAGTTCTAGCAGAGGGAATGTCACTGAGAAATACACTCCGTTGCCTGGCAGACCTCCAGGAAGGGGAAGGCTGAGAGGCACCAGGGGCTGGGGAAGGTGGGGACAGAGCCCTAGGCTGGAATTAGGGACTGGGGGAAAGCCTGTTAAACTCCTGGCCCTGCTCTCGCCTGGGAGCAGCCAGATGGCTACAGGAGGCCAGCAGTTCATTATTTGGAGAAACTGAACCAAAAAAGGTGCACAGTGGAGGGCAAAGGAAATAATTCATGTGGAATTCTGCAGGTTTAGCAAGTAGATACATTACCCCACTCCTTCCACATACAGGGACAGAAACCAGGTTGGAACTGAAAGAATTTTCCCCAGCAGAAACCAAGTGCTCCCAGAGAAAAGACTTAAACAGATGAGCTTCCCTAATAAAAGTTTCACCTGGCCTTCTACTCTGCCATGATATCAACTGCCAGCCAACTTTTTAATGCCTCACTCCTGAACGTGATGAGTCAGTTCAGGATCACAGACATTTGAAGAAAGTCTTCAATATAAAGGACAGAGAAGAAATCAAATAAATAGGAAGGAAAAAAAAAAACTTGAATGAAAATGGCAAAGCAGGGGCAGAACAGAATGTAAAATAGTTATAGTGTACATTCTCAGAGAAGAAAGATATTGCATTGATTAGGAAGAACACTGTACTGTAAAAACACAAAATCAGAGAATAATAAAGAGCTCTTGGATATTAAATATACAATTACTGAAAACAGAGCTAAATACTCATCCACTATAGTTGGAAGTCAATAGATAATATCAAAATGTATAGATCAATAGGTGCAGTGCACAATAAGCATGTTATTTGGAAATGTGTAGCAAATATCCAAATAATTAGTTACCCCCAAACCAAATAGTTTTAACTGGAAGGCTCTGGACTGAAGAACTAGAAGTTAGAAATCAGTGGGGCGTGGATCTGGAAACTTATTCCACTTTGATTTAAATGTTAATTTAGTTCCCTTTGTCTTTCTTGAAAAAAAATATTGTAGTAAAATATATGTAGGATAAAACTTACCATTAAAGACATTCAGTTTGTTCACAAGGTTGTGTAACCCTCTCCACTATTTCAGTCTCTGAATATTTTCTTTGATCCAAAGGAAATCTTCTGTCTATTAAAAAGTCACCCCATCTCCTCTCCTTCCATTGCCTGGCAACCATCGATCTGCTTTCTGTCTTCAGGAATTTGTTGATTCTGGATATTTCCTATAAATGGAATTGAATAATATATGGCCTTTAGAAAGTGTCTTCTTTCATTTAGCATATTTTTAAAGTCCACCCACCCTGTGGCAAGTCCTGGTACTTCACTTCTTCCTGTGACTGAATAATATTCCATTGGTGAATAGACCACATTTTGTTTTTCCACTCATCAGTTGATGAACATTTGACTTGTTTCTACCTTTTAGCTGTTGTGAATAGCCCTGCTATAAACATCTGTGTGAAGTTTTTGTTGACTACCTGTTTTCAGTTGTTTGGGGCGTGTACCCAGGAGTACAATTCCTGAGTCATGGGCAATTCCATTTTTAACAATGCAAACCCACCAAACTGTTTTCCACAGTGGTTACACCATTTTATATTTCCACCAACAGTGTGCAAATGTTCCAATATCTCCACATTCTCATCCACACTTGTCCATTTGTCTTTTGAGGAAACTAAAAGTTTACGGAGTTCTCAGTAGAACTAAAAACAATGTATAGGTAGCACTGTGATAGATCAACAGTATTAAAATAAAACCACAGGTGATATCGTTAATAATAGACACAAGGATTAGAGAAAAGTTTGGGGATTGTTAGAGCCTTACCAGGTATATTCATTTCCTTGCTGCTGTAACAAACTACTACAAACTTAAAGGCTTCACCCAACAGAAAACTGTTCTCTGGAGGTCAGAGTACAGAATGGGTCCTACCTTGCTAAAGTCAGGATGTTGATAAGGCTACATTCCATTCTGGAGGCTCTGGGGAGAATCTGCTTTCTTGTCTTTACTTCTTTCTCTCCTTCAGCTTCTAGAGATTGTCAGCATTCCTAGACTCTTCTCTGTATTCAAAGCTAGCAGGGTAGCATTTCCCCTCCTCTCTGACCCTCTCCATTTTTACATCTCCTTCCTCTGACTGATCCTCCTGCTTCTCTCTTACAAGGACGCTGTGATTACATTGGGCTCACGTGGGTCATCCAAGATCATTTCCCCATCCCCAAATGCTAAACTTAATCCCAGCTGCAAAACCCTTTTGGCATGTAAATTAAGGTGTTCACAGGTTCTGGGGGTTGGGATGTGGATGTTTTTAGAAGGCTATTATTCAGCCTGTCACACCAGGGTAACCATTGTAAACGAAAGTCTCATATGGAGAAGCAGTCAGAAAGGGCCTTGTCAAGTAGAAAGTGGGAAAGTGATCTGGAGAATTTCTAAACCTCCCAAGCTTAGTTGTCTAAGCTAAGTTTAGTTTGGTAAAAGGAAAAACATGTATCTACTGTACATTTGTGCAGCTTCAAAAAATGTCAGTTTCTCTATTTAGAGCACTGCTTTCTTTAAAAAAAAAAAAGTCTCTTTTTGGGGGTGCTGTGCTACTTGGCAGGCAAGATCTTAGTTCCCTGACCAAGGATGGAACTTGTATTCCCTACATTGGAAGTCTGGAGTCAACCACCAGACCACCAGGAAAATCCCCAGAGCACCACTCTAGGAATTCCAGTGCCATCATTTTTAAATCAATAAGACCAGTATTCACAAGGGCACCATGAAAGGAGAATCAGGGTTCCCTAAGACTCCTGAGTTATGGCAAAGAACTAGATGATTCGGGATGCTGGAAGCCCTTTTGGAGATTTGTAGAAGAACTATATTGTGTTTCCTTTGCTCAACACTTTTTTTTTTTAATTAATTAATTTATTTTAATTGGAGGCTAATTACTTTACAATATTGTAGTGGTTTTAGCCATACATTTACATGAATCAGCCATGGGTGTACATGTGTTCCCCATCTTGAACTCCCCTCCCACCTCCCTCCCCATCCCATCCCTCAGGGTCATCCTGGTGCACCAACCCTGAGCACCCTGTCTCATGCATTGAACCTGGACTGGCGATCTATTTCACATATGGTAATATACATGTTTCAATGCTATTCTCTCAAATCATTCCACCTTTGCATTCTCCCACAGAGTCCAAAAGTCTGTTCTTTACATCTGTGTCTCTTTTGCTGTCTTGCATATAGGGTCATTGTTACCATCTTTCTAAATTCCATATATATGCGTTAGTATACTGTATTGGTGTTTTCTTTCTGACTTACTTCACTCTGTATAATTGGTTCCAGTTGCATCCACCTCATTAGGACTGATTCAAATGCATTCTTTTTAATACCTGGGTAATATTCCATTAAAGTGGTCTTAGACCTATTGACTCTTCTGGCCAGGAAAGCAAATGAAAAAAGGCAGGTTTTATCAGGGGCTCCAGAATTCATTTCCATAACTAACACCTCTAGAAGAATATCCCATCCACTTACAATTTCTTTTCATCTCATTTATTTCTGTTAGAGAGTGTAATATAGACTTGGCACATGGCTTCTTCTCAAGAAATCCTTAAAGAAAATAACACTCCTCCCGCCCAATAATCTTATAAATGCATGCTAATATTGTCATTAGAAGAATATTGTTTTAACATGTATAAATGGTAGAGATATGTCACAACAATTGGATCTTTTATTGAAAAAGTTACCATATAATTTTGGCAAATAGATGAGCTGGGTAATATTCTAAAATGTGTAGTCAGGGTTTAAATGGCTGAAAAACTGATGTCTAATGAAGATTTGTTATTGAAAGAAAGGAGGAGCCCAGAGAGTGCACACTGAATTGCTAACAGGACAGTGTCAAAACAAGCATTCATGAGGGCTGATTGAGAATCCACAGAATGCAATAAGCAGACACAGGCTTTTGTGGGTGCCTGTGATTTAACAGCGATAGGGGAACTGGGCCTGGCGTAAGAGACAAAGAGTCCTTCAGAAGGTAGAAATGAATAGTTCAAATCAGGAATTTAAAAATAATATTCCTGCCAAAGAACCCTTTGGTGATTTTTCCAAACAAGAAAAATGTAACATGTTTGTATTCGTGCCATCTGAGAAATTAAACCCCAATTCGTTTGTCTTCTATTTTCTGCCAAGTCATCAGTTTGCTTTTGTTTCCTTCTGGTAGAATGAACAAGTCCTCAAATGCTGTGAACTCCATCCTGATGCAAACTCTAATCTCAAACAAAAGAAACTCCCTCTTTGTCCTCCAATAACCTGACCCATCTACTATTTTTTTACCTCTTAGCCTTCAACTCTTGATTTGAATTTTCTTCACCCTGTATATGTTCTAAGTAAACTCAGAGATGTCTGCATTTGGTTTGCTAGTCACAGTCCGATTCTGGTGACCCCGGTGAGCCTCACCTCAAATTTCCATTTATTCATACATCAAATTGCCTCTAGGGGTATGACATTTTGGATGTGATTAGAAGGCCAAGTGAAAAATACTTAACAAAGTCACATGACAAGGCCACTTGGACAAAAGGACTTTGTACGTGACTTCACACAATGGGAAATCATGAACTTTTTCTCACCCTTTAAGTGGCATCAAGCCAAAATAAACTTAGAAACTACCCTCTGCCAGGGTTCTGGAAATCTTTTCAGTTCTGACATCTGGAGTTTTTATACTATAGTATAAATTAACGTTAGGAATAATTCATTATTTTTCATGGACTAAAACAAAATCTTGTAGAACACTATTCTCTTACACGCTATAAATCTCATTTACTACTAATGATTTCATTGTTTATGCAATATTTTGTCACATATGGGAATATATGTAAAAGATAAGAGCATACCAGAGTAATAAGAATGGAAAAAACAAGAGATCTAGATTTAAATTCATTGTTCATTTAAGTGAATGTTGATCTTTCAGAAAAAAGTCTTTTTTTTTAAACTTAAAAAATCATTTCTGAAACCCCCACTGTATGCTCTGAATTGTGCTGGCCTTATGGGGAATATGGGCGCTGACACGGCATAGAACCTACTTTCAAGGAGGTTGGTCTTGTAGAAAGAGGCAGCATAATAAAATTAAGAAAGAATGGAAACCTGCAATTTAATTTATGATGTCAGGTATCTCTTACATTCACAACAATCTTGCAAAGAAGATATTAATCTTCCCCAATGTATTGGGGTGGCTAAAACTTTGTTTGGGTTTTTCCATAGGAGCTTCTGGAAAAACCTGCACTTTTAGGTGAACCTAATATATGTAAGGAAACAGTGGTTCAGGAAGGTGAAGTAATTTGCCTGGGGTCACTCAGCCAGTAAATTGCCAAAGCAGGATTCACAGTCAGATGTTTCTAACTTTAGAGAACCAAGTGATTTCCACTTTGCTCCACCACCTCATAGTTCTAGTGTATTAACCTGTTTCCTAGAATAAGTCACTCAGTCATCCCATGCTTTAGTTTCTTAGACTATAAAATGCAGAGGTTTCTTTCCTGGACTTTCATTCTATATCATCTTTAGACCAACCCATGAGGCACTGAAAGAGCAATCCCAGACAGAGGTCTAGGTGGGCTTGCCAACCTCCACCCTTAGGACATCAGAGTGCCCTATGTTCAATGGGAGATATACTGATCAGAGCAGTTGGGCCCTGAAGAAAAGTAGGATTTGGATGGGTAGAGAGGATGCAAAGGGTTTTGCAGACTGAGAGCATATCAGGGTAAAAGTAAGGAGCCAGAGCCAGGAGGGATGCTGGCCTGTTTGCTGGATAGTGATGGGATGGAGAGATTGGCGTGTGAGGGGCCTATTGTGCAGTGGGTGTTGGGGAGGGGATTTGTTGGGTCAAGATGAAGAAGGCCCTTGAATACTAGGTGTTGTTCTCCACTGGAAAGGCTCAGAGAACTGTTTCAAGACTTTGGCAAATCTCTGTGCCACTACTTACTGCTTCAGATCTTGAACATGATAAGTCAGTTGGCTGAGGAGTTCAGATCTTATAATGGAAAAGAGAACTCGGATTGAGAAATATTAATTATTTGCTAGTGCCTAGCAGCAGCAGCAGCAGCAGCAGCAGCAGCAGCAGCAGTAGCAAGTAATAGGGTTCACAAATTCATGGTAAATGAATGAATGATGTCTGAGAGGCAGGCAGATTTATTTAATTTTCCTGGAGGGTTAATCCAGAGCTACGTATATCATTTGGTTCTCTTAGGCAAACTCTCTGAGACCCCTACATGTGAGAGAGGGGCCTGGATGAGGCACTTTGCATGACTGTGGATATCTTTCCTCTGTGTTAATGACTGGCTGTTTAGAGGCTCAATCTGGGGCAGGACTGATAACAGCCAGGCTCTAGCCAGCCTGGCCAAAGGACCCGTAGATGGACTTAACTGCTTAGTAGCATAAAGTGCCACTGTTTAAGAATGACAGGAACCATGGTTACCCAGTCAGAAGGCAGTGGAGGAGAACTAAATGTGGACCAGTTTGTTCTTTGGGATTACCACCATGCAAGGGAATGTTTGAGACTAGAAGCCACAAAGATTCAAAAGCAAAAACAAAGTATTTATGTTGATGAAACTGAACAATGGTTATCTGAGGCAACACTGAAATACAACTGTGAAGTAAAATCCCTGACCTCATGGAGCTTCCTTTGTAGTGGAAAAAGACAGATAATAAATAAAAATGATTTTTCAAAATACAAGGTCAGTAATCCTAGCATATTATATCCTTTGCCAATGGTTTTGAAAGCCTCCTCTGTCATATATTAACTTTCCTTTCAAAGTCTTTATGAAAATTCAAAAAGCACAGAAAGTGATCATATAAGAGAACAAACTAAAAACTGACAAAATTCAAAAATGCAAAATTTATAGAACATATTTTTTACCACTATGCTATGAACACAGAAATCAATATAAAAATATTTAAATATTTAAAGAAACAAACAACTCCTTGCCAACTGAGATCATGTATAGAAAAAGAATATAAAATATATAAAAGAATATATATATATTCATGTATAGAAAAAGAATATATATATATAAAAGAATATAAATATAGACATATAAGAGAATATATATATATAAAAGAATATATATATTCATGTATAGAAAAAGAATATAAAAGGAACCACAAGCATGACAGAAGCAACTAACATAAAGGAGACATTAATTACTTATAAAACAAAAAAATAGTGGAACTGACAAATTTTAAAAGTTTCTTATTTGAAAAACACTAGACATCACCAACTCGATGGGCATGAGTTAGAGCAAGCTCTGCGAGTTGGTGATGGACAGGGAAGCCTAGCGTGCTGCAGTCCATGGGGTCACAAACAGTCAGACTGAGCGACTGAACTGAACTGAATTGAGACAAAGGAAGGGAAAAGAGTAACTTTGTGGTACAGAAACTGACAAACACTACCTAAGCCAGGTGGTCAAACTCAGTAGCAACAATGATGTCATGCTGACAGTATATAACCACTGATGATGCGATGAGAGTGATACTTCCCTTTCTGATCCTCGTCACTCAAACTCATCATCTCAGCCTAGTCATGACAAAAATCCCAACTGAGGGGCATGTAAAATACTATCTGAGCTGTATTCTTCAGACTGTCAAGGTCATCCAAAACATGGTCTGAGAAACTATCACAGCCAAGAGGAGCCAAAGGAGACAGGACAGCTAAATGTAGTATGGGAAGCTGGATGCCCTTCTGGAACAGACAGAGAGCACACAGTAAAAATTAAGGAAATCTGAAAAAAGAAAGTATGGATTTTAGTTAATAATAAGGTGTCTTATAGGTTCATTAATTGTGACAAATATACCATCCTAATGTAAGACAGTAACAATGGGGGAAACTGGATGGGGCATATGGAAATTCTATAGTATCTGCCACTTTTCTGTCATTCTAAAACTATGTTTGTGTCCTATTGCTGCTGTAACAAATTATCACAGATCTATTGGCTTAAAATAATGCAAACTTTAAAAGTTTGGGGGGTCAGAAGTCCAAAATGAGTCTTGTTGTTTAGTTTCTAGGTTGTGTCTGACCCTTTGTGACTCCATGGACTGTAGCCCACCAGGTTCCTCTGTCCATGGAATTCTCCACTTTGCTTCTTCAGAGGATCTTCCCGACCTAGGGATCAATCCCATGTCTCCTGCATTGGCAGGTGAATTCTTTATCACTGAGACACCAGGGAATCTTAGAGGGGTGAAAATCAAGGAGCTGGCAGGGCTGGTTCCTTCTGGAGGCTCCAGAGGCAACTCCATTCCTTGTCTTTTCCAGCTTCTATAGACTGCTAGCATTCATTGACTTGTGGCCACATCACTCCAATCTCTTCTTATGTTGTCATATCACCTTCTCCTCTGTCTGACTTTCTTGGACCCTTCTTATAAGGACCCTGTGATTATACAGAGCCCACTGGGATAATCCAGAATAATCTCCCCATCATAAAAATCCTTAATTTAACCACACTTGCAAAGTACCTATGACCATATAACATTCACAGGTTCTGGAGGTTAGGACATTTACATTTTGTGGGGTTATTATTCAGCTTACTCTGCTACTTATCTAAGGGTTTCCCAGGTGGCACTAGTGGTAAAGAACCTGCCTGCCAATGCAGGGAACAGAAGAGATGTGGGTTTGATCCCTGGGTTGGGAAGATCCTCTGGAGGAGGGCACAGCAACCTGCCCCAGTATTCTTTCCTGGCGAACCCCATGTGCAGAGGAGCCTGGTGGGCTACAGTTGATAAGGTTGCAGAGTCAGACATGACTGAAGTGACTTAACACACATACATGCACACTACTCTAAAATTAAAAGCTTATTTTCAAAAAACAACAAATATTAGAAACAAAAGTGAGCACACAATTAAATACCAAAGACTAATAGGAAATATAACAAAAGATATAAAATATCTTTATATGGAGATTTTAAAATATAAGAGCGTATCAACCTTGGTCGCCTAATAGATATGGCATTGGCTTCCTAAAATATAAGAGAGTAGTACATATGACTATGAAATTATATATTCCATTATCTAGAAGAAATACATGATTTCCTGGGGCAACAAGGTGTTATGGAAAAAAATATCAGAAAAAGACCCAGGCACAACTGGAAAATGTTGTCACAGAAGTCTTCAGGACAGGATGTTTTTATAATGACCATCATTTCTACTTATTCAGGGTTACTAAGTAATGGACAGAGCTGGAATTCAAACCAGCATTTGTCTGGCTTTAAACCCCATGTACTTTCACCGCATCATTTTGTCTCCTGTGCATACATGAATCAGTCTTTTCATTCTTTCAAGAAACAGATTTTTTCCATTCTATATAATCTATTCCAGAACATGGAAAGCTACTTAATTCATTTTTAACTCTTCAAAACTATGTAGCAGAGCCTAGTGAGACAGGCTCCTCTCTCAAGCTGCATAATCTTAGCCTCAATTCCTTATCCACAAAATATATGTAATGCTGTATTTCATTTGTAAATGTTGTAATAAAATACAGGAAAAAATGTGGTATTTGAAACATCATATGAGTGTACAAAATGATCACAACTGCTATTCTTATTATTAAAGCCTAACAAAGATAGGATAAAAAGAAAAAGACCCATATATTTCAAAACTCTAAATAATGTAATAGCCAATGGGACTCAAAAAACTATTTGGAAAGAATAATCTACCACAACCAAGTAGAAGCTATCAGTTTTTTTTTTTTAAATAATCTTATTTATTTATGGCCGTGCTGGGTCTTTGCTGTTGCGAGTACTTTTCTCTAGTTGCAGCAAGCACAGGCTACGCTCTAGTTTCAGGGTGCGGGCTTTCATTGCGGTGGCTTCTCTTGTTGAAGACCATGTGCTCTAGAGTGCATGGGCTTCAGCAGTTGTGGCTCCCAGGCTCTAGAGCACAGGCTCAACAGTTGCGGCAAGGGCTAGTTGCTCCGAGGCATGTGGGAACTTCCTGGATCAGGGATCGAACTCATGTCTCCTGCATTGGCAGGTGGATTCTTTACCACTGAGCCACCAGAGAAGCCCCAGTTTGGTTTAATATTAGAAAATTATTATGTTATATCATATTGAGAGGTCAAATTTAAAAAAAACTTACAAGATCATTAGTTTTTGAAAGGCATTGATAAAATATTGCAATCATATCATTTTTTGTTGTTTTTCCTGTATGAAAAAGCATCCCAACATCAAGGTATAGGGAAGAGGAGAACAAGGGACATACCCCTTTGTGTAAGGACATGGTGGGGCAGGAGAAGGATAAGCCTCAAAAGGAGGGGCGGGAGGGGAATGTCATTAAGGCAGCAAAATAGTCTGTAAAAAGTTGGAGGAGGAGTCTTCACAGCCTCAGAGATGAAGACAGAGGTCACCTTCTCAGAGGGAGTCTCTTCACTCAAGTGTTCAAAGGAAGGGAAATGTCAGTGTCTCTCCTCTTGGTTCTGTTGCAGCCATTTTGTTGTTCACTCGGGGTCTCCTTCTGCCTTGTGTAGATAAGAGGGCTGCGAGGCTCGGGACGCAGAGTCCCTTGCGGGGGTTAAAAGTCAGCATTTCCAGCAGCAGCTGTGCTCCAGACTCCTCTGTCTCAGGTACAACTGTGAGGAGCCCCCAGGGTGGGGGCAGGGGGAAGGCTCCTGGGGACAGAAATACGTTTGGAGGCCAGTCATCCTTTGGGGGCCGTTCAGTCAGGTCAAAGATTCTGCCTATCAGCTAACTGGTCAGCTTCAGAGTGTCCCTGTGAAGATACAGCCAACGCACCACACATCCAGAGGCTTTGCATAGGTAGATTGCAAAAGGACTTTTGGAGTTCACGGTACCAGAGTGTTAACAGCCACAGGTGTAGTGCTGCCTGCCTGGTAGCTGTAGATTCTGGCCAGGCCAAAGTCAGCCAGCCTGACTGTCCCACCACTTGTCACCTTCTCCTGGCTTCAGGTCTCGGTGAACGATGCCGTTGGCAGGAAGGAAATCCAGGCCTCTTAGAAACCAGGGCATCAGATTCTTGGTGGTCTCCACTGGCAAGCCTGGTGGGGGTGCCTTGTCCAGATACGTCCTTAGGTCTTGGTTCACATGCTCACACACCAGGGTCACTTTGGCCTCTCGGTCATTTTAGGCGGTGGCACTGACGTCCATCAGCCGGACAGCACTGGGATGTTCAAGAGCCTCCAGACATGGCAGTAAGTCCACCTTACCAACTGTGCTGATGGGCAGGCCTCCTCCAGCACACCTCTACTGGAGACTCTTACACTCTTGAGGGCCACAAAATGGCCACCGTGGGGATCACGGCCTTGTACACGGTCCCATCGGCCCTGACACCAATTCAGCCGTTGGCTTATATGGAGCAGTAGCCATTATCAGACCACAGGAGACTCTTGCGGGTCTCTGGAGGTCGGGAGCTACTCGGGTGGCAGGTTATCTGGATCCTGGAGCTGGTTCCTGCAGCACCATACATTTCAGGTCTGTCCTAGGCCGCTGGGCGGTACCAGCCCAGCCAGAGACAGAGGCCACAGGCTAGAGTGGTCCCTTTACTTCCACCTTCACCGTGTGAGCAGCTGCCCTGCAATCATTGCTAATGAGACAAATCTTTTTGTTATCTATATAAGGATAATTCCTTAACACATTAAGGAACATTTTCATATTGACAACTCATTTAATTTATTAGGAAAATACAAATGGAGACATTTCCACTAACATCGGGAACAAACCAAGAATGTCTACTCTCCTCCCTAGTTAATTATTATTTTATAAGTTTTGGTGCAGCAGAGAACAAAAATAAGAAGTGTGATTAGCAGAAAAAGAAAAACAAAGTTATCATTGTTTGCAGCTGATATCATCATATATCTAGAAAACCCTAGAGAACCAGCTAAAAAATAATTATAAGCGACTCTGGCAAGATGAATAAATATAAGTGTCAATGGATTTCAAACATACCAGGCACAATCAGAAAGTATAATGAGGAACGAAACTCTTTCACAATAGTAACAGGAATATAAAACACCTAGAAATACAAGCTTAATAAAAAATATGTCAGACCTTCATGAAAAATGCCATAGAATTATACCAAGAAGCATAAAATAAGGCTTAAATAAATAGGAAGCCATGCCATGTGTCTGTGTGGACTATTATAAATATATCAGTTTTATCCACACTAATTTTTAGGTTTAATGTAACCCAACACATTCTCAATAGGATTTTTTCTTCAGTAGTTCTTCTGGAGGAATAGGTATATAAGAATTTGTTGCTGTTGTTATTTAGTAGCTCAGTCATGACCAACTCTGCCTCCCCACGGACCGCAGCATGCCAGGCTTCCCTGTCCTTCACCATCTCCCAGATTTGCTCAAACTCATGTCTATTGAATTGGTGATGCCATCCAACCATCTCATCTTCTGTCATCCCCTTCTCTTCCTGCCTTCAATCTTTCCCAATCTTTCTAATGGGTCAGCTCTTCACATCAGGTGGCCAACGTATTGAAACTTCAGCTTCAGCATCACATAAGAATAGCAAAAGAAAAGTTGGAAAGGAAAGCTAATGAGGAAGGTTGAACTTGTTCTACCAGGTAAAGATATATTGCCGAGTTACAGTAATGGTGCTTGTACAAGTATGAGTCAATAAGAGACGAGCCCGCAAAAAAGAAAGCACCCTATATTGTACAATGGCTTGAGATGCTATAAAGGAGACTTCAGAACCAAGTAAGGGACAGATTACTCAATCAGTGACATATGGAAGACATTAGACTAGGTCTTTACCTTATCCCATATGTCACACACAGTAATAAACTCTAGAGATGTCTGTATAAAACAATGTATATAGTAAATCAAACAACACAAATATTAGAAGCAAATAAAAATGACTCACAGGCGAAGAAACCTTTCAGCAAGAGCAATAGAATTGGTGACGTAAAGTCTTAAACACTGTATATTAAAACTATCACTTCTTAAACAAAAAAGAAAATACCATGGGACACATTGAAATGACAATGCTGGAAAAATGTCTACCACTGATGACAGGCAAAGAGGTAACATTTTTTTCTAAGAGTTTTTATAAATCTGCAAAATACAAACATGTCTATAGAAAAAAACTGGATTAAAAGACACAGGAAAGAGGAATTATAGATGTTCAACAAAAATGGGGGAAAGTTCAGCTTTCCTGATAATCTCACAAATCTAAATATCATTTTATTTTATTGGAAAATTTTATTGGAGTATAGCTGATTTATAATGTATTAGTTTCAGGTCTACAGCAAAGTGAATCAGTTATAAATATACATATATCCATTTTTTTCTAGATTATTTTCCCATATAGGTAATCGCAGGGTAAAGCTCCCTGTGCTATACAGTAGGTCTTTATTAGTTATCTATCTTATTAAACATCATTTTAAACTTATTTAATTGCCAGCTCAGGGTGAGAGATGGTCAGGTGATGGACCCTGTCAAGTAACCTGGAAGGAATGTTTAGTATTACCACTTCCTGGGAGGTATTTGGCTATATATTTCAGAAGGCTAAAAACCTATGGTTATTTAGCCCAAGGATTCTTCTTCTAGAATTCTGTCATTAGAAATTAGAAAGAGATGTGGACAACACTTTTTGCACAGGGATGTTCTTTACTTTCTATTTATGATACAAAAAACTGGAACTAAGTTAAATGAAAAATTGTACTGGAGTGGTGGATTATCGTACATTGAGGGTTCTGAAAAATTCTGATTTTTGAAGAACTTAATGACATGCAAATGTTCACAACATAATTTTAAAATAAAAGTATAGAATTCAAAAGTGCATCCTCAAGAACTTAGCTCTAGAATTTAGGGTAGGGTATTTCAACTGGAATCTTTACTTGCATTTTTAATACTTCCTTTTTTCTATAATAAAATGCATCACTTCCATAATAAAAGAATAGTGTATGTGGGTCTATGTATTTAAGGTAGTCATTTGATATGTTTTTTAAGACATTAATCACACTTTGGAAATTAGAAGTGGATTTTTTTATATTTCCACAAGTACTTTTCTTCTGTTTTGAAACATATACCCTTCTCTCTCTTTCCAAACTCATTCTGCTTTCTCCAAGAAACACAGTCATATATGCAGTTCTTTACACTTATCTCGACTCCCCATTTTTTTCTTTAAGAGAGAGAGGAGTATATTTAAATTTGGCTTTGATTTCTACAAGTTGGTTAGAAGAGTTTAAGATTTGACTTTGCTAAAAATGAAAAGATGTTAGTGACAGAACCATGCTTTGTTGCCTACGTAGCAGAAATGCTAACAACTCCATCAGATAGAAGATTTCTAAATAAACCTGTGCCTGAATTAAAGTGATATTTCCAAATGGTTAAAGAGTTAAAAGGATGTGGGAAAAACTGAAGGGAAGAATCAGGTGGTAACCTGGGATGAAGAGGAAGTACTGAATAGACACTCACATGAACAGTTCACATCATACAGAAATCAGATAATCCTCGCTAGAGCATCTTGTAAACATATTGTGTTGATTTTTGTTAATTTCTCTAACACATAGGAAAAACTGAAAGATTTTTGGAAAATACAGAGGTAAAAATGATTGTCAATAATCCTACCATCTATTAAGTGGAATTACTTCTGATTTCTATTCTCTTTCTCTCTCTGCAGCCTCCATCCTTATTAAAGATATCTGTTTAATACTCCAAATAAAATTTTGTATCACAACTACTTTTCAGAATTAAGTCTCTGGAAAGAACTCGGGTGTTTACACCCCAGTACAAATTCCTCTCCAATCTATTCCCTGAGAGTTCCAGTGCAATGGCTGGCTCTCCTGGTGGACATATTGACAAGACCTATGTAGGCAGATGCAACTTTCATTGCTTCTTTCTTAAATATGAAACAAAGATTTATTTAACAAGTATTTATTAAATACCCACAAGATGCTGGGCACAATTCTTGATGCAACAGTGATAAAAAAAAAAAAAAGACCAAAATTCCTTGGTGCTTATATTCTAGTGATAGAAGAGGGGAAAAAGGTAAGGGAGTCATCCCATATTTTGGAGATTGATATGTACTATTGACAAAAAGAGTTGGGTGGTCAAATGGTGACATTTGAGACCCTAGAGAATAATAAATTTCCTATTTAAAAAGAGTGTATTAGATGCCAAGAAAGGTTAGTGAATGATTACATACCTAGACATACCTGTGTGAGACTCTGGATGTGAGATCATGAAGTTTCCAGCCAGTGGGGGCAAGACTACCGGGGTAGGAGAGTGGTCACATACAAATGGGTAGATCCAGACTGATATCAAACTTTTTAAACAATAACAGTGATGCTAAAAGAACATCTTTGAAGTATGAGGGAAATTATTTTCAATTGAGAACAGATTGTTCAACCAAACGGTCATTCCAATAATAAAACATATTCAAATATATCAGTATAATGAACATCTACGTCCTATGCACCCTTCTTAGGAATTTACTTGAAGATGTGCTCCTCAACAGATTGAGGGTATAAACTAAGAAAGGGTACTGATGGAAAAATAAGTTTAGATGTATCCAATAGAGGAAATAAAAATAAGTACTGTACTAGGGTTCCCCAGAGAAACAGAATGAACAGGATATATATATATCCTAGAGAGAGATTTATTGTGAGGTACTGGCTCATGTGGTTATGGAGACTGAGACGTCCCATGAGCTGCTGTCTGCAAGTGGGAGACCCAGGAAAGCTGGCGATGTAGTCTGAAGGCCTAAGAACCAGGAACCCTGAGAGCAGGAGAAAATCAATGCCTCAACTCAAGCCCTCAGGTTGGGGGAGGGGCAATTCAACCTTCCTCTGCATTTTTGTTCTGTTTACGTGCTCAACAAATCGACTGATGGCCACCCACATTGTGGAGGACCAACTGCCTTACTGAAGCCACCATCTCAAATGCTAATATCTTCCAGAAACACCCTCCAAGACAAACCCAGAAATAATGTTTAATTAGATATCTGGATGTCCCATGGCCCACTCAAGTGGACAATGTGAAATTAACGATCACAAGCATGTAGCCAAAAGGAGGGAGAAGAGGTACATTGTAGGCCTGCTTCAGCAGAAATAACTGATCTATTGCTAATGTTGATCAATCAAGAAATAACAGTATAAATCAAAGAATCGTGTTAACCATCTCCATCTTCAATGTTTATGATCTTGTTATAGACCAGACAAACTGTAAACTGTAGAGCAGGATCATCCCTGGAAGTCCAGTGGTTAAGACTTGGCCGTTTGTTGCAGTGGGTGAGGGTTCAATCCCTCGTCAGGGAGCTAAGATCTGCCAAAAAACTAAAACAGAGGCAATACCATAACAAATTCAATAAAGACTTTAAAATGGTCTACATTACCAAAAAGTCAAAAAATGCAAACTCTAAATAACAAACAAATAAGTGAAAAAACTGTAGAGCAACGCTTAACCATCCAACTAGCTGTCAATAGTGAGGTGACAGGTGAAGATGGAGGATACAGGACGGGGATGAAGCAGAAACTCTGGACGTCGTCTGGTTTAAAGTTAAGAAGATCGGAGAGAATTTCCAGGTTTCTGAACTAGAAGGGAGAGAAATTACAAGAAAATTTTATAGAGAGGGTGGGGTTCAGGAAAGGAAAGAGCGCCTTAGAGAGCATTTTCCTTGCCCGCCCACCACACTGATGCAAATAAAGAAAAGATAAAACACAGACATTTGTTGCTTGTATTTTAAATTTACACAATACTGTGAAAGCTAATTTATTAACATTTCATTCTGTCAGTCAATATTTTTTATGTGCTTATTATGTCTCAGGTACTACTGAACTGATGGAACAGTGAAGATAAAAAATTTCTCTTCCAATGAGGATAAAAGTAATCGGCTTAGTGACTCACAGGTAGAATCTGATAAGGAGAGATGGGCTTGTAGTGATTAAATTCGATAAAGTGCTACAGGTTCTGTGACAGAAATACGTTCAGCGTCCAGAAAGGACATCAAGGAAGAGGTGGTCCTTTTGGCTTGTGGTAGTTAAATTCAAGAGCTATCTGATAGAGTGAGATTTCTGCTGCCTTGAAGAGGAGTTGACCTTTGTACCTTTGAAAATACAATTATTCTCTTGTGAGGCTAGCCTGAGGAAGTAATCTTAAATAAAGAAAAAGAATTAAGCAAAATAAACAAAGCAAAGCAAACAAACAGAAATCTGTTTGACAAGTCAACTTTGTAAACATCCTACAGCACTTCTGCAGCAAGCTTAAATTAATCACTAATATAGGATAACTCTTGAGTGAATACAATTTCTTCATCATTATATTGCAGGTAATAATGCCTATTTTAAGGATTTTACAGTAAGAATCAGAAATAGAAATAATTCTTAGCATACTCTGTGAAGATTACTGGGATGACAATGGTGGTGATGAAAATTTGTGTTTAAGTCTTTCCACTGGTACAGAATATTCAAGGGTGAGTCCAATACTCTGTACACAGACAACACTCCATGCGCAGGGAATCGCAGGTGTCCAGAAAGCCGAAGGTGGCATGTGCCCTAGAGACCAGCCTCTCTTTTCCTGTTTTATTGTGGAGGAAACTGAGACATACAGAAGTTTAATTATTGCCAGAGAAATCTGCCTGAAGCCTTAGAGCATTACATTTAAGACACTGAAAAGAGATTTGTGTACCTTGAGGCTGGAGTCACTGGTGAATTTGAGAGCCCTATGCTTTCCCTAAATTATTTAAGTAATGCGTCAGCAAAGGCCTGCTTACAAATCAGATACAGTGCACTTCAAGAGTCTTCTCTCTACTCCTGAAATGAGTTATTAGCCCAGCTGGTTGTAGCACCCTTTGTTCTAGAAGCTGAAATCAGAATAACCAAAACCCACATCTGGGGCACAAACTGCTTGGATCAAAGTGATGTTTTCCTCCTTTTTAGCATTACATATTGGTGTTAGGCCATTTCCTCCTAGGTGTCTATAATGTGCTATGCACTGCAAGTGGGCTTCCCAGGTGGCTCAGTGGTAAACAATCCACCTGCCAATGCAGGATACAAAAGAGCCTTGGGTTCGATCCCTGGGTCAGGAAGATCCCCTGGAGAAGGAAATGGCAACCCACTCCAGTATTCTTGCCTGGAGAATCCCATGGACAGAGGAACCTGGTGGACTACAGTCCATGGGGTTGCAAAGAGTCAGCCATGACTGAGCAACTGAGCACCCATGCATGCACTGCAATTGGTAAGAGGTTCATGGAGACATTAGTGGTTGAGCCTGGTGGGCTGCTGTCTCTGGGATCACAGAGTCAGACACGACTGAAGTGACTTAGCAGCAGCAGCAGCAGAAACTGAAGAAAGGAAAACATTGCAAAGCCTACTGTCACCTTTTCTTTTGTCATATCTGACAAAGGAGGAGGAGGAGATTAATCACCATTAATACTAATTCGGGGTCTCTGTAACTCATGGGCATGGCCGCAATCTCTTCATTAGAGTATTATTTCATAAGTATGGATTTATGGGACGCATAAGGAAGCATTTCATAAGTATGGATCTACCACACACACCTTCTCTGCCTTTCTCTCACCGTGTGTCCCTTTCAAGAGGAATTCTGCCTCTTTCATCAATGTCTCCTTCCTGCAATGAGCTAGAAATATATGCATTTACATTCTTTGAACTTAAACTTCTTCAACACTAAATGTGGGATATTAATATCTTTGTTAGTGGTTTGCTAAGATAATTCAATTAGTTAATCTAAACAGTAAAAGCTCTTGGTCAAAAATTTATATATATATATATATATATATATATATATATATAAAACACACACACACATATATATGTAATACATGTGTGTAATATATATATGTATGTATATGTGTGTGTAATAAATACTACTTACCTGCTGACCCTGCTGTCTCTCTTTCTCTGCTTCCTTCCTCCCTGCCTTGTTTTCTCTGATTTTACCCTCCTTCCTCCCCCTCTCTCCTTTCTTTCCTCCACCTTCATGCTGCACAAATACACTGATCTGCTTCCAGCATTCTACAGTGATCACAGGTCACACAAGCCATAGTCTCTTGTCCCAAGAGTCCCAAGAGTCACCTACTCTTACGGTGCTGTCTCCTCCACTTTGTGGACTAGAAAAGAAGCATCCATTTAGAGGTTTGGACCAAGATAGTTTCAACTCTAAAATTCTACAGTTCTTTTTGTGGCACCAAACCATCCAGTGTTTGTGGTAGATGTGTTTCTAGAGATGGTTTGATCTAGAAAATTTTAGCTTTGCAAATTGGTCTTTAAAAAGCTTCTGATCAAAATCACTCTTTCCCTTTAAAGAAGAGAGAATTAGAGAGCTGCAAAGGTTGGGAAGGACACACATTTCCCATGGTGATTTTTCACAGTGTTCCGAAGGCAAGAAACTAAGATTGATTTATATTTCTTCATTTTCTAAAGAGAAAGATGATGCTCCATGTGCTCTTTTTACTCACAGAGGTTTTGAGGTAGAAACAATTCTTTAAAAAGATATATGTCTTGAGGACAAACCTGGAAGTTTGATATAGCAAATTGTATTTGTACCACATTTTCCTTTATTTTAAATTCCCATTAAACTACTCAATATAGTGCTGTGATATTTAGCATTTCACTTTTCTCTTCGTCCTGTGATTTGGAGGTCCAGAGATACAAAATGAAATGAACTAAAGAGGGAGAATTTCTTGAGCTAGACAAATATTTAATTAGGCTAGTACTACGTTTCTTTGCAGCCATTTCAGGGAAAGAACATAGACTCAAATGTATCACAAAAGCCAAAGAAATATCTTGAAGGAAATGAAAGAGGGTTAAAGGAGAGAAAGATAGAGAGGGAGGAGAGAAGGGGGACAGAGAAAGAGATGCTTGAAAATGGATTCTTTGCTAATCTCGCAGCTATAAAAATCCTGAGTCATAGATATCCAAGTTTTGTTTTGGGAGATTTTCAAACTCAAATAAA
Source organism: Bos mutus (assembly GCF_027580195.1). Lineage (NCBI taxonomy): Eukaryota > Metazoa > Chordata > Mammalia > Artiodactyla > Bovidae > Bos > Bos mutus. Next base: position 20,780,148 of record NC_091632.1, read on the forward strand.
ATATTATTTACCTTGTCCTCACAATGGGTGGCTTCTTAATTTATTGTTGAAACGACAGTATGGGTTTAGGGCTTGGATTAGACCACGGCTTTTTTTTTTTTAATTGAAGTATAGTTGATTTACAATGTCATGCTAGTTTCAGATGTACAGCACAGTGATACAGATGATATATGTACACATACATACACATATATGCATATTCTTTTTTCAGACTCTTTCCCCATATGGGTTATTACAAAATTTGAGTAGAGTTCCCTGTGCTATACAGAAGGTCCTTGTTGGTTATCTATTTTATATTCAGTAGTGCGTGTATGTTAATCTCATCCTCCTAATTTAGGCTATTGCTGTTTAAATGATGCAGCAAATACAGAGGCAGGGAAGGATAATAAGCAAAAAGTGCTGAATAATAAGAGGAGAAAGGGGGGGCAGGTGCTGAGGACAACCCACCTCACGCTAGTCTTTCTGGGGGGTCCTTTCTCTCTCAAATTCTCCAACCCCAGAATGAGCTACACGTCCTTCCTGAAAGAAGATGGTTTCCGTCACATCTCTGTCCAGGCATCCATGCTATCGGAATTAGCAGTCCAGATGAATGTGTATGGAGAATGTGTCTATACATACAACTGAATATTATTTAAGCCTAAGAAAGAAAGAAATCCTCACACATGCTACAACATGAATGAAGCTTGAGGACACTGTGCTGAGAGAAATAAGGACAAATATTGTGACATTCCACTTATCTGAGGTACCTAGAGTAGTCAGACTCGTCGAGACAGAAAGTATTGATAGAATGGTGGCCACCGGTGGCTGCAGGGAGGAAGAAACGTGGAGTTACTGTTTAGTGGGTACAGAGGTTCAGTGTGGGAAGACAAAGAAGTTTTGGAGGTGGATGGTGGCAATGACTGTACAACAATGTGAATGTACTTAATACCATGGAACTGTAGACTTTAAAATTGTTAAAAGAGTAATTTTGGGGGGCCATGCTGTGTGGTATGTGGGATCTTAGTTCCCCAAGCAGGGATTGAACCCACACCCCTCCCCAGTGGAAGCACAGGGTCTTAATCACTGGACTACCACGGAAGTCCCAGTAGAAAATCGTATGTGTTATGTGTGTTTTACCACCACCACTGCCAACTCCACAATGATAATAATAAAATTACCTGTCCTGGCCAGAAAGAGCAGCAATGGAGAAAATGGCTTTAGAAAAACTAAGCTGCCTTAGATGAACTAACACAGGGAAATGGAGTAATTTTTACAGTAAAGGGTTCCTGCTGTCTCAGATATTAAGTTGACTCATTCCACAAAAACTCTGTAGGTCAAATAACATCAGGAAACCAAGGCTCAATGGTCACTATCTTGCCTATTCTTACAGTCTATTCTTCGTCATGACATAAAGAACTTGATGCCAAGCCTGTCTGTGACAAAGCCTATCTTCTCTTCTACACCATATTTTCTTTAAAGGGCCAGTTTTCACTGAGTTTGAAATACTCATAACTCCAGACAGAGGAACATCTAAGAAAAAGCAGATACTACTCAGCTGTGGGAAGAGAAAGCAGGAAGAAATGGTCCCTAAAACAAAAAAGAGAGATGGATGAGCTAGCACAGGATAAGAAAGTGAAGTGTTAGTCACTCTGTCATGTCTGACTCTTTGTGACCCCATGGACTTTAGCTCGCCAGGCTCCTCTGGCGAGGAGGCTCCTCCATAGAATTCTCCAGGCACGAATACTGGAGTGGGTAGCCATTCCCTTCTCAAGGGGATCATCCCAACCCAAGGATTGGACCCAGACCTCCCACACTGCAGGCAGATTCTTTACCATTTGAGCCACCAGGGAAGCTCAAGGATAAGAAAGTTTCTGTTAACTTCCATAGATCATTTTGGGTTTCTTTGACTTCTGAATTTGAAAGCTCAGTAGCAGATATGCCTAATTTATTCCTAAACTGGCAAAAGGTGAAGCCTTTTCTGCCAGGCTTTTCTGGACGTTCTAATGATAATGGAGCATTTGGCATTAGTTCTGAGTTTTAATAGAAAAGTGATCTAATTGAAATAAAGATAGGATAGCTCAAAACTGTGCTAAAAACTTAAGGATAAGGGCATCATCTTAATAGCATCAGCTATCTTTCTGATCATCTTCATGAAAATGAGCCAAATGTTCTAAGATAGATGAAGCCCTGGAATGAGGTTTGATTTGTCATTAGCTGCTTTCAATTGTGTCACTTTGGACTCCTCTCTTAACATTTTTGAGCTTCAGTTTCCTAACACATAAAATGGGAATAATAATGCCCACTGTATAAGATTATTGAAGAACTGAATTACATTAAAGAAGAAGGTGTATATTAGAGTGCCTGGCATGGCACACTTTAATTTAATATGAAATTGTTGGTAATACACTACAAAAAAGATGCTTTTTTATTTTTGGCCACCTCATCATTTTGGCACACAGGTTTTCTCTAGTTGGCATGAGGGTTCTAGTGGGCACAGGCTTAGTTGCCCCGTGGCATGTGGAGAGATCTTAGTTCCCTGACCAGGGGTTGAATGCACACCCTCTGCACTGCAAAGCCAATTCTTAACCACTGGACCACTAGGGTAGTCCCAAGATGCTTTATTTTTCATGTAACTGGTTTCCTGTGAAACAACAAGGGCAAGCAAGTTCAGGGCTATCTAGATCTCAAATAAAGTTACTGATAAGGAAGGGAAATGTTGAATAAAAAAAAAAATCTTTCCATGTTTTGGAGTGAAAAGGTAACAGGAATAATATTAATACTAGATGGAGAACCAGTGAATGAAATAAGATGGTGCCCCTGTCGTCAAAGCACACTTCAGGCTTTTTTTTTTTTAATCTCCCTACCTCACATCTTTAGGAAAACTAATGGATCTTAGCTAGTCATATTTATAAGAGAAATAGTTCATAGTACCAATATTTTATTTACTAGCATTCTGCACGCATAAAACGGGAAATAATTCACTTGGCTGAAGCCAGCAGGTAGGTGGCCAGATTTAGAACACATCTGCTGAAAGTGAGATTAATAATTAAAGTTTTTAAGCTACAGTTATTGCCTTCAATGGTGTGAAAATTCTCTGAGTAACTGGCCTTTATGGTCTCTCATCAGTTGCTTGTCAGTAAATGAGGGTGGTTTAAAAAACTAGTTTTGAACTCCTGGTCAGAGCTCATCCATCAGTGTCACTTGGCTGGAGTGAGCTGAGGAGTGGAAAAGTTGATGCCTTTTTTCTTTCTATTAAAATGTTCTATATTGGTGTTCCTAACTGGTACGTGACCATTAAAATGGGAAGAATCACAGATTCTGCCCAGTACTGACAGGCACTGTCCCAAATCACTAATTATCCATCCTATTTCATGGAGTTGGAATCACGGTTGGGTAGCAAAATTATACGAAACTTGCAGAGATAGGAGAGGATGGATGTCTAGATCCATAAATGCATAGCCATTTGCATGCTTACAATCATAGAAATCATGAACTGAAAATAGGCCTTATTTTGTTGGCCTCCTGGGAAAAAAAAGTAATGCTGCAGAGTATTGAAATTGTGAGGCAAAGCCAGCATTTTTAAGAAAGAGAAAGCAGCTAACAGCCCTGTTTATCAATACAAAAGTTTAGACACTTTGGACCTGTGTTAGAAAGTACATTAACATTCCTAAAAGATAAAGCAGCAGAATATTTTTTCTCCTTCTTCAATGAACATTTAGTATTGGTGCCAGTTATGGGGAGGACTATAGAAGAGGCAAATGTCTGTCACTATGGAATATTGGTTTGCGATTTGTTTGTTGGTAACACAGCACTGACTATGTCTTACGAAATGTCTACTTGCTTCCAGTTTTGACTTTCATACTTCCATACTCTAGGAGTCGTACGGAGGGAACAAAACAAGCAAGAAGTCAAAAAAACTGCGGGCATTTTTTTCCTGACGCCTAATTTTAACAAGTCAAAGTGTTCCTGACAAAACCAGCCCCTCTCTTTTCCTCTCACTCTCTAACTGCTTCAGTCCGGAGGCTGATGGTAACAGTTCAGGACCTGAGTGGAGTGTGACATCTTAATTTGATCATCAAGTCATTTGGAATCTGCTCTCGGCCAAAATTCTAGTGATAATTTGGCTTGTGTTTAAAAGCCACTAAATAAGGAAATAATTTTGTCTACTTCTTATCCTCCCCCTTCGGTTAAGTGGCTACTCAACCGGTGGTTTGCTCATCTGTTCAATTCTAAGACCCAAGAGCTACACCTTAACTCCACCTCTGTGAGATCTCCCCTTCCCTTTCTAGTTTATTTTACATTTAAACAGACTTCAGCAACACCCTTTTTAGTCTCTGAAGGAATTTGTGCTTTTAACTTGATGCCAAATGATGAAACTTAATGTCACCAGCTTTTTTTCTTTTTAATGTTAACTGCTCATTTCTTATTGTAGTTTGATATTGTTATTCAACTACTGTAAATAAATGCTAATTAACAAAATGTCAGTTGACTTTCAAAGCAGCTGCAGATGGCTTTTACTTTTCAAAAAACAGTTTCATCTTTATCAGCAACAGATGAAAACCCACCATATCTGACAACACAGTGATCCATTATGGTTCCAACATATGCATTTAAAATGAGGCTCAATACAATGTCTACTGAATGATATATTTTAATTGGTTTAATAATGACTAATGGGATTGTAATAAATGAGCCTCACTGGATGGATTCTAAATATAGTTAAAAGACATTTTTTAAAAAAGAGTCACAAAAGAAATGAAAGAATAGCAATGGGCATATGAACAGATTTACATAGAATTGCCTCATATTTTCCTCCTTTTGAGGTATTCTGTAATGAATGTATAGGCTCAACAAGCAAAGGACCAAGAAGTTACCAGGGCCAAGTACATTTTTGCAGAACAAATAAGGAAACCCTGTCTCTAGACATTAAGAAGAACCTCATTAAATTAGAGAAATTTGGAAGTTAGCAGAGATTAACCTAAAGCTTGAAAACAAAGATTAGAGAATTATGACTGCCCTGACATTGAACTCGAAGCCTACACCTCAGGAAACAAGTGATTCAGTCTCTTACTTGAAGGTCTGGGCGTATTCGGAGGCATGAACCGAGTAGGTTTCAGTTCAGTTCAGTTCAGTCGCTCAGTTGTGTCTGACTCTTTATGACCCCATGAATCGCAGCAAGCCAGGCCTCCCTGTCCATCACCAACTCCCGGAGTTCACTCAGACTCACGTCCATCGAGTCAGTGATGCCATCCAGCCATCTCATCCTCTGTCGTCCCCTTCTCCTCCTGCCCCCAATCCCTCCCAGCATCAGAGTCTTTTCCAATGAGTCAACTCTTTGCATGAGGTGGCCAAAGTACTGGAGTTTCAGCTTTAGCATCATTCCTTCCAAAGAAATCCCAGGGCTGATCTCTTTCAGAATGGACTGGTTGGATCTCCCTGCAGTCCAAGAGACTCTCAAGAGTAGGCTTAGCCCTAAAGTAAGTAATGTAAGTAAGTAAAGTAAAGTAAGTTAAGTAATGAGGCCATAAGACACTTAAGTGGTGTTGGAAGAAGATTCTAATATATCTGAAAAGGGATCTAGAGCCTAATTTTCTTGTACCTGATATAAGCAGAAAGATGAAACAGAGAGAGAAAAATTTTATGTTTCTATTACAGGAAGCTTATCCTACTTCTGACTATAATGGAGTAACTCACAGCTGATCAAGTCTCCTGTTGAAAAGACCTAGAAAACCCATATAAAAACACAAAGTACACATTTTTTTATAAGACATCAAAAGCAACCAAAATATCCAGGACTTGAGAAGTCAAGATCCCAGAAAGAGAGAAATTATTAAGTAAATCCAATATTTTCTGAGCTTCCCTGGTAGCTCAGCTGGTAAAGAATCCACCTGCAATGCAGGAGACCTGGGTTTGATCACTGGGTCAGGAAGGTCCCCTGGAGAAGGAAATGGCAACCCACTCCTGTATTCTTGCCTGGAAAGTCCCATGGGTGGAGAAGCCTGGTGGGCTACACTCCATGGGGTTGCAGAGTCAGGCACAACTGAGCGACTAACATGCACAATATTCTCTGGCCACATTCAGGGGATCTACCAATTTGGGGCATAGAAGGAAAAGCTGAGAATTGGGCAGAAGGTAGATACTAAGAGGCAGAGAATCCATCAGAGCTTCCAGCAGCCTCACACAGACGAAAATTGGAGTTCGGGACTGCCTAGGAAGATGGGACCTGAGGCCAAGATCTCCTGAGATAAGAGATGTAAAGGGTACTCTGGTGTTCATCTAGAGGCATTTGTTAAATTCTTAAGAGGTACCGGCAAGAGACTAAAAAGTCAAGAGGCAGGTTAAAAGCAAAACGGAGTTTGGAGCAGTTTTGGGAGGGTGAGAAGATAAAACCTGGAGGTCAAGGTCTGCTTGGGCAGACTTCCTGTGTTCCAGAACCAGGCTCGTTTGCCTGGCGTGCTGCACAACAAATGCTGAGAGGCTGAGGTTTGCAGCAGAGAAAAGGTTTATTCACGCGGCATCCCAGTGAGGAGACAGGAGAACCAACCTTGAATCTATCTCTCGGTCGGTGAGGGGCTTGGGATATTTCTGGGATAAAGAAGCAGGGTGGTCTGAGGCGTGGCAGGGAAAGGTGATTGGAGGTGAGAGAAAGATGAGGCAATCATTCCGTGCAGACATAGCTAAGATACATGCTTCTTCGTGGGATGCATATTCAGAAAATGGTAGCGTTAGCATGTCTTGAGGATGGAGTTTTGGGCCCTCAACACCAAAAGGTCATGAATCAGACACTCACACATGCCCACGTGGTAGGTTGGTGGTTCCAGCCACTTTTATAGGCTGGAGCTTGACCTGGACACTGCTGACTCCAAGTTCTTGAAAAATAACAGGCAAACATCTTATTGTTTACACTATATGACACTTGGAGGATATGTTTTTTGCAAAAACAACTGCAGTGAGCTTGATCATTGAAGGCAGGTTACAGTTTGTTATTTATTAATAACAACTTAATTATTGTTAATAGTTTAATCGATCCAACTGATGACTACCATTGGTTTCACTAGTAAATACCCCAGATTCTCAGTTTACATGCCAGAGGTATATAAAGACTTATAGAGACAACAAGCTGTGTGAATCAGCCCAGTTTCTTGTTTACTATGGCTGTCTGCCAAAGGATAGGATAAATCACTTTTGGAGAAAGATAACATCATCCTAAAATCTGCAATTTTTCATAAACAACATTGTATGGTCAATAAAATATTACTAGGACTGCAAAGAGATCCAACCAGTCCATCCTAAAGGACATCAGTCCTGGGTGTTCATTGGAAGGACCGATGCTGAAGCTGAAACTCCCATACTTTGGCCACCTCATGCGAAGAGTTGACTCATTGGAAAAGACCCTGATACTGGGAGGGATTGGGGGCAGAGGAGAAGGGGACAACAGAGGATGAGATGGCTGGATGGCATCACTGACTCAATGGACATGAGTTTGGGTGAACTCCGGGAGTTGGTGATGGACAGGGAGGCCTGGTGTGCTGTGATTCATGGGGTCGCAAAAAGTCGGACACCACTGAGTGACTGAACTGAACTGAGCCATACAAAGGAACAGAATGCTAAACAAAATCTCATAATCGAAATAGATCCATAGTTAATGTAGATATCAGGATGATGAGACATGTATTTTTTTTTAAACCTGATTAATATATTAATCAGGCTCCTCTATCCATGGAATTCTCCAGGCAGGAATACTGAAATGGGTTGCCATTCCCTTCTCCAGGGGATCTTCCTGACACAGGGGTCCAACCCAGGTCTCCTGTATTGTAGACAGATTCTTTACCATCTGAGCCACCAGTGAAGCCCCTAAATTATCAAGATTATGAGACATGGATTTTTTAAAAAACTTGAGTAATATATTTGAGAAAAATAGATATCAAAGGGAGAATTTCACTAGAGGACTAAAGTCTATAAAAACATCAAATGGAATGTCTACAACTGAAAAAAGTAGTAACTGAAATTAGGATGAAAATAGAAGAGTTAATCACATTTGAACATGAAAATTCTGAAAGAGATGGAAATACCAGACCACCTGACCTGCCTCTTGAGAAACCTGTATGCAGGTCAGGAAGCAACAGTCAGAACTGGACATGGAACAACAGACTGGTTCCAAATAGGAAAAGGAGTACGTCAAGGTTGTATTTTGTCAGCCTGCTTATTTAACTTCTATGCAGAGTACATCATGAGAAACACTGGGCTAGAGGAAGCACAAGCTGGAATCAAGATTGCCAGGAGAAATATCAATAACCTCAGGTATGCAGATGACACCACCCTATGGCAGAAAGTGAAAAAGAACTAAAGAGCCTCGTGATGAAAGTGAAAGAGGAGAATGAAAAAGTTGGCTTAAAGCTCAACATTCAGAAAACGAAGATCATGGCATCTGGTCCCATCACTTCATGGCAAATAGATGGAGAAACAGCAGAAACAGTGGCTGACTTTATTTTTCTGGGCTCCAAAATCACTGCAGATAGTGACTGCAGCCATGAAATTAAAAGACTCTTACTCCTTGGAAGGAAAGTGATGACCAAACTAGACAGCATATTAAAAAGCAGAGACATTACTTTGTCAACAAAGGTCCGTCTAGTCAAGGCTATAGTTTTCCAGTGGTCATGTATGGATGTGAGACTTGAACTATAAAGAAAGCTGAGTGCTGAAGAATTGATGCTTTTGAACTGTGGTGTTGGAGAAGACTCTTGAGAGTCCCTTGGACTGCAAGGAGATCCAGCCAGTCCATCCTAAAGGAGATCAGTCCTGGGTGTTCATTGGAAGGACTGATGTTGACGCTGAAACTCCAATACTTTGGCCACCTGATGCAAAGAGCTGACTCATTGGAAAAGACTTTGATGCTGGGAAAGATTGAGGGCAGGAGGAGAAGGGGACAACAGAGGACAAGATGTTTGGATGGCATCACTGACTCAATGGACATGGGTTTGGGTGGACTCCAGGAGTTGGTGATGGACAGGGAGGCCTGGCATGCTGCGGTTCATGGGGTCGCAAAGAGTCAGACATGACTGAGCGACTGAACTGAACTGAACTGAACATGAAAAAGAGTACTTGTTAACTGGATGATAAATCAGTAATTATCAGATGATTTAGTATTTAATCAGATGATAAAGTATTCAGATTGAAGGAGAACAAAAGGTTGAAGAATGCACAAAGTCACATAAGAGATACATAGAACATGGAGAAAAGATTCAATGTACATAAAGTTGGAGTCACAGAAGAAATGAAAGAGATGACAGTGCAGAAGCAATATATGAAAAAAATAAGAGCTAAGGTTTCCCTCTCCTCCAAAACTAATGAAATATATCAAAGAAGTGCTACAAACTCCAAGTTGGATAAGAACAAAAGAAGTCACAATCGATTAGGCTTGTGATTGTAAAATTTCTGCAAACGAAAGTCTTAAGAGCATCCAGAAAAAACTGACTCATTACCTTCAAAGAAGCATCAATCAGACTGATAGTTATTTTCTCAAAAGAGAAATAAAAGCCAGAATACAATGCAATGTGCCTCCAAAGTGCAAAAGAAAAAACAAAGATATCAACCAGGAATTGAATACCCAGTGAAAATACTTTTCAAATGTGAAAGTGAAATAAGTGTTTTCCTAGACAAATAAAAACATGGAATTTACCACCAGAAGACCGACACTAAGAGAAATGCTAAAGGGAACTCTTTGGACAGCAGGAAAGTTATCCCAGAAATCCCAAAAGGAATGAGGACCAATAGAAAGAGTAGACAATAAATACAATGCATATTGTTAGTTTAGTGGGGCTTAAAATTCATGAAAACTGTAACACAAAATTAGTGTAGGGATATTGTTTGGACTATCATCTGTTGAAATGAAGTGAAGTGAAGTAGCTCAGTCGTGTTCAACTCTTGGCGACCCCATGGACTGTAGCCTATCAGGTTTCTCCATCCATGGGATTTTCCAGGCAAGAATACTGGAGTGGGTTGCCATTTCCTTCTCCAGGGGATCTTTCCTACCCGGGGACCGAACCCAGGTCTCCCACATTGCAGGTAGATGCTTTACCCTCTGAGCCACCAGGGAAGCCATCATCTGTTATTGGAAGCCAAGAAAACCTCAGTCTTATTGATTTGGCCAAGACTTTGTGACCCCTGTGAAGTCATCTGGGCAGAGTTCAGTCACAGTAAAGTTAGTTACAAAAGGAGTCAAGGTATCTTTGGAGCATCAGGCTAAGGGCAGTGTCAAGAGCTGTTTGACTACAAGATTCCAAAGCCCTCTCTCTTGGCCATGGGAATACCAGTAGATCTAATACTCTCATTGATAGAATTTTAAATAATTTTCAGTTCAATTCAGTTCAGTTCAGTTGCTCAGTCATGTCCGACTCTTTGTGACCCCATAAATTGTAGCACTCCAGGCCTCCCTGTCCATCACCAACTCCCAGAGTTCACTCAGACTCACGTCCATCGAGTCAGTGATGCCATCCAGCCATCTCATCCTCTGTCGTCCCCTTCTCCTCCTGCCCCCAATCCCTCCCAGCATCAGAGTCTTTTCCAATGAGTCAACTCTTTGCATGAGGTGGCCAAAGTACTGGAGTTTCAGCTTTAGCATCATTCCTTCCAAAGAAATCCCAGGGCTGATCTCCTTCAGAATGGACTGGTTGGATCTCCTTGCAGTCCAAGGGACTCTCAAGAGTCTTCTCCAACACCACAGTTCAAAGGCATCAATTCTTCGGTACTCAGCCTTCTTCACAGTCCAACTCTCACATCCATACATGACCACAGGAAAAACCATAGCCTCGACTAGACGAACCTTTGTTGGCAAAGTAATGTCTCTGCTTTTGAATATGCTATCTAGATTGGTCATAACTTTCCTTCCAAGGAGAAAGCGTCTTTTAATTTCATGGAAGAAATACTTTATTAACATTTCTTTCATTGCTTTTTCCTCGATTCCCAACTTTTAAATGTTTGGTTATTAAATACAAGTGGACTTCCCAGGTGGCTCAGTGGTAAAGAATCTGCCTGCCAATGCAGGAGCCACAGGAGATGTAGGTTCGATCCCTGGGTCAGGAAGATCCCCTGGAGGAAGAAATGGCAACCCAATCCAGTATTCTTGCCTAGGAAATCCCATGGACAGGGGAGACTGATGGGTCGCAAAGAGTCAGACACAACTGAGCATGCACACTATTAGACATAAGGGCCCTCTGATGAGAAGCAGGCTGTTCTTTTTTCATTTCATTATTTAGAACAAATTAAAACTAAAGGTAAGAACTTGAATTCCATTGTGGTAGATCAAGTGAATTTGCTCACAAGACCAAAATTCCTAGATAGGACAAAAGGATCAATGTCTTGGTGACCTGACAGAGACTTTGTTGTTAAGGGGCAGAATGGGGCTCCAAAGCTGGATTGAAAATTATCAGCTTAAGGTGGCAAGAGAAGAAGGTAAGTTTTTCTCTCTCCCTTAGTGATATAAATACATATAACAACAAAGTTGGTGCCATACTGGAAAGCTAGTGGGACTTCTGATCCAAAGAAATCAACATCACTTTTGAACACTTGCTAATTGTGGGATATTGGGGTACCTCTCCTTCAAATATGAGGCTACTAACATCTGATTTTCTTTCTTAGTATGTCTAATCCACTATTAAAAACTTCTATTAAGTGTCACTTCTCTCTCCCTTTTTAGATGTTCAATTGGTTTTTTAAAGAAAAATGTACCCTGTCATTTTTATAGTTTTTGGCTATCAAGCCTGCTCTTTTTTTTCCCTTTAAGAATAGTGAATACTCTTGCTCTCTAAACTGTCTCTGGTAACTCATAGCTGAAGTATCGGCAAGTCTATTTTTAGTTGATGTGCTGACGCTTTAACTATTAGCTAGTTTTCTTGACATATGCTAGATCCTGGTTCTTGGAAAATTGTTGGAGTAATTTGAGGCCTAGGATAAATTATATGTGTCTTCTTCCAGATATAATTTACATTTGCTTTGGAAAGATGGCTGGAGGAACTATCACCTTAAACTAAGTTCACGGCTTCAGGGTCTTTGATCTACCTGGGGATGCGAAATCTGTTAATTTTCAGGAAGGGTGCTTCACTTCTGGGTCTCTTACCCCAGGGATTATTCCTTTGAGGTTCGTGTTTACTGTAGCGGTGGTTTCTCAGTAGATTTTCTAGCTTTATGGGACCTAGGCTTTGATTTCTGTCCTGATCATCTGATAAAGTCACCAAAAGGAAAGTTCAACGTTGCCAGGATCAGCAAATATTACTAGGGCAAAAGTCGCTTTCGCATTAGTTTAATATTTTGTCTCCATTTAGGCCTGGTAGCGGCTTCCTACCTTGTTAGCTCTTGGATGCTTTTAGATTGATGTTTTTTGTATTATAGTTAGCATTTCCATAGTTTTTTTCCATAGGATAATTGGTTTAGCTAACCTACCTGCTAGGCCCAGAAACCAGAAGTCCAAGACAATACCAATCTGCATTACAATGATACTACTAATATCTCATGATGATACTACTAATATCTCACAGAAACTGCATTTCAAGTAGATAATATGTACTTTCTAAGCTGAAAGCAGCTGCTAAATTGTCAGTTATTATTATCGTTAGAAAGTAGGAGGAAGAAATCCAGTTTTCTGTCGTGTGCTGGCTACCGTCTCATGTGCGGATGTGTTATCCCCTCAGAATGGTTTTGATTTTGCAAGCTCCCACTCATTGTTTAGCCAAAGAAGAAAATATATTAGGGCCTCATTATGAAGCAGAGGTTGGTGAACTATGACCTAGGAGCTAAATCTGGTCTGTGGTTTGTTTTTATACAAGTTTTATTGCAACACAGACACATTCATTCATTCATGTATTGGGTATCTCTGCTTCTGTATTAACAAGGACAGAGTGGAACAGCCCGAAACAGAACCTGCGTAGCCCATGGAGCATACAATATTTACTCTCTGGCCCTCTATATGGAAAAAGTCTGCCAACTCCTGCCATGAAGTATTAGTCCACCAGTCTTGCCTGACTAGTTTATGAGCTGGGAACAAGTAGATTATTATCTACTTGCATTATTATCATGCAATTTTTAAATACTGGAAGCTTGGGCTTGGTATGATAGACTCCTCAGTCACATTGAAAAATTTAAATAGGAAGTGGCAATAATAAGCAAAAGATGAATATCTTCAAGTAGCAACACAGTCATTAAACCATCACTCTTAAACAATTCAGACAAACTTTTCTTTTTCCAGTACAGATATTAGTTCTCTTTGTTTCTGCTTTTTTAGAGAATGTTTCATTTATAAAGTAAAGCTCTTCATTTTTTCATTAACTTGTGCTTCTTGGGTTAATGTGACAGAGAGAAGGCTTAGAGTGAAAATTCACAAGCAGCAAAGAAAGAAGAGTCCAGGCACCAATCATTTGCCATGAAGTGGAATTTAGCCAAAACGCGACTCTCCCCCTCACCTCTGGACTAGCAGGGTTTGTGGGGCAGAGTGAGCCAGGAGGAGTTTATGCCAAACAGCAGTATACTTTCTGGATAATTCTGAGATTTCTTCTTCTCAGGAGTAATGATAGAGACCTTAGCACAAAAATCAAAGAAAAAGAAACTGTAAGAGGAAGTTATGTTCAAAGCTCAGTACATGTCTTTTTTGTTCAGCACCAGCTCTAATTAACAAATCCCCTGTTTCTGTGTATGATGTCAATTAAACTACTGTTTTGGCTCCCAACTGCGCACACGGCTTTCTATACACAAACTGTGGTGATGCCATTCATGCTATCTGTTAGGACTGCATCAGTGTCTCTATGCAGAATTTTGGTTCAACAACAAAATACCACCGAGTCTACAAGGTGATCAGGTTGAAATGCGTCTTTCTGAGATGAGTCAGGAGTCGTGAAAAGCGCACTAAATCCTGTGGTGAAAGTGTGTTGCTAAATTAGAAACAAGGAGCACAGTAATTTCCCCTGACCCGGAGCCTTACTGGACAGATGCCGTCCACGATGTGGAGGAGAGCAATATAATAAGCACGGGATCCTGGAGTGAGGCATAAAGAAATAATGAAATCATTTCTTTATAGAGGATCAGATGCCTTACATGCATGCCACTTTGCTTATTAATCCATCTGAAATTCCCTGGGGATTTGGAGCTGGCTCTTTTCCTGCTGATGAATCTATAACTCGGTGACAATTAACTGTAATGACTTGGAGAAAGACCCTTCTAAATCACTGCTGGGTCCTGGGCTGCCAAAAGCTGCCTGCACCTGGGTGGCTGGCTAACAGCACCCCCATTTTATTCCGTTTTTCATGTGGAATCTACTGTTCTCTGTGGCTTTGCCAGGGAGCCAAGACAGCTCTAAATCCCCTTCTGTGATGTGGCGTGGTCAGAAAGGAGAAGCCGCAGCCATGGAAGGGAGATACATGGGAAAAGCTAAGATGCTTTCTTCTCTAAGACCAGGACACAAAAAGCCCCTCTGTTCCCGACCACCTGGGCTCACCACGCTGGTTATGTGGGAATCCGAGGGTTGACCAGACAGTCAGAGGACCCAGGAGTGTCAGAGAAGGGAGTTCCTCTGTGGCCAGTTCCCGGTGGCCTGGTGGGAACTGCATGAGGCCGCTGGTAATTTTCCGGGCTCTCAGCAAGCTCAGCGGTGCCCCTCACACAGGCACAATGGCCACGTGGCCAGGGAGCCAGATGGGCTCTATTCTAGGCACGGGCAGGAAAGGGACGACCCTGGAGTCTGGATTGGCTTAGCCCCCTTACCCTTGCTGCTGGCCCTCTGTCTTCCAGCACCGGATTTACCTTACAGTGGTCCCCAAAGGGAGGGCGCATCCCAGCTGGGTCCCCTGGAAGCTGTAGATTTGCTGATTTGCACCTTTCTTGTGCATATTTTTATGTGGGCTGGGAAAACAGATGGCTCCATCCAAGTTGCTGAAAACCCAGCTGGTTATTGCTGCACTAGAATGACCTGAGTTTGGGGAGCCGAGTTTTCCCTGCCAGGGCCTTGGGCAAGTTAGGAAATGTGTCAGTCTTTGAATCTGAGCATAGACGGATGAGGCCTGAATTGCTGCAGCCCACCCTCTCCTGTGTGCTGTGGGGGATACAGGCGCAGTGACACAAGGCACGATACATAATACCTGGCACCCCTGCTCCCTCACCTCTTTTTTTTTTTTTAATTAAGCAGGTTAAAAATTATTTCAAACAAACCAATAACAGAGTCATTCTTTATTCTCTTCCACTTTTTAAACCAAACCTGCACCCCCACCCTCCATTCTAAGTAATGATAAAATAGACTTTCACAGAGAAGTTTCAGAAATCTTTTCAAGCCAACATTTATTGAGCACCTATTTTATTTCAACTAGATGCTGGAAATACAACGTTGACTAATATATGGCTTTTTTGATCAGAGAGCTCCTAGCCCATCTGGAAGAGATACGTGTAAAAAGAAGGTATCTGGCTAATAAGAAACTGCTGTATGACTTGGGAACTCAAACAGGGGCTTGGTAATAACCTAGAAGGGTGGGTTGGGGAGGGAAGTGGGAGGTATGTTCAAGTGGGAGGGGACATGGGATTCTTGTTGCTGTTTGGTAGAAAGCAATACAATACTGTACAGCAATTATCCTTCAATTAAGAATAAATAAAATTTTTAAAAAAAAGAATGAGTGGAGAAGAAGAAGGTTATCTATAAAAAAGAAGAAGAAGATGTAAGTGCTGTGATAGAGGTGGGTAGCCTGAAAGTGAAAGTCGCTCAGTCTTGTCCGACTCTTTGGGACCCTCATGGCCTTTACAGTCCATGGAATTCTCCAGGCCAGAATGTTGGAGTGGGTAGCCTTTCGCTTCTCCAGGGGATCTTCCCAACCCAGGGATCGAACTCAGGTCTCCCGCATTGTGGGCGGATTCTTTACCAGCTGAGCCATGAGGAAAACCCACGAGGGTACAGAGTGGCATGGAAATATAAACAGGGACAGATTCTGTTCCTTGAAAACAGTGGGAACATGGTTTTCTTAGGGTATATGCCCAGTACGGGGATTGCTGGATCATATGATAACTCTATTCTTAGTCTTTTAAGGAATCTCCCTACCGTTCTCTATAGGAGCTGTACCAGTTTACATTCCCACCAACAGTGCAAGACAGTTGGCTTTTTCCCATGACCTCTCCAGCATTTGTTGTTTGTAGATTTTTTTTGATGATGGCCATTCTGACCTGTGTGAGGTGATACCTTGCTGTGGTTTTGATTTGCATTTCTTTAACAATTAGAGGTGTTGAGCATCTTTTCATGTGTTTGTTGGCGTCTATGTGTATACACATTAACTGATTCACTTTGTTGTACAACAGAAACTAACACAACATTGTAAAATGATTATACTTAAGTGGGAAAAAAAAAAAAAAGAATAGCGAGACCCAGCTCTGGAGTGGTGATACTTGAAGGAACTAAGACTTTGTCTGGGGCAGAGGTGGGAAGGACAGTCCCAGGTGTGAAATATGGAGGCCTGTGTAGGACGCAGGTGGCTGCTCCACAGGGTCTTGTCCCTTTGGCTTTCCCTTCCCAACCTCCACCTATTGTGGTGTTTGCCTCTGCTCACATGACTCTGGAGACGTCACCCCCATCCCCAGCTCATTGGTAGATCCCAATGAGTCTAAGATAATCCCATTCCTGTGAAGGCTGGATTTAGAAATAGGTCATGATAAATTCTGGTCATTGAGACAGGAAGTCTCCTGTGAAATATCCAGGAAATTTCCTCCTCCTTAAGAAAACAATACAAGAAGAAAGGTTCCCTTTTCTCCCACAGATGTTGCCACGTCTCCTCTAATCCAAGGGAAGGTATTCAGCAGGGAAGAGATACGGTTTGATTGTGGGGTTAAGTGTAGCCAAAGCAGGAAGCATCACTGGGAGGCGGCCGGAAACGTCTGTTGAAGGACCTTGGATGCCTCAGAGGTGCTGCTTCCCAAAGTAGGTGATGGGGTCATTCCTGCAGTCATGGCCATGGCCCGACAACGAAGCGTATTGACTCAAGGTGACCTTTGGCTGGGGTCTAGAAGACAGTGCAGGCAGGTGAGGTGGTTCAGCACTAAAAACAGAGCTGGCTCCTTCTTAGCAAAGATAGTGCCAAAAACATACCCTCTGTAGAAACCCTTGCACTTGACACTTGGCTTTCCAGCCACTTTCTTTCTAATCCCTCACCACTAAAATGATATGTGCAAGGTGCTAAGTAGAGCATCACAAACATGGCGAGTGCTCAGTACATGTTAGTTCCCAGCATGATCACAGATAGCAAAAGATGTTTTCTGGATGCCAAGGATAGCGGAATAAACTATAAATATAATCCCGGGCGGGGGGATGTGTTTTCCCCTCTGCCAGTTGGGAGGTTGGTTCGCGTTGCTGTATTGTTACTTCATTTATGACATCTTCTTCTGCAAGTTTTTCCTCTTACTGTTGGGTGCACTGCAATGGTGATGCCGGCAAGGTCCTGGCTGCAGGCTGCATCTGGCCTTATGAGTCCAGATCCTCAAATTTAGGTTGCTGATCCCACAAGTGCAAACTTCTTGGCTCCAAGTCTGGGTCTCTCTGCTTTCAGTTAGACAGGAAACCAAGGCTGGGCAAACCTCCAAGGTTTCAGATAGGCCTTCTGTTCAGATAAGCTTCCAAGGATGTTTCTGCTTGGGAACAGTAACGGCTCAAGTTCTTTCCTGGGTTTTAACTTGCTCCTCTATGACATACCAACAGATTTAGAACTGACGTTATAATTGGAGTCAAAATGCCCACATGTGACTTGAATTAAACAGACCTCCATGGATCAGAGATGCAAGGCTAACTAATCTCAGGGTGTTAAGCTGAAATTTTCTGAGAGGCACCGAGCAATCTACCCTTGGAAAGATAAGTCTTTGGCCTGTGTGCTTATTTTTAACTGAGTTCAATTGCTGTTGGGCTACAGAACGGTGTACTCATGTCTTAGGGAAGTAGCCCAGTAGGGTGGGAAAATGAGCTTTAGCTTCATTTTGCCTTGAGTTCAAATCCCTTCTCCATCCATCCGTTAGTAGATATGACCAAATCATTTAATTTTTCTGATCCTCAGTTTCTGGCAGGTTTCTCATAGGATTATTGTAAAGATCAAATTAGGTCTGTGTTGAGTTGGCATCTGGTCCCATCACTTCATGGGAAATAGATGGGGAAACAGTGGAAACATTGTCAGATTTTATTTTTGGGGGGCTCCAAAATCACTGCAGATGGTGATTGCAGCCATGAAAGTAAAAGACACTTACTCCTTGGAAGGAAAGTTATGACCAACCTAGATAGCATATTGAAAAGCAGAGACATTACTTTGCCAACAAAGGTCCATCTAGTCAAGGCTATGGTTTTTCCAGTGGTCATGTATGGATGTGAAAGTTGGACTGTGAAGAAAGCTGAGCATTGAAGAATTGATGCTTTTGCACTGTGGTGTTGGAGAAGACTCTGGAGAGTCCCTTGGACTGCAAGGAGATCCAACCAGTCCATTCTGAAGGAGATTAGTCCTGGGTGTTCTTTGGAAGGATTGATGCTAAAGCTGAAACTCCAATACTTTGGCCACCTCATGCGAAGAGTTGACTCATTGGAAAAGACTCTGATGCTGGGAGGGATTGGGGGCAGGAAGAGAAGGGGACGAAAGAGGATGAGATGTCTGGATGGCATCACCGACTCGATGGACATGAGTTTGGGTGAACTCCGGGAGTTGGTGATGGACAGGGAGGCCTGGCGTGCTGCAATTCATGGGGTCGCAAAGAGTCGGACACGACTGAGCGACTGAATTGAACTGAACTGAGTGACCAGAACATAATGAATGTTCCATAAATGGTGGATATTATTTCTAAAGCCCCAAGGAGAGAAGGTGACTATGCTACAAATTTATTTTAGAAGTTCAAAAAAATCATGTTAGTAAAAATAATGAAATTATTAGAAATAGGCTAGTTTGCTCAAGAGACCAAATTCTTTCAGACATTCTCATTATTCTTGATTCTTTCCAGATCTTTCATAGTGGTTACCCTGGCTTAAGAATTTCCCAGTGTCTCCTAGAAACAATATATTAGGGAGAAGTTCTTTCAAGGGTTGGTAAAACTAATAATAGTGTTTTCCAGCTCAATTGGGAAGAATGAATATAGCCCTGGGGAAAGGAAGTTCTTATCTTACCTTTGCAATCCATTCAGCTTTATCAAAAACATGGGAAAACAAACATTCAAAAAATAGATAACGACTATGAACAAATCAACAGAGAGAGAAATTCACCATTTGTGCCTTTTGAAAACAGAGCAGGGACCCTAAGCAGACAGGGAGAGCACTTCACTAAGGTTCAGTTCAGTCGCTCAGTCGAGTCCCACTTTTTGTGACCCCATGGACTGCATCACTCCAGACTTTCCTGTCCATCATCAACTTCCAGAGCTTGCTCAAACTCATGTCCAGTCCATCGAGTCAGTGATGCCATCCAATCATCTCATCTTGTGTCATCCCCTTCTCCTCCTGCCTTCAGTCAGATTCACTTAAATGGGTGAGGTTGAAGTGTCTGTGGGGATTGGTTGAGCAAAGGATCTTTGAGTACATGCTAAGTGCATGACCTTGAAGGGTTCAGTGATCACACAGAAAGACAGTATGTCTCAGCATCTACAGCCCAGAATCTGAAAGTCAAGATCAACAGTGCTCCATTCCAAGAAGTGCCAAGCGCCCAGACTCTTTGGGCTTGTTCTCTCCAAAACGAGCCCATGGATCATCTCTCACCCATCCTTTCACCTCTCCTTGGCTTATTAGATTTCTCCAATTTGGTTTTTGTGTATCAGTTACATGAGAAATGGCTCTCACAATACAATTCATGGGGCTCCGATTGGTGACACCAGTTCCCTGTTTAAAGTGTTCATGCTTAAAGTTGGACAATAACTATATATTTTCTGTTTGCTTATTTGATCCTATGCTTTCAAATCCCATGTCATTTGCTCCTTGAGTCATGACATTATTAATCTACTCCACCATTTTCTGCATTCCCCGATACTCCACAGCATCCTACCTCTTTCCTCAAAATTTTGTGTCTTTTCTCAAAGGCTCTGATCTTTATTATGGGGTATTTCCCTAAACAATAGCTAAAATGCAAATTTTAAAAATTTACCATGATTAAACTAATACTGTATTCTGCTTATCAGCCTAGCAGAGGTATTGAAATGCTTTTGAGGGAGAGCAGTTGTACGGCTGCACCCTTTCCGGGTCAAATCTGTCTGAAGGTGGAAACTACTTGTCTCACCCCCTCCACCTGCCAAGACTGTGTTTAGTAACTGTAGTCAAACGAGCCTCCGTAACATACACAGGAGAGCTGTGAAGCAATTATCACTAATCGAGTTGTTCTAGTTGATATCTGGGCACGGCTGGCTTTGTTTATGGCTCAGATGAGCACATTTTAACGATCCAAAGAAAATGAGCACAAGTTTCCACTTCCAGCAAATATTAATTCTGAACAAATGAATCCAAACAAAATTGCTGGTGAAAATGAAGTCCTTTTGACTTCAGCTTCCCTGATGTACTTTTCCCTTAGTGGGGCCCTCTTGCTAAAGATTGAAAGAATGGTTCATGTTGGAGATGGTGGCTGCCTTTCAACTCAATCACTTCAACTCTGGAAGGTAAAAGTCCACTCCAGTTTGGGCTCCAGATATCCAACCCTCCAAGTGAAAGTACATCCTGTCCGAGCCAGGAAACACCACAGGAGAGCAACATTCTCAAAAACATGCCATTTGCTTCTATGACAACCCTGGAAACATGCAAATATTATACATTTAGCAAAATCCCACACATTAGAGAGCAAACTCCTGGCTGTCTGAGATGTTCGACAGTTTCCAGCTTCATATGACATATTTCTCTCAAGTCTAGCATTTCAAGTAAAAAGGAAATTCATTGCCTTAGGCCAAGCTTTTGCTTCTCCAGCATCCTAAAGGGATCATGCCGCAGAATTCTATAAGAATTTGCAATCAGGACTTTGCTCAAAATCTTTCAGTGGCTTCTTTTTTTCTTACACGGAAAGTCCAAATCCTTGAAGACCATGCAACCTGGTACCAATGAACATTTTTACTCTTCAAATTTTCTGCCACTCCATCTCTTTTCCAATACTTTATGCTCCAACAAAATGGCATTTAACCAACGATTTTCTAAAAGTATCCTGAAATGTCAAATTCTATGCAGTTTGCTCCTCCCTCAGTCCCCACTATGTTACCCTCTTCCCTTAAAATTCCTACATCCTATATCCATGTCCTAAGTCTTTGAGTTTTTCCATAAACTATAAGCCAAAATATGTTTAAACTTTTATTTCCCCCTATTATAATTTTACCCACAGTTTACCCAGTGTTCTTGTTATCTGCCTACAGCTTATTCATTTGGGGATCCTCTAGCTCTACCCCACTACAAGGCTGGCACATGGTGTATTCTCATTAAATGTTGTTGTCATGTGTGTTCAATTAAATTGAAATAATGGTTACAGCTTACTCAGTTCAGTCGCTCAGTTGTGTTCAACTCTTTGTGATGCCGTGGACTGCAGCACACCAGGCTTCCTTGTCTATCACCAACTCTTGGAGCTTACTCAAACTCATGTCTGTAGAGTCGGTAATGCCATCCAACCATCTCATCCTCTGTCATCCCCTTTTCCTCCTGCCCTCAATCTTTCCCAGCATCAGGGTCTTTTCCAATGAGTCAGTTCTTCGCATCAGGTGGCCAAAGTATTGAAACTTTGGCTTCTAGGATGACGATTAGCATCATCAAAATAATTGGCCTAATAAGTATCTAAATTATATAAAAAATAACCTACATGGACCAATTTCATTTTCCCCACACAAATTCAGAGTTTGTTTCTTGGTGTTTGATACCTTTTCAGCTTGATCTCTCCAAAAATTCCCATTGATCACACTGACCAAGAGATGATAAGCATCAACAAGTTTGCCGGATCCACTATGACAGGCAAATCGAAGAACATGACAGAAATGTTATACATGATCTCAGAAGTTTACAGTGCGATGGAGGGAAAGATACTAAAATCTGTGTAATATTTAGGGAACCTAAACAGCCATGGTACCACCTAATAATGCAAAAGGAAACCAGGGGAAGAGGAGATGAGTAGAGACTGGAGTGGTGAGGGTAGGTATCCTGTAAGAGATGGACTTGGGATGAGCCTTCAGGGTAGGTGGGCTCCCAGGCACACAGCAGAGGTGAGGCCATGGCACGTTGAGGGAGGAGCTGAACACAGCCTCACAGGATGCAAGTCAGAGTGAGTGGAGGGCCCGCTGATGGGAGGGATAGAGGACAACCCACTGAACGGGAGTGGACAGTAGATGGTCTGTGTTGGGTGGGAGAAGCAAGGGGGAGAGGAGCACACAGATTTAGGATAAGTGGTTTGAACGAAATCAGACAATGAATAAAAGAATTCTAGAGAAAAACAAACACAAACTGGGAGCCATTATAGGTTCCTAAGCAAGTGTGAAGCAAAAGCAAGCCTTTTCCTTTGGGAAGATTAGCTGAAAGCTGGCTGCAAAATTGGGTGGTGAGAGAGACTACCAACAGTGAAGGCAAGTGAGGAAGTTAATCCTGAACAGAGCTGTAAGAGGAAGGTGAGGCTAGGCTGGTGGGGAATTGTGTGGTGAGTTGGGGACAACTCCTAGGCATTCCAAAAGAAGGATGGACTCACTATGGGAAGAGAAGGGAGTCAGAGAGGAACCACCATTTCAGCCTGGGGACTTTCATCGCAAAGAATAGTGACTTGTTTCTATCTTTAGGAGATAGAAAATGTTTTTTTCTCAGAAGATAGTATTTTTGCACAATGGCTGAACAATTATATATGGGGTACATATCTTAACTGAACACTTATCAAATGTCTAGAATCTGCTAAGTGCTGTGAATTCAGCAGTGAATAAGTGCAATTTCTGTCCTCAATGAGTTCAAATTCAGTGGTAGGTTGGTTCTAGGGAGCAACAGAGCATATTACCAGGATAAAACCTCCTAAGGAAGGCTTTCTGAAAGGAGGTACCAAGATGAATGATCAGGAGATGGTGGGGCAAAGAGGGTGGTTGTGAATGAAGCCTTTCGAGAGATAGAAGCTTGAACAAAGATGAACAGAGCTGAGAAACAAGGGTTCCACGTGGGTACCAATGATGGGCGTAATAGGTTTTGCAATCTGTATGCCAGCAGGATGCTTTGATAGATGGTACTCTGGCTCCATCCATCATCTAGCACCTATAGGAGAGCTGAAAAGGAATGCTTAATAACAACAACAACAAAAACCAGGTTTAGGTGGACTCAAAGACTGCAGCTCTGAAATTTGCCATAAACAGCAAGAAAGATTGCTATTTACCTCTTCTGCAATTGATCTTGAACTGTTTAATGACGCATATACAGACAAGGTGAAAGCATCCTGCAGTGAGAATACAAATGCAAACCCTTTTTCTGATAGATGAGATAGGGCAGGAAAACTGTAGATGGAAATGAAATTCTGTAAATCTACACTACAGCCAGTAGCCCCTATGGATATGAAATATTGATTTAGTGCTACCACCATTTTAAGTTCTGAATACATTACCCTAATAGCATATAAGCATCTAGAGAGCTGAGATTTTCAGAGGCAAGTTCAAAAACTGCTCATCAGTTATCAAGAACATACTAAGTTCCTACTAAGTGCCAGGCTCTATGTCGAAATCAAATTCGTTGGGAGAAATCAACAGAGTTAGTGGCTATCAAGACTGGTCTGCAACCAATTATTTTTGCAGACAATTCATTGAGAGCATGTGTTCCTCAGGTACATCAGATAATCAAAGCTAATAAAAAGATACTGTGTAAAAGCATGTTCGTCATAGGCATAACAAATATAGCATCTCCACAAGAAGAGGCTTTTTAATTGGAGGATAATTGTTTTACACTCTTGTATTAGTTTCTGCTATACAGAAATGTGAATCAAGTATATGTATACACATATCCCCTCCCTCCCACGCCCTACTCCACCCCACCCCTCTAGGTTATCACAGAGCACTGAGCTGGGCTCCCTGTGTTGTACAGCAGCTTCTCACTGGCTGTCTATTTCACACAGGGTATGCATATCTACCGTCTCAATTCCCCTCCTCTCTATTCTTCTCTGTGTCCAAAAGTCTGTTCTCTACATTTGCATCGCTATTTCTGTCCTGCAAATAGGCTCATCAGCACCATTTTTCTAGATTCCATATATATGCATTAATATATGATATTTGTTTTTCTCTTTCTGACTTACTTCACTCTGTATGATAGACTCTAGGTCCATCCACACCACTACAAATGATCCAATTTCATTCTTTTTTACTACTGACTAATATACCAGTGTATATATGCAGCACATCTTCTTTGATGGACATTTAGGTTGCTTCCCTGTCCTGGCTATTGTAAATAGTGCTGCATTGAACACTGAAGTACATGTGTCATTTAAAATTATGGTTTTCAGTATCTTCTCTGACCACAACACTATGAGACTAGATACCAACTACAGGAAAAAAACTGCAAAAAAAAAAACAACACGCAAAACTCATGGAGATTAAATAGTACGTTACTAAATAACAAAGAAGTTATTAAAGAATAAGAAAGGAAATCAAAAGATTCCTAGAAACAAATGAAAATGAAAACACAGCAACCCAAAACCTATGGGATTCAGCAAAAGCGGTTCTAAGAGGGAAGTTTATAGCAATACAATCATACCTCAAGAAGCAAGAAAAGCACTGAACAGACAACCTAACTCTATATCTAAAGCAGCTGGAAAAAGAAGAACAAAAAAACCCCCAAAGTCAGCAGAAGGAAAGAAATCATAAAGATCAGAGCAGAAATAATGAAAAGGAAATGAAAGAAACAATAGCAAAGATTAATAAAACTAAAACTTTGTTTTTTGAGAAGATAAACAAAATTGACAAACCACTAGCCAGACTCATCAAGAAAAGGAGAAAGAACAAATCAACAAAATTAGAAATGAAAAATAAATTGCAACAGACAACACAGAAATACAAAGGATCGTAAGAGAATATTATGAGCAACTATATGCTAATAAAATGGACAACCTAGAGGAAACAGACAGATTCTTAGAAAAGTTCAACCTCCCAAGACTGAACCAGTAAGAAATAGAAATTATGAACAACTCAATTACAAACACTAAAATTGAAACTGTGATCAAAAATCTCCCCAAAAACAAAAGCCCAGGGTCAGATGGCTTCACAGGAATTATATCAAACATTTAGAGAGGAGCTAATGCCTATTTTTCTGAAACTATTCCATAAAGTTGCAGAGAAAGGAACACTTCCAAACTCATTCTATGAGGCCACAATCACCCTGATACCAAAACCTGGCAAAGACAACACATAAAAAGAAAATTATATACCAATATCACTGATGAACATAGATGAAAAAATCCTCAACAAAATTCTAGCAAACAATTCAACAACACGTTAAAAAGCTCATACACAATGATCAAGTTGGGTTTATTCCAGGGATGCAAGGATTCTTTAATATATGCAAATCAATCAATGTGATACACCATATCAACAAATTGAAACATAAAAGCCATATGATCATCTCAGTAGATGCAGAAAAAGCCTTTTGACAAATTCAGCACACATTTATGATGAAAATGCTTCAAAAAATGGGCATAGAAGGAACCTACTTCAACATAGTAAAGGCCATATATGATAAGCCCATGGCAAACATTATTCACAATGGTGAAAAACTAAAAACATTCCCTCTAAAATCAGGAAAAGACAAGGGTGTCCACTCTCACCACTGTTATTCAGCATATTTCTGGAAGTCCTAGCTACAGCAATTAGAGAAGAAAAAGAAATAAAAGGAATCCAGATCGGAAAAGAAGTTAAACTCACTGTTTGCAGATGACATGATACTATACCTAGAAAACCTTTCAAAAGAAGCTATCAGAAAATTACTAGAGCTAGTCAGTGAATTCAGCAAAGTCATGGGATACAAAGTCAATACACAGAAATCACTTGCATTTCCTATAGTCAGATCAGTTGCTGAGTTGTGTCTGACTCTTTGCATCCCCACAGACTGCAGCATGCCAGACTTCCTTGTCCATCACCAGCACTTGGAGCTTGCTCAAACTCAAGTCGGTGATGCCATACAACCATCTCATCCTCTGTCATTAAAAAAAAAAAAAAAAAAAAAAAATTATGGTTTTCTCAGAGTATATGCCCAGTAGTGGGATTGCTGTGTCCTATGGTAGTCTTATTCCTAGTTTTTTAAGGAATCTCTGTCCTCCACTGTTCTCCATAGTTGCTGTATCAATTTACATTCCCACCAACAGTGCAAGAAGGTTCCCTTTTCTCCATAACCTCTCCAGAAGAGGATTTTTAAAGGAGTGTTACATATATGTTGGCTTCCCTGGTGGCTCAGAGGATAAAGCGTCTGCCTGCAATGCAGGAGACCCAGGTTGGATCCCCGGGTTGGAAAGATCCCCTGGAGAAGGAAATGGCAATCCACTCCAGTATTCTTGCCTGGAGAATCCCATGGAAAGAGGAGACTGGCAGGCTACAGTCCACGGGGTCGCAAAGAGTCAGACACAACTGAGTGACTTCACACACATATATGTTAGAAATAAGATATTATAAACTGGGGATTTTCTATTCCTTTGTAATTCTTCTGATGTTTTGTGTGTTTTAAGTTCATTTGCCACAGGAAGCATATAGTGGTTCATGGTCCAGTCTATAGTGTAAGGCAATTCCTCCTGGAATCCAAGAGATCCTGATTTGATTCCTCTCCGAATAGGCCTGGGCATCAGTATTTTTTAAAAGCTCCTCAGCTGATTGCAGAATGCAGCCAAGGTTGAACACTGTTCTGACCTGGAGCACGACCAGGAGGTGGACAGTGGGACCCAGGGTGTTGGCCCCAGTCAGCACGGCCTGGGCTCCACCCTCCAGACAACATGACCCTGGGCCTTTGCATCAGGTTGAGTCACTCACCCAAGGCAGTGGTGAGCAGGAACCGTAGGCCCTAGAGTTTAGTTTTCCATGGAGTCTCAGATTTTTCCTCATGTCTCCTGCTCTCCCTCCCAATCCACGGCTCCTCCAGAGAGAAGGAGATATTAGGGGTAGAGATTGCGGGTAGAATTCTAAGGCTAGTGCCATGAGGCACGCTGACTGCAGTGAGCAGGGGGCCTCTGACTGTGGGAGCACCATTAAAGGAAGGGCAAGACTTTCCTGTAGGAGCTTTTCCCCTCTCGCTTTTACACGGATTTCCTGCCCTAAGGTGACCTGTGGTCTCTGCCTGTGGGCACAGAAGACTGGCATCTGTTTGGGAATAAATAAAAGATTGATTCCTGTCTCACCTGACCCATGCGGAGGTACCTGGAAGCTGTCATGGCAGCATGGTCAGGGCAAGGGGAAAGGGCTCCATGTGAGAAAATTGGCTTATAATTTCTGAAGACGTGAGAACTGAAAGGTTATTTTAAACAAAAACTTCAAAGGTTAGCTCCATTCATTTTTCTGAATTCTGCTACGTTTGGGAAAAGCCCTCTACTGCGTTGCTTTTGTTTCAACAAAGTTTCTTTTAAAAATATTCATTTATTTAATTGGAGTATAATTGCTTTGTAATATTGTGTAAGTTTCGGCTGTACCACAACATGAGTCAGCTATATGTACACATGTATCCCCTTCCTCTTGAGCCGCCCTCGCACCCCTCTAGGTCATCACAGAACACCAAGCTGAGTTCCCTGTAGTATCAGCAGCTTCCCACTAGCTGTTTGAAGCATGGTAATGTATATGCATCACTGACACTTTTTCAGCTTGTCTCACCCCCTGCTTCCTGCCGTGTGTCCACAAGTTTGTTCCCTATGTTTGCATCTCTCTTCCTGCCCTCTCAGACTTTGTTCTCTCACTTGGTTTCTATAAGGAAGACAGAGATGTGTAACAGGCAGCACACAATTCAGATGAATGGTAAAGTTACTGCCTGGTTCTCTCTCTCTCCTTTCGGACTACAAAAGTATTGTGAAACCTAGGAGGTCCTGAGCGCTCAGCCAGTCCACCGTCCTCATTTCACAGAAGAGGGAACGGATCTCCTCGGAACTGAAGTGACTTTGAAGTGGCACAGCTGGTTGGTACCAGATCTACCCCCTTTAACCTTTCTGGTAAGTCTTCTTTTCCAGCCCTTCAATCATCTTGACAACCTTGCTCTGAAGCCCATCCAATTTCTGCTGCCCTTTCTCTGAAGTTCCTGGGATTAGACACATGACCCTAGAGAGGTCTGATGTTATCTGAGCATAAACAGAAGATTGCTTTAGCGTTCCCACATTCTAGGTATCCATTCCAGTGCTCCGCTGCTCCAGGGGTTTATTTCTGAGGATGACCTTCTGGGCTATTTCTGACATGCTGGAACCCGATTTCCTGACTCACGTGTCTCAGGTCTGATTTTCTTACCCAAGTGTAATGATGCCTTTAGTGAGCATGCCTTGCAGAGGATAACACGTCAGATGCTCAAAACATCTTTGTTTCTGGAAACACAAAGCACCTTTCTAAGAACCATTCTAAGCCTCCTTGATGATTCTGGAGGGGAGGGGAGGCTGCCAAATTCCAACTCTGTGGTTAGAGAGATTAAAATTCAAAGTTAAATTGAGTTAGCCTGAATCATCTATGAAGATGGATGAAAATTATTTTGGAGGGCAGAGAGGGCACTTTATCCCTAGTCGGCACCAAGTCAATCACTCCATACTTAGGGTACCCCTCCCCTGCTTGGCTCACAACTGCCAGCCAATGCCTCCTTCTTCACTGTCAAGGCAATTCCTTCACATTCATTGCTCACATGCTTTCAACTCCACAGCAGATAAGATACGAAGCAAATTCAGGATGCTTGAGCCTTGCCCTTGAAGGAGTTTGTGAGTCAGCAATTTTTAAATCAGCGGGGGAACCTGTTTATTTTCTAGATCCTATCAAGCTACTTTCCTATAAGGCCCTCCACTGTGTTCCCTGAGCATCTTATTTATCGGTGCTGTGTGTATCTCACTGTCTTGTACCCAGTTACCTGTCTCACCTGCTGTCCTCCTCCTCCCCACTCCAGGCTCCAGGCTAGAAGTTCCATAGCTTGCAGGAAATAGGGATGGTCCACTTTATGCTTGTTTGCGGAATGAATGCATGCTCCAGAGAGCCCCCTCTGTGGGTCCCCACCCCCACCTCTGGGTGCCTCGACTCTGCTTTCCCGAGGGTGCATCCTAGGAAGACAGAAAGCACTCCCTGTATGGAGCTTGTGGGTTCTGCTGAGGAGTTTGGATTCTGCTTCATCCTCAAGCCCATGAATCGGTGATTGATTCTTCCAGGGAGCAGCCATTGCAGACATTTGGGGTTGACATCTGTCTCTGATGTCTCATGTCAAAGGGATGCTGTCTAAGCAACTGTTACCACGAGTGGAGCAGGGGATAAGTAAGCACTAAGCTAACTCCAAGGACGGGAAGACCCCCAGTAAACTGACACAGAGAAAGGACACATTCAGTCAGTGTGTGTCAGTGATTGTGGCCATGATCTCCTCACACCCTCCCTAGAAACTCTCCAAGGAAGGCTCCCGTCCACTGTGCAGTTCTCTTGCCTTGTAATGGCTGAGCTCTACAGCATTCTAGACACTGAGCTCTCTTGGGATGGTGCCCAGAACGAGGTTCCGGGAACACAAAAATATTTCCACAATCCCTGGGGTGAAGCTACTGATGGAAGCAGCCGAGGTGAAACCTCAGCAGGGGCTTGCGGTTCCTCCGCCTTCTACCCGCTCCCTTCTGGCAGGTCAAGCCAGTGACCAGCCTTCTGGAAGTCCTGCACAGGGGGACGGCTTATTATTATTGTCAGCCAAGGCTATGTATGATCCAGTGCTCAGAATTGCCGCCAGTTCATACGTGAGAAGACATCATCCCTGAAATGATCCTACAACTAGCTAACACTCACTGAGCCAGGCCCACTGCATGGGTTATCTTATTCAAGACCACCCTGTGAAGTAGGCACTTTCATGTCTGAATTACAGATGAGAATGGGTTTCACTGTCACCAAATTTAATAAATTCCACGATCAGGAGTTCTACCCCAGCATAGACCAGGGGTCCACAAGCCATCCTGTTTCCATTTCACGGTGCTTCCTTGGCTGGGAATCTTGGAAGAATTATGTCTGAAGGCATCACCAAGGCAGCAGGATGGAAAAGCAGCAGAGAGTCAAGAATTCACTCGGAGGTAATTGGAAAGGTAACATGAATGCTTTACCTAACAGAGCACCAGCTCCAACATGGTGATGTAACACCAATTAAGCTTCTTAAACCAAAAAATTTCCTCGGAGAGTCCCATGGATGCTCGGCCCTGGCAGACTCTCTAAGAATCTGAGATGTATGTGCATGCGCACACACACACACACACACACACACACACACACACCCCCCTCATGAAACAGACACACAGACACACACCATGAAGTAGAGTTCACTGACATCAAAGGCTCAGACAGCCTTCTGTTCCCTTCTGTTTTCTCGATTTCCAGCAGTCTGCAATGTATCCCAGGCAGAAGAATTCAATAGACTGAAATTGAAAACCTAGTAAGTGGCAGCACCCAGAGAGGAAGCTTTAAATGAGAAAATCTCCACTTTTTTTTCCTGGAAAGTCCCCCAAGAGAAAAGAAATCTTTCTTCTCAAGCTATTCAAACCAAACTCAGAGCCAGTGGACAATGAGACAATACAAAACATTAAATATGAGAAAGGGTTTTGACAACTGCCAAGAGCTGCACACTATGCCTACCCACCTAGTTTTAGTCTGCCACCTTGGTCTCAGCTGCAGCTTCTAGATTCTTTTTAAATGATTCCTCTAATACTTTTTTGCATGTATTTGTTAATGTCCATCTCTCCCCTTTCAGACCAAAATCTACCTAAGGGCTAAGTCTGTGCCTCCAATCCTTCACATGGTGACTAAAACATAGGAACTCAGTAGTCATTTGCTGAAATAATACATTTATTTATTTATTTTTTTGCCTTCAGTCTATCAGGCCAGATAGGTCAGACAGCCTCTTCCTATACCTGAAGCCTGTATTTCAGTCATCATGAACTTGAACTGACATGAACCTAGAAGCTCTTCTTTCAGGGTGGTCCTAAACTGAGCCCAGGTCTGGAAGACAGCCAATGCTTGGTTTGGATTTGATCCTTGGCTCTATCACTCACTTAAAGGTTACATGATTTTTCCACTTCTCAACTTAGCATTTGTAAAGCGGGAATTCTAGAAACCTCAGAGCACTATTGTAAAGTAGAGTATTATTCTCAGCATGACAACTTTAACGATTCTGCCAAAATTTATATTCGGCCACGTCACTTGTCTGCTCAGATATTTCCAGTGATGTATCAGTTCATTCATAGTAAAAGTCAAATTCCTCCTGCTGGCCTGCAAGGCCCTACAGGATCTAGCCTATGGGACTGCTCTTCTCTTCCCAGAGAGACTAGCCTCCTTGCAGTTCACTGGACGGTCCCAACACCCTTTCCACCAGCTGTTCCTCTGCATGGAGTTCTCTTTTACTCACATGGCCAGCCTCTTCAGCTGCTTCAAGTGTCGTGGTCTCAGTAAGCCTACCACCACAACCAACATCTGATTTAAAATTGCACCTTGAACCCCACACTCACAATCTTGGCCCACTGTACTCTGATCTATTATTTTTCCAAAGCACTTTCCCCTTCTAACATATTCTCTACTTCCCTATGTAGATGTGTCTTGCCTGGACATCTCCAGTGTCACTCTGTCCCCCAAGTATACCTTCATAACGGGCAGGACTTTTGTGTGTTTTGTACATTGATGTATCTCAAGTGCCTAAAACAGTACCTGGCACACAATGTGGGCACCGAATAAATGAGTATCAGTCCAGTGAAGATAGTTCAGTGCCTGTCACAAAGACAGTCTTAATAACTGTCTCCATCATCACCACTACGGTCATTGTCATGACTTTCATCATCACTGGGACACTAGTGCTCATAAGGCCCTGAGAAGAGTAAGAGTTAAGGTATATAACACATCTAGCACAGGGCTGGTATATATAAGTACTTTGTAAATGTTATTTCCTTTCATCTTTTCTTTTGTGGCTTTTGCTATTGCTCCTTGGAGGACCCTTAAGACATAGCTGTGAAGCAAAATAAATTACCCAATCCACGTATAAGAGTAACATAGGGCAATGGCCTATGTTAATCCCCAACACAGGGCATTTTGAAACTGTTGATTAATTATTACTACGATCATTGCTATGCTATGCTAAGTCACTTCAGTCGTGTCCGACTCTGTGTGACCCCATAGACGGCAGCCCACCAGGCTTTCCCGTCCCTGGGATTCTCCAGGCAAGAACACTGGAGTGGGTTGCCATTTTCTTCTCCAATGCATGAAAGTGAAAAGAGAAAGGGAAGTCGCTCAGTCATGTCCAGCTCTTAGCGACCCCATGGACTGCAGCCTACCAGGCTCCTCCGTCCATGGGATTTTCCAGGCAAGAGTACTGGAGTGGGGTGCCATTGCCTTCTCCGACTACGATCATTAGCTGAGTATCAAAACTGAATTTGTGTGACTTTGTATTCTGTTGATCTTGATTCTCTATATTAAGCACACTTTCTACTGATTTTTCTACAACTCATTAGAAAGAAGAAGTAGGAGGAAGAAGAGGAGGAGGAAAAGAAATAAAAATATTTGTTACTTTCATAGTATATGGGTTTACATATATTCCAGGGGGAAATATACTTGTAAGAAAAGAACATTACAATACCAGTCTAAAGTTAAGCATTTTCTAGAATAATAAGCAGAACTATGATATTGAGGGATACAAAGGTACATGTTTCCATGCTAATAGCTAGAAATGCCAGGTTATAGAGTTTTCAAGTTAGGAGACATGCTCACTTTTTAAAAACCTTTTCTTTTCTCTTTCCTACGTCAGTGTACAGTGAATTATTTCGAATGCTAAGCATGTCTGGGTGCACAAATTCTGCCTGCTAATATAAAACACAGTAATGACACCTCATTTTCCCTGCCTGTTGGAAACGCTGAGAATGCACAGAATGCAGAAACCTTGGACAGGACCAAACATCAGGACGAGTTACTTCTGGTTGTCAAATCCATGTGCCCCTTAGGCTGGAAATGCACCCCTAATGCCCTTCTTTCCTCAGTGTTCCAACCAATTGTATGGCTTTTGCATCCATATCTAGATCTAGATATGGATATATATAATTAGCATGTTTGAACCAAGCAGCTCTTAAATGCTGCATGGAACAGCTCCAGTGGTTATTGACAGAACTGTCTTTACTGTCATCCTGGTGTTGTGCCATTCTGTTTTCCTGTAAAATGCTTTTACAAGGAGACATGCTTATCATGTCACATTAGAAAGTCAAATGGCTCTTTTATAAATTCCATACTTTGGTTGGAAATCATGCCCAGATGCCAATCTCTTATTGTGCCAATAAATATATTTTCTGCATAAAATGTGCATCATCTTAACTTCCTACCTGCTACCCCCTCCCCTGATTTATGGGATAGCCAGTGTTGATATAGCCCTTGTGATAGGCAAGTGTACTTTGTTAGGGGTGATTTCCTGGGACAAAGCCAGGGTGGGATTCATACTCAAATTTAAGTACCATAAAATTCAAATAGTAAACAAATGCAAACATTCGTCCAAAAGGTCAGAGGTAGGGTTGAAGTTAGGATCCTGAAGCCAGGAGTAGGATTTATATGAGAACAAGAGTGAATCAAGGAAAAAGGGTGTAAAGTGAGTCAGGGTATCTAAAAAGGCCAGAGTCAGGGCAGAGGTTTCACTGCCACAGAAACAGGGCAGTGTTTAAGATAGAGAATGGACAGTTTGTAGTTGTTCAATAAAGATACTTATTGAACATTATACAAATTGCTTAAAGACAAACAGAACTCCTGAAAAAGTTACTCTTCGAAGAAAATATATGGGGAAAATGTTGAACAATGCTCCTGGGAGTGATTTCTTGGACATGACACCAAAAGCATAGACAATAAAAGCAAAAATAGTCAAGTGAGACTACATCAAACTAAAATGTTTCTGTATAACACACAAAACAACAAAATGACAAGGCAACCTATGGAATGGGAGAATATATATACAAGCCATAGATCTGATAAACGGTTGTGATCCAAAATATACAAGGAAGTTCTTCCATTCAAAGGCATAAAAGCAACCCTATTTTAAAAATGGGGCTTCCCAGGTGGTGCTAGTGGTCAAGAACATGCCTCCCAAGGCAGGAGACTTAAGAGATGCAGTTGGATCCCTGGGTCAGGAAGATCCCCTGGAGGAGGCCATGGCAACCCACTCCAGTGTTCTTGCCTGGAGAATCCCATGGATATGGGAGCCCGGCAGGCTACAATCCATAGGGTTGCAAAGAGCTGGACACGACTGAAGCAACTTAGTGTGTTTTGAAAATGAGGTAACAAGTATTGATGAGTATGTTGAGAAAAGTTAATCCTTGTAGTTGTTGGTGGGACTGTGAAATGGTGCAGTCCCTATGGAAGACAGTATGGACGCCCCTTAAAAAAGTAAAAGTGCCATATGATCCAGCAGTTGCATTTCTAAATATTTATCTAAAATAATTGAAATCAGGATCTTGACATCAAGTGCAAATATTTGCATTCTCATTTTCATTGCAGCATTAATGCTATTTGTAATAGGAACATGTGGGAACAACTTAAATGTCCATTTATAAATGATATTTTTAGCATCTCTGTAGTTTCCCTTATTCTAGGATTTCATATCTTTGGGATCATATGGTATGCAGCCTTTTCATACTGGCTTTTTTCTCCATTTTCTTTCATGGCTTGAGAGCTCATTTATTATTTATTTTGTTGTTAAGTCACTAAGTTGTGTCCAACTCTTTGTGACCCCATGGACTGTAGCCTGCCAGGCTCCTCTGTCCATGGGATTTCCCAGGCAAGAATATCAGAGTGGGTTGCCATTTCCTTCTCCAGGGGATCTTCCACACCCAGGGATCGAACCTGTCTCTTGCATTGCAAGCAGATTCTTTACCATCTGAGCCACCAGGGAAGCCCTCATTTATTTTTAATGCTGAATAACATTCCAATGTCTGGATATACCACACGTTTATTTATATATTCACCTACTGAAAGACATCTTGGTTGCTTTCATCTTTTGGTAATTATGATAAGCTACTATAAACATCTGTATGCAGATTTTTGTATGGACGTTAGTTTTCAACTCACTTGGGTAAGTTGCCAAAGAGAGAAATTGTTGGATCATATTGTGAGAGTATGTCTAGCTTTGAAAGAAGCTGCCAAATTACCTTCCAAAGTTCCAAAGTAGCTGCTCCATTTTAGTATTCCCACCAGGATGAAGATTGTTATTGCTCCATATCCTTGCCAACATTTGGTGTTGCCAGTGTTTCAGGTTTTAGCCATTCTAATAGGTGTGTAGTGGTATCTCATTATTGTTTTATTGATTTATTTACATTTTAACTAGTCAGATGCCTAGGGAGAACAGCAAAGAGAAAGGACTCCTATAAGGAATATATTTACAGCATATCTCAAAATATGTTGTGTACTACAAAATCTTGCTTCTCCTTGTAGAAGTCTATTAATACTCCTTTTACCTTTAGCATCTCTACCTTTTATGTGATTCTGTTAATTATCATTTTAATTTGCAAATAAAACAATCTGATGACATTGAAAATCTTTTCATAGGCTAAGTTGCCATCTGTATTATCTATGTTGGTAATATTGTTTATTCAGATCTTTTGCCCATTTTTGATTGAACTGCTCATTTTCTTACTGCTGGTTTTTTTAAGTTCCTTGTATATTTTGGATAATAGTCCTTTATCAGATGTGTCTTTTGCAAATATTTTCTCCCAGTCTGTAGCCAATGCAGGAGATACAGTTTTGATCCCTTGTCTGGGAAGATTCCATATGCCATGGAGTAAATAAGCCCATGAGCCATAACTGAGTCTGTATTGCCACAGCTACTGAAGCTTGTGTGCCATAGAGCCCAAACACGGCAACTGCTAAGCCCGTGTGCTGCAGCTCCTGAAGCCGGCGTGCCTAGCCTGTGCTCTGCAACAAGAGAAGCCACGCGATGAGCAGCCCGTGCACCACAACCAGAGTAGCCCCCGCTCACCACAACTGGAGGAAAGCCCACCCAGCAACAAAGACCCAGCGCAGCCAAAAATAAAATAAAGAAATAATTTTTTTAAATGTTTTAAATTTTGAAAGTTTTGTTGGCATTAAATCAGTTTTGGGAAAAAGCAGCCTTGATTGGCTCTGTATTAGGCATGTGATACTTTCAAACAGACAAGCTAAACATCAGCAATTGGAGTCAAGAGAGCATTAATATATATGTTTTTCATGGACCCTTAGGTAGGTCACAACTGAAATAGTACCCTGGCACTACCCTGCCTTAGTTTCCAAGCATTCCTTGCATACAGTCCCTTGTCCAAGTCACGGCTCAATCCTAAAGATTGAAATCACCACTTCATATTCTGGGGTTATGACTACTAATCTCTGATAACTTCTGAAGGGATGAGTTAAGGGAGCTGAATACACACATTATGGTACTATGGGCTGGTAGTAACAAAGATTAGGAGGAAAAACAAAAGCAATTTTGCCTCCAAATAACTATACAACTCCAGGAGAGAGGAGACACATATTCAATTCCTAGGCAAATCCTAACTTTTAATAAACAGCAGATGCAAAGTTGTAACTGTCATGACAAGCAATGCTTGATGAGCTATGTATGATGCATAAAGGAATTCCAAAAACAAAAAGGAGAACATTTATTTTTATAAATGCTCATACTTGTGAATATTGGGGGAAAAGATCACAAAAGTTGCTGCCAAATCTCCTGTGCATATTTTCTTTATGAACTTATTTATTCTGATTCTGAATCAGTGACATTTTCTTTTTCCCCAAACCTTTCTTTCATATAAAGAAAACTGACTCATTAACAGCTCCAGAAGAGGTTAATGATTTGGTCTAATTACTTCTCCAGGGGCATGGGGAGAAGCTCAGATAAATAAAGAGATGGTTTTCTATAAGAGAATATGTTATGTGAATGTTAACATATTACGTCCTCTCTCACCAAGGCCCTACACGACAGAAGAGGGAAAATAAAAGACTTGTTATGTTCTGCCATCTAATCTGCATCTGCATTTCAAAGATTAAAAAGTGAATCATTATTCAAGCTCCACAGGGTCAGAAAACTTCAAATGAGATAAGATTCGATATTGATGAACAGCGTGCTTCTTAGGAAGATCATTTCAAAATGTATGTGGCTTCCTTAGCCCTACTCATGTATTCCCACCCCATCACAAATCTATTGAGGATGTGTTACTTGACATTCAATGAGGTTTTTTTCTAAAAATTTATTTATTTTTTATTGAAGATAATTGCTTTACAGAATTTTGCTGTTTTCTGTCAAATCTCAACATGAATCAGCCATAGGTATACATATAGCCCCTCCCTTTGAAGCTCCCTCCCATTTCCCTCCCCATCCTATCCCTCTAGGTTGATCCAGAGCCCCTGTTTGAGTTTCCTGAGCCATACAGCAAATTCCCGTGGCTATCTATTTTACATATGGTAATTCCATGTTACTCTCTCCATACATCTCACCCTCTCCTCCCCTGCCCCATGTCCATAAGTCTATTCTCTATGTCGGTTTCTCCACTGTTGCCCTGTATGTAAATTCTTCAGTATCATTTTTCTGCTGCTGCTGAGTTACTTCAGTCGTGTCCGACTCTGTGCGACCCCATAGACGGCAGCCCACCAGGATGCCCCGTCCCTGGGATTCTCCAGGCAAGAACACTGGAGTGGGTTGCCATTTCCTTCTCCAATGCATGACAGTGAAAAGTGAAAGTGAAGTCGCTCAGTCGTGTCCGACTCTTAGCGACCCCATGGACTGAAGCCCACCAGGCTCCTCCGTCCGTGGGATTTTCCAGGCAAGAGTACTGGAGTGGGGTGCCATTGCCTTCTCCAATCATTTTTCTAGATTCCGTATATATGTGTTAGAATACAGTATTTATCTTTCTTTTTCTGACTCACTTCACTTTGTATAATAGGTTGTAGGTTCATCCACTTCATTAGAACTGATTCAAATGTGTTCCTTTTTTATGGCTGATATGCAGAGTACATCATGAGAAACGCTGGACTGGAAGAAACACAAGCTGGAATCAAGATTGCCGGGAGAAATATCAATAACCTCAGATATGCAGATGACACCACCCTTATGGCAGAAAGTGAAGAGGAACTAAAAAGCCTCTTGATGAAAGTGAAAGTGGAGAGTGAAAAAGTTGGCTTAAAGCTCAACATTCAGAAAACGAAGATCATGGCATCCGGTCCCATCACTTCATGGGAAATAGATGGGGAAACAGTGGAAACAGTGTCAGACTTTATTTTTTTGGATTCCAAAATCACTGTAGATGGTGACTGCAGCCATGAAATTAAAAGACGCTTACTCCTTGGAAGGAAAGTGATGACCAACCTAGATAGCATATTCAAAAGCAGAGACATTACTCTGCCAACAAAGGTCCCTCTAGTCAAGGCTATGGTTTTTCCTGTGGTCATGTATGGATGTGAGAGTTGGACTGTGAAGAAGGCTGAGTGCCGAAGAATTGATGCTTTTGAACTGTGGTGTTGGAGAAGACTCTTGAGAGTCCCTTGGTCTGCAAGGAGATCCAACCAGTCCATTCTGAAGGAGATCAGCCCTGGGATTTCTTTGGAAGGAATGATGCTAAAGCTGAAACCCCAGTACTTTGGCCACCTCATGCGAAGAGTTGACTCATTGGAAAAGACTCTGATGCTGGGAGGGATTGGGGGCAGGAGGAGAAGGGGACGACAGAGGATGAGATGCCTGGATGGCATCACTGACTTGATGGACGTGAGTCTGAGTGAACTCTGGGAGTTGGTGATGGACAGGGAGGCCTGGCGTGCTGCGATTCATGGGGTTGCAAAGAGTTGGACACGACTGAGCGACTGAACTGAACTGAACTGAATATTTCTTTGTGTACGTGTACCACAGCTTCTTTATCCCTTCATCTGTTGATGGACATCTAGGTTGCTTCCATGTTCTAGCTGTTGTAAATAGTGCTGCAATGAACAATGGGATACATGTGTCTCTTTCAGTTTTGGTTTCCTCAGGGTATATGCCTAGGAGTGAGATTGCTGGGTCGTATGATGGTTTTATTCCCAGTTTTTTAAAGAGTCTCTATACCGTCTTCCATAGTGGCTGTGTCAATTTACATTCCCACCAATAGAGCAAGAGTGTTCCCTCTTCTCCACACCCTTTCCAGCATTTATTGTTTGTAGACTTTTTGATGATGGCCATTTTGGAGTGAGGTGATATTTCATTGTAGTTTTGATTTGCATTTCTCTGATAATGAAATCTTTTCATTATCTTGAGCATCTTTTCATGTGTTTGTTAGCCATCTGTATGTCTTCTTTGGAGAAATGTCTGTTTAGGTCTTTTTCCCACTTCTTGATTGGGTTGTTTGTTTTTCTGGTATTGAGTTGTATGAGCTGCTTGTATATTTTGGAAATTAATCCTTTGTCAGTTGTTTCATTTGCTATTATTTTCTCCCATTCAGAGGGTTGTCTTTTCATCTTGCTTATAGTTTCCTTTGCTGTGCCAAAGCTTTTAAGTTTAATCAGGTCCCACTTGTTTACTTTTGTTTTTATTTCTGTTACTCTAGGAGGACGGTCATAGAGGATCTTGCTTTAACTTAAGTCATCAAGTGTTCTGCCTGTGTTTTCCTCTAAGAGTTTTACAGTTTCTGGCCTTACATTTAGGCCTTGAATCCATTTTGAGTTTATCTTTGTGCATGGTGTTAGGAATTGTTCTAATTTCATTCTTTTACATGTAGCTGTCCCCTTTTCCCAGCACCATTTATTGAAGAGGCTGTCTTTGCCCCATTGTATACTCTTGCCTCCTTTGTCAAAAAATAAGGTACCCATAGGTGTGCGGGTTTATTTCTGGGCTTTCAATGAGGTTTTGATGACCTGTTTGTATGTATGTGCGAAGCTATTGAGTGTCCTCTACGTGCTGGGTACAGACAGACTCACTGCATGGATGTGACTGAGAGCAAAGGCCCGGGGAGCAGGTGTGTGTCTCCTCCTGACTTGTGTAATGTGGTCCATTTACATTACCTGTCTGAGATTTAGTGTTTCTCTCATGCAAATTTGGATATTTGCACAGACTTACTGAAACAATGGCTGTGAAGTATTACCGCCTTACCTGGCATATGGTTAGCAGACAATTAAGAGCAGCAATAACCACTTCTAGTATTACAGGGCACTGAAGAGGAGACAAGGTCCCTGCCTTCAACAATTCTAGAATTCAGTGGCAAGACAAGACATGGGCAAGGACTGCGATAACTAGAAGCGCAAGGCACTGCGTGATTCCTGCTGAAAATTATCTGAATGAGGTATCAGCATATCATGCCACAAAATCTGGAAACTGTTGTAGTAGCAGATGAAACAGGATCATACTTTCACATACTATTGCTATTTTATTTCATCTCTTAGACTTATTAAAAATTTTGCCTCCTCTGGAAACTTGGGGTGTGTGTGCACCTAACCCCCTTCTTTACTTTTTTGATGTGTTAATGGCTTCTTTTTTCCTAATTTCAGTTTACTACATATGATTTGAGCCTACTAGCTAAAATGCATTCTGTTAGCTGTATTGGACATTGTAAGAACAAGTAAAATATATTCAGAGAGTTGTGAGAAGATAGTATATCCATAAAGCAAGAATAGGATACTCTGCCAACCTCAGTCCTCAGGGAAGCAGAAGCCAAGATGAAGTAA
Source organism: Bos mutus (assembly GCF_027580195.1). Classification (NCBI taxonomy): domain Eukaryota; kingdom Metazoa; phylum Chordata; class Mammalia; order Artiodactyla; family Bovidae; genus Bos; species Bos mutus. Next base: position 20,820,903 of record NC_091632.1, read on the forward strand.
GAAATATTGATATAAAAGATGTGGTGGAGGTAACACCTATGAAAGATAAAGGGGAGAGGGAGTAAGGCGAGAGAACATTTAGTCTGTGATGTAGAACCTTTACCAGCTTTGAAAGGAAAGGGGGGAGAATAGAGGATTGGAGAGAAAGAGTTCCTTTTCCAGACTGCAGTGCAATCTAAGAAGGTCTCACTCACCACAGTGGGGTGACCCCACTGTGCTCAGCATTGCCTGGGAGCTTCCCAGGAAGGGGGGCTGGGGCCGAATACTACAGTGGATTCCATCAGTACTGTACCCGGAGGCTCTTAGTAAACGGCACTCTTTCCAGCAGATTCTTCTTGAAAGGAGATTTGAACAGGGCACCTCTATAGCTGACACAGATGGTCTACAAAATGGAACAATCAGAGAAGAAAGAACCCTCAGATATTAAAAGGGACTGACATTCAACTGAAGGATCCACAAAATTGAGAAAGTATCTTAAAATGTAGAATAAGTCAAAGAGATATAAAATATATGAAATTTTAAAGTGAGATATTAGAAGAGTAATCCAAGAAAGCCATTGTCCTGTTAATAAGAACTTCAGAAAAGAGGAGGAGAGATAAGGAAGGAAATTATATTATAAAGAGAGGAGAAATTCCTGGAACTGAAAACTGGGTAGTGTGTTCAGCACAATGAATTTTAAAAGACCTACGCCTGGATACATCCTCATAAAATCACTGAACACTAAAAAGAGAAGATTCCCCAAAGCTTTCAGAAAGATACAACAGTTTGTGTGCAAAGGAATGAGAATCACTCTGTCATCAGGCTTCTAAAGAGCAGCTGGATGCTAGAAAACAAAAGCTGCAGTGCTTTGAGAATGTTGAAACAATTTATTTTCATCCTAAAACTCTCTATCTGGCCAATAATGGGAGAAGATTAAACCATGAAAGCACTCAGAAAATGTAATTTGTAAGCAACTTGTCTTAGTTACTGGAGGATGCACTCCAGCACAATTAGAATAAAAAAGAAAAGGGAAGATAGAGGATTCAAGAAACAGTCAATACAACCAAATAAAATAAAATGGGAATTTCCGGATATTTGCAGCAGATCTAGAGAGCTGCAGTCCTGACTGGAAGAACAGACAAGACCAGGAGAAAAGAGGCATTGAAATAAAACGTGATCGAAATAATCAAGGAATGATAAGAGACTGAAATTTCCCTTCCTATCAGATAAAAGAGGGGCAGAAAGGACTCTGAGAAAAACAAAAACTGTAAGAAAAGTGGGGTGAAATAAGAGGCAAACCAAATATGGTGTCAATTTAAGCAAATGACCTAGAGAAAAAAGGAAAAGCTATTTGGCTTTGACGCTAGGGACAGCCTCTTGATAGTGGCTCAACACTGGAACTACAGAACCTGTAGAGAAGCAATCCTAATATATTACCTAGCCAAGCAGTAAACAATATTTGCATTGTTAAACTAATGTAAACATTATTTTTTTAATTTTCAAATTTGAGTCAATTCAAGGACACAGGAGGAATATTGGTGAAATTTTAGGACAACATGTAATTGTCAAAAAACATTTGATGATGTAAAATAATATGTACCTGGTGGAAGGTGGCCTGTGGGGTTAGGGGAAGTATGTAGGGGATGGGTAGACTCATTTTCCAAGTTGGAATGACACCGTTGAAAGTTAATGGAAACAAATATGTAATTGTATTATTTAATATTACAAAAGTGACTAATAGAAGAATTTAAAATAATGCAAATACTAAATATTGGCAAGATGATGGGAAAGAAGAAGTTAATGTGAGTTAACTTCTCATTTCTCATGAGTTAACTGACAAATATAAATGATAATCAGGATAAATAGTTATAATTATAGTAACGATACTTGTGGAAATTACTAGCCAAAGAACTAAGTACAGAAACAATTAAAAGAAATTACAATATATCCAGAGCTGGCTGGGAAACAATCAGTGCTTGTGAGTTTTTCTGTATTATTTGATTTTTTTTACCGAGCACAGTATTATTTTGATAAAAAAAGAGTTAAAATTAAAAACAAAAGAAAAGCCTTAAACTTGTATTGTTTAAGGCAATAGGGGTTGCTATGGAAATTTTAAAACATAGTTCCTAGAAGAGTATATTTTAAGATCTTCTATGTTCTCTGGCCCCTTAGTGTGGCAGAAGGTTGCCTGACTCACGTTCAGTTCTTCCTCTGCTGCACCCTCCTCCTCTGTCTCTCTCTCTTTCAATCTGTCTGTCTGTCTCGTTCTTTCTCTCTCACACACACATACACAATATGCCAGAATGGATAAGAAAACTGGCAAGTTTCTTAAGGAGACACAAATATAGTAGTCACCACTTTTTTCACATTCCAACTTAATTTAAATTCGATGCTAAATCTCAGCACATTTAGAGCTTCTCACCTCCTTCATGTTGTTATTGCCTCAATTGCATATTTATACATTTTGTATTTATTAAACTAGATTATATATGTTATGCATGTTGTAAAAAAAATCGTACAATACTAAAATGACGGGCACAACAAGAATATTGGATTGGGTAGCCATTCCCTTCTCCAGAGGAAGTTCCCGACCCAGGGATTAATGCCTGCCAGCATTGCAGGCAGATTCTTTACCATCTGAGCCATCGGGAAAGCCCGTTATTATTCTACACACTATTATACAATATGAAGTTATATTAGACAGTGTGTTATACTGATTCTCATATTTAGCTAGGTAACTATCTTTACCACTGTTGCGTATTTCCATGTGTGTGTTTTTTTATATCGTTGTACTACATGTGTTGTTTATTTTTTTCTTTTTATTCTCCTTGGTTTATTACTTTAAAAATTCAATTTTAAAGTAAAGTAATAACCAGGGAGGTCAGTTGCTCCAAATAGGATTTCCAATACCATGTTCAGTAAAATTGGAGAGAGTAGGCAAAATATCTTTGTCTTGTTTCTGATCTTAGAGGAAAAATTTTCAGTTTTTCACTGTTGAGAATGACATTAGCTGTGGTCTTGTCGTATATGGCCTTTATTATGTTATGTTCCTTCTATACCTGCTTCATTGAGTTTTTATCATAACTGGATATTGAATTTTGTCAGATGCTACTTGTGCATCTGTTGAGATGATCATGTGATTTTCATCCTTCGTTTTGTTACTGTGGTGTATAAATGTTGTGGATGTTGAAGATCTTTGTGGATGTTGAAGATCTTTGCATCCTTAGAATGATTCCCACCTGATCATGATGTATGATACTGTTAATGTATTGTTGAATTCAGTTTGCTAATATTTTGTTGACAATTTTGCATCTATGTTCATCAGGGATACTAGATTGTAATTTTATTTGCTTATGGCGTCCTAGTGTGGTTTTGGTATTAAGGTACTCCTGGCCTTAGAGAATGAGTTTGCAGGAGTTCCTTCCTCTTATTTTTTAGGAAAATTTAAGATTGATATTATACATTCTTTGAATAGTTGGTAGAATTTACCAGTAAAGTAAAGAATTTTACCAGTAAAAGTAAATTTACCATTTTACTGGGTTTTTGTTTGTTGGGAAGTTGTTGATTGCAGATTCAATCTCCTTACTAGCAGCTGGTCAATTCAGATTTCTGAACAGAAAATGGTAGTCACCATTTTTCATTGCCTACCATAATTAAATCAATAAATTATTATTTCAAGTCTGAAATAAAAATGTGCACACATTGTGAGCATTAAGTTTGTAGCGACATAACAATTAGAAGAGCATTCTGTAGACATTCAGGTCTCAAGCCCATTCCTTTCCTTAGTCCTCACTTCAAGGTTTTCAGGACTCAGGAGAAAAAAGTGTGTAGTTTTTAATCTCACTTCTGAGTTAATAGTCAACTTGCTTATGGAAATGGCTGTCATTGTTACCATCATCATAGCACATAAAACCAGCTTTCCTCTTATTCAGAAGAAATTCACATTGCTTCCCCTTCCTTTTATAGCATAAATGGTTTGGTCCTAGAAAATCTAGAATGTAAGATTCCCTCTGGGACATTTGGGCTTCTTGAACCTTAATAAGCCCAATGACAGAAATCTTTTCCATATATCTTGAGTTTTATAAGTCCATAGAAGCCAGAAAGAAAGTCCTGTGCCACACCCAGTACCAAGAGTTAATCTATTAAAAGGATACTGGTCATTTTCTTTTAGTCTGTTTAGAGGGATACATCTATGTGCCATGCATTACATTAGGCAATTTGAATGTATTATCATCTTTTAATTTTCACAATAATTCTAGGAGACAAGAGCTATTATTAGATCTATTTTTCAAACAAGATGTTTCGACTTAGAGAAGTCAAATAGGTATTAAGCAATAAAAATTAGATTTAAGCCTATCAGTTCAGTTCAGTTCAGTTCAGTCACTCAGTCGTGTCCAACTGTTTGTGACCCCATGAATCGCAGCACTCCAGGCCTCCCTGTCCATCACCAACTCCCGGAGTTCACTCAGACTCACGTTCATCGAGTCAGTGATGCCATCCAGCCATCTCATCCTCTGTCATCCCCTTCTCCTCCTGCCCCCAATCCCTCCCAGCATCAGAGTCTTTTCCAATGAGTCAACTCTTCGCATGAGGTGGCCAAAGTACTAGAGTTTCAGCTTTAGCATCATTCCTTCCAAAGAAATCCCAGGGCTGATCTTCAGAATGGACTGGTTGGATCTCCTTGCAGTCCAAGGGACTCTCAAGAGTCTTCTCCAACACCACAGTTCAAAAGCATCAATTCTTTGGTGCTCAGCCTTCTTCACAGTCCAACTCTCACGTCCATACAGCCTATCAGCCTGGTTCCAAATTCTGAAAGCATCTATCCAGTTTACTGTAAGCCTTGCAGCTTGAGTTTATCATCATTCCTCTCCTGCTCTGTATTATTTAACATAAAATATCTCTACCTCAGCTGATACTTTATCAAATGTACTATTTTTCTCTATTTATATTACCTTGTTTTATTCTTATAGTTTCATCCTCTCAAAGAAATTTTAGTAGAACTGACCAAAATAGCTTCACAGGCATATTTGCTACCATTGTTTTATGTATTGAGACTGTATCTCCTCTGTTTTTTTCTAGCATATTGCTAATCATTAATTTAATATTGCAGAACCTCAACCAGAGTTTGCCTTCATCTATAACTAAACCATTCCTTTGGAAAGGAAGAATTAATTCCAAACAATCATGACTGTTGAATAATTTAAAACATTTTACTCCCACATGAATTATCTTAAATTTATCTACATTGGATAAAATTCTTAGCACACATTTAAAAAATAAGATGAAAGATTACATCACATTCAAAATACTGGTTTTAATTTTTAAAATAATTCCATGAGAAATAAAATGGCAAATTATAAACACATGCTGTTTTTATTGCACTTTCACATTCATTTATAATGTATGACTATTTTAAAAGTGAAATTTTATTTAATCTGCATTTTAGCATATAGTAACAGTAATATATAATGTCCAAATGAGCACATGCAGAAACTGAGGCATCCTATTAAGAGATTCTGTATTCAGTGACAAGTGGATTTGGGGTGAGTAAACTTGAATAGGCTGAGGCCTGCTACTTAATAAGGAGAAAATGGCGAATAACATATGTCAGTCATCTGAGTGTTGACAATTTTTATTTGTGGTTCAGTTCTTTTTTTTTTTTTTACAGAAAACAACAAAATCTATAATTAAATGAACAAAAATATAGACAAAAGCCATGAAAATAAGACAGAAAATAGTAAGTAAAAGTGTTTGAAGTGTTATCAAAAGTATTAATATTATCCCTGGTGTTGTGAGTCAACTTTCTATGGAAATAATTTCCATAAAATAAAATATACACATTTCGAGTGAGTTTTGACAAATGCAAGCGTTTCTATTGTTACAGAAGTTCCTTTGTAATCCTTTCCATTCAGTCTTCTCCCACCACTCTCAGCTCCAGGGAAGCATTGATCTGTTTTCTAACACTATTCATTGGATTTTTTTTTTCACATATCATACCCAATGGTTTGATCATGATGTGTTAAAGTTTGGTTTTCTTTATAGTCATCCTGCTTGGAATTGATTGTGCTTCTGGGATATATAAGTTAATGTTAGTCATCAAATCTGGGAAAATTCAGACCATAACTTCTACAAATTATTTTTTATGCACGTTTCTCACTTTCTTCTCCTTCTGCAATTTCAATGACACATATGTCAAACTGTTTTAAATTATCCTAGAAGGCAATGGCACCCCACTCCAGTACTCTTGCCTGGAAAACCCCATGGACGGAGGAGCCTGGCAGGCTGCAGTCCATGGGATCCCTAAGAATCTGACATGACTGAGTGACTTCACTTTCACTTTTCACTTTCATGCATTGGAGAAGGAAATGGCAACTCACTCCAGTGTTCTTGCCTGGAGAATCCCAGGGATGGGGGAGCCTGGTGGGCTGCCGTCTATGGGGTCGCACAGAGTCGGACACAACTGAAGTGACTTAGCAGTAGCACATACACCTAAGACTAGATTTTTTAAATATTTCACTTAGTATTCTTAATATTTGATAATTGCTCTTAATATGTCTTCAAGTTCACTGATTAATTCTTCTGCCATCTCCACTCAGTTATGAATCTTTTCCAATGAACTTTTTATTTCAGGTATTGTACACTTTAGTTCTAGAGTTTTTATCTTTTCTAATTAGTTTTCACTTTTCTGTTTAGAGTCCCTAATTGATCGCTCATTGTGTCGATAGTTTATTTAAAATCTTTGAAAATATTTATGATTGCTGCTTTAGGTCTTTGCTACAAATCAAATATTTGAATCACACTGAAATCAGTTTTTATTGACTTCTTTTTTTCTTGACTATAAATTACATTTTCCTGTTTTGTTAAATTTTTAGTAATTTTTAACTGTATCATAGACATTGTGAGTAATGTATTACAGGCTCTTGGGATTCCATAATAGCCTTCTGAAGACTGTTGATTTTTGTTCCAGGAGGTAGTTTAATTATTGGCTGAACACCTGGAACCTAAATGGACTTGTTTTACACTTTGTTATGGCAGATATGAGGAAAATGTGAGGTTTTTCTAAGACTCTCTAACCTGGGTAGAGTCAGCTTCCAAACTCTGATGCCCCTACCAATCTTTTTTTTTTTAAGTTTTGTTTTTAGGTTCTGTTAGGGTAGGTCTGGAGAAGGCGATGGCACCCCACTCCCGTACTCTTGCCTGGTGAATCCCCTGGACAGAGGAACCTGGTAGGCTGCAGTCCATGGGGTCACTAGGAGTCGGACACGACTGAGCGACTTCACTTTCACTTTTCACTTTCATGCATTGGAGAAGGAAATGGCAACCCACTCCAGTGTCTTGCCTGGAGAATCCCAGGGATGGGGGAGCCTGGTGGGCTGCCGTCACTGGGGTTGCACAGAGTCGGACACGACTGAAGCGACTTAGCAGCAGCAGCATCAGGGTAGCTCTATTTTAGGCCTTTCTGTAGCATGGTCCATATTCCTAAAGCTTGGCCTTCCTGTAGTATTAGTCAGGTCTCTACCCTCTGGCTGGGCCAGACCTCTAATATTTCCCAGGACTGCTTGATCTCTATTATCCCTTTTTCCTCTCAACCCCATAGTAGCCACTCTCTGGAACACCTAGCACATGGTCTCACCTGGAACACACACAGCCCAGTCCTTAGACAAGGTCTCATGAAAAACCCTCACCCGGACTTTTGAGTCTTCTTTGCCCTAAAGGTTCTAACCTCTTCAAAATCTCCAAACTCTGAAGTTGGCCCCAAGCAGAGAGAGATGACAGCTGTGGGAATCATCTTGTGAGTTTTCTTTTCTCATGGATCACAATCTCATGTGACATTGTTCAGTGTCTGAAAACAGTTGCTTCATGCATTTTACACAGTTTTATACCTATTTATGGAAGGAGGGTTAAACCCGTACCAGTCAGTCTATCTTGGCTGAAGTTTTATCTACAGTTTTGAAGAAACACTGAACGAAATCTGGGATCCATTAATACTGACATCTGAGTGTTTATGGTGATAGTCAGGTGACTGAAAAGGATGGTATAATAACTAAATTAAAAAAAAAGAAAATGTGAGTCAAAATATAGACCTTCTAAAATGTACATTATGTGTTTGTTTTCCAGTTTATCTTCCTTGGGCCAATCAACCTCTTCCCACTTTCTGGGTTATAAATGACTTTCAATTACAGTGCTTGCCCAACCACTCCCAGTCACACATGTAGGCATGTTCGCCCAGGCGGAGCCAATCAAAATGCTCCATGCTGGGACTTCCCTTGTGATCCAGGGGCTAAGACTCCATCCTCCCAATGCCAGGGGCCTGTGTTCAATTTCTGATCAGGCACTAGATCCCACACGCAGCAACCAAGGCTTCACATGCTGCAACTAAAGATGCCATGTGCCACAATGAAGATGGAAGATCTCACATGCCACGACTAAGACCCAGTGCGGCCAAATAAATTCAAATGAAAACAAACGAACAAAAACCCAAAATGCTCCACGCTAATGACCTCAGTGATTGGTGCAGGAATGAGCATCCAACAGTGTCAGTCAGAGTCTTCCCTGGGCTTAACAAATGAATATTTTTAGAGAGATATTCTCTTTCGGTTCGGGTTGCTAACTGTAAAGATATGAACTGGGTCTCTTGACAGACACCTTGCCCACCAAAAGGACAGAGTGTAGCTAGTAGGTGTTTGTCTCTCTTGGGCTGCTCAGCAGTTAAAAACCTTCTTCCAATTTGAGATCTCTATTGTGGGACCCTCAGCAGGAAGCAGGGTCCTGTCACCCACTCTAGTAGCCAAACCTTCTCTCTCCTTACCCTCTGGAAGCTAGGACTCAGCCAGTCAGACTGAATCTCATCAATCCGACTCTCCTACTTACCTTTCAGATATGAATGCTGTCATGTGAAGATGCAGAAAGAGTAGCAGTGGTTTGTACAACAGCAGTGGCCTAGAAGATGCAATGAGAGCAGTAAGTGTCCAGTTACGGCACATTCAGACAGCTTACGGCAAGTATCCTGGTGGCACCAGCAGCAGTATCTTCACTGGACTGTTTCTGAGGGTTCACAGCAGTCTGGGAATCCTTAAGTGTTGCTTATTTTTTATTCCTGGCTCTCAGGCCCTCCTAAAAATCATTCAGGCTAACCTATATCCTTCTATAAATTCTTTTTTTTTTTTTTGCTGAAGTTAATTAGGCAGACTGTTAGGTGTCTTTCAAAGTGTGTGTGTAGGTGTCTCTTTGTGTGTATATATACATATGTGTATATGCACACATAGAGATAGATATTGATAAATATTAATATGGAGAGAGAGAGACTAGAAGGGAGAGATGGAGGGAGAGAAAGAGGAAAAAGAAAGAAAAGAAGGAAACTTTCACTTGGAAATTTATATTTTTCCATACTGCTTTATTTATATATATAAGAAAAATTTGTATTTTTCTTATACCAGAATTCCTTGGTGGCTCAGATGGTAAAGAATCTGCCTGCGATGTAGAAGACCTGGGTTCTATCCCTGGGTTGGGCAGATCCCCTGGAGAAGAAAATGGCAATGCACTCCAGTCTTCTTGCCTGAGAAATCCCATGGACAGAGGAGCCTGGCGGGCTACAGTCCATGGGTTCGCAAAGAGTCAGAAACAACTGAGCAACTCACACACATATACACATACTGCTTAAATGTCTTAGAGTAAGCACACATCTTTCTTAACATTTTTTAAGAAAATCAAAAGTAGGAGGTTACTTTGGCTTCAGTTACCCAGACTGGGAGAAATATCAATAACCTCAGATATGCAGATGATACCACCCTTATGGCAGAAAGTGAAGAAGAACTAAAGAGCCTCTTGATGAAGGTGAAAGAGGAGAGTGAAAACGTTGGCTTAAAGCTCAACATTCATAAAACTAAGATCATGGCATCTGGTCCCACCACTTCATGGCAAATAGATGGGGAAACAGTGGCTGACTTTATTTTTCTGGGCTCCAAAATCACTACAGATGGTGATTGCAGCCATGAAATTAAAAGACGCTTACTCCTTGGAAGGAAAGTTATGACCAACCTAGACAGCATATTAGAAAACAGAGACATTAATTTGCCAACAAAGGTCCATCTAGTCAAGGCTATGGTTTTTCCTGTGGTCATGTATGGATGTGAGAGTTGGACTGTAAAGAAAGCTGAGTGCCGAAGAATTGATGCTTTTGAACTGTGGTGTTGGAGAAGACTCTTGAGAGTCCCTTGGTCTGCAAGGAGATCCAACCAGTCCATTCTAAAGGAGATTAGTCCTGGGTGTTCATTGGAAGGACTGATGTTGAAGCTGAAACTCCACTACTTTGGCCATCTGATGCAAAGAGCTGACTCATTGGAAAAGACCCTGATGCTGGGAAAAATTGAAGGCAGAAGGAGAAGGGGACGACAGAGAATGAGATGGTTGGATGGCATCACCGACTCGATGGACATGAGTTTGGGTGAACTCCGGGAGTTGGTGATGGACAGGGAGGCCTGGTGTGCTGCAGTTCATGGGGTTGCAAAGAGTCGGACACGACTGAGCGACTGAACTGAATTGAACCCAGACCTTAGTTACTGTATGTCTAAATGCTCTCACTACATCTTCACCAATAAAATTGTTCTGTAGATATATGCAGTGTAGAGCCTTGGAACGTGATTCTTTCCTGAACTTCACTTGGAATAAGAGAGCAGCTGCTCTTTCTAGATACTTTGGAGGCAGGAATTTATAGACCTCTGTGGTTTGAGGAAGGAAAATGAATTTCTTCTGCATTGAATTTTCCCTGGAAAATTTTTACATTTACCAAGATGCCCTCTGACAGACAACGGTGTCTGTCTCTCACTGGAAACTTCAACTGTGAAGAAAACTCTTTTTGCTGAACAGTATTTATCCAAGTTGGTACTTTTTGGTTTGGGTTTATAATGTTTTTATGCACATAGCATGTGAGTGACTAACACTCATTCATTTCCTTGCATTCCCTACTTTTTGGACCTGTATTTGCGTTGTAGTTTTTGGAAAATATGGCTTGATGTGTCTGTGGTAACCACAGGAAGATGAAATAGTGATATATAACTTGTATGCTTTGACAGACTAGAGTTTTGTCCTGAATGTGATGACTACTCTTATGTTTATTTATAAAGGCCTGGTGAAATGACAGGAAAATTCATGGCTACACCCTTTGAATCACTGCTGTCATCACTATGATGGAATGAAATTCTCCCAGGTTCATATACTTCTGTGGTCTATATGGTACTTCTTTATTTTATTTTATTATATTTTTAAATTTTATTTATTTTATTTTAGTTGGAGATGTACACATTATGTAGTGTGGCTTAATAAGCAGGACTCGTTTATGCTTGCAGCTCAAAAATATTTCCCCACAGAATGCAAGTTGGTGCAGCTACTATGGGAAACAGTATGTAATTTGCTCAAAAGACTAAGAATAGAGTTGTCATATGATCCAGCAATCCCACTCCTGGGCATATATCTGGGCAAAACTTTAATTCAAAAAGTTACATGCATCCTTATGTTCATTGCAGCACTATTTATAATAGCCAAGACTTGTGAACAACCTAAATGTCCGACAATAGATGAATACATAAAGAAGATATGGCGTATATACAAAGGAATATTACTCAGCCACAAAAAGAATGAAATAATGCTATTTGCAGCAAAATGGATAGACCTGGAGATTATCATACTAAGTGAAGTCAGAAAGACAGATACTGTATGATAATTACTTATGTGTGGAATCTAAAATATGACACAAATAAACTTCTCTTGAAACAGAAACATACCAACATAGAGAAGAGATTTGTGGTTGCCAGTGGGGAGAGGGGGCGAGGGAGGGATGGACTGAGAGTTTAGGATTATCAGGTGAAAACTATTATATATAGGATGGATAAACAGTCAGGTCCTACTGGATGGCACGGGGAACTATATTCAATATCTTGTGATAAACCATAATGGAAAAGAATGTGTGTGTGTGTGTGTGACTGAATCACTTTGCTGTACACTAGAAATTAATACAACATTGTAAATCAACTATATTTGATAAAATAAAAGAAAATCATTTCCCCATAATTTCAATTGTTTATTAATTTGGGCTTAGATGGCTATTTTCGGAGAAGGCAATGGCACCCCACTCCAGTACTCTTCCCTGGAAAATCCCATGGATGGAGGAGCCTGGTGGGCTGCAGTCCATGGGGTCGCTAAGAGTCGGACGCGACTGAGTGACTCCAGTTTCATGCATTGGAGAAGGAAATGGCAACCCACTCCAGTGTCCCACTCCAGTGTCCCACTCCAGTGTTCTTGCCTGGAGAATCCCAGGGACGGGGGAGCCTGGTGGGTTGCTGCCTATGGGGTCTCGCAGAGTCAAACACGACTAAAGTGACTTAGCAGCAGCAGCAGCAGCTGACTATTTTAAAACACAAATGCACCACTGGAGTGTAGGTCCCATTCATCCTTCTGTAAGAATTATGTAACTATAGTATGTGCATTGCAGTCTGTCTGTCCCTGCAACACCAGTTATTCAACCTTCTCACCTGCTTTGTGTCCTGAGATGCTGACTTTATTGGCCAAATCAACCCAGGTCCGTTGCCTTCTGGCTTGGGCTGGTTTGGCCAACAGGAAGCACAGGGGAGAGATCCAAGTGTGGGAGGAGAGAGAGGTCAAGGTGTTTATTCTCCTGGTTCCTTTCCTGCTGCACCCGGTTTGACACTGGCTGTCTTTCTCTACCTAAGATCACGGCCCTCACCTGGTTCTGGTAACTGCTTCTTCTCTCAATCTTTGCTCCTTTCTGCTGTTCCTATCTTTAGTGTGCTTTCTCATCCTTTGTTGATTTCCTTTAATCCTGCCCACAACATTGTAAATTGTCCTTCCATTAAAGGAGTCCAATAATCCCTTTTGAATGCACCGTTTTTTTTCTGAGAGGACCCAGAATGACACAGTAATATTGCTATGAATGGCCTCTTGGAAATGGACCTCTAAAATTGTATATTAGGGTTGTACTGACTGGTAAGCGGAGAAGGAAATGGCAACCCACTGCAGTGTCCTTGCCTGGAGAATCCCAGGGACGAGGGAGCCTGGTGGGCTGCCGTCTATGGGGTCGCACAGAGTCGAACACGACTGAAGCGACTTAGCAGCAGCAGACTGGTAGGCAGAACAGTGGCTTCCCCAAAATGTCCACACCTTGATCCCTGGAATCCTTGAATATGCTATGTTATGTGAGAAAAAAGAATTAAGGCTGAAGATGGAATTAAGTTTGCTCATCAACTGACCTCAAGACGGGAGGTAATCCTGAATTGGATCTGAATCAGCCCAGTGTAACCACAAGGGCCCTGGAAAGTAGAGGAGAAAGGCAGAAGGATCAGTGTCAGAGCGGTGTGACGTGAGAGAGACAAACCAACCGTTTCTGACTTGGACATGGAGGCCATATGTTCAAATGTGGCTACAGAATGCACGGAGCCTCTAGAAATGGAAAAGTCGAGGAAACAAGCTCTCTCCTGGAGTCTCCAGGTAGCATGTAGCCTTTCTGACACCTTGATTTTAGCCTAGTGAGACTCATATCAGACTTTTGGCTTACAGAGTTGTAAGATAATAAATGTGTTGTTTAAGCCAGTAAGTTTGTGGTAATTTGTTATAGCAGCAATAAGAAACTAACACAGATGACTAACATATTTGTTGAGAACAGAAAATCTTCTTGATGAAGGAAAAGGAAATATGTATAACCCATGGTATGCTATTCAAATTACTACAAATAACAAAGCTTAGGATGCAGTGCAAGTGGAGAGTAAGGTGTTGCAAGACCAATTAGTAATCTTCCTTAGTTGCTATGGTGACAATGGTAACTATTAAGATAGTGGTGTGAGCTGGCTGTTTCTATCAGTTTTAAATAATGTGCATGGATAAAAGTACTAATGAAAAGTTATTAAGGTTCACTCAGGGCTAAGTATAAAATCTCTATGGCAGCTTGAAAAACATTGCTTACCCTCTTCAGCCTATGTTTGATCAATCTAGAATCTAAGAATTGCAACATCAAAGTCTAATTTGCTAAGGAGCAGAAAAGGGAAACTTGGGGTGTGGGATTGGAATGTTTGACAGACACAGGCAAGACCAAGAACTTTGAACTCTGCAATTCTCTTAAAACGTTCTTGCACATAAGTACCCCAACCCAGTAGAAGGGCTGGAGAACACAGGTTGGTTGTAGATGAAGGAAGCTATGTTTATCACTTTAGTCCTCAGCCTCAGAAACAGGCCTGGGCAGCTAAGCTTCATACTGATCATTTCTTTTTTCAACTTTATTTCCATGTTACACTTCATAAAAGGCACTGGTGGTGGCTAACATTTTAGATATCGGGGGGATTTTGACTGAATTTATATCACTTACCATGTACGGTAGCTGGGGGTGCTCCATGTTGGGGACATGTGTTTTTTCTCACAGATAAAAGAATGCTAAGGTGAAGTGTGTCTCCACCTTTTTCTACCCTGCTTTATATCTTGAGACATTGACCTCTATGGACCACATCAACCAGACTCTCTTGTCCTCTGGCTTCTAGCTGGCTTTTGCCAATTCAAGGCACTGGCAAGAGACTAGAGGGTAAGCTGAGAGGGAAAGGGCAGGTATTTCTTTTCCTGGCTCCCTCCTTGTGAGGCTACAGTTGACTGTGTCTGTCATAGCCACTATTTTAGAAACATAGCTAGAGATCCCAGTCCATCTTAGGCAGAGCTCCTCTATGGCTTGCTGGGGTCCTTCACCTAACCCTTTTTGATTTCCCTTAAATCTGCCCTGCCCTCACTTTTCTAAATAGACACTTCATTTACCTCTCTTCAAATATACCCTTTTTCTTACCTGAACCCTGACTGATACCATCATCATTATCATTGTTATCATCAATGACATCATAGTAGTTAACACTGATCAAGCTCTTCTTATGTCCCAGGTACCTTAATACATGAATTTGCTTATTTTATCTTTATCACAACTATATGAGCTGTATGACTACTTTGATCAGGACATTGACATTTACCAATTATCACATAGCTTTCCCAAACTTACCCAGCTAGTAAGTGGCCGAGATGAGATTTAACCCCAGTCCGTAACATTTGAGGGAACAGAGCAAAATAAGTAAAGAAGACAGGTTTTTAAGTCAGAGAGACTTGCCTAAAGGTATCACATGGTGACCTGAGCCAAAACACTTAATCTCTCTGATCTTAGGTTTCCTTGTTTCTGAAATGGAAACGACACTGCCTCTGTCAGAGTTCTTTGTTTGCAAGCAACAGAAACACCACCACCCAAACAAAATGAAAGGAATCCAGAGAGTTCTAAAGGATTCAGGTAGCAGCAACTGATGAATGTATTGTTCAAGGCTTCTGTGTTGTCAGCTCCAACCATCTTCCATTCATGGTTGACTGTGCTTAAGACTCAAACTCCCTGGAGATGGAGCCTCCCTGACCTCACTTGTTTGTCTTATACATCCACAGCTTTAACCAGATAAGCTAGGGCACCAGGTCTCTGCTCAGTGTTCAAGGGTTGGTCTCCCAAGGAAGATCAGTGTGGTTTTACTTGAAAAGGAGGTAAGGGATGCTGTGAAGGCAAAAAAGCAAATGAAGAAACCCTATAAAACCCACTTTCATGCATGCAGCAAAAAGTAAAGGAGATAATTTAGGCAGATCTCTTGACACAGAGGAGTAGAGCTTTCTCTTCCATTCTGCCTGAGCATTCAGAAAAGAGGAATTTATGGTAGTAAGCAGAGTATATTAGAGGGGATTTTGGTGGCTCAGTCGGTAAAGAATCTGCCAGGAATGAGTGAGACCTGGGTTTGATCCCTGGGTTGGGAAGATCTCCTAAAGAAGGGAATGGTTACCCACTCTAGTATTCTTGCCTGGAGAACTCCAGGGACAAAGGAGCCTGGTGGGGCTCACAAGGGGGTCACAAGGAGTCAGACATGACTGAACGACTTTCACTTCACATCCTCCACTAGCTCTTTTTATTGTCTGCCTTCTGATTATCTCTTGCAGGAACCTTTGATGTTTACTTCCCCTTGTCCTGCCTAGTGACTGCCACCCCTTACCCCATAATCCCTGTGCCAACCAATCCCTCATCCCAACCAATGATACAGGCTTCTAACAGTGTGTCCATGTGCTCTCTCACCTGGTTCATCTCAATGTTCAAGGCCCTGTGTTTCTCCACGTTTCAATTTTAAAATTTAAATCACATAGAAAAATTGAAAGTAGACAGTGCACACCTGTAAAAACATCATCTATTTGGCAAAACTAATATAATATTGTAAAGTTTAAAAATAAAATAAAAAAAACAGAAAACTAAGAAAAAAACATCATCTATATTTTACCATTCTTAATTTAGGTTATTTGGTTTATGGCATACATATCCATCCATCTATCCACTCATGTATTTATTCAAGCCCCTATTTACAACCCTGCACCTTAATGGATTAATAAAAAAAAATTTTTTTTTTTTTTTACAGTGAACCTAAAGATTTGACATCAGTGTTAACAAAGAGACAACTGACAGAGATCTCAACAACCACTGGAGTTGAGCCAGCCTCTCTTGGTTAATTTTTTGAATAAAAGTTTTTTTTTAAGGATTTGTTTCTCACACAAAGTAACCATCTGTTCTTTCTGACAGGTTCCTTGATTCCTGTCATTTCTAACTATGTCTCTAAAATAGATTTTCTAGAGAATTGCTTTTGGAATGATGGGGAAGAGTTCATGAGGAAAATTCACCAACTGAAGTGACCACAAACTAAAGAAATATGTGGACAGAACATTTCCTAAAAGATAATATTGATAGATTTTGGAAAATGTACAAAATCTGTCTCACAATTACCAGAGGGATAATAACATTGATCATCAAACCTTGGAGGAGACTAAGATCTTAAGAAAGATACTTTCCATCTTGAGAATAGGATAAGCATCTCAATTCTTGAGGGTTATTTGAATACCAAGGTAATTTACATATCCCAAGTTGCATTCCCTTATTACTGACGAGATTTCATTGTGAGATTTATGGTTCTGGTTCAGGGTCCTGAACTCAAGATTTGGGCATCAAGGTTCTCATTGATTTGCTTACTTGTTGAAAAGAGATACTGAGCCAGTGCTGGTTAAATTTTAGATGCAAAGGTAATGAAGTAGAAGAAACATAACATAGCCATTTTGGAAGTGTAAAGACAGTTTACATGTAGCTCTAAAATATGGAACATCTACTGTTGGTGACATTTGTCTGTGTTCTGGCATGAGATTTTACTTCTGAGAATGGAAGGGTGTGTTTTGAGAGTCCTAGGGGAGGAGGGATTAGCAGGTACCTGGGGAAAACATGCTGGAAAAAAAGAGAGACTGAGGAATAATCCTGCCAGGAGGAGAGAGGTCTAATCGGTACTGCAAAGAGTAGGGGGAAATAAACAGAATCCTAGAACATGTCAAAGAAGAGGAAGCAAAGATGAAGAGTAGGTAACAGTACATGAGAGACGTTTGAGCAACACCTAAATAAACTGAATGGAGAAAAGATATCACTGAATTCAGCTGGGAAATTCTCAGAAAGTGACCAGGCATGATACAAGAAGGCCTGGCCTGGAATGATAGGATATGATTGAATAAGAGATGAGTACTAGAGACAGGTAAATATCTCAGGAGAAGCTGATCAGACTCACAGCTCCAGGGGTGGGCTCTCCGTAGCAGAAACTGACTAATGCAGCACATAACCCTAGCCACAGTCACTGGTTCAGAGATGGCCACATGACCTTTATTGAAATGATTGGGAAAAAAAAAGGACTCTTTCCTAGATGGTGTGCTTTAGATTTGAAGCTTGGAACCGCAGCAACCTTGTTGATGCCATGAGACAAAACATGATGCTTACCCGTGGAAGGCTGAAAAATCAGATCATCAAGGACAATACAGAGCCACTGGATCAGTCTCCTCTGAAGTTCAAACAATCCCCAGAATCAGCACATTTGGCCTTATTAGTAAATAGTTACAAACTGATAATGGGTTTGGGGTAGCCCAGAAAGTCTTGCTAGCAGAGTTAATACTGCAAATTTACCCACTTCTTAGAAAAGGCTCTCCTATCATATCCTCTTGTACATAGACAATACTCAATTAAAATACAGGATGGAGGGGAAAATTCATTTTATCCAACACATATTGTTGCTACAAAATTAAGGTTAGAAGCAAAGGTAAGCTATGACATGTTTGTGTTTGCAGAGTGGTGCTTTGGGGACAGGAGGTAGTGTGGCCATCAGTGGTGGAGAGTTGAAGTAAAAAGTTATAGGGGTGTTTTTCTCCCACTCACCCTCTGTGACAGAGATAAATCACCTGAAGAGATAGAAGCAGTTCTTATGTTTTCTCAAGTGCTCCTTCAAATTCTATTTCTGACAGCCAGCGTCTCACCAGAGGGGGAAGGTAGTATACTTCTAAATTTCCAGGGCAGAGGGAACTAACTACTTAAAAAGGAAAATAATATTTGATAGTGTAATATTAGAGCTCAATTCTTTTTTAAAAAAGACTTTTTAGTGTGGACCGTTTTTTAGAGTCTTTATTGAATTTGTTATAAAATTTCTTCTGTTCTATGTTTTGGTTTTCTGATTGAAGGCATGTGGGGTCCTAGCTTCCTGTCCAGGGACTGAAACTGCATCCCTGTGCTGGAAGGCAAAGAACAACTACTGATATAAAGTCCTGATATTGACTTTTCTAAGGAGCCATTGTATCCTAAATAGTCTCTTTCTACTATTGGGAAAAATGTTCCCCTTTCCAAAGTGGGAATCATAAACCAACACAGTCTTGCAAAGATGCTCAGAATATCTGTAACTATAACTGGTCAGAGAGAAGAAATTACAGCCTAGAAGAAATAAAAACTGCATTTTCCTTAGTCTTCATTTCCAGAGTTTGTGCGCAAGGCCAGTGTATAAATTGACAGTGAGGAACACCCAGCAGCCCTTTCCTAATGATCCTAAACAAGTTTCCGAGACCAAACAAGGCATCGTTCCGGCTAATAAACGAGGTCATAAAGCGAATACGCCAATTTCCAAGCTACCCTTGTGCGTGGGGAGAGTTTTTCTTTATGAACTAAACACATTAACTTTTATGGCGGCTAATTTCCTTCCGAGCGCTGTGGAATATTCCATTTATCAAACAGTGTGTATCTTGAGGTATGTGTTTTATGTTATTGGGAGACGGAGAGTTAATAAAATATGGTGCAAATTTTAAAAAGTGGCTCACCTGTGGGGAGGAATAAATAAGATAAACGGGGTGATTAAGGAAAGGAAGCAGCTTACTCAACACTCGTGTGCTGTGTTACAGGAGGCATGAGTGTAAACAGCAGAGGACAGAGATCAGCCACTAAGTAAATATTGGTGACCTCTAGGGCTTAGCCCAGGAGACCTTGGGTCAAGGCTATCATTGAAGTAATGTATGCACAAGTTACATAAACAGGGTAACTGAGAGAGTCTCTGCCCTCCAGAGATTTGCACTCTATTTAGGAAGACAGGTTATGTCCATGGAAAGTTGCTATAGCATGCTCCATACTGACACTTCAGGGCTAGCAAAGCTCTACAGTCCTGATGTTGCAGGAACTCAGAGTTGCTATGGGTTTGAGTAGCTGGGGAGAAAGAGGTGGTTTTTGTTTTGTTTTAAAGCAATTTTGTGAAGTCTTTATTGATTTTGTTACCTTATCGCGTCTATGTTATGTTTTGGGGTTTTGGCCAAGAGGTATGTGGGATCGTAGTTCCCTGACCAGGGATTGAACCTGCACCCCCTGCATTGGAAGGCAAAGTCTTAACCACTGGACCACCAGGGAAGTCCTGAAGAGGTGGTTTTGAGTGCGCTTTGCAGAGTATGACTGAATGGTGAATAAAGATGTGTATTAAGAGAAGTCACAGAAGTGAAGGAACAAGACAGATGAGGTGGCCTCTGCTGATTCTGGGACATCTCTGGCCCCTCTAAGTGTCCACAAGTGTTTCCCTCCTCTTCCTTTCAAGTGACAATGTTGTATGTAAAGGAAGATGATTTGAATGAAAATAAAAATAAGACCAAGAGCCAGTCTTCTAGAAATCCTTATAAAGAACAACTGTATTGCAGGGCTGTCTTTCAATGACTTCTGTGTGTATCTTTGCTATGTCAATGCACAAGACTTGAAAAAATGAAAATGTAAGCTCTAATAAAAATAGTAGCTCACTAAAGCAGCATTAATAGCAGTTCCTTCCAAGAATTTAAAAATGGCAGTAACATCATCACCTGAGATTTGAATTCACTTCAGGCACAAGATAATAGATTGTTAAAAGAATTTTCTGGACATCTACTTAGGAGGTTTCAGTTCAGAAGTTACATTAAGGAGTTAGTCATTAAGCACCAGGACAAATCCATTCCCATGTTAATCTTTGTGGTTACCTGCCATATTGCTAACACAGAACTTGCTATCATCATGTGGACAGAAGGAAAATATGATAATATGGGAAATGATGACTACTTCTTCTGTAAGTGTCAAAGATCCTGGAGATCTTTTCTGGAATCACTGAATGGTTTCCATCCTCTTGATGAGCAACACTTTCTTAGGAAGGCAGTAGTTGATGTCATCAGTTTGTAGAGTCCTATTAAAGGTGAGTTCAGCATCAACTCACCTGCCTTTTAAGGAACTCTCCTCATCATTTCAAATATCCATGTGCACAACACTTAAGTCATCATCATCCCTCACCCATAGCACAACCTCCACTAACCTCTCATTTTGGAGAACAGTACTGCCGTCTATCCAGGGACCTCAGCCAATAACCCAGACTCCGGTGTTGTGTTCCCCCTGCAGTTCCTGCTGCTCTCATTTCTGCCCACTCAGCATTTCTCCTGTCCATCCCTTCCACTCCATCCCTTCTGCTATTTCTGTCGGTAAGGTTCTCACCATTACACATCTGGAGTATTACAGTAGTCTCCTCACTGTCCTCCTTTGCTCTCCTATAACTCTTCCCATGATACTAATAAATCAGCATTGTCATTCACACACAGTTCTGTTCACATTCCTCCCCTCGTTGAAATCTTTTACTGCTTGTAAAACAGGGTTCAAGCAATTCAGCCGGCACAGGAAAGTCTTCATGATCTGACCCCTGCCTACTGCATGAACTGTATCTCTTACCACATCTATCATTTCTTATCCCACAGTCCAGCCAGGCAGCATTATTTTCATGAACTTTCAATGCACCCTGCTCCTTCCTGCTCGTATATCTTTGTCCAGGTTGCTCTTATATGGAATGCTCTCGTGAGTGACCAGTACTGCCTGACTCACCTTTAAAGGCTCAGTTCAGGAATTAGCCATGAAACCTTTCCTGTCTGCTCCCTTGAGAAGAATCATTTCTGATTCAACGCTCCCTTCAGACTTGTAGAGCCTTCTGGTATCACATATACCGTATTGTGCCTTCTGGTTTCCGTGTCTGTCTTCCCTTCTAGGTGAAACGAGGGCTGACTCCACGTTCACCCTTGTCTTGTGTTCTTGTTCATACTGCCAACCAGTTCCGCATTAGGCTCTACCAAAGGGAGCGCTAGAAAGTGGAAGAAAACTGGAGGAGGGAGAAGGGACTTGCTGCTTCCTATCTGCTGCTTCCTGGCCTTTGTCTGCTTCCTATTCCGGTGAGGAACAGTCCAGAAATGCTTCTTCACTTTTCTACAGTGGCAGCTGAGTCCAGTTTGCAATTTTGCCATCTCTTACAGAACCAGCCTCTTTGTGTCTCCAGGGAGACGCCAGCCTGGGCCAGCACCCTCTCCTCAGAGGTCTGGGTCCCAGTACCTAGAAAACCCCATTCCCAGCTTCTAAGTTTTAATAATTCCAACCTCTTCCCTTGTCCCCTCCCAGCCCCCACAGAGGTGGGAACTCCTTCCTGCAGTTCCTACCTCCATTTTACTCTGCTGTGCTGTGTGTTCAGTCACTCAGTCTTGCCTGACTCTCTGCAGCTCCATGGACTGTAGCCCACCAGGCTCCTCTGTCCATGGAATTCTCCAGGCAAGACTATTGGAGTGGGTTGTCATTTTCCTCCTCCAGGGCATCTTTCCAAGCTAGGGATCAAACCCATGTCTCTTAGGTCTCCTGCATTGACAAGTGGGCTCTTTACCACTAGTGCCACTTGGGAAGTCCCCGTGATACTGTAGAGTTTTCTTTTTACAGCTTTAGTTGCCTGGTTAACAACGTATCTGGTTAACAACTCTTTTTTGTTAAATTTATCCTGTTAAAATTTTCTGACCTCACCCTGACTGATATAAAAGTTGCTGAACCAAAGAGCTTTTTTAGCATGAAGGTTTCTAAATCAGATTTTTTCCCATACAAACACTGATGGATTAAAAACATGTTACAAATGTGGAGTCAATCACATAAAACCTAATTTCTAAAACATGCCCTGAATCTGTAATGCTTTTACCCGTAAATTTATTCACTATCCTTTCATTCTCTGGGACTTAAATGTGACATGATTGTTTCAGAGAACCCAAGCTAGTTTATGTTGGGCACTTCCTGCATGGGCTAGACCAAACTGTTTGAGGCTAGACCCACCCGGGACAAATTGCTCATCCTTCTCGTTCCAGTCCTGTCGTGACTGGACCATTTTCTCTGCTGGTTTGTCGTTTGTATGTTTCCTGCCCTTTCTTCCCCAGACTGAGAGTGGGACCATTTCATCTGTTCCTGTGAATC
Organism: Bos mutus; assembly: GCF_027580195.1. Taxonomy (NCBI): domain Eukaryota; kingdom Metazoa; phylum Chordata; class Mammalia; order Artiodactyla; family Bovidae; genus Bos; species Bos mutus. The sequence continues at coordinate 20,843,539 of NC_091632.1, forward strand.
CCCCACAGCTCAGTGCATGTTATACCAACAAACAAAGGAAGGAATGAAGAGGAAAACTCAGGCAAAGGCTAAACCCATTTGCTTTGAGTTACCACTGTTGATTGAGTGGGAGGCCGAGGGGCATAGTAGCACTTGATCAATATTGCTGGTTGATCATCACCAGTAAAACATGACCTCAGCTTCTCATGAGTGCCTCTGTTTTGCTACTGTTATCTGGATCTAAATCTCTTATTGGAAACATTATTTTAATTCCCATTGATGGTGATAGAGGCAGTCATAGCAGAGCATGAATTTAGAGTCAGAAAAGCCTAGGTTTAATTTCTAAATCTGTCATTCATTACCTGTATGAACTCAGGTTACTTAATCTCTTGGAGCCTCAATATTCCCATCTGTGAATTGGAGTTATAATCATAAACATTTGTTAAGGGTTTTATGCCAGATATATTCTAAATGTCATATACCTATATGTTAACTACTTTCTTCTCACAAAAACCTTCTGAGGTATTTATTATTCTTAAAAGTAAGAAGACCAATCTCAGGTCAAATAACTTGCCTAAGATCACCAGCTAAGAATTCTCAGGGTTCAGGTGTAGACCCAGGCAATCTGGCCCTAAAACCCAGCTTCTTAACCATCTGCTCTATTGCCTCTTTCCTTTCATGATTACTAAGAATCTCTTTCCATGAGCTAACATATGTTGAGGGCATGACCCATATAAGTGTGCATAAATAACTCTATTCTGGCACCCTGGAAGGGAATTCAGAAAGAACGTGGATTCAGCAGCTTAGGTTCAGATTAGATTTACCATTGAAATGACCGGACTGGTATGAATGGTTATTTTTGTTATGAGCAGTTTGGCAAAAACCTCTGCCTCAAATAGTAGCAGAACATTTTCCTGCCATCCTTAGCGGTCAACTTGGTGAAAGGTATTTGATTCTGTAATGTTTATTCTGTGTTCTGTTGCTAAGGAAAAGGTGATGTAGTCTCATAGAAAGTCATGGGATGAAAGCTGATCCGTGTAAAGGAGGCTTCCTGAGCAAGCCAGCCCCAAAGTAGCACACACGGTCCCTGTAGCCTGCTCCGTGTCTTCCCAATCAGTACCTGTCCCTACCTGATGGAATATATTTATTTGTTTATGTGTTGTCTGCCCTCTCACAAAAATACAGCCTCCATAGGGCGAGAACTTTACCTGTGTGTTTCCCTGGCGCACAATCTTTGCCTAAATATGTGTTGCCAAGAGTGGGTTCTCGGTAAGTACTTGGGGAATGAAGACTTGACAATGTCTAGTTTTCCAGTAAATGCAGAAAGACTTTTCATGTGTTAGCGTCCATACGCATTTGTTTTTTTTTTTTTATAGGAGTCTAGTTGCTTTCCCGGGTTATGTTAGTTCGTGCTGTACAGCAAAATGAATCAGCCACACCTGACCTTGGATCCCCTCCCTGTTGGGCTTCCTTCCCATTCAGGTCACCATAGCGCGTTAAGCAGAGTTCCCTGTGCTGTACCCATTCCCGACAGAAATTGAAAATGTAACCTTAAGTTGTAACTAAGGCAAAGCTGACACTGTGCAAACCTAGATGCGGTGCACAAGCAGAGGTTGTACTTCCTTCAGCGCTTGAAAGCAGGGTGCAGATTCAGACAGGCCTCAGAGGAGGCGTCGTCTGAGGACAGGTGGGAGGCAAATGTGGACGCCCTGCTGCTGTTAGCACCGCTGGATAAGGTCCAGCTTGAGAAGCCCTTTCAGAATTTAGTACCAAGGAAAACGTTGTCTCTCCTAAAAAGCAATACAGACTAAATAACTCTAGTCTGTGCTTTTCACTTTGGCTGCTTGGAAGCTTAGGACCGAACTTAATACTCAGTAATAGTAGAGAGTTGGCCTAGACTATGGTTTCAGACTCTCTCTCTCTCTTTCTGATATCTTACTTTTATATGCATATATACAATATACAATGTATCTTTCTGAGATATACCTAACCTGTTTCTATTTTAATACATTTATTAAAAGAAGCAATATATATTCACCTACATACACACACAATGGAATTTTACTGAGCCATAAAAATAATGGAATATTGCCATTTGGAGCAATGTAGATGGATCTAGACATTATCACACTAAGAGAAGTAAGTCAGAAAGAGAAAGACAAATACCATGTTATTACTTATATATGGAGTCTAAAAAACAATACAAATAACTTTATTTACAAAACAGCAACAGATTCACAGACATCGAAAACAAACTTACGATTACTAAAGGGGAAAGGGAGATGAGAGGGATAAATTAGGAATATGGGACTAACAGATACACACTACTACATATAAAACAAATAGCAAGGATTTACTGTATAGCATAGTAAACTATTCTCAGTATCTTGTGATAATCTATAATGGAAAAGAATCTGAAAAAAATATGTATAATCGAATCACTTTTCTGTACACCTGAAACTAACAGTAATAAACCAACTATACTTCAATAAAAAAATAAAATTTAATTTAAAAATAAAACAAAAATAATAAACTTATGATACATGTTTCTTGTATTACAAACCAGCTCAAATTTAGAAAGTAGGATATAAATATAAACACTGAAATAAAGAAAGCAATCAGAGAAGTTCTAGAGAACACCAGATACCATGGGCTAGTGGCCCTGGAACCTCTCTTTCCTCGTCCCTTGCAAGACATGCACCCCTCCTCACGCTGTCCCTGCTTTTGGGGTGACAAGCAGTGGTCTCATTCAGCACGTTCATCTCCTTCCACCTCTTCTTCTATGTCACCCATACCGGCCACATACCCAGCAAATCTGAGCCTGAGCTCTTCTATTTAAACTTCTTCAGAGCCCCAGTGCTCAGCAGAGAAAAATCCACAGTATAAACTCTCAAGCCACATTCTATGTCACGTCCCTCTCAAACTTTAGGTTTAGTCAATGTGATTCTTTTTATCAAAATGTACTGCACGCCTACTACATGCCTGGCACTGCATCCGGGGCTTGTAGAGCTGTCAAGCGTTGCTCTCTGTGAAGTCCCCTGGATGCCCTTGTGGTTCATCCTGTCTCCTGACATCTTACCCTGTGTACCGCATCCATTCCTCTATTATTTTGCTCCAGTTCACACTGTTGGACAGTGACTGGCTTAGGTTTATGGTTTACTTCCTCTACTTGACTCAGTTCATGGGAAGCAGGAGACCTCATTCATTCAACTCTGTGCTTTCAGAGTATAGAGGCTGGCAAGGCTGTGTGTGCATGTGTATATTTTTAATTGGGGAAATTGAGGACATGAGAGCAGAAAGAATGAGGCTTTTCACGTAGTATATATTCACTAAATATTTACTGGAAGAGAAAATGTGGTTCAGAGATACCTAGTAACTGTGTACAGGAAAGGGAAATGTTTTGGATGGGCTGCATAAGCAGTTAATATACCTGTGCTTTGGAAGAAGATATAGTGACTGAACCTTTGGATGTGTGTGTTTAGTTTGATTCAGTAAATGTTTCTTGAACATCAACTATAAATAGGAAAGCTGATTGAGCAGCTAAAGGTTTGAGCAACAAAGCATCCATGCTGTATCCTCGGGAAGCTCTATTACCTTCAAGACGTGGACTCTGGAGCTAGAAGAATCCTGGGCTCAAGTCCCATTCTCAGTTCCACCACTTTCCAACTGTATAACTTTGGGCAAGTTAACTAACCTTTCTGAGCCTCAGTTCCATAGAAATGACCTAATTGACAGGTTTCATGAGTTTGAAATAAGGCAAACCATGTGGTGTGTAAGGTACATAGAAAGGATGCGACAAATGCTAGCTATCAGTACTAAAGGCCAAATAAGAAAGCTAAACTATGCTCCAGACTTATCTTCTAATTGACAGAAAGAGCCATGTTAACTCTTCATGGAACAAGGCAAGGCAGCAATGGAGATGCAGACATAGAGAACAGACTTGGACACGATGGGAGAAGGAGAGGGAGAGATGCATTGAAAGAGTGACATGGAAGCGTATACATTACCATACGTAAAATAGATAGCTAGTGGGAATTTGCTGTAGGGAGCTCAAACCCAGGGCTCTGTGACAAGCTAGAGTGGTGAGATGGGGTGGGGGGTGAGAGGGAGGTTCAGATGCAGGGGACACATGTATACCTATGGCTGATTCATGTGGATGTATAGTAGAAACTAACACAATATTGTAAAGCAATTATCCTCCAATTAAAAATACAATAAAAATGCTTACTAAATCCCCAAATGTTTACATTTAATCATGTGAAGTAATATTCAACTGCTTTTGACTTATTAAAATGGCAGTAACTTTTCATGACCCAATACTGCCTGTATGGTACAGTTGGTCACTGACCCCTCAGGGGCCAGTTCCTCAGATTTCCTCTGTCCATTCTGACCTCTTTCCTCTGAGTCAGCTTGTTCATTTGTGCTTGTTTATGATGCATGCTCTGCTTTCTCCCCAAAAGGACCCAAGGAGGCTCCTCTCCTGTAACAAGGAGGCTGTCTGTGCAGTTCATTTGGTGATTAATCACCCGCTGCCTTATGACAAATCCTCTATTGCTTTGGACTGTTATGCAAATCTTGAATTGGTCTCAGCTTTTGCAGGCCAAAAGCTATTAATAGGGCTAGAGAACAACCAGGCCACCTACGAAGCAGAGTGGAGAAAGTGCATGTGTGTTGTGGGGCACCGGCTTCAGGAGTTGGGGACAGGGGACCAGTGAGCCGGAGACAGGAGCCACAGCTAGTGAGTGTCACGAGCATCTGGACCATGGGCTTAGGAAGAGAAAGGACTCCTCAAGATTGAAGGAGGATCCACAAGGAGAGTTTTGAGCAAGAGGGCAGGAGGTCTCTTGACTTAAAAGAAATCAGAGGCTTGCTTTTGGTCCTTACTTCTGTTAAGGAAAAAAGAGAGCCTTTGTTAAGGGGTGATATTCAGGGGGCAGCACTGCAGAGCAACATAAAATGTACTTTCTAGACACTTCGGTGCCCAAGAGACTATGGCATTTCTAAAAGATTGAATACTGCTAGCCCCAGAAGATATTATATTTTCAACTCTTGCCTTGTTTTTCTAGTTTATTCTTTAGGAGGAGGGATGGTGTGAGGTCAGTTTTTCTATGCTCCACAAGGTCTACCTAAATGTTGTAAGTGCTTAATTATTGCCAGGGTGATAGATTGGCACATCCTAGTCTTTCTATCTGACAGAGCATAATGATACAAGAAGGGCAGCAAATCCTCATAGTTATAACTATCCATAATCACAGACTCTCTCCCAGACTCTCACAAGAAGCAAGCTTTTGAAATGAAAAGGAAGCCAGCTCTTTTTCTAAGGGAGGTGCCTAAGAGGTTCTGTGTCTCTTAACCTCAGCTTAAGACAGTAAGGGTATTATACCTGACATAGCTGATGTAAAGGTATCATCACCATCATTCATGTTCGAGGAGCATCCTTTCTATACAGTGTTCAGTATCTCATTTGACCCTGCATCATAGATGAGATGGGTGCTCTCATTCTCATTTTAATGAGGACTCAGAGACTCAGAGAGGTTAAGGAACTTGCCTAAGGTCACACAGCTAACTAGGGGCAGGTTGCAAGCAGGCTTCAACTTCCGTCCCTGGCTTTGGGACGGATAACTTTCTTTCCTGAGCACTCACAGAAAGCCATATCCATAGAAGGGAGGAGGAGGCAGAAGCAGGGATGCGAAACAGGCGTGTGATTTGTCTCACCATTGAGCAGCGTCTCCAGGTGGGTGCATCACAATCCCAGACTGCTCTGCACATGTGTCCTTGCTCCCTAGGAGGCAGGTGCGCTTCCTCCCCTGCCTGTCTCAAGGGCTATGAGCAGAGGATAAGAAGTTGAATTCCCCCAGGAAGCTTCTGATGGGATAGGGACCCAGCCAGGCTGCAAAGGGAAGCACCAAGGAGCAGGGGACCAGGCTGGATGGAGGCAGGCAAGATGATCTTATGGATTCAGTCTTGGCATCTGACCCTAGAACCTGTCTCCTAAACCTTGAGCAAATCTCCATTTAGCCCCACCTTTAGTGCCACAGCCACACATGGCCCCTGGCTTAGAACTGTTACATATGCTCCTCTCAGTTCATATGTGGGGCGGCGTCTCACAGAGCTTTCAGGCTGTCTCTCCATCCAGTGAAAGGCGGATGACAAGTGAGCCTTTTGTCTCTCATATGCTGTCTAGACTGTGACATGCCCCAGTGCACAATCCAGGCAGCAGAGGGTCTCTTCCTTCAGTGAGAGACGTGATGCATGTCAGGAAAAAGAGCTGGCTTCCTCTTCATTTCAAAAGCTTGCTCCTTGTGAGAGTCTGGGAGAGCTACCAGGCGGCATCACTTTGTCTGGTGGGTGAACGAAGGTGAGGCAACCCCCCCATCCCCAGAGCTTACCCAGAGCCGCAGCCCTTCTCAGAGAGCTGTGCGTGTGTGCTAAGTTGCTTCAGTCATATTCAACTCTGTGCAATCCTATTGGACTGCAGTCTGCCAGGCTCCTCTGTCCACGGGATTCTCCAGAAGAATACTGGAGTGGGTTGCCATTTTCTCCTCCAGGGGATCTTCCCAACCCAGGTATCAAACCTGTGTCTCTTACATCTACCTGAACTGGCAGGCAGATTCTTTACCACTAGCGCTCATAACTGAATACTAAAGATCTGTGCCTCCCAGTCTCAATCTGATACCAGATTTACCACATGGCCTTAAGCAAGTTGCCAAACCTCTTTAGACCTCTGCTTCCTCAATTGTAACATAACTGTTCTGGAGTTTAATAGTCCTGGGGAAGAGTTAATAAAATGAACCTTGATCCGTACTGATAAATATTAATCAAAGCTGACAATGATGGTGGTTTTGCAAATATAAAAGTGCCCTCGGAAGAAAAGCTTGTCTGATTCTTCTCAGTGATTTTCATAATGTTGGGCTGGCTCCCAGAAAATATTATGGAACTGTTACACAAAGAAACTGATATTTGCATTTTCTTCTCTTAGCTCATCCTGCTGTATCTATATTTAGATGGCTGTCTAAGGGGATGCCATCAATATCACATTAGTCACAACTGGGAAAAAGGTGTCTCTCCGTCAGGGTGTGTCATTAATCTGCAGCATTAGCGCTGTGGCAATATCGCAGGGTATGCCAGCTGGGACGTCAGAGGAGCGGACTTCATCCCAGTGTAGAATGCACTGGATCACAAACATCAGGAGATTTCCAGTCTGAGCTTCTGCGCAACCCCAGAGGCTGAATGCAGCTTCTGACAAATTAAAGCAGAGACAGGAGGAGAAACACAGACAAAAAAATCCAAAGTCTTTTGTCTTCAGCTTTCTTAAAGTTCAAGAAAGTCTACTGCTGCTGAATTTCAATTAGGGGATTTTTTTCCCAAGGCTGAAGATATTTGTGCATTCAATGACCTTTGCTAAGCATGTCCTCTGCACTGTGAGCACCCCTGGCCTCAGCACTGGAGATGTTAAGGATGAAAAAAGACAGGATGCTTGAATTAAAGAGCTTATTGTCCAGTCGGGAAGGCTGACAAAAGACAGACAATCTAAGCACCTGCAGTGGAGCTGTAAGTCCAGAGTGCTGCTTGGGCCCAGGGAGATAGACAAGGGGCTTCTGGGAGGAGAAGACAAATGGGAGGAATGACTTCTGGTTAAAGATGAACCGGTCAGCACCACATGGTTAACTTCTCCTCTCTTAAGAGATTATAACTAGTGTTGTAAGGGACTCTCTTGTAATAAACCCATAGTGATGTAGAAAAGGGGAGAAGTTTCTTCAGACAAGAGGTTTTTGTCCAATCAGCGGTGGAGAGAAAGCGGATGGAGAAGACGTGTGAAGGCTGGGGATCACAGCTGCCCAGAGCCCCAGAGGTGGCGGCTGAGAGAGGGACAGGAAGGCAGGATACGACTGAGCAGTGAGGCTCAGGAAGGCTCAGAAGGTAGCGCTCAGGCCTGAGAGAGTTGAGCGCTCGAGTGGGACAGGAGGCAAGAACCAGGAGGATCCATCAACAATCTTTATGAGAAAGACTCTCGGTGAGACCACCCCACTCCCCACAGCACATTCAGCAGCTGAGCGTCTGTCTCTGAAGAAAACTCAGGTGTCCTGCAACGCCCTGAATGGCCCAGAGACTAGACCTGTACTAGCAGCATTTAGAAGTCCCTCTGAGGAAGGCGGGCCTTCTGCTCTATCCCCCTAATGCAGCAATTCTCAGCAGTGAGGATTTTGCTCCCCAGGGGACACTTGGCAGTGTCTGGAGAAGAGCTTTTTGGTTGTCTGGGAGGTCAGCCAACCTGGGACAGGTACCTTTGGCATCTGGAAGGTGGAGGCCAGTGATGACGCTAAACAACCCTCAAGGCACAGGAGAGAGCCACACCACCAAGAATGGTCTGGTCCCAAATGTCAGTGATGCAATTGGGAGAAACCCTGCTCTAACATAAAATCCTCCAATTTTTAAAGCCCACGCCCACCAGCCCCAGGCAGTGCTCCATAACCATTTCAGCAAGGTCACTAAGGATCAGCTCAACCATGGGCCTGGCCAGTGTTGGATGCTGTGGGGAATGCTTTACGGCAGATCCAGGAGATGGTCATTGGGAGCATGGGGATACAAGGCGTTTCAGTGTTGCTTGAAAAATTCTGAGAGTGTACAACCAAATTTTTTAAAAAGAAGGTTAGGAAAGCATGAGAATGAGGAAAGGGCAAAGACAGATTTCCTGTTCCATGCCAGGGGTGACAAAGGGTTGACCACAGTACCCATGGATGGCCAGCAGAGGGCAGCTGGGGCAACAGAGCAGGAGTAGGGGAATTTCTGCCCTTCGAGGAGGCAATTCCCATGATAAGGATTTAATATCAGAAGTCCAGAGTTCACCTGGAGTTAAAAGCAAGAAAAAGAGAAGGCAGTAGCTCACTGCCTCCAGGACAACACAGATTTCACATGGTTGAGAGATGAGACCGTGGAAGAACTGTGAAACCCAGGGATAATAGACAAGGGCGGGCATGGGGCTTGGGTGTGGAGAGCCAGATCCATCGCCAGGTACTGGGCCTACAGCAGAGCAGAAGGGGATCAGCCTCAGAAATGCCTTCAACTGACAACTGAGTGCTGGTGATGTTCACCTTCTCCTCTTCTTGGCCTCCACTTTGCTTCTTACGGCTCCATTGCCTGGTATAGCAATCAGAGGGCAGCTGCAAGGATTGAGCCGCGGGGCTGCAGTGATGGAACAGGTAAAATGCAGAGCTGGTGGGAAAGTGGAAACCTGGCTTTGGTTCAGTTCAGTCGCTCAGTTATGTCCGACTCTTCGTGACCCCATGGACCACAGCATGCTAGGCTTCCCTGTCCATCACCAACTCCCAGAGTCCACCCAAACTCATGTCCATCAAGTTGGTAATGCCATCCAACCATCTCATCTTCTGTCGTCCCCTCTTCCTCCTGCCTTCAATATTTCTCAGCATCAGGGTCTTTTCAAATGAGTCAGCTCTTCGCATCAGGTGGCCAAAGGACTGGAGTTTCAACTTCGGCATCAGTCCTTCCAAATAACACCTAGGACTGATCTCCTTTAGGATGGACTGGTTGGATCTCCTTGCAGTCCAAGGGACTCTCAAGAGTCTTCTCCAACACCACAGTTCAAAAGCATCAATTCTTCAGCCCTCAGCCTTCTTCACAGTCCAACTCTCACATCCATACATGACCACAGGAAAAACCATAGCCTTGACTAGACGAACCTTTGTTGGCAAAGTAATGTCTCTGCTTTTGAATATGCTGTCTAGGTTGGTCATCACTTTCCTTCCAAGGAGTAAGTGTCTTTTAATTTCATGGCTGTAATCACCATCTGCAGTGATTTTGGAGCCCAAAAAAAAAAAAAAGTCAGCCACTGTTTCCACATCTATTTGCCATGAAGTGATGGGACCAGATGCCATGATCTTAGTTTTCTGAATGTTGAGCTTTAAGCCAACTTTTTCACTCTCCTTTTTCACTTTCATCAAGAGGCTTTTTAGGTCTTCTTCACTTTCTGCCATAAGGGTGGTGTGATCTGAAAATCTGAGGTTATTGATATTTCTCCCAGCAATCTTGATTCCAACTTGGGCTTCTTCCAGCTCAGTGTTTCTCATGATGTACTCTGCATTTAAGTTAAATAAGCAGGGTGACATTATACAACCTTGACATACGCCTTTTCTGATTTGGAACCAGTTTGTTGTTCCATGTCCTGTTCTAACTGTTGCTTCCTGACCTGCATACAGATTTCTCAAGAGGCAGGTCAGGTGATCTGGTAGTCTCATCTCTTTCAGAATTTTCCACAGTTTGTGGTGATCTACACAGTCAAAGGCTTTGGCATAGTCAATAAAGTAGAATTAGATGCTTTTCTGGAATTCTCTTGCTTTTTCGATGATCCAGTGGATGTTGGCAATTTGATCTCTGGTTGTTTTGCCTTTTCTAAAACCAGCTTGAACATCTGGAAGTTCACCGTTCACATATTGCTGAAACCTGGCTTGGAGAATTTTGAGCATTTCTTTACTAGCGTGTGAGATGAGTACAACTGTGTGGTAGTTTGAGCATTCTTTGGCATTGCCTTTCTTTGGGATTGGAATGAAAACTGTGGCCAGTCCTGTGGCCACTGCTAAGTTTTCCAAATTTGCTGGCATATTGAGTGCAGCACTTTCACAGCATCATCTTTTAGGATTTGAAAGAGCTCATCTGGAATTCCATCACCTCCACTAGCTTTGTTCATAGTGATGCTTCCTAAGGTCCACTTGGCTTTGGTTAGAAGCAGACATCCTTATTCGAGTTCCTGCCAAGCAGTCAGTCCATGGATGGCCTTGCAAACCCAGCATCACACTCTGGTACTTTTCGACCACATAAACCTCCTTGACAAGTCACCCCCTAGGAACTCTTTGTTTTGTAGAAATAAAGCAAAGAAGGAGATGCTTCTAGGGGCATTTAGAGGGAGGGCCTGAAGATATTCTAGGACAACAAAAATGAAATTCTGACCATCAATCAATCAAAAGGGCCACTTCCCAATAGTCATTTTTATTATTACTGATGAGAAGTGCTTACTCACTCTTCCAAGTTTATCTCATGTATGTCTGAAACAGAATCAAGTCTGAACAGCTCAGAAATCTCCCTCATTTATTTACGGTATATGATGAAGAGAAGATTGAATGAGTTGGAACTTATCGCCGGAGCTGATATCACCTCCACCACGCTGAATACAAATGCTGACTTATTCTGGAACCCTGATAAAACTGCAACACAAAATTCAAGTGTGCAACATTTCTGGTTTATTTACTGTTTTAAAAAACATTTTTTTGCCTGTTATCTCTCAGAACCAGAAATAACCTTCCCACACCCAAAACAGTAGGGGAGATGAGCTATGTTATTTAAGTACTGGCTACTGTCCTAAGTACTTCATCTAGTCTGACATTTAATCCTGAGAACAGCCATTTGAGTTAGTAGTATTATATATTAGAAGCCAAGGTTCTAAGATAGCACTGTAATAGCCTAACAAGTTTTCATCAAGTGCCTTCTATATCAGGAACTGAGCCATGCTCTGGGGGAAAACAGATGAAGCAACGGTCTCTTCCTTGCCTATAAGATTTGCTATGCACACTGACAATTACATATTAGAAATACTGTAATGGAAATGGGAGCTCCCGGGATCTGCCTCAAGGAGCCAGGGACAACTGCATAGTGAGATGACACCCGCTGATTCCTGAAGGAACAGGGCCTTCCCAGTCCTCCTACCTACCCGACGGCATACCCCTGTGATCTTGCAAGGTGATCTCTCCAATTTCCACGGAAACTGTCTGCAGGCTAATAAAAGCCCAGTTTCTGAATTTTAATCAGGTAGAGCTTGATATTCTCTGCTGCGTGCTAGTGTCTAGGGTTCTGTGGTCTATCAGGAACATTTTGGGGACATCCACAAAGGAAATGAACCTATTTGCAGGGCAGGAATAGAGACACAGACGTCGAGAATGGACATATGAACATAGCAGGGGAAAGGGAGGGTAGGATAAATTGGGAGAGTAGCACTGACATATATATATATATACTGCTGCTGCTGCTGCTGCTAAGTCGCTTCAGTCGTGTCCGACACTGCGACCCCATAGACGGCAGCCCACCAGGCTCCCCCATCCCTGGGATTCTCCAGGCAAGAACACTGGAGTGGGTTGCCATTTCCTTCTCCAATGCATGAAAGTGAAAAGTGAAAGTGAAGTCACTCAGTCATATCAGACTCTTAGCCACACCATGGACTGCAGCCTACCAGGCTCCTTCTTCCATGGGATTTTCCAGGCAAGAGCACTACTATGTGTAAAATAGATAGCTAGTGGGAACCTGCGATATAGCAGCGGGAGCTCAGCTGCATGTTCTGTGATGACCTGGAGGAGTGGGATGGTGGGAGGGAGGTTCAAGAGGGAGGGGACATGTGCACACGTATAGCTGAGTCACTTTGTTGTAGAGCAGAAATGAACACAACGTGGTAAAGCAATTATGCTCCTTTTTTTTTTTTTTTTTTTTTTAAAGAACCTTTTGGGGGAATCCTCGGGACGAATCAAGTTACCACTCTCTCTTCTTATTCTGCAGCTACATTCCTCTGAAACACCACATGGGCAATGGAACCACCTGGCTCTTCCAGGTGCCCTAAACTGTCACTACTTTGGGGGCTACAGTGACCTGTGCACCTTCAGCGGTGGTTCTCAGACCAGTTCTGGCCAGTCCACCCATGGTCTTGTCTGAGCTTGCTCACTGGAGTCCGTTTTGAAAGGATAGTCAAGGAAGAGAGGCTAACATTAGTGGAAAACTGGGTTGGTCTGTGACAGCAGGACCTCTGCTAAGATTTCTCCAGTGACCAACATCCCCTTTCAATCATCAGTCAAAGCTAAAGGGAAAAGTCAGGACCATAAGTGAGCAATCAGATTTTAGTCTTGGATTTTGCATGCATGCGTGCTCAGTCACTTAAGGGGTGTCCAACTTTTTGTGACCCCATGGACAGTAACACACCAGGCTCCTCTGTTCATGGGATTCTCCAGGCAAGAGTACTAGAGTGGGTTGCCATGCCCTCTTTAGGGGATCTTCTGGACCCAGGGATCAAGCTCTGGGATCATCTCTTCCATCTCCTGCACTACAGGTAAATTCTTTACCACTGAGCCACTGGGGAAGCCCAGTCCTGGAACCTACGTGGAAATAACTCCACTACTGCAGAACCAGCTCACCACTGTGCTATTTGACAGAAAAATATTTGTTGTCACAGCTCGTCTCAAGGATATTAAAGTGTGTTTCTCATTCCACTGGACTACTATGAATAAAATTTTCAATTCATAATATACGCTCTAATTTCTTTTAAAGACTTTGTCAAGCATTTTTAGGAAGAAGTCAGTGTGTGAGTGGCAGGTACATGGTTAAGAGAGTTAGTGGACACTGGCTTCACAGAAAGAAGAAAAGGCTGAAACCCCCTTGACCTGTTTGGAGACCTTACAGAATATTAATGTAACAAGCTCATAATAGGCAATATAGTTCATTTTAATTAGGATCCTACAATCCTAGAAATTAAGTTGAAAAAGATCTATTAGATCATCTGACCTATCACCTTCCCATCCCCTCTTCAATGCAGGATTGTTCCCTGGGGTCTGCTCGCAAATGCGTGGTTTGGTCAAATTTAAATGACTGTGACTCCGAGGTTTATATCATTTCCCTTGGGAAACTATTACACAGTCTAATGGATCTCACCATGATTATTTTCTTTTTCCCAGAGATGCAGCCCCAATTTCTCTTTGCTTGAGTTTGTCACATTTTTTCCTTATAATGTACCCTCAGATTCATAGAAAAAAAATCACAAAAATGACAGTGAGAAAGACCAAGTCTCTATTTTCTACTCTTTAGCAATAAAGATGGAAATCTTGACCGTGGTCACTTTCTCAGTTCCACATGTGTAAGTCAGCTAGGAGGACATGACTAATAATTTTTACCCATGTAAGATACTCTCATTTTCTCATAAAAGGAATCCACAGACCCACCAGATTGGGGCTAGTTTTGAGTTCCACTGGTAGTGGTACTTTGTCATGATTCATGCCATCCTGCCCTGTCTGACCCTCACCCTTCACATAAACAATGATACATTTGCCAGTATTTGAGATGCTCTGTCTCAAATGATGAACAGAGTTCATTATTCTGTCTTTTGGGGGCTGGAACCTAAGACTTTACCTTAATTACCAACCAATTAAGCTACCTGGTCCACATTACATTTCCTTGGATGACACCCACAGAATCTTAGAATTGCAAGCTGGCTGAGTGAATAAAGAGGTTTGGGTTCTCCTGATGTCATACCCTTCACCCATGTGCGTCTGCATGCCAAGAGAGGAGCGGCCGCACCAGGAGAAGGAAATGAAGAAGAAAGAGCAGCTGCAAAAGGGCTGCAAAAGAAAACACACCCCACATCGATAATCTTCTGTTTATAAAGGAGAACCGAGTCCCATGCATGGTGAGATTGTGGCTCATTAGAAAGCCTTAATTAAAGAGGAAGGCCTCCCTGGTGGTTTTACTTCCTCGGGTTTGTTTTTGGTTATTATTATGACTATAATACGAGAAAGACAGCAGTGCCCTGCTTTGAGAGAGGATTCTACTTCTGAGCACCACATGTTGCCGGAAAAAACACTAATGAATTCAGAGCACAGCCAGGACTGAATGAATTGCAGCTCCTTGCTGTCCAAAAAAAAAAATGGTCCCTAAATGTAATTCCCCTGAGTTATTATACTAGATGGCCAGTCTGGCTGAGTGAGATGGATGGGAAGGAAACGATCCTCCGAGTGTGATTTAATGACAGAGAGGGCACAGCATACATATGACCGGGCATATTCCATTTCCAAACACGAGCCCATTCAACCACTCATTCTTTCCATCTTTGTTTATTGCCTGCTCTTCTGGAGCCGGGCACTGGGCTAGGTACTAGGAACAGCTGTCCTAGGCTGTTGGAAGGATGTGGCAGATCATACATCACCACTCAACAGCGGCCTGTTCTACTTCCATCTTCCTTCCTGTTGGAAGTAAAAGCCAGTTTTAAACCATTCAAAATGGATTACAAAATTCTGTAAAGATGTACAGAGAGAAAATCACACAATGAACACTTGTCTGCCCACTATCTACCTCTATCAAATCTTGTGAGTTATTTGCTTTAGTTTTTTTTAAATAACAGATTACAACTATAATTGAAACCTTCCCTACAAGAGGCCATCATCATAAATTTGATGGTTATCATTCCCATTTGTGTTTTATACTGCTTTACAATATGTGTCTCATATGTGAATCTACAAATAAGTAGGACTGTTTTATATTCTTTCAAACTTTATGTAAATGGTATCCTATCATACCTATTCTGTAATTTGTGGGTTTTTTTTTTTCATTCAACATTATGTCTTTGAGATGTACCCGGGTTAATACATGTAATTCTAGTCTATTCATTTTAAATTTTATGTAATATTTTATTGTATTTTATCCTATAACTTCTTAATCCCCTGTTGATGGTCATTTAGGTAGTTTCCTCTTATTTTATTCTATTATAATAATGTTGCCATCAATGCTCCTCTGTAAATCTCCCATTTCTTTATGTGCTTTTACTGCTTCTTTAGATTGTATGCAATCTCCAGCTCAAAGTGATTGAAACCAGAAACAAAGCAGTGTGGGGAGAATTTTCATCTATCCATTTATCCATGCTTACACTTTTTATGACAAGACTTCTAAAATGTTGGTCAACTTGTTGAGTGAGTAATGGTATATATGAGTTGTTTTAATTTGTAGTTTATTAGTTAGGAGGAACTTTGAGCATCTTTTCATGTGTTTATTCACAAGTAATGACTATCATCTTATGTTTTGCTTGTTTTCTACTTTTTTTCTTATTGTACCTATTTGTAAACTTTGAATACTAGGCCTTTAACAACTATTTGTGTTTCCAATATTTTCTCCATGTCTCAGGCTTACCTTTAATCTTTAAAGATGTTTATGGTGTTGTTTATTAAAAAGAAGTTCTAGATTTAATGTTAATATGGTCAAATTTGTCACTATATTCCTATACTGTGTTTTTTTTAAATTTTATGTCTAACCCTACATTTCCTTCTAGAAGTATTATGTTTTTGTAAAACATGACACCATAAAACTCCTAGGAGAGAACATAGGCAAAACATTCTCTGACATAAATCATAACAATGTTTTCTTAGGTCAGTCTCCCAAGGCAATAGAAATAAAAGCAAAAATAAACAAGTGGGACCTAATCAAACTTACAAGCTTTTATACAGCAAAGGAAACCATAAACAAAATGGAAAGATAACATACAGATTGGGAGAAAATATTTGCAAATGAAGCAATTGACAAGGATTTAATGCTTTCGAACTGTGGTGTTGGAAAAGACTCTTGAGAGTCCCTTGGACTGCAAGGAGATCCAACCAGTCCATCCTAAAGGAGACCAGTCCTGGGTGTTCACTGGAAAGACTGATGCTGAGGCTGAAACTCCAATATTTTCGACACCTCATGCGAAGAGTTGACTCATTGGAAAAGACTCTCATGCTGGGAGAGATTAGGGGCAGGAGGAGAAGGGGACGACAGAGGATGAGATGGCTGGATGGCATCACTGACTCAATGGACATGAGTTTGGGTAGACTCCGGGAGTTGGTGATGGACAGGGACACCTGGCATGCTGCAATTCATGGGGTCTCAAAGAGTCGGACATGACTGAGCAACTGAACTGAACTGAACTGAATTTCCAAAATATAGAAAAGCTCATACAACTTAACAGCAACAAAAAAAACAAATAACCCCAACTGGAAAAAGGGCTGAAGACCTAAATAGGCATTTCTCCAAAGAAGACATACAGATGGCCAACACACACATGCTAATATTTAGCAACAGATACAAGATTGCTAATTATTGGAGAAATGCAAATCCAGACTACAATGAGGTAGCACTTCACTCCGATCAGAATGGCCATCATTAAGATGCCTATAAATGAGACAGGGTGCTCAAGCCTAGTGCACTGGGATGACCCTGAGGGATGGGATGGGGAGGGAGGTGGGAGGGGGCTACAGGATGGGGGACACATGTACACCCATGGCTGATTCATGTCAGTGTATGGCAAACACCACTACAATATTGTAAAATAACTAGCCTCCAATTAAAATAAATTAATTAATTAAAAAAAAACTGTTTTACTTAAACAAACAAACAAGAAGCCTACAAATAACAAATGCTGAAGAAGGTGCGGAGAAAAGGGAACCCTCCTACACTGTTAGTGGGAAGGTAAATTGGTGCAACCACTATGGAAAACAATGTGGAGGTTCCTCAAAAAACTAAAAATAGAGTTGCCATATGGTCTAGCAATCCCATTTCTGAGCATATATACAGACAAAGAAAATATAATTCAAAAATATGCCTTCACCCCTATGTTCATAGAAGCACTATTCACAATAGCCGAGACATGGAAATAGTCTAAATGCCCGTTGACAGATAAATGAATAAAGAAGATGTGATACATATAAACAATGGGATACTACGTAGCCATAAAAACCCCCAAACAATGCCATTTGCAGCAACTTCGATGGACCTAGAGATTGTCATACTAAGTTGGAGTCATAAAGAAAAAGACAAATTCCATATAGTATCACTCATATGTGGAACCTAAAATATGACACAAATGACCTTTTATAAATAAAAACAAGCTCACAAACATAGAGAACAGACTTGGGGTTGCCAAGGGAGAGGGGGGTGGGAGAGGGACAGAGCATGAGTTTGGAGTTTGCAGATGGAAACCACTGTACGCGGAATGGACAAACAAGTTTCTGTCACATAGCACAGGGAGCTGTATTCATTATTCTGTGATAAATCATCATTTGGAAAAGAAGAAAAAGTAAAGAATATATATAATAAAGTGTTAGTGTTAACATAAATACTAAAGTGTTAGTCATTCAGTTGTGTCCAACTCTTTGCGACCCCATGGACTACAACCCGCCAGGCTCATCTGTCCATGGGATTTCCCAGGCAAGAATATTAGAGTGGGTTGCCGTTTCCTTCTCCAGATATATATATATATATATATATATATATATAACTAAATTACTTTGCTGTACAGCAGAAATTAACAGAAAATTGTAAATCAACTATATTGCAATTTAAAAAGAAAATGTGGTATTTACTACCAAGAATATGTAGATAATCAGTAAGAATCAAGCCAGGTGCTAGCTTAGAACCATCTATGAAACTTCAAGGAACTAATCCTAAAAAAATAATTCCAGATTTATGCAAAGATCAAGCTACACTGATTAACACTATAGTAGCTGATCAAGCTACTACACCATGGTATTTTTATAAACGTTGTAATTAAAATGTTCAAAACAAAGAGTGCTGTATAAATTATGGTTCTTTCTCAAAAAGAAAGGATTAAGTTTTTGATTTTATGCAGAGCTTTATCATGCACTTGGATCTGATTCTTTGGTGTCTGATATGTTTTTATACTTCTCCATATGGATAACCAATTTCCTAGCCTTCTCCTGCTTTGTCCATGGGATTTCCTGAGCAAGAATACTGGAGTGGGTTGCCAATTCCTCCTCCAGGGGCTCTCCTGGATCCAGGGATCAAATTTGTGTCTCCTGCATCTCCTGCATTGGCAGGTGGATTCTTTACCACTGAGCCACCAGGGAAGCCCCCTCTTTATTTTACCAAAGAATAAATTAACGCATAGTCAAGGTACATGATTTATGTAACATCCTATTCAATGTCCATTAAACCCCTTGACCTTTCCTATCCAAAGCCCCTTCTTTCACTCCCTCCCTCACCTCTGCCCATAACTCTTGGCCCTGTGCCCTTCCAGATCAGATGACTGGAAAGTCAATCAAGAGGTCACAGTGAAGTCCTGGGTCTCCACTGAATGCTCCTTGGCCCTCAGGGGCCCTGGCACTGAGCAAGTGAAAAGCAGCTCTTAAGATAAAACAACATCTTCAGCCTGTGGTTTTGGGGATGTTTAGCAGCACTTCCATTTCATTTGGAAAAACTAATAGTGATATAGGAGTGGAGACTGACACAACAGAGATCTCTCTCCTATGTCTGGAGGTGCTTGCCAAATGACAGAGCATGCGTATTTTCTAGGAAATGCAAGACGGAAGCTGTTCATGCAGGCAATACTGAGGGCAAGTCTGCAGGAGCAGATTACATGGAAAGTAATTAAATAAGAAAACATTGGTGAGGAGTTGTCAAGGGAGCCAAAGAGTGAAGTATGTTCTAAAAATATTCTCATCAATCCAGGCCTGTGGTTGGACAGACTCTCATCAGCAATTCTGGCATCAATCTTGATTTGGCCATCAATGTCCTTGGTGACTTTGAGCGTCACTCCGTGCAGCCGGGGGGTCTCTGCTCTGTTCTGCATGAGAAGAGGTACCCAGGGGTTTTTACTAACAGAAGAGAATCAGTGTGGCCTGGAAGAAATGGCACAGGCCTACTAGAGGACTCTCACTCTCCTAGGGGTCTGGGGACACCTACACTTCCTGAAGGCTGAACATAAGGAGATGAGGAGGGCAGTGAAGAAGAGTCACAAAATAAACCAAGTGTACTCTGGATTCCTCCAGGGAGAGTATGTATGTCTGAAAGCTTGATCTCCTCCATCTTTTTTTCCTTTCACTATCTTGTATTGCAAAAAAAAAAAAAGCTTTGGCAAATCACATAATTTCCCATGTTAAGTCATTTCTTTCTAAGGTAGGGCTATAGGTCTGCTGGTCCTGAAATGGGGCAACAGCTGTTAAGGCTAACATGAGGCTCTATTAAGTCAGCACCTAAGGTGATTAGAGAAAGGTGATGACTGGAGGAGGGATTAGATGGGGGCTTTCAGGTGGTCTTGCCTCTTCCTCCTCCACAGCTGCAGCAGCTGGAGAAAGGGTGCAAGCCAGCTCTGTGCCTCAGAGGAGCTGCAGCGCTAGCTGGGGGCCTCGGGAAGGAGGCTGGCTCAGTCCTGCCCTCTGGAATGAGCCTGTTCCCAACTGGTTTTGTTATTAATGAGGTAATTACTGTACGTGTTTATCCACCTGTGCCTCAGCCTCTCTGCATTTCTTCTCCAAGCAATGTGGTCCCCTCTGCCCCTACCTTCCTCTAGCAGAAGGGATTAAAAGAGGGGGCGGGGAAGAAAGGTTTTCCTCTCTTTAACTTTGGCTTGGACTTCCAACTTTATCTCTGGTCATGATATTTACAGTCTTATTCACCATTATAGTAGCTACTAATAGTAGCATTTCCTGAGGACCTACTCAGATATTCTTCCCACTTACCATCACTTCAAAAAGAATAACATGCCTAGGAAAAAAAAGCCTACCCAAGGAGGTAAAAGACCTGTACTCAGAAAACTATGAGACCCCGATGAAAGAAATTGAAGATGACACAAAATGATGGAGAGATATACCATGTTCTTAGATTAGAAGAACTAATATTGTTAATATTGTTTAAATGACAATTCTACCCAAGGCAATCTACAGATTCAATACAATCCCTACCAAAAGAGAAGTTTTAAACCTTTCTTCTATGTATCCTGCTCTTCTGGATAATCTATGAACAACTGAGACCACCTGGACCTGTGGTTTCTGCAACCAGCCGCACACACCCTAGACACACACAAAGACAGGGAATCCTTCTGGAGCGCTAGGCACTGGGCTGATGTTCTTTGAGCTCTGCTCATAGTGGGAGCTGTAGCCATACGACAGGCTGACAGGTTGCCAGGAGCCAGAGCAGCAGCCAAAGGCAAGGTCATGAATATGATTTACTCCCTCAATCACCTAGCCAGGAATTATCCAGCATATGTTCTGTGCAAGGAGCACTGTAAAGCAAGACACGAAGATGTGCAAGGTGGGCTTCCTTCCCTCACTGGTAGTGGAGCTCACGCATACATTACACACACACACACACACACACACAAATAAATAACCGCAGAATGTGGTGTCTTATATGTGGCACAGACCAAGTGCTCTGGCCCTGAAGAAGAAAGGGGCAGGGGAGGCATCTGCAAAAAGGTGGGCCTTTAAGCCCTGAAAAGAAAAGATTCAGAGTTGAGAGGAGGGACCCAGGGCAAAGAAAAATGACTAGAAAATAAGATTCATATGGAAGAGAAGAAAGAACAGGAATAAGCTGGGAGGGAGGGCTTCCATGCTGGGTTAAAGAGTCTGAGTTTAGAAGGTAGGGCATTGAAAAGTCTGGAGGATGAGAAGTCACACAATTATAGCATCTGTGCTGAGGGATTAGGGGAGACAGAAAGCCATCACTTCCCTTATTCTCTATCAGAGAAGACTCTAAAAGCAACTGCATTTTTAAAAGATATACTTTGTAAGTCTAGGGCAAGGAGAGGATACAGCTATAGAAGGATTCTTGGCATGTCTGAGGCTGCACAGAGGTGGAGGGGCTGGTAGGGGAACCAATGAATGGGTGAGGAGGGAAAACAGGAGGAACTGGGAGGGATGGTCCCTGTAGCAGAAGAGGAGACTGAACTTCGCAGTTCTGAGAAAGCTGGCCAAGGTAAGGGAAGCAAGAATCAAGGTGAAAGGCCTGCCTTCAGTCTTCTACCCCTGCTGTTTCCTGGCAGCGAGGCCTTGGGCAGGTGCTGAAAGTACTGGGTGCCTTCACTTCCTCAGACCCCAGCTGTGGGTAGTCCTTCCTACTCTGGAAGTGGCTGAAGTCAAGGAAAGCAACGTTATAAGGAGGCAGAAGGGAGATATGGAAGTATCTTGACAATAACTAGATTTTCACTACTTCTAAGAGATCAGCCCCAACCAAATCTCATTGGAATTGACATTAGAGTAGAAATCTGTATATTAGCATCATTGTTCAAAAGCCCCAGGTTCACCCCCATTTTGTGTAAGGCACAGGACAGATTCCTGGCAGACTGGAAAATGGGCAATAAACTGAGTCTCCCTCAGTTCTCCCCTTAAATAGCTCAAGTCTCTTCCCTACTTACTGCCTCAGTATTTACATCTGTCAAATGGGGATAGTAATGCTTGACCTGCCTCCTAATGGAGAAAATGAGAAACAGATGTCACATCACCAGAAACCTAGTAAGAACAAGAATTTGTTATCATGCAATACTGACAAAGGATTTTCAGATTAGGCCCTTTGATCTTCACAATGCTGCTGCTGCTGCTGCTACTAAGTCACATCAGTCATGTCCAACTCTGTGAGACCCCATAGATGGCAGCCCACCAGGCTCCGCCATCCCTGGGATTCTCCAGGCAAGAATACTGGAGTGGGTTGCCATTTCCTTCTCCAATGCATGAACATGAAAAGTGAAAGACTCTTAGCGACCCCATGGACTGCAGCCTACCAGGCTCCTCCACCCATGGGATTTTCCAGGCAAGAGTACTGGAGTGGGTCGCCAGTGCCTTCTCTGGGTCTTCACAGTAAGAGTAGTTTAAACTTTACCAGAAGCTAGGCACTCTTTATAGAAGAAATATTTTGAATATCATCTTACTATCACAAATATAACTTTAACTGCAAATATAACTTCAGTATATGTAGATTTTAAAAGATAATTCTCTATAATAAGAGGAAAATTGTTAAAAATTTTTAGCATGGTTATTAAATGTGGGTTCAGGGAGTCAACCCAGTTAATCTTATGTCACTGCTCTGATCTTACCAGGGCTTCCCTGATAGCTCAGCTGGTAAAGAATCCACCTACAATGCGGGAGCGGAGAAGGCAATGGCACCCCACTCCAGTACTCTTGCCCGGAAAATCCCATGGGTGGAGGAGCCTGGTCAGCTGCAGTCCATGGGGTCGCTAAGAGTCAGACACGACTGAGTGACTTCATTTTCACCTTTCACTTACATGCATTGGAGAAGGAAATGGCAACCCACTCCAGTGTTCTTGCCTGGAGAATCCCAGGGATGGCGGAGCCTGGTGGGCTGCCATCTATGGGGTCTCACAGAGTCGGACACAACTGAATCGACTTAGCAGCAGCAGCAGCAGCAGCAATGCAAGAGACCTGGGTTTGACCCCTGGGTTGGGAAGATTCCCTGGAGAAGTGAAAGGC
Organism: Bos mutus; assembly: GCF_027580195.1. Taxonomy (NCBI): domain Eukaryota; kingdom Metazoa; phylum Chordata; class Mammalia; order Artiodactyla; family Bovidae; genus Bos; species Bos mutus. The sequence goes on from NC_091632.1 coordinate 20,866,521, forward strand.
TACCCACTCTAGAATTCTGGCCTAGAGAATTTCATGGACTGTAGAGTCCACGGGGTTGCAGACTTGGACACGATTGAGCGACTTCTGCATTCATGATCTTTCCAGAATCCTCTAAACTTTTAAAAAATTTTCAATTGGAGTATGATTGGTTTACAATGTTGTATTAGTTTCCACTGTATAGCAAAGTGAATCAGATATATGTATACATATATCCCCCTCTCTTGAACCTCCCTCCCATCCCTCCATAAAGTTATTTTTAAAATTAAAGACAATTAAAATTAATATTTAAGAATTCCCTAAATGCCACCTTTTCCTTTCCTCGGAAAATAGGAAAACATTGTTTTTCACCACAGTACCCTTTCATAGCAAGCCAAGTCTTGCTGCATTGGTCAGTTCTACAGCAGTTACAGATAGCACCCGACACTCAGCGGCTGACAGTGACATTGGTTTTCGCTCACACGACTGAAGGCTGAGGGCTGGCTGCAGCTCTGCTGCAGTATGTGGCTCTCTCCAAGCTGAAGTCAGCTGCTAGTCTGCACCATGCGATCTTGTCCTGCTGGGATCCAGGCTGAAAGATCATGAGGTGTGCGATTCCCACAGTGGAGGGAACGAGCCAGAGAGCTGGTGATGATCCACGATGCATCTTAGCCACTGCTTGAAGGATCTGCACACAGTCCTCAAGGCAGTGATCAGAAGTGTTGTGTATAATCCTCTTATAGGGAAAGTGAAAGTGTTAGTGGCTCAGTCCTGTCCGACTCTTTGTGACCCCATGGAATGTAGCCCGCCAGGCTCCTCTGTCCATGGCCTTCTCCATGGACAGGCAAGAATACCCGAGTAGGTTGCCATTCTTTTCTTCTCCAAGGGGTCTTCCTGATCCAGGGGTTGTAAATCCTGCATTGCCGGCAAATTCTTTACCGTCTGAGCCACCAGGGAAGCCCCTCCTATAGGAAAGGGGAAATAGATAATTGCCAACAAGGCACTCTGCCATAACTGGTCAGACCATCATGGTCCTCCGGGCAGTCCTACTAGCAGGCTGGAGGCTGCACATAGAAAATTCATTTGCCATCTTTCTTGAAACCAAGTTTCACAGGTACAAGCCCTCAACGAAGTGGTAGGACCCTTGGCAAAGCAAAGAAGCCAGCCCTCACTTAAGAAGCAGCTACTACAGGCCCCAGGAAGTGTTGCAATGAGCAATTGAAAGCCCAAGTACTCTGATTTCTCAAGAGAAGTCAGAAAATTGCATATTTATGTAAACCTCCTACTTTGAAAAATATTGACAACTATCTTCATTTTAAAAAAAATAACTACTACCCTGCAGATCAAACAAAGTATCCCAAATGCAAATTTGAATTTTAACTTAAAAGTTTTTATCCTTTACTTTAGGAAAATTTGAGAGATGTGGCAAATGGGGTGGAGACATTGTTGTCCCAGTTAGGAAGGAACTGATTTTTTCCCCCATTGTGTTTCAATAACTCAGAGGGTCAGTGCTCACCCAGCCCAGAGTCACTTAGGCTCCATTAAATGACTCAGGACTCAGGTCATGGTCTCAATCATGGCCTTCAGTTTTCCTGTCCTGGGCTTGGCTCTGTGCACTGTGCCTTCTCCCCAGAGATGCCTTTCAGGCTGATTGACTTAAAAATTAGAGCTCAGATGGCAAAAGAAGAGGGCAATAATACGACAAGAGATTCCACTCATTTGCCTCTTTAAATTTTCATACAGAATGCGATTTGTTAACAAGGGGAGGTCCCGAGGTAGCGAGGGTATCAATAATTCAACAGAGGCTGTCAAGCTGCAAATAGCCCCTTGGTGCCCAGCTGAGGCTCCTGGTTTTGATATTGGCTACTCTTTCAAGCTCTAAGAGGAAGGGTCAGATTTCCATCATCCAGCCCATTTCAGTCCTGGATTTCCTTAGCTCCCAGTTCCTAACATTACTGGAGACAATGGGACTTGAGGCTGTGTCCATGTTCAGAGCCTGAGGTTGACTGTCTACAAGGCTAAGCTGATCACAGGTGAAACATGAAAGTTCCCTGAGAACAATGGTGATGCAGGACCTCCCCCCTTGGCAGGAGCTTTAGTGTTAATATTATCTCCAGCTCAGATGCATTTAGTACCCAGGATTTAATAAAGCCACACCCCATCCCCAAAACAAATATCACTCTTCCCTGTTTGCAAAATCTCACATCTCTCCTTTTTCAAAAACAAGTTTTGTATTCACCTGGACCTGGTCGCTGACTCTCCTGGATTATGGCATCCATTGGCCTGGATGAGGGGAAAAAACAGGATCCAGCCTAAGATCCTGGACCATCTAGGCCTAGAATCATGTGACTCTATACAGCAAGATGTATGACTTTGGCAAGCTTCTGAAGTCTTTGAGCCTCTGTTTTCTTATCTTTAAAATAAGGATTAAAATACCCACCTCACTTAGGAATCCATTAAGACAGCACATGTAAATTTATTATGGCTATTTTTACAAGTTTCTGAATGGATTTGCAGTTGGCTCCCTCCCCACCCTCTACGTGTTGCCATTTATTAGGACCAGATGTCTCATGGGTGAAAATGGACATCTTTATGCCAAAGCACCAATGACTCAGCTTCTGTTTTTAACCATGAGAAATAGAAATAGATGAAGTTAATATCAGCCAAATGGTACTAGAGGCTGCCCCAGGCCTTTGTCCTAGAAAAATGGGTGATAACCGAACTCACAGTGTCGGCAAGCTCAGCTTTCTTTGAAAGGCCCATCAGACGTCAGCCCTGAAGGGCAGTTTGCAGCTTCAAGATGGCATTCATTTCCCATCACCGTTGCCAGGCAGACACAGAGCCTTGGATGCTGCAGAGCCTCTTCACATAGTGGGACAAGCCCAACGATGTGGAGAGAGCAGGAGGGGGGCAAGTGTTAACCCAGTGGGTTCTGCTTAATGCATACACTGACTGAGATGGATTTCATAAAACATTAGCAGTTGATGCTATTAGCCAGCAGTAGGCTGGGAAATGCTGTACAATATTTTTTCCCCCATTTCTGAGGGAAATGAAGAGCTGGGAGAATAACTCTGTGTGCTAAGGGAAGCCTTACTCCCAGCAAAAGGTGTGTCCTGTCCCCCATGTTGTCTGGTCACCTACTTGGGAAGAGGAACAAGCAGAGCTGGGGATGAGGGTGGAGCGGAGGGAAACTCTTGTCCCTTAAAACAGGGTAAACATTAGTTTATAGGCTTAAAGTTTTGCTCTTCTACTGTAATTGCCTTTGCCTACTGCTAAAGTTTGAAATCTGTATATCATTTTGAGAAGTGATATCATGTAGAATAAAGGGATGTGAAAATATCAGATAATTTTTTTCCTCCCCTAGTCACACCTTCATGGCTTTCTGGAAGCCAAACCTTATCCATGGGTCCAGGATTTCTAGGTAGTGAATGGCAGAGAGGCGAATGGTTGCCAATAGCAGGGCTGAGAGTGGTAGAAATCTCAGGAAAGATAGCCCTTTTCTTTCTTGACCCATCCATAAGAAGATAACCAGCAAAGAATAAGAGAGGAGGGCAGACAGGCTGAGCTTGCGTTATACATTCATGCTCACATGAAGACAATATATGAAGGAAAAAATATGCATGGTCCGAATGTGTAATGTATACATTATAATGTATAATGTATAATGACTTGGTACTTTAAATGACTTTTGTTTCTCCCTGTAGACTCTTCTCTGTTCCAAAATATCTCTATTGCCTATAGTTCCACTATTAAGCTGTTTTCTTTTTTTTTAGTTTACAAAGAACTTCAACTTGGAAAAATGCTATATATTATTCTTGACCCATAACTAGCATGCGTGGTGGAAAAGTTGGACCCAGATCTCTCAGTCTGCCCAGCGTGTGCATATCCTCTGCCACCACCTCATTTTCACCCTTGCTGTCTCCTTCCAAGGCTGGAACGATGGCCTCTTTCCTCATTGGCCTCCCTGCCCCTGCTCACTACCCTTTAAGCCCCGTCTCCACTGAACAGCCAGAATGGTTTCTATTAAAGCCTGGTCCACTAGAGACCCAGTGTCACACTGAGTGAAGTAAGTGAGACAGAGAAGGAGAAATATCATATCATATGACATCCCTCATATGTGGAATCTAAAAAGAAATTATTCAAATGAACTTACAACACAGAAAGAGAGACTCACAGACTTAAAAAACAAACTTATGGTTACTTGGGGAAAGGGATAGTTAGGGGGTTTGGGAAGGTTATGTACACACTGCTCTATTTAAAATGGATGACCCACAGGGACCTATTGTATAGTACATGGCACTCTGCTCCATGGTACGTGGCAGCCTGGATGGGAAGGGGGTTAAGGGAGAACAGATACATGTGTATGTGTGGCTGAGTCCCTTTGCTGTTCACCTGAAACTACCACAACATTAATTGGTTATACCCCAATACAAAATAAAAACTTTGAAGTTTAAAAAACCAAAAGAAATAAAGGCTGGTCCACATCACACTCCCCTGCTTCACACTTCAAAGGCCTCCTAGTATCCTCAGGCAGAAAGAAGGCTAAACTGAATGACATTGGCAGCAACAGTCTCTGCTTAACTCTCCAGACTCACAACTCATCACCATCCTCACCCTTATTCTGTAAACTGTTTGTATGCCCTCACTCACTCCCAAGCCTCTGCACCTGCAGCTTTGCCTGCCCAGCATCTTCCCCTACCTCACGTGGACCAGCCCTACAAAACCTCCTGGTCTGGATATGGGCTCCTCCCACAGATTGCCATGGGATTCTGCACAAATCTTGGTGACAGGCCATGTTATTCTCTGTCGTTATTGTGATGGTTGTTTTATCATCCATTTCTCCTGATAGACTGTATATTTTTAAATATTGCATTTACTTGGGCTTCCCTGGTGGCTCAGTTGGTAAAGAATCAGCCTGCAATGTGGGAAACCTGGGTTTGATCACTGGGTTGGGAAGATCCCCTGGAGGAGGCCATGGCAACACAGTCCAATATTCTTGCCTGGAGAATCCGCATGGACAGAGAAGCCTGGTGGTCTACAGTCTACAGGCTTGCAAAGAGTCAGATGACTAAGCGACTAAGCACAGCACACAGCTCTAGCATTTAGGCATAGCTTAGCATAAGGCAAAAAAGTGAAAATGTTAGTCACTCCGTCGTGTCCCACTCTTTGTGACCCCAGCCTGCCAGGCTCCTCTATCCATGGAATCATCCAGGCAAGAATACTGGAGTGAATAGTCATTCCCTTCTCCAGGGCATCTTCCCAACCCAGTGATCGAACCCACGTCTCCTGCATTGCAAGTTGATTCTTTGCTGTCTGAGCCAGCAGGGAAGCCCATGGCATAAAGTGGTTCACAGTAAATAATGTTTGAATGAATACATTTGTTATTTTAATAAGAAAATTAATGCCCTAAAGGAGTGTTGGACTGACTCAAGGTCACTCAAGATATTTATTACTTGGGTCAGACAGGCATTTGACAAATTTTCTGGTTAAGTTAGGAAACTCTTTTTCTAAACAAGACACAAAACCCTTAGTCATGAAGGAAATGTTTGTCTACAGGACCAGATACCATTTTTGGAGTTAATATAGATGTGAAGAATTGAGAGAAAATATTAAAACATAGATAATAGGCAAAGGATTAAAAGCCATAATATCTAAAAAATGCACATATGAGTCAATAAGGAAAAAAATCATCAACCTTGTTTAAAAATAGAAAAGATAAATACTCTATTTGTTAAGAGGGAAGCAAGCACATAAAAAGAATGTCAATCTCAACAAAATAATAATAATTTTTCATACAATTAAACTACTAAAAATACAAAAGGCTGATAAAATTTAGTGATGGTAAAAGTATTAGGAAATGAGCTTTCTCTTACACTGGTGATAGAATTGCCAATTGAAAATGCTATTCTGGGTGAAAGCCATTTTTATTATTCATCAAATTTTAAATATGTATTCCCAGGGCCCAGGAAAAGTAGAATAATTACGTAATTCCATGTAATGGTTAATTAATATGTCCATTTGCCTGAGTCATGAGATACCCAAGTATTTGACCTAACATTTTTCTAGGTGTCACTGTAAGAGTGTTTTTGGATGCAATTAATATTTGAATTAGTAGACTGACTAAGCAGGTTACCCTTCCAGACATGGGTGGACCTCATCTGATCAGCTGAAGGCTTGAGTAAAATAAGTAGGCCATCACTCCCTTTGGTAAGAGAGAATTCTTCTTGCCTGATGGCCTTCTGACTGGCGTCTTGATTTTTCCTACCTCTGGACTCAAACTGAAACATCAGCTCTTCTTGAGTCTTGAGCCTCTAGGCCTTCAGGTTAGAACTAAACCAATGGCTTCCCTGGGCCTCTGGCTGTGACTCAGCCTAAACGCTTCAGGACTTGTCAGCCTTCATGATGACATGAACTGATTTCCTAGAGCAAATGTCTCTCTTTCTCTCTTTCTAATATATACACCCTATTGGTTCTGTTTCTCTGGAGGACACTAATACACCCTATAAAAATGTGTGGCCATCAGAAACAAGAAGACAGAGCTTTGTGGACCAAGGACGAAGCATACTCACGCGGTAGAGTTATGTGAAATAGGGAAGTGTACGCATGCTGTGCTAAGTGGCTTCAGACGTGTCCAAGTCTTTGCAACCCCATGGACTGTAGCCCACCAGGCTCCTCTGTACACGGGATTCTCCAGGCAAAAGTACTGGAGTGGGTTGCCATGCCCTCCTCCAGGGGATCTTCCTGACTGAGGGATCAAACCCGTGTCTCTTATGTCTCCTGCATTGGCAGGTGGGTTCTTTACTACTAGCGTAGCACCACTTGAGAAGCCCTAGGGAAATGTATGTTGCTGCTGCTAAGTCTCGTCAGTCGTGTCCACCAGGCTCCGCCGTCCCTGGGATCCTCAAGGCAAGAACACTGGAGTGGGTTGCCATTTCCTTCTCCAATGCATGAAAGTGAAAAGTGAAAGTGAAGTCACTCAGTCGTGTCTGACTCCTAGCGACCCCATGGACTGCAGCCTACCAGGCTCCTCTGTCCATGGGATTGGCCAGGCAAGAGTACTGGAGTGGGTTGCCATTGCCTTCTCCAGGGAAATGTATAGTATGATCTAATTTCTATAGAAATCAAAAGAACACACACGCACATCTCTGTATAAATGTATAGAAAAGGGACTGAAGGCTGCATATTGGACTACTAATAATGATCATCTCTGAGACTGGAAGTGGGATGGGTGCCTGGTGGTGAAAGGGGCTTTCATGTATATTTATTTCAATTGTTTGAATCTCTTACAATAAGAAAGTATATATGAATTATTTGTGCTATTTTTAAAAAACCCATTGTATACATGGAATTTTTTTTTTAACTTTAAGAAACTGATTCAAGGGCTTGAAAGTTGCAATACCAATGTGCGTATTTACAAGGAAGAAGGTTTCTTTCTAGTGACTGGAATATCAGTATCTGCTATCAAGAGGATATTTTCCTAATTGAAAAAAAATAAGTAATAAGCCAAATTAGTGAAGAAAGACATGTTAAGCATGAAATGGGAGCACAGAAAGTCAGATGCCCTTGAGGAATGTTTTATCTTAGCTGAGGTTTTAATTCCCATGAATTATCCAATTGACCCTAACACTTGGGGTCAGACACAGCCTCTCTTTCTGATAATAGCTGTCTCTCTATGTGTTCTGAAGAGTCACTTGAGAATTACTAGCAAACTCTCACTCTCCACCATTATTTTGAGAATCTACATTAAATCTACCTTTCCAATTTGCACAAAGCACTGAACAATGTCCATTCTCTCTTTTTTAAGATTCTGAGGCTATCTTCTATCTCTTTTGGTATTTTCAGTTTCCTGGCAAAGTCAGGTCTTTTGCAGTCCCTTGGAGACATAGAATAGAGCGGGAAACCTCTGGGGTATTTTCTGCTACAACTGAGTCCATTCATGGCAGAGTTCTTTCTTCACCTTCCCAACCTTGTCCCTGGGTCTATGATTTCAACTAACTTTGGGGAACTGAATTCCTATCAACTATACTGAATTATCTTCCTGGCTGTGTGACCTTGGGTCATGCCATTATTCTTTGCCATGTTTGTTTGTTTGTTTTAATCTAAGATAAGGAAGTCAGGCAATAACACAGAAATAATACTCAATTTCTGCCACTTTACATGATCATTGAGAGGTTAAAATAAGGTAATATTTACCCATCCAACAAATGTTTGCTGAGGTCCTTTACTCTGCCCAGCTCAATACTTGGTTCTGGAGACACAAAAAAGAATAAGACAGTCGCTGTCTTCACGGCACTCACAGTCTTATGGGAAAGTGATACAAACAGTGATAATATAGAATAACAAATGCTGACACAGTGTTTTGCATTACACCTGGAGAGAGTGGGGTTAAGAAGGGTTTGGGGAGATACTATAACTCTTAAGCACAATCTTGAAGAAAGAATAGGACAAGGTGAAGAAAGCTTTCAAGACCAAAGGAACAGCATGTGAAAAGGAAGGGATGCAGGGAGACGACCACAAGAGGAAGATTGAACATAGAGTGTAATAGATTAAAGAGAGCCTTGAATTCTCTGATACTTCCCCCAAGAATTGGGTGGGCTCTTCTGCTTGAAAGTGAAAGCTGCTCAGTAGTGTCTGATTCTCTGCAACCCCATGGACTATACAGACCACGGAATTCTCCAAGCCAGAATACTGGAGTGGGTAGCCTTTCCCTTCTCCAGAGGATCTTTCCAACCCAGGGATAGAACCCAGATCTTCCACATTGCAGCCAGATTCTTTACCAGCTGAGCCACAGGGAAGCCCAAGAATACTGGCGTGGGTAGCCTATCCCTTCTGCAGCAGATCTTTCAAACCCAGAAATTGAACAGAGGTCTCCTGCATTGCAGGTGGATTCTTTACCAACTGAGCTACAAGGGAAGCCCGGCTTAACCAGTATATAATACAGCAGAGACCTGGACTTAAGAGACCTGTGTATTCCACTTCTTATCCCTTGGAACTCAGTCATCATGCTATGGGGAAGCCCAAGGAGCCTCAGGGAGAGACCCAAATGGAGAGGAACTGAGGCTCCCTGGGTGAACTCCCTACTGACAACCAGCACTATCTTGCCAGCCATATGAACAAACAATCACTAAGTCACTAAGTTTGACATTAATAATTAACAGTGATAACTGAAACATGGAGGGACAAAGAGAAGAGAATCAGCATCAGGCTCTCAGTCTCCAGGCTCAGGTAACATGATGGAGATTCCTTTCCCAAGAAAAGACTTAGAGGTAGAACACAAGATAAGATTTAGAGGTAGAACAGGTTGGAGCATGGAGGGAGCAAGGGGAGCATTGTAATTGTTGTTATTGTTCAGTCACTAAGTTCTATCCAACTCTTTGTGACCCCATGGACTGCAGCACGCCAGGCTTCCCTGTCCTTCACTGTCTCCTGGAGTTTGCTCAAATTCATGTCCATTGAGTCAGTGATGCCATCCAATCATCTCCTCTGTCACCTCCTTCTTTTCCTGCTTTCAATCTTTCCCAGCATCATGGTGTTTTCCAATAAGTCAGCTCTTCGCATCAGGTGGCCAAAGTAGTGGAGCTTCAGAACTCTCAAAAAGATTTCCCCAGAAGTGGAGCATTAGAGGGTGATAATAAGTTTAGTTTGAAACCTATGGAGTTTGAGTGGCAAAGGGCTACCTGGCAGAGATAGATGATATAGTTGGATATATAGATCTAAAAAGAGAGAAGGAGAGATCAAGACGGTGTGAATGATTATTGATGGAGGGCGAATGCATGATTGTGGGTGCGAACACCTATGGGAATATACACAGTAAGAAGAGAAGAGGGTTCAAGGGGAACAATCACAGTTAAGGGTTAGCAGAAAAAGTCTGCGAAGCAGCATCCAAAGAAGTGAGAGCAGGGAAGGGGGCAGACAGTTTACTCGGTGCTTCTGATCACAAGGGAGAGGCTGAACTCAGGGCATTACACCGAACCCGATTCAAGGTCCGGCAAGCGTCCTCAATAGAGAAGCCATGGCTCCCTGTGCCCCGCTCTACTGTGTATGGGGAAAACGAGCACAAGCTGAAACTGGGGGTGTGACAACCAGCCGGCCAACCTCATGAAGCCTTTCCCTCTGGGGCTACTATATGTCCAGAAGCCCAGTAAGTCAGCCTGACTGTGCTTTTGAAAAAACCCCAAGAAACGAAGAAGTGCATTGGTGTTCTATTACTGCACTAAACATGAAAAGAGGTCTCTTTTCCATTTTGTATGAAGCTTTTCTTCCCCAAACTGCACACCTAGACAGATGGGGGAGCAATGGTTTATTGATGCAGTGGAACAGTGACTAGGAGAATGGATGAATATTTCATGGGCACCAGTAACAGTTAATAAATCATGAGGTGCTGCAGACAAGTGGGTCGCTCCTTCCACCCTGGACAATGGTTTCCTGAGCTCGAGTCAAGTGGAACCTCCTTTTCTGGCATCTCCAATCCATCCTGAGTGCTGGGGATTTCTGTGGTTGATTTCTCAATTCAGTATATGCAGAGGAAAGCTAGTGCTTCTCTTTTTAGCTACTGCCAACTAGACGAGGCTCTAACGTAGGGACATTCAGAGGAAATTAACCAAGGAATCAAAAGCTTTGGCTTCTGGTCCCAACTCTGCTGATGGCTAGCTGTGTGGACAATGCAGTTAATCTCTTGAATAACATTGGGCTGACCAAAAAAGTTCATTCAGGGTTTTTTGGGGGTTAAAAACCCAAATGAACTATTTGGCCAATCCATAGTTCCCTATCTTAAATCAAAGAGATGGATGGATTGGTAACCTTGAAGCTCCTTATCAATCTTATGATATTCTGAATCAATGAGTTTCTTTAAGCGAGGGTAAATAATTGATAATGTTGAGTGATCTGTTTCATAAATGGTCCTTAATAAAAGTTTCTATGTGTGCTTTGTTTGTAAGGAGTATTGACAAATTCCCTTCCATGTCTGGGGGATGAGGGTGCCTCATTTTCAGAAAACTAAAAAAGAAAAGAAAAGCAAAAACATAGACCTATTCAATAATTACCTTTGGAAATAAGGACAGATATTATAAGTACCATTTTGCCAGGCTCAATATTTGAGGTTTGTTTATGTATCTATTTATGATTTATAATTTTAGCTATATCCAAAAGGAATTTTAGCTGATTACACCAGTAATGGCTCTATAAACAGAAGTTTTGGCATTGTTAAAATTGCCAATTTTAATAATAAAAATAATACCACCAATATTGAATGTTTACTCTGTGATAATCCCTATACGGAATATTTTACAAACATTATTCTAGTTATTTCTCATTAGTCCCAAAATAATGGCACACTGATAAGAAAACTGGGCTGAGAAAGATAAATTTCCCTGCTTAAGGTTACCCAGTTAGTGAGTGGCTGAGATGAGATTCAGAACCAAGCCTGTCTGATTCCAAATATCAGATCAGATCAGTCGCTCAGTCGGGTCCGACTCTTTGCGACCCCATGAATCCCAGCACGCCAGGCCTCCCTGTCCATCACCAACTCCCGGAGTTCACTCAAACTCACATCCATCGAGTCAGTTATGCCATCCAGCCATCTCATCCTCTGTCGTCCCCTTCTCCTCCTGCCCCCAATCCCTCCCAGCATCAGAGTCTTCTCCAATGAGTCAACTCTTCACATGAGGTGGCCAAAGTACTGGAGTTTCAGCTTCAGCATCATTCCTTCCAAAGAACACCCAGGGCTGATCTCCTTCAGAATGGACTGGTTGGATCTCCTTCCAGACCAAGGGACTCTCAAGAGTCTTCTCCAACACCACAGTTCAAAAGCATCAATACTTCAGCCCTCAGCCTTCTTCACAGTCCAACTCTCACATCCATACATGACCACAGGAAAAACCATAGCCTTGACTAGACGAACTTTTGTTGGCAAAGTAATGTCTCTGCTTTTGAATATGCTATCTAGGTTGGTCATAACTTTCCTTCCAAGGAATAAGCGTCTTTTAATTTCATGGCTGCAGTCACCATCTGCAGTGATTTTGGAGCCCCCCAGAAATAAAGTCTGACACTGTTTCCACTGTTTCCCCATCTATTTCCCATGAAGTGATGGGACCAGATGCCATGATCTTCGTTTTCTGAATGTTGAGCTTTAAGTCAACTTTTTCACTCTCCACTTTCACTTTCATCAAGAGGCTTTTTAGTTCCTCTTCACTTTCTGCCATAAGGGTGGTGTCATCTGCATATCTGAGGTTATTGAGATTTCTCCCGGCAATCTTCATTCCAGCTTGTGTTTCTTCCAGTCCAGCGTTTCTCATGATGTACTCTGCATAGAAGTTAAATAAACAGGGTGACAATATACAGCCTTGACGAACTCCTTTTCCTATTTGGAACCAGTGTGTTGTTCCATGTCCAGTTCTAATCGTTGCTTCCTGACCTGCATACAAATTTCTCAAGAGGCAGATCAGGTGGTCTGATATTCCCATCTCTTTCAGAATTTTCCACAGTTTATTGTGATCCACACAGTCAAAGGCTTTGGCATAGTCAATAAAGCAGAAATAGATGGTTTTCTGGAACTCTCTTGCTTTTTCCATGATCCAGTGGATGTTGGCAATTTGATCTCTGGTTCCTCTGCCTTTTCTAAAACCAGCTTGAACATCAGGAAGTTCACAGTTCACATATTGCTGAAGCCTGGCTTGGAGAATTTTGAGCATTACTTTACTAGCGCGATTCCAAATATACTATTACGGTAATAACAGTGAACTGCATATTCCTCAGTCGTACCCGACTCTTTGCAACCCACGGTCTATACTGTCCATGGAATTCTCCAGGCCAGACTATCGGAGTGGGTAGCCTTTCCCTTCTCCAGGGGATCTTCCCAACCCAGGGATAGAAAACCCAGGTCTCCTGCATTGCAGGCGGATTCTTTACCAGCTGAGCCACAAGGGAAGCCCAAGAATACTGGAGTGGGTAGCCTATCCCTTCTCCAGTGGATCTTCGCCACCCAGGAATCGAACCAGGGTCTCCTGCATTACAGGCAGATTCGTTACCAACTGGGCCATCAGGGATAATAAATGATAGCTAAAACTTACATTGAACTTACTATAAACTAGAAACTAGACTAAGCAACTCATCTGTCTGGATTCTTTTCATCTTTCATATTCTTTGAGCTATTTTCTAACCCTGTAAATTGTAGAATGCAGATAATGATACAAATTATTCATACCCATAGAAATGCAAATGAATTGATTATTGCCTTGTGGGTGGACGCATCTTGAATCTATTAGTAAATTCATTTCTAAAGGCCTATTCCCTGTTTCAGTGTGGTTCTTGGAATTCTTCACACCGGTTGTAATGTCTTGTAGGTTCACTCACGTATTGAATTAAACACAATATTTGACACATGTTACATTTGTAGGGCACCATGATTTTATCCTTTAAAGAAAATCCTTTAACAGTATATTCTACACATTCATATATCTTCAGAGAGGGAGAGGGTGACACAGCTCTGCAACGTGGCTGCTGCAGCTGTGAGCACAGCAGGAGATGAGGCTGGGACAGTGCCCCAGCCTTCTCCACCTGGCGCATCTGTGGTGTGGTGCTGGGAACTGTTGCTAACTAAGCCAGTTGCAATCAGTGGCTTGGCTAACATGCCCTCCGGGTGGCCAGTATAATGACTGTTCCTACACCTCTCTGCTGCAGCTGCGGCCAGAGCATTGCCTCTTATTTTGCAGAGTCTCTGCAAGGTCTGTCTACAGCCTTCCAGAGCCCTGCTTTCTCCAAAGTGCTAAGGACAAGGACAGTAGAGACTGAAGGACAGAACTAACCAGCTTTCTGGAGACATCCTTCTACTTTTCTGAAATTGCCTTTTATGAATAAATTTAAAGTTAGGGAGGTCACATTCCATGAGCATAGGATTGTGAACCATCACAATGAAACCACCAGGACAGTGTCTCTCATATGGCATGCCATGGAACACTGGTGTTCTGTGAACAATAATAATGTGCTGTGATAAATGGAAAAATACTTTTAAGTCTTATAATAACCATTTTACCACAACAGTGATAAGTATTGAAGCAATTTCATTACCTTACCCTTCAAGAGCAAGTCACTTACTTTTCACCATATATAATTTTGGGGATTTCATTGTCCTAACAAAATAGTTTTTTACAAAAACATATGTTTATGCATAAAAGTATTATCTGTTGGGTTTTGTGACATCAAAACTTTAATAAATGTTCTGTTGCAGACCCAAAACCTTTCTTCCTCCAACACAGAAAGTGTAAGAGTTGAGGACTAGGGACTTCCCTGGTGGTCCAGTGGTTAAGATTCGGCCTCCAAATAGAGGGAATACAGGTTCCATCCCTGGTCAGGGGGCTCAGATCCCATATGCCTCGCAGCCAAAAAAAACCCAAAACATAGAAACAACAGAAGCAATATTGTACCAAATTCAATAAAGACATTAAAATTGGTCCACATTAAAAAAAAAAAAAAGAGTTGAGGACTTCTGAGAAAAGATGGAGATCTTTTTAGCAACACAAAACCTAGACATTTTCCTTGCCTTTAGGTTTGAGAACCATGAAAATCCTCCTGTCCCCTTCCCCTCCCCTACCACAGGGCAGACCAGCGTAGGAGACCCCATGTGCCAGTCGTCAAGGGGCTGTGACATTCCACAGACAACGGGTTTAACACAGAAAAACTACATTCCAACCACATCTTGAACACCATTGAAAACAGTTGTTGAAGATACTGTTCTCAAAATCAGAACTTTCAACAGTTATAAACAGAAACACAGAATTCTCTGCAGTTGATATTATAATTCCTAAATGAGCGAATCACCATTCTGATGAAAACTAGCTAGAAAACAGAAAGCGCAAAAGGGATCGACTGCTAAGTGTTGGTGATTTCTAAGAATCTGGAACTATTCCTCTCCTCCTTACAGTGTGTATATTCTTTCTCTCATCTTTATTCACTCTCTGGACTTTAACCCCTCCTCTGTGGAACAGAATCCCAGTTCTCATCTCAGCCTAGAATTCTTACCTGAGCTCCTGATCCTACCTGGCAATTCTGTTTGAATGTCTCACAGACACTAATATTTTTTCTTCATTCTCCCACCTCACTTCCTTCCCAAAGTCAGCTCTTTCCCTTACATTCTTTGTAATGGAGAATCATCCACCAAAAACATGGAAATTATTCTTAAATCTTCCGTATTTACACACATTCAACCTATTACTAAATCCTTTCTATTCTATTTCCTAAAAGCTGGAATCAAGATTGCCAGGAGAAATATCAATAACCTCAGATATGCAGATAACACCACCCTTATGGCAGAAAGTGAAGAGGAACTTAAGAGCCTCTTGATGAAAGTGAAAGAGGAGAGTGAAAAAGTTGGCTTAAAGCTCAACATTCAGAAAACTAACATTATGGCATCTGGTCCCATCACTTCATGGGAAATAGATGGGGAAACAGTGGAAACAGTGTCAGACTTTATTTTGGGGGCTCCAAAATCACTACAGATGGTGACTGCAGCCATGAAATTAAAAGACGCTTACTCCTTGGAAGGAAAGTTATGACCAACCTAGATAGCATATTCAAAAACAGAGACATTACTTTGCCAACAAAGGTCCGGCTAGTCAAGGCTATGGTTTTTCCTGTGGTCATGTATGGATGTGAGAGTTGGACTGTGAAGAAGGCTGAGTGCCGAAGAATTGATGCTTTTGAACTGTGGTGTTGGAGAAGACTCTTGAGAGTCCCTTGGACTGCAAGGAAATCCAACCAGTCCATTCTGAAGGAGATCAGCCCTGGGTGTTCTTTGGAAGGAATGATGCTAAAGCTGAAACTCCAGTACTTTGGCCACCTCATGTGAAGAGTTGACTCATTGGAGAAGACTCTGATGCTGGGAGGAATTGGGGGCAGGAGGAGAAGGGGACGGCAGAGGATGAGATGGCTGGATGGCATTACCGACTCAATGGACATGAGTTTGAGTGAACTCCGGGAGTTGGTGATGGACAGGGAGGCCTGGCATGCTGCGATTCCTGGGATCACAAAGAGTCGGACATGACTGAGTGACTGAACTGAACTGAACTGAACTGAATTTTGTCTCCAATGTCTTCCTTTCTCTTCATCTTCTCTTGTCATTGTATCAGATCAGAGCCTCATAATCTCTCTCTTGGTTCCTGAATGCTCATTTTTAGCTAGTTTACCTGCCTTTCCTTTAATTCTCACCAATGGCAAGTTGACCTTTATAGTGTATATTTGATGTCATTCTCCTTTACAAAAAATCCTCTGTGACTTTCCATTGCCTTTAAGATGGCATGTTTCATTATCTGAGCCCAGTTTACCAGTTCAATTCCGAATTTTACTAGGCTCTCATCCTACCATAAATTTTATTCCAGCCACATTAAATTGCTTACAGACCCCCAAATATGACATATTCTCCATTATGGCCATAGCCCTCTGTTGTGCTATTTTCTCTGCTATTTCTGTGCTAGGTTCTCAAACCTGTTTACCCACTTACGCAACTTCCCTTTACCAGGGAAGATGGACCTCCCTGGTGGTACAGACAGTAAAGAATCTGCCTGCAACGCAGGAGACCCAGGTTTGATCCCTGGGTCAGGAAGATCCTCTGGAGAAGGGATCCCACTCCAATATCATTCAACCCACTCCAGTACTCTTGCCTGGAGAATTCCGTGGACAGAGGAGCCTGACAGGCTACAGTCCATGGGATTGCTAAGAGTTGGACATGACTGAGCAACTAACACTTTCACTTTTCCTTGAACCTCACAGTCAGCTTTAAGTGCCTCTCTCATGGGTGCTCATGACACCCTCCAACACACCTTACACCAGTAAGAAAACCCTTATTGAGCACACTCTACCGAAACTGCCAAAATGTAGAGAAAGCATTTAGAAAAGAAATCTATACTTCTTTCTCTAGTGTTCTCTGATAGCACTGTCCTTTCCACCATTTAAGGCAGATGAGCTGTCTCTCCTCACTGCCCTTCAGAGTAAAAGGCTGCTAAATAAAAAATTCAAAGAGCAGGAAATCAGTTAATATTAGCTTTTTGAGTTTCCCCAAATAGACTCAGGCAGTTCATTGTTTAAAGGAGAACATTTTAAAAGATCAAAAGCCTAGGTCCAGAGGATCTTACAACACAAAGTTCATTCTGATTTGGAAGATCTTATGGACTGGAACTGGAGAAGGCAATGGCACCCCACTCCAGTACTCTTGCCTGGAAAATCCCATGGATGGAAGAGCCTGGTAGGCTGCAGTCCATGGGGTCACTTAGAGTCGGACACGAAGAGAAAAGGGGAGCCAGAAGCAAGAGGGAGTAAGTCACTGGCAAGTAATTCTGAGGGTGGGTGAGGGTGGCCCAGGAGGGGAGGAGAGCTCCTAAGAGCTTCACTTCCCCCATTTGAGAAGGGAGCTAAAGGAGCTGGGCAAAGGGCCAGGAGGAAACCCCTAAAGGTCTATCAGTTTGAACTGACTAGGCATTTTCTAGCCAGTTTCTCACTATTAGAATAGTGAGAGATCAAGATAGAAATTTAATGCAGTTATAGAAAGGACTGTTAACAAGTCTTGCTACCCTGAATTTATGACCTAGAATGCCCACTTGTAGATCCTGTTTAAAATTCAGCTTTCCCCACTGAACTTTGGGCTCCTGGAGGACAATGACCATTTGTATTCATCTTTGTAACTCCTGTCCATCCATAGTGCAGAGACTCAGTAAATGCTGGTCAAGTGGAAAACCATGAATCCAAAGCCGGATGATGGATGAGGAACTAGAGCGATCTAAGGCAGGACATTTTCCCTTGTTCAGATGTGATTTTTCCTTAATGGCATTAGAGCTGAATATCAGAGGCAAAGTGCATATTCTTTTTCTTTTTTTGTTAAAATAATCTTGTTCAAATTAACTAGTAATTGGCTGTATTTGTTTTTCACTGTGAATTTAGTCATTCTCATTTAATCTCGTTGAAATTATCATGACAATAAAACTGAAGATTTGTTATTTTGTCCACTTGGTATGATGTCTAAAATTCCCTTAAAATACTTTAGCTTAGTATAGTGCTACAAGTGCGTGTGTATGTATGTGTGTGTGCGTATGTATGTGTGTGTGTGCATTGGTTTAAATCTCCATGCTAGGAGTACCTTAATATCCTTAACATCTTAACTCGGAATAAACTGTCCAGATGTGCTTAGCTAGAATTTAAAAAATCCCACTGAGGAGTCCACATTCCAGACTACTTTGAGTGTTTCAGTGATCTCTCTCTCCATCAGCAGTGGAGGGGCTATTCAGCATTAGTGGAGTTAGACGTAATTTTCAAAGACAATTCGAGTAGCATCCTATTGTGACTAACAGGGTACAGATGCCTCCACCTATGCGTAAATCTGTCCCACGCAGCATCCTAATACTTCTCAGTGTGATGCCCCAGCCTAGAAGTCCCACTTGGTCCTCTGTCCTCTCTAACCGGAGGATTTCCTGTCTGATTCTGACTCGATGGCTAGCTGGTCATCCCAAGAGAATATTTCTGTATCTGCCTCTAGTGACATTGTCAGGCAGGGGGCCTAGCAGAGGGACGGAGGGAGGGAGCCAGTAAGAGCATATTCTATGGCTCCTTATGTTAGTGTGCTAATAAAGGTTTGTGTGTGTGTCACAGGATTTGGTTTGAGATTTGTTTTCTTCATAATGGACCACTTGGCGGCAGTGAGTGAGTGGGAATGAGACCTAGATACTTCCTATACTTTTAGTCATTGGAGATTACCATTTTTTGCCAAAAGAACCCAACAGTTGTGAATGACCAAACTGACTTAGATGGATTGACAACACAGCATTTAATACAATGCACATTATCAGTGCTGTTTCCTGAAAATATTTCAGATTCCTGTAAAGATATAAATATATACACTACAACTAAAAAGTTTCCACATCATTTCTCTCCTTAATATCCTGACTCCAATGTTTTCATAGCATGGCTGACCCTTGCATATGTCATCCACTGGAACGTCATTTGAATTTCTTTCTGGCTTGGACTTTATCCTATTTATCTTGAATGCCCCTCCTAGCCTGCTAAATATCTCACCAGAAAGAGTGAGTGAAAGTCGCTCAGTCATGTCCAACTCTTTGCAACCCCGTGGACTATACAGTCCATGGAATTCTTCAGGCCAGAATACTGCAGGGGGTCAGAAAGAAGCCCTCGCCATTAAATGTTCCTTGGCTGGAATGTCACGAAACAAGCTAAATGAAAGACTACCATGGTATCAGAGTCTTCCTTATTGCAAAGCCCTACCACCCTCTGAGATCTCAGCTAATACCTACAAGAAGAGAGAGGAAAAGGCAGTATTGTCAGGAAGGGGTGGTAGAGCCAGGCCCAAAGTAGTTGGGGGCACAATTACAGAGCAGACACCACGCAGCTGTGAAGATGGAGAGAGGGCAGACTCTGCTCAGACCAGAGGCTGCCTTCCCATCACGGGGTGGACAGCAGACCAAGAGAAGTATTGTCCAGCTTTGCTGGGAGGAAGGAGGCCACCATGGAGAGGTGATGAGTATCCCAAGAGAGCATCTTTGCAACAGCTAGATTTTTCAACCCGGTAGCCACGTTTTCCAATCAAGTGATGAGGTTGAAGTACTCCTGCTCTACCTGCCACAGATAAGACTTGTGTACAAAGCACGACAGCTTGTCATCCCTGGACTGGGGTTGCCGAGGAGAAGCTCTGACCCAGCACGAGCCCCTTGAGAAGGCGGAGTAGGCTCTGAGAGAACTAATCTGACTCTGGAGGCCGGCCCAGAGGCACAGAGGGGAGTAGGGAGGTGCAGCTCAGTTACTACACAGGCAGCGCCTGGCGCAGGACCATGTTTGAATTAAAGCCATTTGGGTTACAACACCACCCAGGCAGTTCTAAGGAAAAGAGGCAATTTGTGGAAAAAATATTGGTAGGAACTTCAGCCAGGCTACAAGAGAGAACCAGAAACTGCTGTTATGATGAGCAGCTGTTCTTTCCTTTAGCCAGGGTGCCATGGTGATTCACCTGGCATTGCTCGTGTCTGCCCTGGAGCTTTGTGGTCATTCTTGCTCTGTCCCTTCTCTCCAGACTGGCTTGGCTTGGATTTCTCAAACACCTTGAGAATGGCTGGACACAGACTCTCACACGTGAAAGGGATGTTAGCCAAAGAAGGGCCCTTGACCCAAGGTTTGATCATTCAAACCTCCCGAATCACTACCTCACCCCATTA
Source organism: Bos mutus (assembly GCF_027580195.1). Classification (NCBI taxonomy): domain Eukaryota; kingdom Metazoa; phylum Chordata; class Mammalia; order Artiodactyla; family Bovidae; genus Bos; species Bos mutus. The sequence goes on from NC_091632.1 coordinate 20,886,701, forward strand.
CAGCCGCCACCACCACCATCACCACCACCGATCACATCACTGGCCAGTCACTGTAGAGCAGCATTCCTCTAATTGCCAGCTTGACAGTCACTCGAGGAAACATTAAAAACACACAACATTAAAAACACACATCATCAGTCTTCTCTATTGGAACCTCTGGGGAGGGGGAGGCCCAGGAATCTCTGTTTTCATGAAGTATCCCCAGGCCACTCTGTAACTGGACAAGTTTGAAGACTGCACTGGAACAGTTCTAGAATTTTATTTATTATTTAGCTTAGGAATAGCCTGGGTACTAATTATGATGCAGAGTCCTATCCCCAAAGCTCACAAAAGATTCTACTTCAAAATGGCACAGCACCCTAGGAACTGCAAGTGAATAGGTGATTCTGATAGAGAGAGGTCCATGGGCTACACTGTTGAGAAGCATTATTTTAGAATAACTCCATCTAGCTTCACATTCTCAGTCTATGCCAGTATGATCTGGAAGTAGTAACAGTATGATCTAGTTCAAACTGGGATGGATGGATCAGAGAAGGGCTTTGGCCCTTGGGGGAGGCCCAGAGCAGCCTCCCAGTCCAGAGCCACAGGACTGGGCAGGAGGGACAGTGGGTAGAACGGTTAAGGAGATAAGTCACAGATAAAGGTAGATTTCAACACAACATTGTAAAGCAACTATACTTCAGTAAACATTTAAAAAAAAAAAAAAAACAGACGAAAATTTTTAAAAATAAACCATAACTAGACTCACCAAAAAAAGTTCTATTTCACACTTAAATGAAACAGATAAAGCTACATTTAAATAAGATGGGTGTGCATGTGTTCTAAGTCGCTTCAGTTGTGTTTGACTCTTTGCAACCCTATGGACTGTAGCCCGCCAGGCTCCTCTGTCAACCGGATTCTCCAGGCAAGAACACTGGAGTGGGTTGCCATGACCTCCTCCAGGGGATCTTCCCAACCCAGGGATCAAACTTGCATCTCTTATGTCTCCTGCATTGGCATGCAGGTTCTTTACCACTAGCACCACTTGGGAAACCCCAAGATGGGGGTAAACCAAACTTTATGTGGAAACACTCTAACAACAAAAAGACTAAGAATTGCTCACTAACATACTGAGCCCTTATCATGCCTCAGGTATACTATCTCATCTAATACTTGCAAAAATTTTAATTTTGTATTCGTGAGCAGATAAAAGACTTACCCACACAAATAGAAAGTAAGTAGCAGAGCCTGACCTCAAATCCAGATCTTGTTGAACTTAAAGAATACAGTTTTAAACACCAAGGTATACTCTAGCTAGAAACACAGATTACTTCTGAAGTCAGGACAAAGAAATCCATACACATAGTGTTATGAACACTAAGAGAATTACAGTTTAATAAAAGGGGTTCTGATCACAAGAGGGATCCTTTTGTGGAAAAGGAAACCAATTAAGGACCAGAGACTAAATAATTAAAGATCCCCGTGGAAATGCTGTTCCTGAAATAAATGAGACAGCCGCAGGCTCTGTGACTTGCCTCGGCCTCAGTCAGCAGCACATTCTGGAGCCTCCTGGTTCGTAGTTCAGCACAGCTTCTGCTGCTTCCACACTGCCGAGGAGACCGCTCACCCAGGTGTCACAGCGTCCCTGAGCCCCAGCTCCCAGGACTGTGTCCCCGGTTTGGTCCTGTAGTCACAGGCAGCCTGGCTGTGTAGATTCCTCCTGAGGAGCAAGAAGAGGCAGGGTCTGACCTCTAATTTTCTGCCAACTTGCTGTGTGTTGACAGCCAATAGCTATAATCAAAATGCCTCCTGCTGACTCTGCAAAGCCTTGGAGGAGGAGCTTACAAGTGCTAAACACATGTTTCCAAATACTCATCTTCAAAGCAATCCTTTAAGGCATAAACATGTAGGGGTCTGTGAAAGGGAATAGAAGCATAGCAGTGTAGCCAGGTGTGGTGGCTAAGGGCCAGAGGGAGACTGAAAAATAGTTGTGGGTCTCCAACCCCACTTCTCGTCCTGCCCCCACTCTCCCACCATTCCATCCTAGCAGATTCGTGTCACATAAAGAGCTTGGGATTCCTAGGAAAGGCCTTTATTTTGCACTTGGTCTAATCCAGTCATTACTAAAGATGAGAAGCAAGTGCTCTCAGGAGCTCTAAGTGTTTCTTAAGCTCTCTGAAAATGGACGACAAAAATGATGACATATAAGTAATCCCCAAATCACCGATAACCACAAACCTCCGTACTATCAGGGAGCAGCCTGAATAATTGGTTCCTAAACAACTAAATTTTCTAGTTCTTTACTCAGTCACTTTACTAACAAGTATTTATGGGCTACTATCTGTAAATCCATCACTGAACTGAGCAAGAATGAGAAATACAGGACCTGGAAGTGACTTCAAGAAGCTCATTGTTTGATAGGCAAAACATTCTCTGACATAAATGTCACCAGTGTTTTCTTAGGTCAGTCCCCAAAGGCAATAGAAATAAAACAAAAATAAACTAATGGAACCTAATCAAGCTTACAAGCTTTGGACCTCAAAGGAAATTGTAAACAAAACAAAAAGACAACCTATGGAGTGTGAGAAAATATTTGCAAATGGTGCAACTGAAAAGGGCTTAATTTCCAAAATATACAAACAGCTCACACAATTCAACAACAATGAAAAACAAACAACGCAACTGAAAAATGGGCAGGACACCTAAACGGACATCTCTCCAAGAGGACACACAGATGGCCGACAGGCGTGTGAAAAGATGCTTAACACTGCTAAGTATTAGAGAAATGCAAAGCAACACTACAATAAGGTACCACTTCACACCAGTCAGAATGGCCATCATTAAGAAGTCTCCAAGTAACAAATGCTGGAGAGCGTTTGGAGAAAAGAGAACCTTCCTACATTGTTGTGGGAATGTAAATTGATGAAGCCACTGGGGAAAACTGTGGAGGTTCTTCAAAAAACAAAAATAGAGTTACCATATGATCCAACTCCTGAGGTATATATCTGGACAAAACAATAATCCAAAAAGAAACATGCATCCCTATGCTATAACAACACTATTCACAATAGCCAAGACATGGGAACAACCTAAATATCCATCCACAGATGACTGGATAAAGAAGCTGCGTATATACATGATGGAATACTACTCAGCCATAGCAAAGAATGAAATAATGCCATTTGCAGCAACACAGATGGAACTAGAGATTGTCACGTGAGGCAAAATAAGCCAGAAGACAAATACCATATGATATCACTTATATGTGCAATCTAAATATGACACCAATAAACTCATCTATGAAACAGTAATAGACGCACAGACACAGAGAACACACTTGTGGTTGCCAAGGGAGAGGGGAGCTAGGGAAGGGATGGAATGGGAGTTTGAGAGCAGCAGATGCAAACTATTATATATAGCATGGATAAACAACAAGATCCTACTGTATAGCACAGGAAACTGTATTCAATATCCTGTGATAAAATGTAAGGGAAGAGAATATAAAAAAGAATGTGTTATATATATATACACCCCACTCCAGTACTCTTGCCTGGAAAATCCCATGGACAGAGGAGCCTGGTGGGCTGCAGTCCGTGGGGTTGCGAAGAGTCAGACACGACTGAGCGACTTCACTTTCACTTTTTCCTTTCATGCATTGGAGACGGAAATGGCAACCCACTCCAGTGTTCTTGCCTGGAGAATCCCAGGGATGGGGGAACCTGGTGGGCCGCCGTCTATGGGGTCTTACAGAGTCGGACACGACTGAAGCGACTTAGCAGCAGCAGCAGCATGGATATATATATATATATATATATACATACACACACATATATATACCTGAATCACTTTGCTGTACAGCAGAAATTAACACAACATTGTAAATCAACTATACTTCAATAAAATAATAAAAATAGAAGTTCACTGTTTAGAGAAGAAGGTTAGCTTGATAATTAGGGGACAATGTAAGGCAGTAGGATCTGAGCACTACTTTGAGGAGAACTAGAGATACAGACTTTTCCTTCAGAAAAAGACAAGAGATTACAGTGGGCCAGCCAGAGGTATCAAAGGAAGCTTCATGGAGGAGGCAGGCTTTGAACTTACTAGGATTTGGAGAGCAAGCGAGAAAAGTTCTGAGAACATTCCAGTGGTGGAGAAGAGCATGGAGGGCATCCTAGCTTTCCACTGATCAAAATCTTAGGCCGGCCTTTGCAGTCTTCACCGTGAGAACTGTGATGATGAAGGCCTGCAGACATTTTTGAGTCTTCAGAGAAAACAAATTTATACGCAGAGCTACAAAAAGCATCAGTGAGGTTGGATTACATCAATTACGATTAAAGTATTATGGACTTTAAAAAAATGTAACATCGTATATTCCAAATAGCACAGAATTAGATGAACTAAACTTTTACCCTTCTCTTTGCTTGTGCATGTTTAAAATATTGACTTCTAAAGGAAACAATTCATTGGGAAGGATAAGAGCGAACACTTCCTTCTATATGTGGTGATTTATTTCCTCTGTACTGTATAAAGCGAACAGCTGCATTTAGAACAGATACATAAGTGCCATTATAATTACAAACATTCCCAACCTGCCATGTTTCTGAACATTTGGAAACACTGAGGATGTAGCTGCAAAGATAACTTGCATCACATTTGATTATGAAGAGGCATCGTCCCGCGATGTTAGGTGAAAGCTATATTGAAGACCTGTACCTGCTTGCAATTTGGCAATTTGGCTTCTAGGTAATATGTTATGACTTATAAATTAATGTTTTTCATTTCATACAGAACACAAGGCCACAGTCGGTGCCAAGTCTGTTCCCTCAGAATTGCTTGGCAATATTCCCATATGTTCTGACAGTCTTGTAGCAGAAGCTTTCTAACCCATTTGGTAGGTGGGACTTTTATTTTTTTTCCTTCCAGTTTAACAGACTGCAATATGTCCCACCCTTCCTG